>NC_086284.1:41041519-41668875 GCF_963924245.1 Chroicocephalus ridibundus
TGAAATACAGATGGCCTCACCAAGTGATTCAGACCTGTTTGCATATGGAAATCGATAGACCCATCACAAGATAACCAGAATGCTAAAGGGAACACAGAAACTTGGAACTCCAAGAAGAGAGAAGCTGGATATATAACAAATGATAAGTAATGGTGCTTAGCTCCTTAAAGAAATTGCTTAAGCACTGTGCATAACTAAGCCAGGGGATCTATATCATTACTGTTCTGTAAAAGAAGCTAGAAGTATTTAATTCTGCAGGTAACAAATTACTAGCCACCAGCAAAGGTAGCAAACAAATGAAAAGGACAGATAAAACAAAGCTGAATTCCAGCTAGAGTGCAGCAAAACTGATGTTCTTCACTGATACTTTCCAGTGACTAAGAATATTTTCTTTCCTGTGTTTGTTTTTTTAAAAAAAATTGAAGAATTCCAGTTTATGATTTTTTAACTTACTTTTTTTTTTTTTTTTTTTTTCCAGTAGAAGCCTCACTTGTCGCTTTGTCAGCTCACAGCTGTGAGGGAGGAAAGCCGGCACTGAAGAATTCTAAATGAGAGTTAGTTGTAGAAAATATTCCCTAGTCAACAGGGAGGGTTGGTCTGCGTCAGCTGGGTTTCACTCTTGACTCAAAACGTCATTAACAGTGACACGCTGGAACTGATGCTGTGCAGTATAAAGCCTCACATACTGCAGGATTTTCTACAGCAAGAGGTGGACACTATGATTCTGCAGTACAGGGACTCCCCGGGGTTAAGATGAAGCCCTGACTCCATTTCTCCTCTCCTGTTAGTTGCTTGGCCAATTCCCTGACCGTCTGCAGAACTCTTTATTTTTGCCACTGTTTCATTTGCTTCTCTGAGGTGAGCCGTTAAGGAGAAAGCAGCAAGATGATTTCAGCCTTGCTGCATAATGTTTTAAGATCTGTTGCTCAAACAGGGCAGCCCTAATCTAGCAAACTGAATAAAATCCTACCTCGGATTGACTGACTAGCTGGGTGGTAAATGAATATCCATGAAGGGAAAGGCAAAGTTCAGTGCCTTTAAGGGCCATCTTGAACTCTGATAACGTCACAGAAAGAAACAGTTGTGGCTGTTACAGGTGTGATAATCTGATGGCAGTGGAAAGAAAAAGTTTGTAGGTGGAGGTAAGAGGTTTTATTTGACCAGCTAGCCAAAATGGAAAAGAAGAATCAAGCTCTCAGGCATAAACAATCTTCTAAAGCAAGTGTATGCACTGGGGAGTTACATTTGACAGAAAAACTCCTCCTTGCTGTTTCAAGGTATTTCTGTTTACGAAAGAATGGAAATTTTTCAGGTCAGTGAGAACCATGGGCATCAGAAATACGTTTTAAATCTTAAGAGTCACCTGCTGATATGTTTTAGCTATCAATATAATTTGCAAGGATTTGTTTCACACGCCGTCCCTTTTGAAAACATAGTATATGCTAGGGAAAATATTTACTGTTTTAGCCCTCAGACTAGCAGAAAAACAATAGTCCCTATTTTAGTCCTCTGTCCCCACCTCTAACTGTATCACAAAGACTCGTGGAATGAAGTGAATCTCTGTCCTCACTTGTACTCTTTTCCTTTGTCTGTGGCTGCATCCAGAATACTATTTTGATAACACAGCTATGTTACCTAGAAGATATATATGCAGTTAAATATAATACTTGACATTTACATGACTATTTTCTTAGCTCTCAAAGGGAACTATAAAGTGTAAACGCTCCCATTGTCATTTTATACACAGAGAATGCAAGATACAGTCAGAGGCAGAACTGAGAACAGAACCAAGCCTTCTTATCTCTAGACAGGAGCTTGTCATTTTAGACCAATTATATTGTGTAGTTTTGGTTTTATGGGGAAAAAACATATATTTGAGGCTCCAGTATGCAATGTGTGAAACTGCATGTAGTGATGTGTCTCATTAAGAGTTTCTTTTTTGCAGAAATAGCCCATCTAAAAACTCTTATTGCCCTGTACAGTCTACTTAGAGAGTTTCTGCTCAGTGAATAAATTGGAAAGGAGGTTATTTGAGTGTCTTGGTTTCTGAATAAATTGCTGATAGCAGTCAAAAACATTTCAGAGGGAAAAAAATAATCTTTGCTGAGAAAAGCATAAAGGAAGTTTGTATCTCCTAGACTAATTCTATAACCTTTTGGGTGTTGATCTGAATATATTTATGCATGAAGATGTGATTTATGCTTTAAGTGAAAAGGAAGATAATAAAGATGAATTAGATCAGCTAGTCCATTTGATCATCAAGTAAGCTGCAGTGGCAATTCTTTGATAGAGAAAAAAATCATAATAAAATGATAAGAACAGAATTAACAGGGAACACAGAAGAAAGAAAAAATGATAAAGGAGATGATTTTAGGAGACTAAATAACAAAAAAATCCTTGAACTGTGAATAAAAAATAGCTAATTGTGAAATAGAGGCTCTCAATTTGATTCTGGGAGCTGAAATACCAAACAGCACTGTAGAATTACGTCAGAAATAGCAGTTCCACAGTCAGGCAATTAACCACAGTCAGGATCAGGAGCAGATAGTCAGGAGGCGGCGTATTAAGCTCTTCCTCGGTATGAAATCAGAATTTGATTTAATTATTGACGTGAGTAGAGCTACTCCAGGCCACATAAGGGTTTCCAGTTATACACGTTGTTGTTTTCTGTTTCCATAGACCTGTTTCATCATCTGCAGAGTGAGGCTAATACATGCCTCCTTCAGAAAGCATTATGAGTTTTGTCAAAGAAATAAAAAGTTCTATTTTTTCTTCTGGTGTTTATTACAGATCTGTTGTAGTGCTGCTCAGAAACGTTCCCCCGCTGGGAAAAAATGACAAAAACAAAACCCGAAAATCAATTTAAAAATATTTTGTGTTTAAGAAAGAATGTATTGGAGGTCTGAAGTATTTGGATTTGAAAAGGAAGTCTAAAGTGAAAATCACATGGGATTTGGATAGAAACCCCAGATATCCAAATATATGAATATTGAAAAAGCAGGGAATACTTTGGGGTTTTTTTGTTGTTTTTTTTTCATTCTCTGGGGTTTAAAGAGACAGCTGCATTTCAAACAGACTTAATAGGTGTGACCAAAACAGATTATTTAAAATTCTTGAGCAGAATAAACTGGGTTGATTTATTATTGGACAAAAGAAAGACTGTGAGAACCATTATTCTTTCTTATTTCAGCATTAATGATTACGAACTTCCTAATTATAGAATTCTCAGAAAATAAAAAAAAAAAACAAACACCACAACACCAGACATCTTGCAGACTATGGCTTTCTCATTGCAACTAAAAAAATGCAAACATTTAGTCCAGCATTTGGAAAACAAGTTCACCCTTTCAAATTAGTGCTGTGCATTCCTGTATTATGGCTGCCTGACTGTAAAAGTTCCTCATGGGCAGAGTGTCCCTGAATCCCTATTAAAACTTTTCAATTTAAAGACAAAACAGAGTGGTTTATCCTGCCGTGTAAGCTGAAAATGCTTGGGTATTTGACACTTCACAGCAAGAAGCTATTACTAATTAAACAGCCTTGTTTTGTGAACTTCATAAAAAGTTTAGAAAATAGTGTCTACACTTAATGCAAACAATCCAAGGTTACAGTCTAGGTACTTATTTATTCACAAACCTCTTGGGCTTTGGGGACCTTTTAGTTCCATTTTGTTCCCTACTTGACTATTTGAGCCTGTTTAAGACTTTTTTTTTAATTTTTATTTTTTTACATTACAAACTTTACAAATTCTAAAGACAAAATTTGTAATCTCTGCATGGTGTTTTTCTTTTAATGCTTGATGTTGATGCTGTGTGACATGAGTTAATATCAAGTCAATGATGAGTTCAAGTGCAGTAAATGCCTTAGAAGGGAGATGACTGAACTGCTTTGATGGAATCTGTTGGTAAAAACATACAAGGAATACACAAGGAAGACAAAGAAAAGGAGGTCAGTGAAAAAATAAATGAGAAACAGCAGAGGAAAGGAGATGGTAGAAGGAGATCAGAGATGCCTTTAATGCAGAGAGACATCAAAAAGAAAGCAAAGGCCAAAGAATTCTACCCAAGAAGTGGAGCACCTTCGAGTCACCTACGGCAGGCAGCATTTCCGTCTCTCTGTTACGGCAGGACTATCATCCATAAGCCTAACTTCAGGCATATGTCTTCTTTGAATATTGTCCTTCTAGGGCATCCATTGCCTATGAAAATTCCAGCTTGAATAATCAGGCCTCTAATTCCTGTTTTTTTTTCTATTGAGTTTCTAGCAGAACTCCATTGCAGTGATGTATTTTGTAACCTTTCATTTGCGGGGAGGAGAATCTCAAAGCAGAACGAGAGGTAGGCAGTTTCATGTGTATCTGCTTATCTACTGACTTTTACCGACCTTTTACCTCTTGGTTAAAAATGAATTGTGTAACTCAACACAAGGTGGAAGAATTGTAATGTAGAGAGGAGTCTTGTTGCTACATTTAGCAAGCAGGCTGATTTTGTTTTCAAGTTTAAAATTCCTATATTTATAATGATGGCAGAATGTGGAGTTTTCTTTCCCCTGAAAAAGGAGCTGTTTGGCACAGAAATACATTTTAAAAACACATTTTAATGCACCTAGTCAGTCTTGTCTCCTGGTCTCCAAAGCAGAAATCTGAAAACATTATTATCAATAATAGGAAATTTGAGGTATTTAGAATGTGTTCCTCAGTGTTAATTCGGAAGTCCTCAGTCACATGTACAAGACAGACTGTTCTCTTCAGCAACTGTTATTTTTTTTCCCAAATTCAATGAAGGTTTCTGTATCAATCATTTACTTACTATTTTATCTTGCGTATTCATTTTTTCCTACCCTACAAACACATTCACACCTTCAAAATAATAGATACCAATACTGTTCCCTCAAAAACCTCATTTGGAAGTCAGAGCAGAGTTTGGGCTTTTGCAAATAAGGGCATAATATTTAATTTTTTCCTACCACGGCAGAAGTAGCATTGATGAATAAATGTAAAGGAGCAGTTCTTCGGTTTGAAACTATTTCTCCTATGTAATACCCATCTTCGTACAAGGCACTCTGTGTAGCACTGGTCTAAACATACTTTAAGGGTAATAACTGCTGCTTTGTATAAGCAAAGACCAGCATCTTCCACAGACTGAACACAGCTTTTACTTAGATAAAGTGAAGTCAAAACAGAAACTAATGCCATTTCTTCATGTCACTCTCTATCTGCATTTTAGCTTAGAGTAGAAAGAAGGAAGAGAAATACAGTCAAGTGAGATCTGGCTTATGGCACTGGCTGCTGGAATCAGGTATTGTATTGCTTGTCTCCCATTGCTACTAGAAATTTATGTCTTGAACGATGAAAGCTGAGGCACATGTTTCCTCTAGGGCTTGGAAGAAGAACTGAAAAGATAATGAAAATGTTTGCTTGGGATGAACACAAACTCAGTAGGCAGGTCATGTATTTTGAAGATACACTTAACAACAGCAATGCTCTTACAGACGTTCTGGAGAGTAACAGTTATCTCCCATATCATTTGAAGCATGAGTTAGTCACTTTGTCATTCAGTTCAGCACAACAAAGCAAAGTGAAGGGTCATTGTCATTTAATTTCTTGGCACAGGTACAGGGCACAATTTAATGGCTTGTGGTAGCCAAATGTGAAGTTAGCTGCAGAGGGCCTCACAGCTTTCACTTTTATCGGTATTCTGTAGAATACGGTAGATAATTTCCAAAGAAAATACGCCAGTACAGCTGTTATGCTGTTGATAACTTGTCTTTCATCTGTGAAATCGCTTTTAGACTTGGTACTAGCCTTGAACATGAGCACTACATCTTTGCTACACTGCTGGATTCATTTGAAAGATACCCTGCTGCTGTAGCTTGGAAGGAGCACTGCTGAATTTTAAGGGCTTTTTTGGATTCATGCAATGATCACCGAGGACAGGCATCAGTGATAGGATATTTACATAAGAGTTTTCAGAAATAGTAATCAAAAGCAAATGTCGTAAAAGTGAGGATAAAGGGAACTTTCTTAGCACTAGCCTAACTTAAGTATCATTCAGTATTCAGCTGGCTCTTCTCTAGTGTCTGTTCTAATAATGCCTTCCCTGATTGCAATATTTTTAATAGAAACATGCTCAGTTAATATTTCCAAAGTAGGCAGATAACCATCCCACTTAACAAATTCATTTGCAGAGAGGTAGGTGGCAACACAAGAATTCAGATCTTTGTGCTCCCTGGGCTCATGCTTACTGCTTGAACTAGAAAGGGAGCTCTGTTATCTCAAGCCAGAAAACATGCTTGCAGGATTTACGCACTCTTTTTTTATACTATTTTAGGGTGGTGTTTATCTCTAAAGAACCACATGATCTTAATTCAGAGGGACACTTACTGCAGCCTTAAAAGTATACTGCAATCTCTGATTGATCAATGCTTTTTCCAAGGTGCAAGTGCTGATTAAGGAAAAAAAAAAAAAGAGAGAGAAATATCTATAATAGCATGATGATTTTAACTAGGAAATGGGCATTGCTATATTTACATGAAGGGATCATGTTGTGTATTCAGTAAAAGCTGCAAAATTTTTTCATACTTACTAACATACATATTGAAAAAAGTAGATTTTTAAATAGTAATGTTTTTATTTTTTACTTATTCACTTCCATTTCTAATAGGCAAAAATATACTTTTAATTGTTATTTGTTTGTTGTTGTTTTTTTTTTTTTTGTTCTATTCCTCTTAAGAGGCAGAGGTTCTGGTTCTTTGTGTGTCTTGCAGGTCATGAGCTAAAAAAATCTGAGCTATACTAACTCCTTGTTTGTGTGTCCCCAAGTTGTCAGCAGAGCTCCCTGCAGCATTCTCAGATGCCTGAAAGAGAAAGGAGGCATGGAGAGCAGTAAGATGATATTTATGCGAGCCATATCCTTGCAGAGCAGAGAACGGGCTTCCTTTCCAAAAAACTATCTCTTTGCCCAGATAATTAGTCTGAGCTCGAAACAGCAGGAGAAATAGTATATGCTTATTTTTGCATCTGACTGTTCACTTTACCCATGCAATGATTTACAGACTTGAGGCACTCACTCTGCCTTTTCTGTTTACCTGGAAATTAACTCATTAGTTCAAGGAGGGGAACTAATTCTGTGGGTGCACAGATAAGGTTTACAGCAGTGGTCTTTCTGTTTGGGCATGTACAGAAATGGATACATAAATCCAGTACTTTTCTTAACCATCTGAATAGTGTGCTCTTCTCAGGCGACATTTCCCACTGTTCAGAGAAGCCGCGGTTTCCCTCTGGGAGACGCTTCGAGCTAAGCTACAAATGACTCTGTCTTTTATTTTGGTCTACCCACAGTATGCTGTTGGTCTGAAACAGGCAGTAAGTAGTGTGAACGCATGTGTTGTCTTACCTTGATATCAGGTTTTTGCCTATTATGTTGTTTTTCTTTTAAATAAATGAAGAAAGCTGCTCTTTGGTGGCCAGCTCATTTATTCAGGTAGGCAGTAATGTCTCACTTCAATGCGTGCTGTATGGTTCTTCTGTAGCACGAAGTCTAGGATTTACCAGTCCAGTATGGGTCAAACAAACAAACAAAACCAAAACGCAAACATGTCCTGATACCAAAACTGTAAACCTAAAATATTCAGAAAAAAATATTAAGGGCTTTCAAAGTAATGAAAATGGCTGATATTCAAAGAGACTGCAAATACAGGCACCAAAAAGCATTCTTTTTCTATTTGCCTCCTTTTAAAATATATTTTATCAATATTTTATCAGACTTCTCTGCTCTAAAGTCTTCAGACTCACAGTAAAAGAATAGGAATTGATAACACTGCGGAATGGCATTTGCATCTCAATACTGAAAATTTACCCATAGCCAAAACACGAATATAATGTTCTAAATGGCAACCCCAGTAAGACAAGTCTGACATGACAGTCACTGTGTCGGAATTCCTTCTACTCCCTTTTGGCTTGGTTGTTTTGCAACTATTATACAGTCCAGCAGAGTGCAATCATCTCCAATGTAGTGTTTTATATACATTACGCAGGCATGAATTATTGCTAATGCAGCAATGCCTTTCTTCTTCATCAGTGCTCTGATGATTATTCTGAGGACTAGTGTTAGTGTAGCCCATAAGTTTTTATAATATAAGTTTTGTGCAGTTTGCATTGTATAAATACAAATTGGCAAAATGGAGGACATTGCAGCAGAGTTTAAGAGCTGAAGTGATGGAATAAACTGGTATAACTGGCAGAGGGGAGGTGTTGCTTTTAGCAATGAGAAAACTTTCTTTGAAGCTGCCCAGACCAGAGGTTCTCATACTGTTGTCCTTGAATCACTATTCGTCTTAGGGACATTCATTTTTCATATCCATTGATTCTCATTTTATGCTGTCCCTCCTCATTTTTAAATCCTACTGAACTGCACTCAAAGATGGCTAAATGCATTCAGCACTTTCATAATATCAGCTTACTTACTTGGCCACAGGCATGCTATCTCACTGTTAACAGGAGAAATCATCCACATAATTGAAACTGAGAAGGAAGCTTTCCCACCAGATGTTCTCTAAAAGGTATTCCTCCTTATGAGGGTGATTAATCTTACCCAGCATTTGCCATGTATAAGGTAGGTGTCTAAGTTAGTTGTTTGTGTTCTAGTTACAAACAATGAGGAGAGATAAGAATCTCTTAAATCTTAAGGTGGGCTCTGTCAGCTTCCAGAAGTGCTTGTTGCTCTACTTTGTCTCCAAAGAGGCCTTGATATCTAGGCCTAGACACTGATTTTTTAAGCAGTTACAGTTAGGTGAGATGAAGTCCATCATCAGGTATTACAGAGTTTTGTGCAATGAATACAGTTGATCGTGACATAATTCACTTTGCCAGTGTGCTCAGCTAGGCCGAATAAAAGGCAGTTTAGAAGCAGTGGCCATTAAGACAAGCTACCAGAGCACCAAGACCAAGGGAATATTTTTAGCTCTTCTCAGAAGCACTTGAGAACCTAATCTATGAGAATACGTAGATCCATCTACTTATTCCCATTCTCCTGATAGAGACTCCAGGAAATCTCATATGGTAATTATAACCGGTTGAATTAGAAAGAAGGAGTTACCGTTGCATTATTATTGCAGTCACATTTTGAATTGATAGTCTTAGTTTTCATACCCAGTTTTTGCTTTTCTTGCTTCTTTTATGTTCATCTTTCTTAAACTAGTCTCATACAATATGCTTTGCTATAACGTCACATGCGAAATAAAGCTGAAAAACTTTTCTGGGGAATATCTATGTGAGAAACTGCCTTCCAGCTCGTATCTACTTCACTTTAATGACTCAGATATCTCTGGTTTATTTGATAACATGAACATATTAAAAATAAGGCATATTGATTTATTCCAAGTTTCTGCTTGGAGCTGGGAGCAGTGACTCAGTTCATTTGCATGGCAGAGTTCCTTACACCTTCAGCATGGTTTATTTGCAGAACTGGGTTCATTGCTTGAATTTGCATCTCTAACTTAGTAGAGGTATTCAGAATTTCATTATCTGTGTGGTTTAAAAACCATGCTAAAATCCTTTATTACTAAAAGGAGTTCAAAGCAATGAAAATTTAAATACAAATCCCTTGAGCTATTATGTAAGTGTCATGTATTTCACAAAATTTAAATTAAGTAATAGTAATAGTAAGAAGTTAGGCATGGAACAAAGGAATTTTCTATGCTAATTTAAATTTGTTTTCTTGTGTTTAGATCTGCAAAGTTTCTTTGGAAAATGAGTTCATCTCCTTCTTAGTCCATTGTTGACTTAATAGCTTTAACTTGACCGTCTGTGTAAAATTCAGCTTTATGTTCTGGGCTTTCAACATCTTTCTATTTGGCACAAGTAACTCTGCCTTATTTCTAAATGTCTGTATAATAATGTACTGGATGAATGCTTTACTAGTACGACACATAAATCAGAGGGCATTTTGTATTTCTGTATTTTGTATCGCTGTTGTTTCATGTCTGTCTAACAGTTGTAAATGTTCACAGAAGATTTAGATGGCAAATATTTAACAGGAAAAAAACCTTTTGCTTGGCCTTCCCAGAAAGTTGCTTTATTTTGTATACACACCCATACCGTGCATATATGTACACGTATCTTAATTTTATATATGCATTATATGCTATACACCTTCTGTCTTATAATATAAACTATTTATTATATGTATAAATACATATAAACTATTTATGATATATATATAAATGTGTGTGACAGGTAGTTACTCCTTAAATCTAACCCAGGTGAATCCTAATTTGGTGAATACCATGCACCTCTTTACCTGGTTGAGTTTAAGGTAATTTTCTAAGTTTTCTATGACTGTGTTTAAAAAATGCTTGACGAGATCCATTTGCCTAAGTTAGACTTTTAAATGTTACAAGCCTACAAGCAAATCACCATGTACTCTATTTATAGCCAATGGAGAGGAAATAGATTAAATGAACTAGCTTGTGGATGTGTGTATTTTTATTAAATCAAAAAAAAATTCTGGTGTGATTAAATGAATTGCATCCCACGTAACTGAGCTGTAGAACTAAGCCTCAGGGTGTTTTTGACCCCACAGAAGTCAGTTTCTGTCTCTTTACAAGATAATTCTGCTTTCTGCCTCAGGTGTGACAGTCTTTGCAGGCATGTTTAGAAGACAGAATTGGTAAAAAGACAAACTGACACAACACCTCCCCACCTTCTTTTTCTAAACCTGTTTATCCAAGATGTGTGTGGCCCTATTCCTAGCTCAAATTTTTATTCAGAACATTAAGAGATCTGTAGAAGGACCATTTCTACAATGAAAATGGAAAGTTCAAAAGCAGAGCTATTGAACTCAGGTTCTGGTCATAGATCTTTTACTGCTGGTAATTAGCTGAACTGCATCTTTAAATACATTTTTACACTATATAATATGCTTTTGCAATATTGGTGAATAAAGTTAATCAGTAAAACAGTGTGCCTTTGCTCCATTTTACCCATAGAAATAACATACAGTTTTAGAGCCATAACTGTAACTACTATCAATTGACACACCTGTCAGATACAGGAAGATAGTTTAACGATCTATTTCTTTAACTTTTTTTTTAATTTATTTCTGAGACACCCTTAGATGAAATCAGAATTTTGTGGAGAATGGTGTTGTTCTCTGGAAAAAGTTAGTACAAATTATATTTTCTGCAATTATGTAATTCCTTATCTCTGTGTACTGTGACTCCTGCATTTTGGACTCTAACCATTTTATTTTTCATAATGAAATTAAACTGATTGAATAGTTCTGCTTTCCACTTTTCCAATTTGCACTACCTAAGCTTAGGTTCCTCTAAACCACACATAGTCTTGCTTCTTGTTAACTGTACTTAGAATTCATGGCACTTTCAGCCATGAAGTAGGAAAGAAGTGACGTTTAGTATCAGCTTGATTTGAGCACTCATTCATAAAAGCTTTTAGCTTTGACTGAAATGACAACAGTGTCAACTCTTACCCTTTACAGAGCTTGCTGTACACCAAAAACGAAGAATTTCAGTGAGCTCCTCTAGACCTGTGTGAAATTATAAAGAAGAGATAAAGGATGGCCTGACATCTAGTTTGGTAAGGGAGCATGTACCACATTTTGTTGAATTCATTTTACATAGGAGCTAATAGTAAAACTATAGGCATTTAACCTATTAACTCGTTAGCACATAGACACAAAAATTTAAATCTTAAGCAGACTTGAAATACCATCATTGGCTACTAATACTATTACATGAATTTAATTCCATTCTTGGACTTGTTCTTAGCAGATCAATTGCTAGAACAATATGAATGCCTCTACAGTTAGCTAATTTATTTCTTCTAAATAATTTCTTTATTTCTGTGTTTATTCTACAGGCTTGTGAAGGTAGTCTTTACACGGGGAACAGCAGCGAATGCTAATATCTTACGTCATTAGAAACATTACTGGGCAAAAATTGTTGGGACTGCAAAAATTGTTGTGACTGCAAAGTACAGATGTTTTAGAAAAGCTGTTTTCCCAGTATGAGACTGTTGGATAGCTGATTGCTTATTTTAATAATTTTCCAAATGTATGGAAGGGGGTTTCATGGCTAAGAGATCTAAAGATGTGACAGCTGAGTTGCTGTTGGGCACCAATTGTTAACATACACCTGCTTTTTAGTGTTGTTCCTATAACTGAATGTAATGATAACTGAGTATATCTTTAAAGCTAGGCAAAGGATTTATAACATTATCCAATACTGTATTTTATCTCTATTTTTTTAATAGGCTGTTCTTTATCCTGAAATAGGTATTATTTTTTTCATTAATGTACTTTCTGCCGGGCAACTGAGATTATCAGGAGCCTCTACCCTAATTAGACAGGAAGTAAAAATTTGTTTCTTTTTTTTTTCAGTTAGGAGCTCTTATGAGTGGTATCCTAGGGAACCAGAAAGAATAATCATCAAGAATCGGGTTTTATAGAAACAAAATCTATAGTGTATGCATAAGAATAGTCATAGATTCGTGACATTGTGGATCATATTCAATAATACATATATCAGCTGCTTCGTACTAGCATTGAGATAGAAATCTACTTTAAATTTTATTTAACAGTGCAGGCTAGTAGGTCCTTGCATTATCATAGTACATAATAGTAGAGGGAGTTGATGAATTTGATCATTGACTTTCAACAGTTCTGAGACTTACAAGCTTACTCCAATATTCTTGTTTAGCAGAAAACAGAACACACAGCTTCCCTCAAAGCAAGTGATTAGTATAAAACAAATATTCCAGGCTTTCTCTGTGATTAACAAACCATTTTTTTTCCAAACCATGGAATAGAAAGGAAGGATGATGTGATATGTGCATAGCAAATGCTAAACTGATTTAACCTTGTTTTTTAAATAAATTATACACTTTTAAATCACTTCTTTATTATCAGACTTAGCCCCATTCCTTAACCCAGATTTTGTTGCTAAGATAGCTACTCTCAGTGAGCTCATTCTTTAAAATGGTGGTATTTAAAAACTGATGGAGAATTCCTTACTTCTCATTAGATGTACCTGGCTTGCTGAGGTTTTCATTTTCATAGGGGTCTCTTATTTCCATCCAGGATTTTCTGGGGGAAAAACAAAAAAGTAAAAAAAAACCCAACAGTGTGTTTGTGCTGTGCGCTGCATAAGCAATGCTTGTCAAGCATAGGCTTACTGTGCATATTTGAGCCATGTGTGGGCAGTTCATGTGTAAAACTCTGAAGCTTCCTTGTGGCGCGTGTACTGCACAGGTGATGTATTCTCCCTTTTGCCATTAAGTGAAAATGATATTTATCAAAACATCCTCTTTACCCTCAAAGACATTTTGAGACATTGCAACCTTTGCTAATTGAGGCAAAGAATTAGAGAAAAAGAACACATTGGCAACATCATGTAATGAGCTAGAAGGAACATCATTGTCATACTGTTCCTTTGTCTTATTTGTATTATATTTGCCATCAGAAAAATGGTAATCACAGCTTAAAGGTATCTTGGAAATAATAATTATTTAAGACTTAAGTAAGTAAGTGGTTTCAGAACATGCCATAAAGTGGTGTCTAATTTCTGAGTTAGCTTGCTTATTTACTTATGTTTCTGAATTTATAGCATAGAAGGGATGTGAAGGTCTACATCTGTCTAAGAATTTTTATTGACTGTACTTGAGAGCTTGGGGTGGCATAATGCAATATTTTTAGGCAAGCTCAGTCTTACCAGCTATAAATGCTTTAAGATAGAATGCATTGTAACAGGTATATTAGTGGTTGCTCTGTCAAAACACTTTCTGTTATGTGATCCTATACCTTTAAACATTTATTATGAAATCTTTACAGTTTCATTGTGTGTTACTTCTCTGCATCCCATTATTTCCAAATACTTTAGCAAAATATTTGGTATGTTAGTGGCAGTGTTGTTTCCACTCTTTTCCTCTCCTTCCACCTGTCAAACTCCATTAATTTCATGCCAGCATTTTAATACTAATTAGTGTGAATAAAGAGAAAGTTGCCAACAACTGTAAAAGGACTTCAGAGTCCAAGTAAAATATTCAGGGACAAGTGTCTAAAATCCCTAGCAATAGAGATTTTTATTATCTGAACAGATCCTTTTGCGACACAGCAGGTCAAACACCCAATGTGCCACCCCTACAATTCTCTTTGAGTGCTTTTTTTTTTCTTTGCCTTCTCTTTCTATGAAGTCTGTTCCTCTTCTTCCTACTCCCCTTTCTTTGTTGTCTCGACCTTGTGAGTTTCTTATTGTTATAGTTTTAATGTTTCCACTTGTTCCAGCAGCTTAAGTAGAAAATACTGGTGTCAGCCTGAGGCTGCAATGCTCTTTCTTGTACAGAAGTTAAGAAACACAAACAAGACTGACCTTTTTAGCACTTGCTTCTACATTTTCAAAAGCTATGAAAAGGGAGCTGTGCAGACCAAGGTGACACTTCCCTGCTTAATAATCATGCTTTTTATTTGCTCTCTGCTAAAAAAAGCAAATGCTTCATTTGCTGCAACTTCAAAAATCTGTAGGTAGTTAGAATAGGTAACTACAGCTGGAGAGCTTAAGTAACGTTTTTTTTAAAGAACTCTTTCCACAGTTCTAAAATCTTCAAAGATAAGTGATACAGTATTGATTATTATTATATATTTTCTTTAAATAGTAATAATAGCAATAATTATTCAAAATTAGACTTAAGCAAAATTCACATTCTGAACACTCCTAAATTTTCAGGGAAGGAAGACTGGAGGAAGGAGCTTTTAGAATCCTTGTAAGAAAATGAGTATCTATTGTCACCTTAATAACACCAAGACCTAGACTGTCTTTATGTTCCTGTCCTGGCTTAGTGATAAAACATACCTGAGTCTGGTTTTCAGCCTTGCAGGGAAATGGCTCAGACAGAATACAGTAGTGATGCCCTCATTCTTTTCTGCTCACTTAGTTATCTCTACAGAACCAACACCCCAAAATCCCATCTTCCACAGGAGTTGTGAAGGTCCAACGAGCAGGCCAGAGGGTCACTTTTACATTTGTCAATAAATATTCAGCTAATTCAGAAAGAGTAACTTAAACAGAAAGGACTGAATAGGTCTTGCCTTGGTGTGTATGCTAGGAATCTGCTTGGCAGAGTACCATGGAATAAAGCCCTGGAGGGAAGAGGGACCCAAGAAAGGTGGTTAATATTCAAGGATCACCTCCTCCAAGCTCAGGAGAGATGCATCCCAACAAAGACAAAGTCAGTCAAAAATGCCAGGGGTGCTCCATGGATGAACAAGGAGCTCTTGGACAAACTCAAAGCCTATAGAGGGTGGAAGTAAGGACAGGTAGCCTGGGAGGAATACAGGGAAATTGTCCAAGCGGACAGGGAACAGGTCAGAAAAGCTAAAGCCCAGACAGAGTTAAATCTGGCCAGGGATGTCAAGGCAACAAGAAAGGTTTCTTCAGGTATACCAGTTATAAAAGGAAGAATAGGGAAAATGTGAGCCCTCTCTGGAAGAAAACAGGAGACCTGGTTACCTGGGATATGGAGAAGGCTGGGGTACTCAATGACTTTTTTGCCTTGGTCTTCACTGGACAGGACTCAGTGCTGTTTAATATCTTTGTTGATGACATGGACAGTGGGCTTGAGTGCACCCTCAGCAAGTTTGCTGACGACACCAAGCTATGTGATTTGGGAAGGATCTGGACAGGCTTGAGAAGTGGGTCCATGCCAACCTCATGAAGTTCATCCAGGCCAAGTGCAAGGTCCTGCACATGGGTTGGGGCAATCCCAAACACAAATACAGCTGGGCAGAGAATGGACTGAGAGCAGTCCTCAGGAGAAGGACTTGGGGGTGCTGGTTGATGAGAAGCTCAACATGAGGCAGCAATGTGCACTCGCAGCCCAGAAGGCCAACCACCTCCTGGGCTGCATTGAAAGAATTATGACCAGCAGATCAAGAAAGGTCATTCTGTGCCCAGTTCTGGGCTCCTGGGTTCAAGAAGGACAGGGAACTGCTGGAGAGGGTGCAGAAAAGGGCTACAACGATGATTAGGGGACTGGAACATCTCTGTTATGAATAAAGGCTGAGGGACTTGGGTCTTTTCAGTCTGCAAAAAAGAAGACTGAAGGGGGATCTTATGAATGCTTATAAATACTTAAAGAGTGGGCGTCAGGACGATGGGGCCAGTGTTTTTTCAGTGGTGCTCGGTGACAGGACAAGGGGTAACGGGCACAAACTGTTGGACCTGTTGGAGCAAGCCCAGAGGAAGGACACAAAAATGATCAGAGGGCTGGAACACCTCTTCTATGAAGACAGGCTGGGAGTCAGGGATATTCAGCCTGAAGAGAAGGCTCGGTGGAAGCTTTATAGCAGCAGACTTCCAGTACCTAAAGGGGGCCTACAGGACAGATGGGTAGAGACTCTTTATGAAGGAGTGTAGTGATGGACCAGGGTTTTAAACTGAAAGAGGGTAGACTTAGACTACATATTAGGAAGAAATTCTTTACTGTGAGGGTGGTGAGACATTGGAACAGGTTGCCCAGGGAAGCTGTTGAGGCTCCATCCCTGGAGGTGTTCAAGGCCAGGTTGGATGGGACTTTGAGCAACATGGTCTAGCGGGAGGTGTCCCTGCCCACGGCAGGGGTGTTGGAACTAGATGATCTTTAAGGTGCCTTCTAACACAAACCATTCTATGATTCTATTATTGTATGATTCTATGTCTCATTTAGTTTAGTGTTTGAGACTCTCATCTTCAGACCCAAGCTTGAATTTACTTGGGGACTTCTGTAATGCTTGTTTTTCTGTTTAAAATATTACTTTCTTTGTTCTTAACAGTATGTTGTGAGAGGTCATGTTTGTAGGTAAGACAAAAGATTTTCAACTCTCTCAAACAGGAGAAGAAAACAAACTCTGATGTCTCGGAATCTGCAGGAGTACACTACAAGCAGGGCTGTCAAATAAAAGGGCAACAGCACTACCAACTCATGTAAACAAACTAATTATTTCCTGTTTCGGCATAAAACAGTAGGAAGGAATGTTAAATTTATTTCCTACTGGCCTAAACAAGATAAAAAAGAAGAATTTCCAGTTTTCCTGTGGAATAAAACATTAGTACTTTGTGTGGAAATTGTCAAAGGTGTTCCTTAGGAAAAGCCCTGCCCAGCACTTTTCTGTGGCCATCTGAGAATGTCACCTGGAACAACTGACAAACTCTACTAAAGCACCTTGTGTACCACTCCAGTCAATGAGGAGATGCTGTCAGCTCAAAAAATTCTGCTGATAAAATTCATCCATTATATACACAGTTTTGTCAGCAAAGTCCAGGGGAGAGAGGTACCCATGGTAAAGGAGGGTTGAGTTGGAGATTAATTCAATAAACTGGACATATACAAATGATGAATCCAATGGTGTTAAACAGCTGTTGAGTAGCTGTCTGCTATCATTGTCAGGCCACTATGATCTTTCAGAAATTGTGATGGCCAGGGGAATTCTCCAATAACTTGAAAAAAACCCCACAAATATGTTCAGTTCTTGGGGAGAGAAATTCTGTCTGCATGCTGGGCTGTAATGGTAAAGGCGAAAGCTCCAAGGAAGTGGTTATTCATCTCTCCTCAGCACTTGGGAAGAGACATGTTGGAGTACCGTGTCATGATTGGGGCTTACAGCACAAGGAAGATAGCGACGAACTAGGGAGAGTTCAATGGAGGGCTGCTAAGGGGACTGGAGCACTTGAAAGGCTGAGGGACTAAAGTGGATTTCACTTGAAAGGCTGAAGGACTAAAGTGGATTTTATGGAGCTATGATATTTTTAAGTAGATACAGAGGTACATTAAAATCATTGCTTGCAATCAACTTTGGTAACACCTTAAATAATTTTTAGGAGAGCTGTAACACATATGTATGCTTTGAAGTATGCAGGCACTATCTAAAAAATTGTACAGAAAATGGATTCCCTCAGCTCTAACTTGAAAGCCAGAATCCTGTGGCACATCACGATAATGACATAACAGGATTAGGACTTTCTCAAAGTACTTCTTATGCAGAAAGGTGTGTTGTTGAAGTCTTCCTGCTAAACAGAGTTTCAATGACATTTGCTGTTACGTCTGCTGCCACCATGGATCACTGGATCTGTATATAGCAGAATCTGAACCAAAGGGCATGTTTACAAAATGAATGGTATGGGTACTATATTTTTAATTTTTTATCTCGGATCAGTGAAATGCCATCAATACAGTTGTCACTGGCATCATAAAGAAATGGTTTGTGATTTTCAACCAAACCTACCCCTTCCTTTAAACAAACTGTGCAACAGGAAAAGACTCATCACTAGTTGATACAGGTACAGAAAGCTAAAACCAGTCATTCTGAAGGCTGATTTTTGTTTGGCTTTTAAATATTTGGCCAAAGAATGTGATTTCTCCTCTCCCCCAAAGTATTTTCCTTTGTGGGAAAATTTATTTGTCTATGTGGAAAATTCTATTAGAACCTCACATAGTGTAAATTGCCCTTGATTTACTGAAATCAGTAATCTATAGTGATTTATCTCATCTTTTTTTTTTCCAGTAGTGATATATAATATTAAATGAAGAGGAACACCTAAAGGTAAACCTGAATTCTGTAAAAAACAAGAAAATGTTTTAACTGAAATTAGACACAGTTTTAAATGAGTCCAGCTTCAGTGTTTTTCAATGGAGTTGTCCATTGAAATGTCCAAGTTTGAAGCTTAAGCCAAAATTTGGGAGAAAATAATCTTTTCATCTTCAAACAACATAATCTGAGTCAAAACTACTCTGCATGACTCTGCAAGTTATTTTCATCCCCAATGTCTCAGCTATATTTTTAATTTCAAGATCATTGCTTATTTTTATTTTAATTGAATTTGAGAAAGCTCTTGCATAGCAATTAGTCAAAAGATTGTCTGGTTCATTTAAAATATGAAAACTGAGACTGTTCTTTAACATGAGATGTTTCCTTACAACATGAAGACTCCTTTAGAGAGGCTACTCAGTGCAGCCTCTTGAATTAAGTATATGGACATAGTCCATGTGTGGGTTGATTTGCCATGCATCTTCAATATATTCAATATAGCCTTTCTTCTCTTCCACTCTCTTTTTTATATGAAGAACATCCTCTCTCTCTCTCTCTCTCTCTCTCTGTTCGTACTCAGATTGTTACTATAGATGAGAAGCAGAATCCTTTTCATATGTGCTCAGAATACTGCATATAGCACAGAAGAAATCATATCCTTTTTTTTTTTTTTTTTTTTTACCTCCTCTAAACCTCCTTCTCATTTTTACAGGCAGATACAGAAGTTTCCTGGACCCTTTCATCTCCTAATTTCTGTCTAATGGCTTGATCTATTTTCACATGCATTGATAATCACAAAAATGAGATAATGCAGAAAAGAGAAACACAGTTGTTTCAAAAGAAGCCCCAATAACAAACACTTTTAATCTTCTCCCCCCATCTTCCTTTTTTTTTTTTTTTTTATACTGTGGAAATAAAAACAGTTATTTATTTGCTATGAGAAAAGGAAAAAGACTGAACTAATATCAGTCCTATCCCAAAGGTATCCTCACTCATATCTGGGAAACAGACTGCTGACCCAAGGAAACTAAAGCAAGAATATGAACACTGTTATAAGCAGTGCAAATAATGGAAATTAAGTGTAATCGAAAGTACAGAATTTATGTTACATTTTAGCTGTTCGTTACCACATGCACTACGCAAACATATATCAAACTTTGGAGAAATGTTCTAAATATTACCCTTTCTCCTTTTTTTTCTTCTACTGACACAGTGTCAGACACAGTAAAATTGAAGTCTGAAGTGTAGATGCTATACTTTTTTGATAGTCAAATTTTCACAACAAAAGCAGGAAAAAGAAAGAGGAGGAGCAAGAGATTTCTCAAATGTTTGATATAGAACGACCAGGGGCTAAATCTAAGATAAAATTTATGAAACTAAGTTAAAAAATTATATCCTCTTTTCCTGTCTTCTGTTCTTACATGGGTGTAACTAGCATAGGTACTTAGGTCCAGACTCATCCTGCTTAATTTTAGGCCCCAAATTTAAAAGCATATTGACTTATGCTCCGTCTATGCTCAGTGGAGAGAGGTAGCTCAAGAGGGTGATGCATCCCACCCAACATAAGTACGGAAATACTAAACAAGCCCTAAAAACTGAGGCTCAAATTCACTACTTCCCACTCCCACATGGACACCTTATCACTAACGTACTTAGACAAGATCTCTTTCTTGCTTTCCCTTTTGTCCAGGCACTCACTGTTCAGCAGCCCAACTTCAACAGGAGGAAGGGACACTGCTCTCTGCCACTGTAGCTTCATGGTGATGTCATACTCCTATAATATAAATTTAAGCTTCCTTCCTCCCACAGAGGTAGACCTAGAGTTAGCTTGAGTATTAGCATTTGGCTGCTGCCTTCTACTCTCTTTCCAAGAGGCTATTCTGGAGGCTGAAGCAAGGCAGTAGAAGTGTTTCTGGTGGATGTTCTCTTTATTTACTCTTTGCTCTGCAACATGCTTTGTTAAAAAGCTGCGCCTCTGTTGTGCATTTTCATCGTTGGTATTTGATTCAATAGAATGTACTTGTCGGAGGGAGGGACTCTGCCTTCCCAGTGGTCAGCTACATGAGCTCAACTGGAGAGAAGTGTCAGGAGCAGATGAATAAGAGGCAGGGTAAGTTGGAGTCTGCAGTATAAGCAGACACTAGAAGGGCATTGAACAGATGCCCAGACCTCAGGGGATCAGGGAACAAAAGTCTTTTTCCTGTTACTTGAGAGGACTGTGTAGAGTTTGTGCAGCCCTGGGAACCAGTAGAAGTTACTGCAGCAAGGCTAAAGGAAAAGACACAGTTTACATAGAAAGAAGGAAATAAGAGAACTTAAAAAAAATATATTTGTCTTACAAAGTTAAAAGTTCTCTATTTAAAAATTTGTTATTCCATTTTATTTTTTTTTTAATAGTATTAGTAAGTCAAAGACCCTTTAATGTTCTTAGTACTTTAAGAAAAAAGTGCAGGCACATCAAGCTCACATCTCTGTCTGATACAGAGTCCCATCATAAAGCACTGTGCATTTGCTAAGCTAAGACAAAGCAAACCAGCTTCTTGTCCTGGACGTCCACTTCCATTTCTCAGATTATTGTAGATGTTGCAGTAGAGTGTAAGCCTTTCCTAAGATAACACGGAGACTTAGACCAAAATACAGTATGACATGCACTAGCCTTACAACTCACAAAGCAAGACCAAGATTTACTTAAGAAGATGTTCAGGCACGTGTAGATGTTTCCAACATGTTGTCCAGGATAAAAATGAACATTGCCAGGAGATCACTAACACTTATGAGACGACGCAAGAACTCTACGTTCTGTGCAAACTCTAAGTTGTTTGCATTTTACTTCCTATCCTTGTCAATCAAGGGGAATTAAAGGTTTCAGACAGACGTGTCAGGGAGTAAGATTCATGGTCATCCAAACATTACAAGTTTAACCAATTCACTATTGTTTATTTAAAATTTTAGAGTTTTAAAATTTATACGTATATACTGAATTTATTTTAACTTTTATGTGATGATAATAATAATAATTTCTCTTTAAGTTGCATGCTGTGCTGCATGAGTTTATAATTATACTGCAGCATAAATTTATACTGTTAGCCATAGAATTTATTTTGTTAAGTTCTTGCTGAGAGTTATTAAGAACCACTCAATATCACAGAAAGATGAGAAATTCAGAATACATTGCTTGCACATTGTCATCAATCTTTTAATAAAGTTTTTATTGCACTGAGGCTATTTATTTGATTAATATTCTCTAGGTCCTGGTGTAAATTTTGTTCCTAGGCAATATGCTTAGTTGTCCTTTGCCATTTTCTTTTTTCAATTGTAAAGTTTTCTTTGCCTTAGTTCAAAGAAACTTTTGACATTTGTGCATGATTGCAATGCACTGTGAAATCATATTAATCTATTTTTGTGAGTGAGCAAATGCTCTCACCCACATCTTATTATCCATTGGCATAACAAAATAGTAAAATTACAGAAGTAAAAGCTAAAACAACAAGAAAAAGGCACAGCAACTAGGGAACTTGAACAGCTGCTCTAAAAAGGCTCATACTAAAGTGGAGCAGTTTATTCCTTTTGTCTATTGGCTTTTGTCTTGGTTTTTTTTTTTTTCACATTTTCTTTGTGTCTGGGAGATAATGTCATTCATTTCTGTAAAAATCGTTGCTAACCTGATTTAATGGTTTTGTGACGACCACATTTATGTGCCCATGCCTGACATTGACATTAAAATATTTTCTGTTTAGATTTTCACAAAGTGAATTTTGTGTCATGTCAGTCTTTGTAACATTATTAAAAATGTGTAAAATAGGCCAGACCCTTTTACAGTCTTTGATGGATGTTTGCAACTAGGAAATGAGATATGACCTGGATGATACAGAGTGGAATTCAATAGAGTTAACAAAGCTGAAGATGTCTATTTGAAAGAAAATTAAAGCACTTCCAAGCCACATATTACGTTTTAAAAAAAGATGAATCTCGGCTTTGTGCAAGTCAGCATAGATTCACAAACACCACGAGAGGTCTGTGGAGCTCTGGCTGTTAACCGAGACCTATCAATATTAGCAGCTTCAACCTTTTGTTTTCTTTGCTTTTCAGATGGAGAGGTGATTTTAAAAACAACAAAAATCATTGTCTATATTTTATTTTGTGATTGTATTACTATTTAAACCAGATACTTGAGTCTGATCTCTTCAACTTTTTTTCCAGGTACACTGACTATAAATGGATTAATTTATGTGATTCATTACAAATCAAGTTTCTCTGTTCTTGTGTCACAAGCAGTCTAAACAAGCTGCATAACAGTACCAAAGGTGCTTAGATCCATATCCTACAGAAACTATTCAGATTCATGACTGAGTGAAGAAGTCCTCTTTCTTATCCTGGATATTCAAGCCTTCTTATCCACCTCTATTCTTGAGGCACTGGCTGAGTTTTCAGTAAGTTGATGAAAGCTGTGATTTATAAGAAATGGGATACGAATGTTTAGCTAGAAAATATATTCTGACATTAAGCCGGGATTTTGGGTGAGGGCTCTAAACCAAGCAAACAAAGGCAGCTTATTTGTTTTAACTCTGTGTTATTCTAGACCCTCTTTTTCTTCTTTTAATGTTCATTTCCCACTTACAAGGTTCCGTATTTCTTTCAATGCTTGCAATAACTATAATCATCGTTGAGCCCAGAAAAGGTTCGCTGAAAAAGCACTGGTAAATAAAAATGATGGCTTTAAAACCCACTTTGTACAGGCATTATAAGATGCAGAAAGGAACAGAAAATAAGATGCTTTCTCATTACCAGGTGAGCACTGATTGCACTAAGATGAAGGCTACGACTTTTGAGTTGTCCAATATTCTGTCATATTGATTCAGATACCTCAGCACCATTGCAATTCTTACCTTTATGCTCATTATACACAGGGCCATCTCCTGATGAGTTATCTAATTTAAATCTAGAACCTGGCTGCTGGACTTAAAACTTGGGTTGGCCCACTATTTTTCTATTTTAATCTTTCTAACACATTTTTTTTTTTCTGATGTTTTCCCATCTCAGGATTAACTCTGACTGTAATTCATAAAATTATTTTAAATGACTGTGCATTGTAACTGAAAAACCCAGAGATAAATATGCTCTGGAATTTCCTTTTAAAAAAGTGAATTCCAGGTTTATGAAAGGTTTGATATGGCTGAAAAATTAAATGTCAGCTAGCCACGGCTTGTGCTCGTTGTGTGTAGCGCTCTCCCTCCTGTGGCAACACTACAGATAGATACATTTCTAATTCACCTGCTGACTTACTGATGGTGATAATGATCTTTAGACCAAGAAATCTTGATTACAAACTGTCTCCAGTTCAGTAAAGGACCTTTCTTGACAGCTCACCATACCTTTCTGTATCTTGCTTGAGGTAGGGGTTTGCCGTAGTTCTAGCTTTCCTCCTCTATGGTAACTATTTGTGCTAGTATGGAATAGTCTCTCTTGCTGCAGAAATGGAAAGTCTGTCATGTAATGTCTCTGGTTTTGATGTTATTGACCACCAAGTGGTATTTTTCAGGCTGTTGGTCTTTGATCCTACAAACTCTCCCAAATGAGCTACTCCAGGGTTTTAAGGCCTTTAAGGGTGAGCAGATTGTTACAGGATTAGCATACAGATATGGATTTTCTGTGTTCTGAGGCTTATCTTTATTATTCCATATTGTGCAGCAAGGGAAAATGCCTGGGTAAGATCCAATCCAGTTAGGACTGAGATGTGGGTGCCAGGACAGAAGAATGCCATGAGGATCTGTCAGAGATATATCAGCTCCAGTGAAAACGTCTGCCAAAAGTAGCTTGGGTAGGGCTAGTGCTTACAGGTTTTATTAGAATGCTGATTATTTTAAAATTTTTAGTAGAAAATAAGATCATAACAATATATTGTTATCGTTATTATTATATTATTATTTATATTTTAAAATATACATATAATTATTTATATATATAATTATATGTATATTTATATATTTATTTCTATTTATATATTATATATATATTTATATAATTATTTATATATAATGTTATATTATTATATTATTATTATTGTTGCTTTAACTAGATGTATGAAGACTCTGTGGAGAGGAGGGTACTGCGTCAAGAAATCCCTGGGCACTGCAGCTCTAGGAAGTATCTATTTTGTGATGCATTCCTTAGTTTTTCCTACAGCTTGATTGCCTATTTTATTTACTGTTTTGAATTCTCTTTCTCCCTGTCTTGTTAAGCTCAATATTTAGGGAATTTTTAAAAAAACCCATAACTTAAGTTATTAAATTCCTGTCTGTTACATTATCCAGTCACAATGACTTGAGGAAAGGATAGAAGAACCACCAGAAATGTAATCTAATTAGATTTTATTAAAGTAAAAATCACATTTAAATAGAAATTATTTTCTTTCCTGCATCCTTTTCTTATTTTTAAAAAAAAAAACAACATGTAAAACAAATTCTGTCTACTCAAATCATCTGGATTCCTGGGTCTGATTCAGTCTTCATTTTATATGCAAGGATTTTGTATAAGAATTCTATACATAATCAGTGTCATGCTCTTTTTATTCATATCAGGATTGAAGGACTTGATACAAAAGGAATTTTAATATGGTTCTTCAAAGCAAGTAATATGCTATTAGTTGACACATGACTTGCTACATCAGTTGGGATTTTATGTAGTAAGACTAGTGAGCAACAGTTGTATTCACACTCCGTCGAGCTGTACCACGTTCATACTAGGTATGTGGTGAATTAATCTGTTGCAGTTTTTCCACTAGCAAATAATGATTACTCCAAAGTCATTATGACTTCAGCCTTTTGCTGACATTTGTTGTAGTCTCAGTGACATGCTATTACCCTTGTCACAATTTGGTGTAAAACATCTCTCATTCAAACACCATTCATTACCCTTGGGCTAGACTTGCATTCAGTACATGTCAGTAAAGGGGCAGGAGTTCAAATCTCAGTGAATTAGCTGTCCTCTGTGAAAAAATAACTCATCTCAGAAGATAATTTACCTCTAAACAACTGTAACACTTCCATTTTTGTTAGGTTAGGGTCTATTTGGCTTATATACTGAAAGACCCGCTTACAAAACATGTTCACACTGTTTCGTGTTTCCTGGGTTGTCCCCAAATACCTATTTGTGCATACCGATCACTGAGTGACACTGTCTGAATGCATAGTCTTGTAGTCTCAATAGCAGCTCTTAAGCCCACAGCTTGAACTGCATTTTACTCCTCTTCTTCCACCTATGGTACAGGGTGAAATTTTGTTTGGGAAAATACAGTTTCTTGTTTTCATAAATCACATCTTTGTGTACCAAATGAAATCAATTGTTATTTGTTTATCGTCTTTGAAGCCACCTGTTAAGTTTTCTACAGGAATAGCAGTTCCTACAGGAATCGCTGAGGTGTCTACTCTCAGCAGAAGATGCCCTCTGTGTGCTTCTGAATCCTTGGCTGACATAGGCTTCTGCTGGCCTCCTCATGACCTGCATGCTGCCTCAGCTTTGACCAAGAGGTGGCTAAAGACACATGTCTCTGTTCAGAAACTCCTGCTGGCCCTCAGCTGTCTTTTTCTAGATTCTTGTTTTATATGCCTACCTCTACCCCAGCCATGAAGATAGAGGGTGACTTCCCCAATGAACCTGAGAGCCAGAGCATTCCTTCATATGAACCATGACAACAGTTACTTTGTAAGTACTTAAGTCACATTTTAAAACTAGCCTTAAAAGATCTATATGCCTTTTTCAGGTTTGAGTTTTTAACAATTACGATGCAATGTATAATGACTTCTCTCAGACTCATTAAAAGCAAAGTAATTTTGGGGACAGTTGGTGAATTAATTCCCTTGAGACAAACTACATCCTCATTCCCTGACTTATGACTATCCCTATGAAACTAAAATAAAATCCAAATTGTTTACAAAAAATATTAAACCTCATCTAAAAATTTACAGCTTTGATTCCAGATTTCAGCCTCTTGTAAATTACTTTGATATAAATCAGATGAATCACAGAGACCTGGAAATCATGGTTCAGAGTGGAACCTGCCAGCTCTTCTACAATGTTTTTAATCAGAGTTAATTGTTGTCAACTGTGTGATTTATGCAGGTCTTAAATTTATGAGCTGATTGTAGGTGTGGTTATTGTTGTTGTAGCTATTGTGGAGCCAGAAATAGTTGGGCCTAATTAAGGATCTGCAGGTAAGGGGAGATTTTGTCTTTACTCAAAAGGATTTAGCAGGGATTCATGTGGTGTGACATAGTTTTATTCATTAGGATAAGAAGCTTTTATTCTTTTGCTGTAATCACTTCCACATGAAGAAAGCTAGAGCTTGATGCTGATGGGCTGTGGGAATGTACGTGGCCCTGATGATGAGCACTGAGCATATTTGCATCCGTACTCTTCTCTAATAACATTATGTTTTTCCACCCCATAGAAGTCAAACACATTGATTTTTTAAAAAAACACTGTGAAGATTTTTTCTGTAAATTTCAGAACAAAATGTCTTAATCATCATATTTTTTCATATGTAAATATATACTTAATATATACTTGTATCAAGCCAAAGACATTGTAGAAGAAACGCTGACTGAGTAGTTAAGTAATAATATAATGGAAGTATACTTATCTGTAAGCACAGAAGAAATGCTGATGTGAGGTTATATAGATCGATTTTTGGAAAAACATTTGTTAAAACATAAAAAGGGATTTAAAAATAAATGATTGCTATGAGATCTCATGAGTCTGTAGTCTTGACAGCCAAAAAATCATGTAGATTAGTCACTAAGAAACAAAACAAAACAACAGCCAAGGCGTTTGAAAGTCAGGAGCTTGCCTACTGTTTTTAGGTGACTGTAATGTGATAAAGGATGAACAAAGTGACCATCCCCTTTCTCCAGTGGAAGATGGGAAGGTGCAGACATAGTGGGACCAAACATGCAGGCAGCTAGGCTGTGCCTGCGAATCCTTTTCCCTTGCCCCCCAAGCAGACAGCTGCCTTAGGCACCTTTCTATTGTGATTAAGCCTTGAGTCATTTCTGACTTTAGGGTACTTCATGCTGAGCATGCTGATTGTAGTTAGCTTACTTCAGAGGGTACCTACTCCTTTAGATCTTTTTCTGTGGTGTCTACCTCTCTTGTATAGAGAGCCTAAGCAAATTCCACTGGAAGGGTGAATTGCCTATTAGTTACAGATATATAATACTTTGATACATAACTTTTAAATAACTAAACTTTTATAGGAACTGGCCTACTTTTTGTACTGACTTTGTTAGGAGTTTTCCTAAAACTTTTATACTGTGTCCCTGGAAGTACTGTCAGAATATAAAGTATTACTGCAATAAAAAGTGCATCGTTATTTATATGCCAGCAGAAAATTAGGGTTTAAATGGTTGAAGGCTCCTATTCCTGTCTGATCTCTAATGATGAGACAGTAAAGAATTACTGAAGTGGAAAGCAATACCAGAGTGATCGTAGAAAATCCAAAAAAAACCCACCTGGAGGTATTCAGGACTAGATAAAAACATGGCTGAGCTGTCTAGTGTTGGCAATAGTCTTGCCATGAGTGGGAGATCAGGCAAGAAGACTCCCAGAAGCCCATTCCAATCCAACATTTCTCCCATTCTGTCTTTTACAGACGTCCTAGAGGGTTTTTCTACTTTTTTATGAAACACCAGTAAGAATACCAAAACCCATTAATTTCTAGGAGAGTAAATATCAAAGACTTAATAAATATGTTAAATATTATATGGTAGGAAGAAGAATTCAAGACCTGTGAGGAAAAAAAATGGAGAATCTCAAAGACAAAATCATATCTAAGGAAGAACTGGATGGCAGGGCTTTGAAGAGGGCTATTTGGAATGGAAGTAGTTTGGATTCGGTCCTAAACAGGTGCCTGAACTTCAGGTGGGGGAGGAATTGCTAAAGTGAAGGAGTTGCTGAAAGCTTTACAGGTTAGATCATTTCTGCAGTAATAAATATGTTCACAAAGGTGCTAAGATAGAGGTTTATATATTTGAACAGCAGCAGAGAGAAGGAGACTTCGGTAGACTCAGACAGTCTGTCTAAATGCTAGGCCTTGTATCTCAAGGAAATTAGCCTTATCTGCTTGCCTCCTTGCCAATACAAGCTTTATGAAATTCATTGGCCTATGAAAAACAAGCTACCTGTCCAAGAGAATCGTAGATGCTAACTAGATTAAATCACCAAGTAGGACTATTCATATGAGGTACCAGTTGCTGAACTGAGCTCCTCCATTCTCACTATGTCCAGAAAATTGAAGAAAAAGCATGCCGGTGGAGTATACCATGACATGACTGAACTTCTCTCTTTGGCAGTATTCTTGAATATGATCTAAGCCTGAGACCAAGCTAGCTCTGGATCATAAACAATGACACATCTGAATTTGGACAGACCTGTGCTTGACTGACAGTATAAACTTAACTTACAGAGAGGCTGGAAGCTTGAAAGTACCACTTACAGTCTGTAATCAAACTGTACTATCTCACTCTTAATGAGGTTATGGCAGGAGAATGAGATAGGCTTGTGTAAATGTACCAGGGGAAAATCAAGACCACTAAAATAGGTCCATTAATAAATGAGATGGAGAATTAAATTACTAATGACTTTGAAATGGCTGAGATAAAGAAATTCTGTGCCAAAGCTGCCTTTAACAAGAGAAATAAAGTTAGGTCAATTAGGAATGCTGGAAAAGGCCCCACAAAACTGTGAGCTCCCTGTGAAAGAACAGCTAAGGAAACAAATTTTTTAACATGACTTACCACACAATAAAATGGGATATTTGGAATCATAGAATAGATTGGGTTTGGGTAGACTAGACTAGACTAGAATAGTTTGGATTGGAAGGGACTTTTACAGGTCATCTAGTCCAGCCTCCCCTGAAATGAGCAGGGACATATTCACCTAGATCAGGTTGCTCAGAGCCCTGTCCAACCTGACCTTGAATGTTTCTAGGAATGGGGCATCTACCACCTCTCTGGGCAACCTGTTCCAGTGTTTCACCACTCTCATCATAAAAAATTTCTTCCTTATATCTAAATATGTCTAATATGTCTAAATCTACCTTCTTATAGTTTAAAGCTATTACTCCTTGTACTATCGCAACAGGCCCTGCTAAAAAGTTTGCTCCCATCTTTCCTGTAGGCCCCCTTTAAGTACTGAAAGGCCGCAATAATGTCTCCCCAGAGCCTTCTCTTCTCCAGGCTGAACAACCCCAACTCTCTCAGCCTGTCTTCACAGGAGAGGTGCTCCAGCACTCTGATCATTTTTGTGGTCCTTCTCTGGACCTTATCCAACAGGCCCATGTCTTTCCTGTGCTGAGGGGTCCAGAGCTGGATGCAGTACTGCAGGTGGGGTCTCACGAGAGCAGAGCAGAGGAGCAGAATCACCTCCCTTGACCTGCTAGCCACGCTTCTTTTGATGCAGCTCAGGATACCATTGGCTTTCTGGGCTGTGAGTGAACATTGCCAGTTCATGTCCAGCTTTTCATCCACCAGTATCCCCAAGTCCTTCCCAGCAGAGCTACTCTCAATCCTTTCATCCCCCAGCCTGTATTGATACTGGGGGTTGCCCTGACCAGGGTGGAGGACCAGCTTCCCTTTTTCCAGTCACCCAGGACTTCACCTGACTGACATGACTTTTCAAATATCATGGAGAGTGGCTTGGGAATTACATCAGCCAGATTCCTCAGGACTCTGGGATGCATCTCATTAGGTCCCATAGACTTCTGTATGTTCAGGTTCCTCAGGTGGTCATGAACCCGATCTTCTTTTACAGTGGGAGGGACTTTGCTCCCCTGCCTTGTGGTCCATCCACTTGAGAGGTGTAGGAAGAGAAGCTGTCAGTGAAGACTGAGGCAAAAAAACTTTCTCCTCATCTGTTGTTACCAGTTTGCCAGTCTTGCTTATCAGGGGGCAGTATGCTTTCTTCACTGACGTACCCATAGAAGCCCTTCTTATTATTCTTTGCATCCCTTGTGCCAAGTTCAGCATCATTTGAGCCTTGGTCTTCCTGATCCCATCCCTACACAACCAGGCAGTATCTCTATACACTTCCCAGAATACCTGTCCCTGCTTCCACTACCTGTGCATTTTCTTCTTGCCCTTTAGTTTGACCATCTGGTATCTTGCCTTCCTTTCCTGATTTCTTACACCCGGGGACTCAGAGCTCTTGTGCTTTATCAAAAGTGTCCTTAAAGATCTGCCAGCTCTGTTCTGCTCCCTTTCCCCTGAGGGCAGTTTCTCAGGGGGTCCTATTGACTAACTCCTTGAAGAGCTGGAAGCTTTCCTAAAATTCAGGGTCCTGACTTTTCTCTTGATCCATATCCCTCAGGACTGCGAATTCCACCAGTGCATGATCACCACAGACCAGGCCGCCTCCAATCTTGATGTCACTGATTAGCTCACTTGCGTTGGTGACCAACAGGTCCGATATCACATCCCTTCTGGTAGGGCTGTCAATTACCTGGCTTAAGAATTTAGCCACGATGCACTCCAGGAATCTCCTGGGTTGTCTACAGCTCACCATGCTACTTTTCCAGCAGATGTTGGGGGTGGCTGAAGTCCTCCAGCAGGACAAGAGCCTTCAAGCGCGATGTCTCCTGTAACTGGAGTAAGGTGGCACAGTAGGGAGTGCACCTGCAATACTGAAATACCTTTTATCCTCTACACTCATTAATACCAGATCTGTAATCCCCAAACCAACTTAAATTGCCAATTCTATCAAAAGAAATCACTCAACCCTGCCTTGGCCTCTAGATTGCCTCACTCATGCTTTTTCTCTCACCCTGTCCCCCTCCCTGTTTTGACAAAAGTGTTTGCACTGTCTTATGGCTAACTGCATTTTGTAGTTTTCTACTGGGACAAATAACTTCTACAAAGTAATGAGATTTATTAGCTTGAGTGAAGGTAACTCAATGGTATTACTTCCATTAAACAAACTAATTTGTCAGCTCAGGTATGTCTTCATAGCACAGCATTCATTGTACCGTTTAGATTTACTCTAATTAGATGTTAAGCTGAAGATTTCTCACTGGCACTGGAATAGGCACTGCCGTCTTTGCTCTTACAGGTTTTCTTCTAGACGTTTCCTCCATATCATGCCTTTCATTCTCTCCCTTTTCTACTCAGATCATTAAATCCTACCTGAGTGATCTTATCCTCCCAGTCACACTTCTACATCTCATATACCACTTTTAACTCTCTTCTTTTTGAGGAATGTGGTACATTAGGAAGGCTCACTTGGAAATGAAGTGGCCATCTTTTTCATCGTATTTTTCATAACAAATATAAAGTGCATTGGGCTAATGTAATCTTGAAACAATCACCCTGAGAGGTGTGTAATGTCTCTCTTTATTGAGAGTTTCCTGTTTAAATATCAAGGTGATTAATGATTGTAAGGGTCAGTAATTTAGCAGAACCATTTGGGTGACAGGTTATTTTATAATCCTCAATTTTTGACGCTGAAAGACCAAACTATTATCTATTCAAATGCAAATGCTTTCAAGCTGCTTTTCTGGCAACTATATTAGTTCTGTTGTTTGGTGTAAACAAAATAAGCTGAATGATGAAAACCAGAAGTGTTAAGGCCAACACAGACAATTATACTTTCCTACAGTGTATACAGAAATGGAACAAACATTAACTTTATTGCAGTATTTATCAGTACGTTGAACTCAAGGTTTTTAATTTACAAGAATCTTTCACACTATTCTAATTCTACCACAGAGATGTTCCAATGAAAGCAGGGAGTCATAAATCAGAAGCAGAGAATGATCGTTCCTAGAAGAAGATTTAAAAGAAAAAAATAAAAGAAACCAAAAAACAGCCATGGGGAGCCTCATTTTTCTGCCTCCCGGAACATTTATTTTGTTTCTAAGACACTTTCTGAGCCATATTCATTAGCCATTCCTCATCTGGTATTCCCGTTCCATTTCATGTCCCCCAGAAGCTGTATTATTTCACACCAAGAAATGGTTGCTGCTGAGAGAGGGAAAATCAGAAAATGAGAGACCGCAAACATTGCCTTTCTACTCCCAGGTATGGGGAGAGGATGCCAGACGGTGAGGAATCCTTTCCTTGGAAACTCAGTGATGGATAAAAGGACTAGCACAGTATCAAATACTGAGAATTATCTGGGACCAGAATGGGAAAAGAAATGGTTTTCCAACGGCTTTAGAAATAATAGTGTGATGCTTTGCATACGAATTTCATAACTTCTTTGTGATTTCAAAACTCTTGTGCACTGCATACTTCGTTGAATATTCAGACAGCCTATAAAAAATTACTTGAATGTCCCAAATCAAGAACAGCACCTAGATATGTCATTAATAAAACATTTTGCATCTGATGTGAGATTTAATGAAATCTAACGAATGATAGAGAATCATCAGTAAAAGGTCAGACAAAAACTTGGAAAATGTTAAGCACGTTATTTTGGCTTCTCATTTGCATTTAGAGTTCTGTGAATTTACATTCCTCTTTACAATTGCTTTACATTAAAGTGATGGTGTAAGGTAGCCTTATTATAAATGAAAAAATGGCATATACTCTATAGCTTACTCTTTTAAAATATTCCTAATATAATGATGCCAGCGAACGAAGTCTAAGGAAAAGGATAATCAGATCTTTACTGGATCTGACAGATATCTAAGAAACATGTGGGTTTATAAAAATGAGGCTCCTGAATTTGACTGAAGCACTTTGATAATCTCCTTGAAAAAGTGAAGATCAGTGAAATATTCCTTGAAAAAAATCCCTAAATACCAGAACTCAGGTCAGCACTGAAATTTGTAATCCGTATCTGACTCTTCAGTCAAATTTACCTTGTCAGAAGAATCACGCTTTATCATATGCATCACCTTAATCATATTATAGATGTTTGGAACAAACCTATTAATAATCATGTTTTGGAACTATATAAATGTTCTGTTCACTGAAGCGAGAGTAAATCATGTTAAAAAACAGCAAAAGCACTGCTTGTACAGTCTTGCAATAAGCAAATTTACCCTGTAACTCCATTCTGAAGGAGGATTGCTATGAAGAGCAACGGAACAATCAGAACCTTCCTTTCAATATTTATTAAAATATTTGCCAGAAACTTCCATTACATGTATGTTGTTGAAAATTCAGGTTTTTTATTTCTTTAGTAGCTTTGATAGCAAGAACAGGTAGAAAAAAGTTTTGTCACAGGTTGCAGAACATCAGACTAAAAAATTAAGTCTAATTTTATGTTTATTTAGTCTTCAAAGACAAAAGAGCGTTAGGAATACATTCGCTCATGCAAATCAAATGTATTCATCTAAATTCATACTAATTATGCATATTACTAAAAACATGCTGTTTTTCTGTAAATTTATCTATGCCTGTTAAGGCTCTTTAGCATTATTTCACACACACAGAGATATGAACTAAATGCTTATCCTCAGTGGTGTCTCTTTGGAGATTTAATGTGGTAAAGATACACTAACATTACTAATGCTTTTTGTTGAAATGTGAGAAGAAGCTCATGCGAAGTCACTTATTTGTGTTGGTATCTACCCAGCCATAGGAAAAAAAAAATCCTTGCTGAAATTCCTTTTTTATGCATATTATGCAACTACTGAAGTGAAAAATATGAGGGTTTTTTTTAGTTGTTTTTTTTTTTTTTCTCATGCAACAATTTCAAGCTTTAGAATGTAACTTTGATCCTACACACTGAATGATAGAAAGGTAAACAACCTCTGAATCTGTGATGTAATTGTACAGATAAATAATTTTTGAAAGGACAGAAATTTCAATAAAAATTTCTTCTACTATCTTGTGTATTTGTTGTCACAATACCACACGCACGATACGAGCATATTGCAATACTACAATCCAGAACTGAATTAACATTGTCACTTTGTTTTTATTAGTTTTTCTGTTTTACAGACTTATTTAAAAAGCCTATTTTCAGCAGTTTCCCTTGAATTCCTGCATGTTCACACCATGTACCATTGCAACCCTGACTTTTGAAATCCATCCAATATTGATTTAAAACTGACTTTAGAAAGACTGTAATTGATTGCAATCATAAAGTGCAGATGTGTACAGGAAAAAAAAAACCACAAAAAAATAGTCTCTTACAAAAAAGTGATTTAAAATTTAATCAACAGCTGGAACCATTCTAATTATATTAAAATTTCTCCACCTGTTAACTAATAGAAAACAAGACAAACACTTATAATTCAAATGCATTAATATTGTGATTCGAAGTATGAAACAAGTATTATACAGAGCAGGATAGAGTTTACAGCTTGAGACACCTAGATACATTTGTCTGCATGCAAATATCTGTATGTTTAGCTGGGTCAAATGTGTTGGTCCCCTGCATATGTCATGTGTACTGCTGGGTATTGCAGGTAGTACAAGGTGACTCTTTTCTTGGCAACTGAAGCTCAACCATGTCCAGTTCGATTAATGTGTCCTGGATACTGGTTCAGCTGTCCAGCCACCAGACATCTGTTTTAGGGTGAGATTAACAGCTGCAGAGGGCTCAACTCAGTTGACTAAACATAGGTGTCTAGTGTCATCTTGGACGTCATAGAAATCTGAGACATCATGTTAGAGCTGCAGATATAACATGGGGCGTACAGGAGACTGTGTGGGCAGTGGGGATACCTGAAGACACCTCAAACAGCACTAGATGCTTATGTGTGGGCAGTTGAATTAAGTGCCCAGGCTCCATCAACTGTACCGAATAGAATCTTGATTTAGTTGCCCACACATAGGGAGTTTAGAGGTGGAACTTACTTGCGGAAACATAGGTGACTTGTCTTATGAGATGCCCTAAGGTATGTCTCTAGAGCTCTGGATGCTACTTTACTAGGATATGACTTCAGAGTCATCACCAGGGGATCTCTCAGGTACATGAAGGCATCTCAGATGACACTAGATGCTAGAACTTAATGTCGCTTAAGACACCCTAGCCATCCACACTGGGCTGGCAAATATGACAAGAGAAGAAGGGGAGATTCACACCCTTAGGGAATAGCAGCTAGAGGCCAGATGGAATGGATTTTCACTGATGCTAGAAGTGGTGCTTTAGATCACTGATAAAACCACCAGACATCTGCTAATTATAATGAGAATTTATACACTTAACATTCAGGTAAAAACCTGTACGTAGATGTCTAAACTCAGGTGTCTTAACCTTGTGATCTGATTTCTGTTTAAACGGAAGTATAAAATGTTTATAATAAAAACAGCTGAAATATTATTAGTAATTTGAAACAGGGACTATAATTCTATATTGTACAACAGTAGCTTAGGATGGCAGTTTGTAGGTATTAGAGTTAATTTAAAAATTAGCTAATAAAATACTATACTAACTTCTTTTAAGATTATTTCCATCCAGTTAGAGTCTTTCTACAGATTTGTCTCTACTTAAGTCTTTTCTACCATAATATTACTGGTAATTTCTTTGTCTGCAAAATAAAGCCAAGATCTCTCCTCCTTTGAAAAGTATTTTGGCTACATATGAAAGTTAACTCTAAGTTAATACATATTAAGTCTCTCTGTCTCCCTTCAGACTAGTCACTATGTTTGCTAAGATTTTGTAGGTTCAACTGGTCTAGCTCACCCTAAAGAAGGATGGCAAGGAATTGTGGGTCTCCTTGTGATGTTCTTTGTAAGGAGCAAAGCTGAAGAAAGTATAAAATGGTATACATGGTTTCTTACTGCATGTCCACAAGCATCATCATTTTGGGTAAGCTTGGCATTTCCTCACATATCTCTTGCTTACATTTGGTCAGGCTTTATAGTTTGTGCTCTTTGCATAACTCCACAGGCAGGCCTGACATGGTAGACATATGTCTATACTGATAAACTGATGATGTCCAAAGGGCAGGCTCTGACACAGGACCCTGATGTGGTCTGTGCGTGTAAGTGTTAGACCACTCCACAGATCAGTTTTGGTCTGCTTCCACTAGCCTTCTCCAAAATAAATTACTTTAAAGGAAACTCGCCCTAAGCATCATAGATGTATGCCAGCTGGTGTGTGTTATTCTTGGAACCAGACTAGTTCATGGCCCTCTTTTATTTAATGGTGTAGCATAGAACTACAGTGACTCCGATCTTTTTTGAAATACCCTCCTTTTCCCCAGGACAGTCTTTCTATGCTTTGCTACAACTCATAATAGTAATTCCTTTCTTGACAATGCAGCTGTCAGAGTAACTTTTTTGGTGAGAGTGAGACTAGTACAGCACCTACAGACTACCTCATCGTGAAACAGAATGCGGTTCACAGATACCAGCTCTGACAAGGATTGGAAAGCCACAGCACAGTGACAGGAAGACTATCTCCTGCTGTTTGGCTACAGTGTAAATTTAGCTGTATGTATACGTATAATTGGACCTGAGGCAGTTCATATATGCCCAGCTGAGGTGTGTCTCCTCTGTGTCACCCTAACAGTCCTAAGTATGCTCTTCAGTGATGTGGCCAGAACCTTATTTTTCAATTTCTACTGTAACTTCAGCATGTGGTTGTATTAATGGCAGAGTTTAACTCCATAGTCCCAAATCCTCTAAGCAAATCCTTATTCCCTTGGATTTGCAAATAAGGTAGATGGAATCACCTTAGATGAATGTGCAACTGCTGAAGTACATGTGGCTTAATAGAATATGTATAAAAATTGCCTGTGGTGGAGAAAGAAGCTCCTATAATTACTATTTTGTCTAAGCCATTGAACAGCAACAATAAACTTCTGTGTCATTGTGTCACCTGAAATGGTCACCCTGACATTTGATCAAGGAGGGATGGCACCTTTCTTTGTTATATTATTTGATGCAGAGCCTGGTTACTTGAGAAATTAAAAAAATCGTATTTCATACATTTAAAAACACTGCAGGCCCAGATTTAATTTAGTTTTGTTTGGGACCCAAGACAATTAACTCTGGAATCAATCTATTTTAAAGAAAATGTTTTCAGCTGCAGCTGCAGGCAGCTTTTTCTGTTTCAGATACAATAGCCGTAGTCAATTATCCAGTCAACAATAATTCTATTTAGTCTGGGGAAAAAAAAATCTAGTTTTAATTTTCAAGCTTTAAATCAGCAGACACTGGAACTTAATCAGTGATTGTTTAATGAGAAATTAAACAATGTCCTTAGAAAACAGATTTCACTCCTGTCTTCTAGGGCTAAAATTGAGGTTTAAATTTGCCTTAAGAAGAAAAGCAAATTGTATTTTTAGTAGCTACAAGGAAAGTGATATGAGGCTAGCCTGGGAAAAGTCATGCATTATAAAAGATCACACTTGACATGGAAACACCTTGAGACATTTCAGGTGGAAAAGCAGACACAAAAGGACACCAGTCTGTTTCATTGCAAATGTTTTGTTTTACAGCTAAAGCAGGAAAAGTTAAAATAATCTCTTTTTTTTTTTTTTTTTTTAAATGCTAAAGGAAATTCACTGCTAATTGTGAAATATCTAGCAACACTGGACCTGTAACACAAGAATTGAAATTCTGACACAACAGGAGTGGAATAAAGCTACAATATAACTGCACTGAAAAGAAGCTTTTGCTTTCTAATCGAATCTGCACATGATCTGCCTAATATCATCTTCTTCAATTCCCTTTCTTTGGAAAAAAAAAAGGTACGTTAATACTGCAGGTCTAGTATACAGATAGTAAATATCTGGAAAGGAAGGGGTGATAGTATAAAGCAGCATAGTTCTGTCTTTCAAACTCTAGTTTCCTTTTTTTTTTGGAAAAAAATACCCAAAACCCGGCCTTTTTCTTCCTGTCCCTCAAGCTGTTCTCCTGGGCTGTGCCTAAGCTGACCTGCAGGCAAATTCATCTGGTGTGTATTGTGGTGTCCCTAAAGGAACTCAACCTTCAGATTTGGACCTGATTTTCATCTGGCCCATGCAACCAGGTTCCTCTACATGGAAGCCAGGGCGTGTAGGAAAAGTGGACAGATGAGGGGGAAACTGGCCTCATTCTGATAAACTGTTGGGTTGTGGAGCAAGTATGCAGATAGACTGGTAGCTTCACCATGCACCTTGTCAATGCTTTTTAATTTTTTTGGTGCCTGCCTGCTGGAGGAAGGTGTAATTAAGCAATGTCTGTTCACACCCAGCTAGAAGGAGTGAACTTGTGGAGGGTGAGGAGTTCCTGCCACTTCAGTGAGTACCTGTAGCTCCCGGCAGTCTAAAGAAATCTAACCATCCCAAGACCACTGCTGTTCTTGCCCAGTGTAGTTAAATCATGACTATCTTGCATGTGTCTTAAAAGTGATAACCTTTTTCTCCATTTACATATTTATGTCTACCTTGCTGTAAGAGTGCTGCCTTTGGTTTGTTCTTTCTGGAGGATGGGAGGGAGCGGGGACTTTTTGAAGTCATAGAATCATTTAAGTTGGAAAAGACCCTTAAGATCATAAAGTCCAACCATTAACCTAACTCATACAGCTGTGAGAAGAACAGCTATCATAGAAGCCATTCACAAACTCAAGCCTAACATTCACTATTCACCAAAAGCAATATATGGCATTAAATATAGCTACGCAATTCGCAATAAAAAAAGCCTCTTAAACCTCCCTAGGAGTATCCCTACCCATCTCCTACAGACACATTTATTTTCCACTATTTCCATCTCCTCCGTATTATTCAATATGACTTTCTTTCACTAACTAACCCAATGAGTATAATTTCTTTCACGTTTTCTTAAGACACTAACCAACCTTATACACGTTTTCTGTCTTCTGCCTTTCAAAAGTGTAAGAGTCCTCATTTCCTCTTGCACCCATCAGAAAAGTGGTGGGTTAAGAAACCCTCTTCAAAGTGTGGCCTCCTGAAGCTGTCTTGATTGATTGTGACATGGGGCCAATCATGGATTCACTTACGTGCAGCTTTCCAACTACAGGGCCAGGTCTAACAGTGCTTTGCAACAGCATTTTGTCTATGTATTTCATTGTGTCTTATGGAAGGGGACTGTAACTCTTTCTTGAGGAGGTGATATCATCACTAAGACAGTAACTGAAGTTCATGGTCTTGACCTATATTTAAGTCATGTAAATTGTGTTGTCAGGTTCCAGGGACTAACTTTTTGTGGGGTAGCCTTGAAAAGACTGGGGAAAGTTGAGCAAAATAACCATGTAATTAATAGATCTGTTAGAAACAAAGATATTTTTTAAAATGGTAATTATTGTTACTTTTTAAGTACATTTATTCTGGGCTGTAAGAAAAGCATGTGCTTTTAGAAGGGAGCACACATAAGCCTGGTGGCCATAGAACCCAAATTTATGTCCAAAATTTGGGGAAAAAGCCTTACAAGAGGAGTTACCCAAGGTAAAATATTATTTTCATAATACTAGAAAAGTGAGGGTCACTAGGTATTTCATCTGCTTTAGACCTTCAAGTTAGACTGAGAGATGCTATTTTCACCTGCATACCTGACATTTCAGAACATGATCTTATTCTTTCAGTCATTTGTATGTATCAGTGCTAACTAGAATTGCTCCAGTTAAAATATTACCTTGGTTGTTTTATGCACTTTTTGGATTAGTAAATCTCAAAAGCAGTCTGCAGATGACAGAAATATTAGTCTGTAATTTGGATTACTGCCGAATTGTTTGAATAAAATGAAATAATCCATTTGGTTTAAGGAAAAAAAAATACAGATATACACTACCTACTTTTTGAAAGCAATTTTGAATATACATACCTGCTGTGCTTATACTGATATATAAATTAAGGGGATTATATGTCCTTTTTTTTTGTTTTTATAAAATACGGTAGCTATTGACCAAACGGATAGTAAAACCTTAAAGTAAAAAAAGAGTTACAGTTTATTGCATCAATGATCTGTGGATTAAAGACTCCCCAAGCACATATTCATAAGATAAAGCAAATGACTCCTACGGATTTAGACTAGGCTATCATGACAAGGAACTATAGATTAAAGATCACTTGGAATACTTACAATTGCAGTGGAGCAAACGTAATGGGTTTGCTATTGCCAAAGTATTCTCAATTACAATTTTTATTTTCTGTTTATTCAAAACATATCAAAATAAATTGAACGTAAATGTAAAGACTCTCTCAGATTGGATTAAGGTATTGAGGTGACATGGAATATTTGAGTCAGGTCAAAATCACATTCAATCTAGTTACTGCATATATAAAAAGACTGGAGAGAATGAAAGAGCATTTCAGGTGTGTTGGGATTCTTCTGTCTACATTAACAAAAAGTAGTTCATACCAGTGGGAGAAAAGAATGACATTCAGAAGCTATCTAGTTAGCATGAGGAGAAAGAGTCCTCTCCACCCATGAAAGGCTTTGGTTCTCATAACATAAATCACTCAAGCATTGCCCCAGCGTGAAGATGGAGCAGAAAGAGAAGCCAACAACAGCAGCAGAAGCCTGGGAATGAGCCATGGCTAGACATAGCCTCCCCAATGCACGAAGAAAATGGGCACACAGGCAAGAGGGTAGATCAAAATTTCACTCAGTGAAGAAGATTTAATACATTTATATATACTAAAAGAAGTGATGAATAATATTTTATTGCAGTGAACTGGATAATCATGATTAGTCGATTGGAAATATGAAGAGTAACTCGTTTAGTCTATGTCAAAATGCAGAGGGAGTTTCTTCTGTTAATTGTTTTATTTGAAAGTTACATTGACAAATTTCAAAACCTAAAGGCCCTTCATTTACAATCAGGTATACATCCTAAAGCAAATCATAACAATCATAACATTTTTGTTTGCTTGTTTAGTAATAAGTATAGCAACGGAATCAACATATCAGCTATCATGTTTCTACACACGATATAGTAAAACCCCAAATATTCACATTTGTGATCTTTACTGTCTGTTTACCATCCATTCTGTGGACCCATATACCAGTTAACTTTTCAGAGAAAAATAGAAAACAAGAGCCATATAGTATTAAAAGTGCAGATACAGAATTTTTAGATTTAGGGGACCAACTCGCGCGTGCTTAGATTAGACAGCAGTGATCTATCTTAAAATCTGTCACACTGAAATCTTTCAGTCTGTGTGTAACTGTGAGAATCTATTTAAATCCCACTGAAATCAGAGATGCTTACACTCATCTGTGTTTCCATGATCCAAGACCTTGTATACATTGCAGTGTGATGGAGCAAGTCCAGTGGAAACTCTTTTTTGATAGTCACAGAAGTAGACCAAATAATATGTATAAAGGAGTATTTTCTAAAGGGAAGTAGCAGAAGTTCCTTGAGCGCTGGTTGTTTGACTGACTACAGTAAACATCATTAGTTAAAATAGTAAAAGTGCAGTACATGAAGTGTATTAGGAACAAAAGTATTATCTAATACTTTATATTATAGACATAACACAGACTTACAGACTGATAGACTTTGCCGGGATTTCTTATAAAAAAGGAAGTCTCCTTGAGATTTCTAAAATTTTTTGAAGTGATTTGATGCTATATGAGAAAAAAAGAAAAAAGATCCAAAGCCATGATTTATTTTTGCTTCAGGCTAATTGAGGAAAATGAGAGTATAAGTTTTGCAATTTGTGAATATTGGCTTGCATGGTCAATCAAGGGGAAAGAAAGCTGAGACTTTATAAAACACAGGCCATCTGTCTTCTTTGCAGAGATAATTAAGTGTAGTACAACCTGTGGCAAAATGACAAAACTATAGATATTTAGCATGGGGATATTAAGGAAATCTGATTTATAACTTAGTAGTTGGTTAATAATTCTGTTTTCATACAGCATTCAGATCGTACTTCTTTTCAGTTGAAATCTATTGTCCAAGGCTATACTATTGAATGGAAGGTGGAATTCAAGAAAAGATTATTTTTTATGAAGCCTACAGTGAATACAATTATTAAAATCTTATATTGTTTAAAATAAAACCCCATTAAATAACTTTTCATAGTTCAACAAGTTAATTAAAAAAGAAGCTTTTTAGGGTTAATAATATGAAGTATTCCTCAAAATTGACTCACATTGAAACACCCTTTCAGAATAGAGAGAACCTAATAAAGTAGATGTAGGTATCTATTCACTTGACTATGTTAGAGTAGTGCCTAGTCACCCTGAAAGGCACTAAGACTTGTCCTAAACATATTATCTGAAATACTGTTGAATTTTTAAAGCTTTTAGAAGTTTTGGACTCCCTTTCCCTCTCCCTCTCCCTCTCCCTCTCCCTCTCCCTCTCCCTCTCCCTCTCCCTCTCCCTCTCCCTCTCCCTCTCCCTCTCCCTCTCCCTCTCCCTCTCCCTCTCCTCTCCTCTTTCCTCTTTCTTTCCTCTCCTCTTTCCTCTTCCCTCTCCTCTTTCCTCTTTCCTCTTCCCTCTCCTCTTTTCCCTTCCCCTTCCCCTTCCCCTTCCCCTTCCCCTTCCCCTTCCCCTTCCCCTTCCCCTTCCCCTTCCCCTTCCCCTTCCCTCCTCTCCTCTCCTCTCCTCTCCTCTCCTCTCCTCTCCTCTCCTCTCCTCTCCTCTCCTCTCCTCTCCTCTCCTCTCCTCTCCTCTCCTCTCTTTTCTTTCTCTCTGTCTCTCTTTCTTTTTTTTTTTTTTTATAAGTGTGTTATTTTATGTTTAAGAAGTTGATGCGTAATGACCCTGTTAGGTCATTAAGGTATAGACATGCTGATACTGGGGTATTGGGTGCTTCAGCCTGGCATGTTTCATGACCCAAATTTATTTGATCATATTGTCCTCTGTGGGCTATTTGAAGAGCAAGTGAAGGTCCTCAGACTGTTTTGTAGTGAAACCTCAGGTGCCCTACGTAGCTCTCCTGCCTTCATTGTAAGGAGCACCAGGGCCTTCCTAGCACGCTATGAGAAGGTTATCACTACTCTATGGAAGTCCTTCTAAGTTCTACTGTAAATGAGTTGAGTCCTGGTTTTACTGAGATCACTCCTGCTGATGAACTTTCAATTCTAGGTTTTTGAAAAATTACTATAGCACATTAAAAATATATGTAGACCAGTTGAAAACCCCAGGTAATCCCTGAGATGAATGACGATGAATGTGTGAAACACAGGCAGAAAAGTAACTGAAGCAGAATTTTGTATTTAGAGCAATTGGCTACATTAAATGTGCTTAAGTCTTTTACATATGAATCACCACAATAATGTATAAAGCGTAAAGGAAATGCAATTAAACCTGAAGTGGAAAAGTTGGGTATATGCTCAGTCAGTATTTACAGTCAATTAGTTTTTCTCAATGTTACAGCAGTATCCCTCGAAAGCATTTAATTTGCTACTTAAACTTTAAAATCATAAAGAGAAAGCATTACAAGGTGACTTGGATGATTGACCTTCATCAGTCATTGATGAAATACTTTGTGCTGCTCATTGCATTTCTAGGCATTGCTTAGTGACTTGCATTTTTCTGCAGAGCTGTGTTGGTTCTGTCATCTTATTTTAATATCCATTGTATCCCCATTTATCTTGTTTGATTACTTCCTGAATACTATGCAAGTCTTAGACTACATTATATAAAATGTATATATATATATATGATCATACACATATTGCAGTAGCCACTTTTTTAAATTTTGCATTTTTCGCTGTATCATCTAATAGAATATGCCCAAATCTTTGGGGTTCATAATCACTCTCACTTATAAAGAAAGTTTTGCTGTGCTTGCAAATAAGCAATTCCTTGCTTCCAAAGGAAATAAAACAAAATAAAACCCCACAGCCCCCCTAACTACATCCTTTGAAAGCTCTGAGAAAACTTAAACTCAACTGTCTCTGGCTTTTGGGAGCAAAGTGAAGTTTATGCAATTGAAACAGATAGGTATTTTATCGGTAGTCTCTCGGAAATAACAAACAATCAGCACTTCCTCTGGATGTATGGAGAAACATAGAATTATCTTTTTAACTGCTTTTCAGACTGATGCCAGCTATTGCAGCTCTGTGTAGATGCCAAAAGCAGCCAAAATACAGAATACTAATAAATTTACCCTCTTTTCTGCAGTACTATAAATCACAAGCTTAGCACATATGTGATGATGGTGTACATTTATTTTGTTCTCTCATCTTGTACTGCTGTATGTGAGTAAACTCTTCATTACTTCCATAAATTAATAGACTCTTATCTACTCTTGACTATTCAGAAAACTATTTAAGACCTGAACATAAGAACAGGCTCTCCTGATGAGACCAGTAATTCTTCTAGAAAAGTATCCAGGTTCTGAGGGCAGCAGCACCTATATGATTCAGCTCAAGGTGTAAAATCACACACAGTAACAACCATGGAATACTTTTTCTGCAAGGAAAAGTACTTTTCACTGTTAGTATCTAATCTGTGGGATTTAATGTCATTATGTAGTTTTGAGATGGAAATCAGGCTGGTAAGCTTTTGTAGGTTCTGCCACTACCACACTCATATCACGTTTAACTTATAGGGTAATGGTCATCCATTTTAGTTATCTTCCATTTCTGAGACAGTCAGACAGTGCAATTCTTTTCCAGAAGTCATTACAGAGTCCTGCTAAATCTACAGTGCTCTCAAATATACCTTACAGAAGGCTTATAGAAGAAGATGATTGTTGCATGGGGAGGAGATCACTAGCTCCCATGGAGCATACTAAATAAGAGTTAATCACACAGCATGCTAAAGGGTTAGCACACTCAGGCCAAATTATCTCTGTCATTTAAAATAAGATATATCATCACTGACTTATTAAAGTTTTGTCTATTCCCTTGAATAGTCTTTTATTGACTCAGACAATCCTTTGTACTTTCCCAGCATGAAATTATAATAAAAGGTTGAGTCTTACAGATGTCTAAAATGTCCTTGAAATGAAAAGGGAAAATGGCTCAGGCTGCATTTCAAAAGTGAATATATATCACTTATCACAGAAAAATGAATTGACTTTGTATTCATCAGATGACCTGTAAAATAATCTTCAGTTAAACAGACAATAGATTTCTAGTTCCTACAAAGATACAACTTTAATCTCACATGGATTTTTTTTCCTTCCTTTTTTCCGTATGTCAAAATTGTGTTTAGTATTCACTCCTTCAGAAACTGTTGTTAAGATAGGGAGCAGAAATAGAAGAGAAAAGCAGCCATAACAGAGCTCTCGGAAACAGTATGATCACCAACAGTTTTACATCTGTTTTGGCAGTTTCAGAAGCAAGGCAAGATTTAATTGGCCAGATGGATTAACATAATCCCATAATGTTTCCCATTTATGGCAATTTATACCTTTAGGACATGACCTAATGAACCTTCACAATGCACACATAGGGGAAGAAAGGTGGCAGCACTTATGGTTTTACTTGCCTCAAGTTTATCTAAATTTCTCTTCAGCCTTTACATGTACCATTATGATTATTTGAAGTATGGAAGCGCCAGCTGGGCTCAGCCATGAATAAAATCTTTTTGTTAGATATCGTGTAAATACATGAGGCCTGTATCTCCAAAAAGTTTGCACAATAAGAAGGCATTGATGGATGCTACAGCCAGATACTGTGAGGTGCAGCGGAAAATAAAACACGGTCTATCAACAAACACAGATCACTGCTTGAAGGCATCAGACATGTATAAACTCACTAACATGTGAAATGACTACCTCATGGGATAAGATGCAAATCATTTTTCAGGAGGGGACATTAAACTGCGGAGTGTTCAAAGGGTAGAACAGAAGACAAAGGATGTTTGTTTTGATAAAAGTGAAAGTGGAGCTGCTGTCTTTCCCTAAAATAAGAGAAGATTTAGTGCAAAAATAGAGGAAAAAACAGGGAGTATAGATTTTGCACAAGAAATGTGGCCCAAATTTGAGCAGTGACCTCCAAGATATTTTAGACTGAAACTGAAATATGTCTGCGAACATAGCCCATGCTTCCTTATACAACGATACTATGGAAACTTTTCCTTCTCCTCAAGTTCCCTAGGCTTCTTTCCCAAAGTGCTCCCTGTGCTCTCTGTCTGAAGGAGAGGCTCTCCCTGCCCTGGGAGGTCAGTCATTACCCCCTATTGCTAGACCAAAATGAATAGTGAACATTAATGATATTTATATTAGTTTCATGTCTCTAAGCTTATTAGCAGTACTTTGTGTAGTCAGCGTTTCCCTGTATCTTTATTCTGTAGTTGCTGTAGACTCATCACGGCGTTAGTACAAATAATGGCAGTGTCTAGTAGAACGGGAACAGTTTCCATTAGAAAATATCAATCCCGTATTTCTTGTATTGCTCCCTTCCCAGCTGGTAGCCATAGTACCTTCTTGTTTTCCTTCTCCAATATGGTATTTGCCCAAGACCTTGCGCAGAAACAATGACTGAAAATAAACCTCTCACCTTAATACCATGCTTTTACTCAGTTAGTGTAAGAGATTGTGGACATTGTCTGCGCAGTGTACTTTGAGACTAAGTGTTCTATTTCTGTCTGACAAATTGCAAACTTTATTTTGACCGTAAAGACACTCATTGCTTTCCTGCAGTAGTTTAGCCTGAACCTTAACTAAAATTCGTAAAGATTTCTGATCCAGGGCTAACAGTAGTATTACTGGCTTAAAATGTATAACTGAAACATAATTGCTCTGAAAATAAGTTAAGTCCTACAGAGGAGAATTGTTTTGTCACCTTGGCAATAAAGTCATTTGGAAAGGATCAGAGAACATCTTGTAGGGCTGATCAGGGATTCACCAGGCAGAGTAGCTAGAAAGTTATAAAAAGGAGAGCAAGTAAGTTGTTTGATCTGCTTTAGTCTTCAGTGGCTAAGGATGAAGGAAAGCTGTGTGCCCCAGGGGCATAATAAAGCAGAGAAAGCCGGAACATAAGTAGGTTCTAAAGGGGTTCCAGGGAAGTGATGAGCCAGAAAAAAAGACCTCATGTTTGGAAAGTATGTTGAAAAGTATATATTTTTCTTTAATTCCTTTATAATTTATTTTGCTTTATTCTTTAATTAAAAACAATAGTATACTTAGAAACTCTGGGCCAATATATATATATATCTATATATGTATCTATCTATATCTCTTCTTATTTGGGGAGTTAGTTCCACCTCAGGCATTCTTTAATCTGCAAACTAGCATTAAAGGTGTTCACTCCCAGGACAAATATTGGAGAAGGATGTTGAAGGTATGAGGGGACATCAGTGCCCCCCAAAAGAATATTTGGATTTTGAAAAAATCTTTAAAAGAAAAAACAAAAAAAAAATAGTATTTTTAGGTGTGTCTCCTAGACATGACAGAAGAAAAGGCTAAGGAGAAAAGGACACAATACAAAGCATTATTTATAGTTTTCCTTTTAGGACCCAAATGAAGAATCCTTTTCTTGACCCTAAATTCAGTCTGTATTATGCTGACATTGTATTTTTCACTCCAGAAAATAAAAACAACTGCATCAAGTACAGTTTTTGTCGCTGTGGAGGCATTTTAAGTTTCTCTAAAAAACCAAAAATGTGATTTTTCTTCCTCTTTCTAACAAAGGACATCATGGGCTCATTCATCTGCTTTTTAATAAGCTTCAGATGACAATGCAAAAGTCTCGTGTCATTTGAATCAAGTATTTCCAAACCTTAGAGGAATACATCAGACTCCTTCCCTTTCCTTCTGATATTTTCCTGAGTGTTTTCAAGCATATCCTACCCAATTTCCAGTGGTTGAAAAACGACTCAGCAATTCATCATATTTAACAACTCAAGTCACTAATGCTGAGTCAACAGCACCTGATTTTCTTCCATGCTGATACCGATTCCCCCAGCTAATGCTCACCTTAGAATCACTTGTGGAGAAGAGAAAGACAGAACTCTATTTTCCATCAGCTAGATTTCTGCTGCTTTTCAGATTGGGTAAGTGCATATGTCTTCATAAATTTTTACGGAGCTGCAAATGACAGTTTAAGGGAACAGGCAACGAGAATTTCAGGGTTTGATTTTTCTCCCTTCTTTACTTTATTCTAAATATCTCAATTTATACCTAACTACCTTTTGACTGATGTACTTTCATGTTATTTTTTTCTTTTGACATCTTTACCAAAACACTTAATGTAATCATAAACTCATGTTGTTTCAAAATGCTGATTTTAAAAAAAACAAAAAACAATGAAGCTATAAAATATACAATTCAGAGGCAGCAACGTCCAAAACAAGCCAAGCCACAGCCAAAACTAAGCAGCGAGCTCTGAGTAGAACTAGGTTATATTTTTAAAGGGATTTTTCTTAAGTTTCTCTCAGTTTGTTTTAAATAGTTAAAGATTTCAGCATCAACCCTAAATCCTTGTGCATGTCTCAACCATCTCAAACTATTTTCCATGAGGTATACCCTAAACAATCATATTACTAGCAAAAGAAATTTAAGCAATTAGTAAGAGTTTCTGCAACACTCTACTGGCACTTCATCTTGAAATAGGCGAGATAATTATCCTGTACTCCTGGTTTTAATAACCTAATTTATTTTGGACATCACAATGAGAAAATATAAGCTTTAGAAGTGACTGTACATTTACTTCAAGGGGAGGATAGGGTGCCCAGCTCTTCACATACAGCCACAGCATCTGCATTTATTTCTATAAAGGACAACCAATACCTGAGCTTATCACTGTCTGAGGCAGGAGTCTGTACCTTTGAGAGATAGTAGAACTACATGGGTCACAGATGGACAGCTATGTGTATATTTATTATATTTATATTATGATTTTGGAGATCTTCACATTTCATTCACTTTCACCTTTTACTTTTTTCCCTATGTTTTTATTTTCATACGAAGGTAAGTTTGTGTTTTTTTTTCTTTTCAATTATTCACATTTCTATACTTAGAAAGACCTTAGAACACCTCAGAAATACAAGACACATTTTAATAATGTACATAAAACCACAAATGTAAGTGACACACAAGCCTTAGGATCCTTTTTGGTGTTCTCAGTGCTGTTATTTCATCCCAATTACAGGGTGACTTGTTCATCTTAATAGGCTGATAAGATTTTCAGAAAACAAATTAGGTAGTACATTACCTGCATTAGTACATTTAACTGCAGTTTTTTGCTTTGATTCAGGACCACTAGAGAAGCAAGGTTTAACTCATGCCAAAAGCCTAGACTTAAAATACAAATTTTGTAATGCCCTGGGCAATATCTTGCAGAAGTATGGCACTATGTATGAGATATTGTGCAAGGGAATCCAGGGGGACAGCATGGAATTATGGACTGTGAACTATAGGATCAATTATCTGTCTTTGTCAGCTTTATGCCTTTTCAATTAGTTGATTAAATAAATCACTCAGAAGGACTTGGATGCTGATGCATATTTTATTCTTATTGGCAAGCTGGCTGTTGGAAATCTGCTTTTCATTCTAGAGTAATTACTTCTCCCTCCCCCTAACTTCAGATTTCAGCTCAGAGGTGTACTGTTTGGCTACGGACAGGGTTGCCAAACTTTAGGAAGTACTGAAAAACAGTTACTGTATTTTATTTTTTTGATATCTACATCAATTATTTAGCTTATATGCAGTATATGTTAATACTTAAGTTGATAGACTTCCTGATGAAGTCAGAGCTAGGAGTCCCAAGGACTTCACCGGATGGTCAGCATGTACATTGCCAGAAGGTGCCCATGTTGCAAGTTACACAAATTAAGTATTTATATCATGTTTGAAAAAATTTATTAGGTATCTAATGCCCTTTGAATTCAGGTTGGCATTTAAACAGTTTTGAGGACTAAGCCTTAATGTCTTTCTGGGAAACATGGCAGAATTCTCAGTGGCTCAGTCACAGAGATAGATGCAGTACTCTAAAAACAGGGCTAAATGATCATTCTGAAAAGAAGCGTATTCTTCTCAGTTTCTGTTATGCTTAAATTTTGGGTGACTACTACTTATGGAGTCTCTGCATAGCTGTTTGTCAACAGACCTTAAGAGCTGAAAGGATTTGCTGCTACTATGCAAGAGCTGATACCTTCTGCTCAAAGTACCCACCAAAAATTGCTTGGTTTCCTTCCCAATGAAGAATCATGCTCACTGTTGCAAGAACTAATTCTTGATTCTGACTCGGAAAACAAGTCTTACGATGTAGGGTTAGATGCCTACCACCGAGATTGGGGTTTTCAGCTATCCTGTGTGAAACTCTCAGGACAAAGGCTTGGCTAGATCTGATCTTCTAGACATCTCCTTTCTCCTTTCAGATAACTCCTCAGTTCCTCAAGTCCTTGCTCTCCTGAATTTCATGAGTGTTAGTTCCCAAGCTCTTTTTAGGATTGAACAAACCGAGATGTAATTTTTAGAGATTATTCACTCCAAGGATTGCTTCCTATAGGTAACATAGTTGAAGAAGTACCGCATATGGTACCCTCTGATCCACATAGTCCTCCACTACTGTCCTACCTGACTGCTCAGGAAGCAATCTAAAGCACTGATCTCAGCGCATGCCATATCTCTTGCCATATCTTAGCAGTTTCCTGCTGCAGAAACACCTCTCTGGTGAGCTTCAACACAACCCTCCAATTGTTTCCAGCATTTTGAATGGCAAAAGACACAAGATAATAATAATTTTGACCAAGATGACATGGCATCAGGTAGAACTAGCAGGAAATCACAGCCAAGTGTATGATGTGAATGTGCCCGGTCCTCTACAGAGGGAGCCAGCTTCTTGATATTTGGCTTGGGGGCCAATGACTACACCCTGCAGCACATGCTTTTTGCAGTGTAGATGTTGCTACAGTACAAAGTACTACTTAGCAATTTTAACCACCTGTTTCAAATAAAATATGTAAATAGATCCACAAAAATGAGCACTCTCTCCCACAGACCTAACTACTAAACTGAAAAGCACAACTTCCTTGTTCAATATATCCAGCTCTTGAATGACCACTATTTTTTCTAAACAAAATGGAACATTTTCAATTAGAAACTCTATAATTATAAGACAGGAATATGTCATAATATAGTTCTGAATTATAGCTGAGCACTTTTGTAATAAAACAATACATTAATTACAAAGGAATTTAAAAAAACAAAACAAAATAAAACAAACCCCCAAACTGTTTGTGAATTTAAGTGGACTGAAAAAAATGTCAAACCAAAATGGAAGAAATAGTTTGAAAATTAAATCATTTTAGAAGATCTAAAAAAATGTCTTTTCATTTCTATAAAGGATTGACATTTGACTTTAAAATTATTGAGATTTTTGAGATTTTACTTTAAAATGGCTTTCTATTTACTAAATGGGAAAACAACATTTAAAGACTTATGTAACAAGAAAACAGAATATCATATTTTGGTTTGTTTCAAGCGAAATATTTTTTGCTGACCCATAATGAAATGTTCAGGTCTTCCAACTCCTAAACAAATGCTTTAGCAATTGTGAGGTTATACAGAGTTGGGCAGCAGTGTTTTTTTCTCTGCATTTCCTTTCCTAAAAGAAGAGTGCTCCTTATTCACTACTTTGTAGAAAGTAGGTAAACTAATCTTCAGCAGTGCTACCATTCAGTGGATCCTGAGAAAGTGAAAGTGTCATATTTATTGAAAGTGTTTAAAATATTTAAAATAAACTACTAAATTTGTGTACATTTTTGTCCGAGGTTTAAGCTGCTGGACTGTAATTTTTTCTATTTTAGTTCTGCTTTCTCCTCTTAAAAACCAGGGCAACTCCATTCTGTGCCTAGTTATCCCTTGTAGGCTTATTATAGATGCATGAAGAACATGAACACTAGATCTAACAAGTAAGATAGCTACTGGAGAAACTTCATTTATTTGCCAACATCACTTCTGAGTACAAGATGGGTATGACTTTGCTCAGCCACATTGCAATGCCAGTTTTATATCTATAGACACATAACTAAGATGCGCAGAACTTTGGAGATTCTCAGAGAGGCTGGTGATGGCCTGAGGAATCTAACTTCTCTGTGTAGTAAATAGAGGGTTTCCACCGGGTTTCTCCACTGGAAGACTATATATCTACATTGACCTCAGAGTAACCTTTATGGAGACTAGAGTCACAACATTAAAATTGTTATTTTTTAATTATTTCCTTCTATATTGGCTACTGAATGATGAACAAGTTCCTCCTACATCTAAAATTAGGAAACAGATTATGAGGAGAGTGCACTGGATTTTGCAAGAGAATTAAAGATAAATTCCATTTATTGGCCCTGACTGTATCTGATCTTGGCTCTCAGCATGCGCTGAGGGTTTCTGGTCCTTCAGTTGACCAGAATGGGGTTATATTGGAGTGCACCGTGTTCCTAACCAGATGACAATGTCATGTGTCATGTCTCCGGAACCAAGAGGAAGAAGAATGATGATGTGTATGCACTTCAGTCTTTCTTCTGTACATAGTTGTAACTCTGGAAATTGCCCCTCTGTTCTGCAATACAGACATATCCCATTTCAGATATCTGAGTTGTAGGAAGCATATTGACTTTGAAACCAGGAGTGTGAGTTCTATCAAACTGCAGCACCTATTTAGTAAGTAACCATGATGTTTGTGTGTGTTCACTGACCTATTTATTATAATTGCCACAAAAGTATACACAATGGAAATGTATCTTCCTTATGGATTTGAAATTTCACAAATACTTTGGAGAAAAGCCTAAAATTTCAGCAAAACTGCCAGAGCACCATTTATGAGCTTACAGTATGTGAAAACAGAAGAAAAAGATTTCCTTCCAATCTCAAATATTTATTTTTAATTCACTCTTACTTTATGTCATCCAGAGGGACCTGGACAGGCTTGAAAGGTGGGCCCATGCAAACCTCATGAAGTTCAACAAGGCCAAGTGTAAGAACCTGTACCTGCATCAGGGCAATCCCAAGCACAAATACAGGCTGGGTAGAGAATGGATTGAGAGCAGCCCTGAGGAGAAGGACTTGTGGGTGCTGGTTGATGAGAAGCTCAACATGAGCCGACAATGTGCACTTGCAGCCCAGAAAGCCAACCATATCCTGGGCTGCATGCAAAGAAGCATGGACAGGAGGTCGAGGGAGGTGATTCTGCCCCTCTACTCCACTCTTGTGAGACCCCACCTGGAGTACTGCATCCAGCTCTGGGGCACCCACTGTAAGAAGGACATGGACCTGTTGGAACGGGTCCAGAGGAAGACCATGAAGATGATCAGAGGGCTGGCGCAACTCTCCTATGAAGACAAGCTGAGAGAGTTGGGGTTGTTCAGCCTGGAGAAATCTCTGGGGAGACCTTATAGCAGCCTTCCAGCACCTGAAGGGGGCCTACAGGACAGATGGGGAGGGACTCTTTATCAGGGAGTGTAGCAATAGGACAAGGGTAATGGTTTTACACTGAAAGAGGGTAGATTTAGGTTAGATATGAGGAAGAAATACTTTACTGTGAGGTTGGTGAGGCACTGGAACAGGGTGTCCAGAGAAGCTGTGGCTGCCCCATCCCTGGAGGTGTTCAAGGCCAGGTTGGATGGGGCTTTGATCAACCTGCTCAAGTGGAAGGTGTCCCTGCCCATGTCAGGGGGGTTGGAACTAGATGATCTTTATGGTACCTCCCAAACCAAACCATTCTATGATTCTATGATTATTCTATGAAATGTAAAGGAGCAAACAGGAGGTAAAACAGTAAAAAGAATTTACTGTCCTTTGTTATATCACCAGAAAAAAAACTGTGTCAAATTTTGGAAAAATTTTCAGAATCTTTTTTACAAAATGCAAGAAATGCACTTACTTTTTTAATTTTGTCAAAATGTAGCAAGATTTTTCAAAGAGAGTTCAATGACACACAAAAATCAGTTCCCTCCAAATCAAATATCTTTAAATAAATTACATATTAATTTATTGTAAAACTTGTTTATCTGATTTTTTTTTTTTTTGAAAACTCATGCTTTTTATTCTCTAAAAGTACTGAATTTGTAATTATTAGCTGTGTTGATGGCAATTGCTTAGGGAAAATATCTCAGTACATACTGAATTCCTTACAGCTTCTTGGACCTATGTAATTACCCAGAGTTGGAAGTTAGTTTATTTGTTTATGAATGTAAAACAGGTACTTAGACATTACAGTAGTCATACTTCAGTTCAGAATGGCTTTATGGTTTTTGTGTATTAAACCAAATGGAATCTTACATAAAGAGACAGAATTTAGGTTACAGTAAAATAGACCACCGGGACTCAGATTTTTAAATAAATCAGTGGAAATTCACAGAGTGTTCTTGAAATTAATCTTGGGGCACAATAAGTTTGGTGATATCCACAATGTAAACTATCTGACATCATTTGTTCTGGTGGAGGTTTATCCAGGCAATGGAATAATAGCCTGAACTTGCTCATTAATCCAAAACACACAAAAAAATAATTTTGTTCCTTAAAGGGCTAAACATACAGTGGAAAAGATACATTCACCATTACCTCCAAGCCTTCTGCAGACAGTGAGGAAATTAAAACTGTATTTTCTTCTATGAAGATGAATTTGTTAACATATAATCTTGCCTAAATCCACCTGAGATTCAGAAACTAGAGAAGAGGCACCTCAGCTCTCTGGGATCCAAACTGATGATGTGTTTTATACATTAGGCATACCAAGTTCTTCAGAGCCCTCAGAGGGAGTTTTAATCGCCATTTAGCTTGTACATGGTCGCCACTACAGGAAGATGGACTTGCTCATTTATGAGGATTATGGGAACATCCAAGATTTAGACACCTGGGTGAGGTGCCTTGTTGGGCAGGGAGGATATAACGCTCCAAGTCAGTCTAGCTGCATGTACTTCTTTTGGGGACTAATTGTTAAGTCCTTTTGTTGAAGATGATAGACTACTTTTCAAGAAAGAGTAACAGACCTGTGAGTTTTAAAAGACACACAAAAAAGTGGTAGACGAGTAAATATGTCATTTGCCACAGAAAAGATCTTCTTGATCTTTGAACCTTGCAAATTCACTTTATATTAAATAGCCACTGGCTAAAAGGCAGAAATAATCCTGGGAGAAGGAACTGGACAATGGTTCCTCATTCTCAGTTAAATGCTGTGTGCAAGTAGCTAAAAAGTCTATTGTCCCTTTTTCCATCTTGTAAAAGTTAAATAACTTTTCACTTCTTTTTCTCATAGCATTATGGAGATATATATATCTATCATGATATATAATGGCTTGTAAAATGATTTAACTTTTAGCAAAGTACCTGCAAGCTCTGCTATGAAAGAACTCATCTTTCAGTAGCACAAATCTTTGTTGATTGGTTATATGAAGTGAGCAGTCCCAAGAAGCTCGTGTCCTTTGATCAAGGAGCAAATCCATTTAGTATTGCCATGCTTAGTCAATACCTGGTAAAATACTGAATGAAAAACTGAACAGCAAATGGAATTTTCCAGAAATAATGTACTAAAACCATCGAAAGTATATTCCTCAAAAACCTATTACTGAAAATTCAAATAAAAGACATAAAACTTGCATAAAGGTTTTTCTTTGTACCTATACATTTTTTACACACAGGTGTACACACACACACACACGTAATAACTTCTATTATTTTCTCACTAACGCTTATAAATTTCTTTTTTTTGACCTAAGGGACACACCTGAGTGGTTATTAAAGATAGCTTTTGATTTTCTTTCTTTTGAGAAAAATAATGAAGAACTAAAATTACATAAAAATAGTATTTTTGTTTGTTAGTCAGTGCTTTGCCCCTTTTTTCTTTTCATCAACTTCTACAATATTTATACAAGTTTATAACAATGACTGCATTGGCTTCATATAGCCTTAAAGCCTGCATCTGACAATGATTGATTGGTATTTAGGAAAAGAGTACAAGCATAAGGCAATTTGATACCTTCTGGCTATCTGCTGTTCAGGGACTTCCTCAGCTGGAGGTTATGCCCATTTTTTTTTACTTCAGAATTATTATAATCACTTTAAAATCTCACTTAAACTTTTAGCATCCACAGATTTTTGTGACAAAAATTCCACAGTTTGACTTTGTATCATGTAGGAAGCATTACATTTTGTTGGTTTTAAAGCTCTGTTTGAAATGATCAGCAGCATGTCTCCTGCTCTTCATATTATGAAAACCAGTAAATAACAGCTGCTTCTTCACTTTTACTGTATCGCCAATGAATGTATATGTATCTTCAAGGTATTTGAACCTCACTAATATTTCTTCTGACGGAGGTGGTTCAATTCCTTTGATCTTCCTTACTGCACTTCTTGATACCTTTTCTTGACCTAATCTGCCTTGCTTGAGATGCAGCGGCATCAGGAATGCACATCTCATACATGAAAGAAGTGTATCCTGGATTAATACACTTACATAATGCTGTTTTGTTCTCTGTTTTCTGTTACATTAGCCTTTTTACCAGCGGTAAGCATTTAGATGATGTTTTCATCAAAAAATCCTCAGTTTGTCTGAGTGGGAGTCACTAATTTAAACCCCTTTGTGTCTTTGTAGTTAGAGCTGTTGAATGCATTCAAGAGCTACATCACCACGGGAGTGTCATGGACACTCACATTGTTTTGATCATCTGGAATGCAGGGGCCTTTGGCAGGGTTCTCTTTCCAGAGAAGGCATAACAGTTGAAGCAGACAAGGTACTAGCGTGCCTTATGGTTTTCCTCATGCCCACCTCTACTAGGGGTCATGAACTTGCAATTTAACCTTACGGACGTTTCACCCAGGCTCCCAGTAGGGTTTCAGCTGAGTATGCTTCAACTTAAACTTTACCACAAATTGGAGAAAAATAGTAGGCTGAACATGCAAGCCTTATAACATCACTTTAGCTTGGTACGTGTTGCACAGTCTACAAACTTGTCTACCCAAATGGGTAGCAGAAGGACAGAGCACCTACTTCTTACTACGCGGGCTGGCACTGTTGGTAACAATGGAGTTGGCACCGGGAAAGTAAGGGAAAGGACAATTCCATCTGTGCAAATGTAGCTCAGGACTGTAGTGGGAGTGTATGTGTTGTACTTGTTTGCTCAAAATTAGCTTTATGCTGCTCTGAAAAGAATGAAGTGGAAAGCCTTGAAAAAAGAGAGCTGCTACACCATCCTTTGGAAAATCATTGGGCATGCTAAGGCAGGGAGCATCTGAGAGTTTTCAGGATGCTGGAAGGCAAGTGAGCAACATCACAGAGCTGGGACACTGTAGAGAAACAGATGGATTCAGTTGTGTAAATGTAGGTCTGCAGTGCCCCCTTAGATGTTGTAAGGCAATCCCACCTAGATGACATCTGCCATTCCAGAAGAGCAGGGGTTTCCAGTAGCTCCTGTGTGGTACGTGCCATCATGAGGACAGTATTTCAGATGACTTGGTGCATCAGAAGTGACCCAATGTCACTAAGTGCCTATGTTTAGGCAGCTAGCGTGAATCCAGAGGACTGGATTCAGTTTACGATTTCAGACAGCAAAATTTAGATAACTACCCGTGAAGATGGTATTATCTAAGCTGTGGTCATAATCAATGGACACCTAGGACACTAGTCAAGTTAACTGTGCAGGTACATCCTGTGGTGAGGAGTCATTTCCAACAGGATTCATGGAGATTCTGAGTCTATATATGGGTTTTATTGAAGTGCATGAATAGAACTTTTAATCCCAGAGGGAATAAAGGCAATATAAACTTGCTCAAAATTAAATGCATAAGTAGATATTGAATGGTCAGCATCAAAATCTGATATCTTGGAGTTTTCCCACTATTTGTGGACTATTACTGCTGAAAGGGATTAAACAGAATTAATGCATTTAAAACAGACTATTTGGTAAACAACTAAACATTAGCAGATATTGAGATCAGATCCTGATTTTCTCACCTTTGCTGGTAGGCAGGTATATTTGTGTTCAAAAACGTGCATGTGAAGCTGATACAATCTAACTGTCCTTTCTAAGAATGTATTTCAGGAATGAATGAAGATGTGTCAATAATTCTTGAAACTCATTGTCTATTGGGATGTTTGATTTATTTCTGTGCTATTATATTACTGTTTTCTGAAGTAAGCAGGGAGCTGGGTGAGTGACTTTTTTGTTCTCGCTTGCTTTCACACTTCAATCAAATTTTTCAAAGTCTAAGAAAGCAGTACGTAGCTTTCAATCATGCTTTGGGTAGTCCCTGGAGTATGGCTGGTAAAAGGAAATACTGATGTTGTGGGGTTGGTGGTTTTTTTTTTGCTCCTTTGGTGTGAATGTAAAAAGATGTTTGGATTTGTCTTCTCTAGTGAATTAATTTTACAGCTAGACATAGATCTTGCATGAGATGTTATTTCAACTGTTTACTTACATTCTTAAAGTCACATTGATGGTTATCTTAAGAAAATGAGACAACTCTTCAGGCAGGGAATTTTTGGATGCTGTACTTTTTTTTTCAGTCATCACATTTACAACACTATCATTAAACAGTTTATTACTCATAATCGTAAAAGTGTGTGTCATATATATCTATGTAATAAGGACCAAACTGTTGACGCAAGTGCATTTGTTTGATTTGAAATAAGTATTCTAGGTATTTTAAATTAATGAGAATGAGTCAAACACCAGCTACACTAGAGGTGTTATTAATCAATACAAATGTTTAGAATATGGATCAAATTCTTACTAACTTTATGCATTTACATAGCCATATTTAAGATTTTTGAGAGTTTAATTTGAACATCTTCCCCAAACAACAATGTCAACCTTCTGTCCCACAAATAGCAAGCTCAAAGCTAAGAAAGAAGGCTGGAATTAAAGACATCTCCATCACCACTTAAGTTTTTGTATCCTAACAGTACCTTCTCATCATTTTAAATCTGAAATTTTATTTAATTAACAAGATAGGTTTTTTTAATGTTACCCATATTTACAGAACAATACCTGACATGGCAAGACTGAACAGCATTTCTTGAAGTATTCCACTGAGCAGACCCACGACTAAACAAAGAGTAGACTTTTTTTTTCCCTTTCTCCTCCCTCCCTTTTTTTTTTTAAACGTTGTATTTCATTAACACACAATGGCTTAATTTTAAGCCAGGGATTTATTTTCACTTAGTTGAGGATTATTTGCTAAAACATTCCTAGGGCATTCAAATTTTGAATGTACATATCCCATATAACAGTAAATAATCTAACAGCTCATTTACTTTCAGATCCACCTACATATCTAATATTGCCTTTTTGCTTGTGTATGCAGTTAGTTTTGTTATAAGCACTCATGCATCTTTTTGTACTAAGGACTAAATTGTTTCGTGAGCACAGCATATTTGGATTTTGATTCCTACAAATGTTAGCTCTGAGTGAAGGAATAGAAGAAAAGACAGTAAAAGGGATGTATGGAAAAAATAATGCAGAAAAGAGAGCTCCTGATGAACACAGAATAAATTAGGGAAGAAACTTTCTTGTGGAATACGCTAGTGTGCATTTCATGGCTTTCTAAATCATATATATAACAAATTTAATTAACATTTGTACAATTCTGCCTTTCTCTTCTGAAGCATGGAACAAATATCATTTGATACAATAATTTGCAGTGATTTGCTGATTGAAAACCTAGATTTTTTGATTGGCTAAATGGATTTTTAGTGATTTTTTTTCCAACAAATTTGACGGCCACTTCTCATTTTCCATACTGCTGTCACTCTAGAAGACAGTAATAAAATGTCATGAAGATGGACGCTTTGATAGTTTCCTTTGCATAGATTGAAAGACCTTTTTTTTTTGCCTTGGCTTCTGTGAAATGTTGCGCATCCTGTAGTTTTCAGACTTGAAACATTAAATGCTTTTCTGTGCTATGGTGGGTTTACCTTGACCGGCTGCCAGACCCCAGCTGCTCTCTCTCTGCCCCTCCACAACAAGGCAGGGAGGGGAGAAGGTAAGATGAAAAGCTCATGGGCCAAGCTAAACACATAGAGATTCCTTACCAATTACCTTCATAGGCAAAACAGACTTGATTTGGGGAAAATGAACTTAATTTCTCGTCCATTAAAAAAGATTTGGATGGTGAAAAACAAAGACAAAGATTAAAATACCTTCCCCTCACCTCCACCCTGTTTTCCAAGGATCTCCTTCACTCCGTTCCCAAATCCCGCACCTGACACCCACCTCCCTGAGCAGTGCAGGAGGATGGGGAGCGTGGGGTTGTGGTCAGTCCATAGCAGCTCCTCTCTGGTGCTCCTTTTTCCTCAGGCTTTTCCTGTGCCCCTGAGCGGAGTCTCCACAGGCTGAAGCTTCCTTCATGGCACATCCACCTGCCCTGGTGCGGGGTCCTCCGCAGGCTGCAGTGTGGATATCTGCTCAAACGTCATCCTTTCTATGGGCTGCTGGAAAATACCTGCTCCACTGTGGCCTCTTCCCACAGGCTGCAAAGGAATCTCTTCTCCAGGAGGTACCCAGAGCAACTCCACCTCCTCCTTCCTGACCTGAGGATTGTTTCTTACACTTCCACCCCAGCCCCTTGCATGAAGCCTTTTTTTAAGCTTTTTTAAACGTATTCTCCCCTGAGATGTCACCACCTGTGGCTGCGGGGCCCAGCCATGCCCCGCGGTGGGTGGGTTGGAGCCGGCTGGAACCGGCTGTGTCCGGCTCGGGGCAGCCCCGGTCTCCCCTCACAGGGGCCACCCCTGCAGCCCCCGCTGCCAGCGCCTGGGCACCGGCACCTGGTCCATGTGCAAAAATTCATGGAAAACGTATAAATCAATAGATGACGTAGGAAAGTAACAACTGTAGATGGCAGTTAAGCAGTGCTATTTGAAGGTTTCACTCTATCACCTCAAGAGAACAACATTTTGAAGTGTGTTTTTAATGGCGCATAAGAGGCAAGTGAAATAACAATTTAGCGGCTACAGAATGCTTTTAAGCTTAAAACATAGCATCTAATTTTCCCTAAAATCATCAATTATAGATAAGAAATCTGCATAGGCAAAAGTTAAGGTAAGTAGCCTACATTTTTAAGAGAAGCCAGCTTTGCCTTTTTGTCTGTATTCTCCTCTTGCCCTGTTATAGTTAGTAACATGTTTTGAGAAGTATTTTTGGGAACTCCTGTGGCTATTTTTATTTTTAGCCCTCATCCTTGGCTATTGAAAGGTCTGGATTGTTTGCAGGCAGGTACAAAGCCAACCAAAGCCAAAACGCGTTAATGGAAATACATACATTTATTTAAATGAATTTCAGGAGGAGTTCTCACTGAAGTTTTTCCTGACCCTGATCACTCACATGAATTAAATCATAAGGACGTGCGGCAACAGTAAATATTTAATTCTAATATTTAAATCAAGTAGGTTCAGTCACTGACTCTATCTGTGCCAGCCACAAGCTCTTTGTGGCTTTAGCAGCTGTGGTTTAAAGTTGTATTAAACTTAACTATAGCTCACCTGTTTTGGTTGATTAAAAGCAAAATACTGACTTTCTTTTTCCCCCTGTGATACAAACCTCTCTCTACGTATTCATAAGAACTGTGGCCATTTAATAGCATCTCATGCTATCTCTACATCACTGATGGTAATGCACAATTGATAGATTATTTCTACGGTGGCAGCTGAAGTCCATTTTGTGTGAATTTTTGGATAACATTTGCTGAAATATGCTTCATCTCCAGATTTTTTGCTTTGATTTGAATTTCCTTCAGCTAAGAAAGAGAAATATTTTGCACAGTGGTGACTTAGTATTTTGGCCTTATTTTATTTTTTTTTTTTATTCTCTACATTGTGTTTTCTCTTCAACATTAATGCAATCTGCTGGAAAGAAAACCAGTAGGCTGCAGCATAATATGTATTTCCTTCTTCCTTGGCAGTTGCTCTTTTAATAAGATTATTGAACAAAATCTTACATCAGCGTTTCTAGACCAGGGACTAGGAAAAAAGTGGTTCTTAGTAGAGTTGAAATTTAACTTATATATATCAATCAAAAATACAGTTTGGGGACATATATCAGGCTATATTGAAGTGTTTTCTGAGAAGTTATGCTATAATTTGGAAGCAGTCTTTTTTTGCAAATTTTAGGTCAGTTACAGATTTAAGTTCGCAGCTTTTCCAATATCGTAGATTAGATGTTGCAAATGTAGAAGCTACAGATGTATTAAATCTCAGGGATTCCTCTGCACAAACAGTCCAGTTTTGGTAATTCCTCATTTCACAGTGTTCAAAATGGGCAGAATATGAGGACCTGAACGCTGGAAATGTAATCATGTTATTCTGAGTACTTAAGAATGAAAAGGCTCAACAAAATTTAACCACGTTATGTAAAGCATCTGGGATATGGGAATTTCAGTTATTTAATTACAGCTATCACTAGTCAAATCAGTTTATAGAGGATACATGAGCCTGGAAGACCGCGATAAGTCTTTGTGTTTAACCTTTGCTGTCTGAAAAGTTGGTGTCTGGGGTAGAAGGCTAGCTGAATACTAATTGTTCCGTAGTGTCTTGCAAGGCAGGCCGGTTGATATTTTGGCTTTGATTTGGACGTGACTTACCTATACTATGAGACTGGCAACCCCCCTACTCTCAGTTGCACCGATGTGCACTGGAGGAAGTACATGAATAGTTGTTCTTATTCCCAGGTGTTCACCACTGTTTTCAGCAGAGATCCCAAACTTTTTAGACTGGTACCTTGCCAGAAATTCAAAATTCTGGTCACCATTTTCATACAGTGAAGCAGATGGCAGGTGCCTTCATTGTTAATTTAGAGGTTTACCTTCAGAGACTACAGTTCCTGGCTTAAAATAATCCATCTTGATGTTAGCACTTTGAAAAAGCTCCCCTTTTGTCTATCTCCAAAAGACTGTCTGTTTTGATACAACTCCTATATATGTAGTTCATAGATATATGGGTGGACATACGCAAAAGCCCACACATATATCATGAAGTATTGTGCCATTCATGTTTGTATTTGTGTGCATTTTAATATGTATAATATTTGTTAATAAACAAATGAAAGTATATTTGTTACAAGAATTAGTGACAAAATATATGGCCACTTTCAAGGTTTGCTAGTCTTGATCTAAATGTAAATGACTGAACCATGTCTTCATTATATCTAAAAATTACTTTTTTTCTGTACTGCTGCAAATTGATTTTGAGCAGAAATGGATTCCATCTGTGCCAAGTAAGCAACCATTCATAATTTACACTTCAGGGTGGACTAAACTTTGCCTGTTGGCAATGAGAGTATCAGAGTAAAATAGTTCAGACAGAACAGAATCCCTTCTGTAAAATATAATATATTGGAGAGGCCTGATGAAATCCGTAATACATCTGGCTGAATTGCACATTAAGTCATCTGAGATCAAAATACACTCCTGGTTGCTGCTACAATTGTCTTAAATACTTCATTTACAGTCCTAAATAATATGATTGTTTGTTTTTGTTAGCCTCATTCGTGGCATACATCATTGAAAGTAAAAAAAAAAAAAAAAAAAGAAAAAAAAAGAAAAGTGGATTTATTCCATTTTTTTCCTTTTGATCCCTTTTTCTGTGTTTAGCTTCTAAATTTTAGTGCAGTACAGTTGTCCATTACACAAAAGACATGAAGATTGTTTCATTAACAAAATCCTACAATGCAGATATTTCCAGTAGTAGAACGTCAAAACTATGACCTTAAATGTCATTTCTTTCTCATCAGATTAATTGGAGAAGGTGAGATTTCCTGCTCTGACTCTTGCAGTAATATTGAAGAGCACACGTACATACATATGTCCAGGTTTTTGCATACTTGCCCTATTTAGAGTCTGGTGCTAATATTATAAAACAAAATTACCAGAACTCATGGTAAAATCAATAAAGTCAATAGAGATGTGCAAATTTACCTGAAATGAAGTTCTGCTCCAGTATCAAGTATCTTTTTTCTTTCCTGGAAATAAAAATACAGTAAAACATAAGCTGCAGATTGAAGACTTAAAGCACACTTGTAAAATATTCTGACAAGAAATATGATGAGATAAATCAGGAATTATATGAAATCTCTGGAGAATGGCTGTTGGGAGATTTCAAGCTCGCTACATGTTGGGCATCTCCATTTTTTGTTCAAGTCCAAAAGGGACCATGATAATTTACTTGAACTACCTGAATATAAAACAGGTCTACCACTCTAAGTAGTTCTACATCAATTTGTGGATGTATTTTTTAACTGAACCATAATGGCTCACCCACCAACATTAATAAGATGTTTTGCACCTTTCCATTATATGTACTGAAAACACTTTCATTAAGAGCTAACATTTTTATGTGCTATAATTTTTAATTACAACTTGATTCTATGTGGGTTTTTTGGTGTTTTGTGGGGTTTTTTTAAGTGCTTTAATATCACTTACAAGATACTAAAATTGAAGGACACTGTATGTTTGTAGTTCATTAGTCATCCCTAAGAGCACAGGCAAGTTGGATAAACACAAGAATGAAAATCCCCGAAAAACCTTTAGTTTCTATGGTGCATAAATCTCCCTAAACAGAAATAATTCAGATTATGAATTTTACGATTTCATTCCTTCCAGTTAAGCAATCAAAGAAATAGCCATGAAGTCTGAAACCATGAAGACAAAAATATGTCTTGATGTATGTAAGGGACGGACTGTAAATTCCCTGACAAGGGGCAGAAGGCCCTCCAAGCCTTCAATGGAATGCCTCAAACACTCGCAATGAAATAAATAACGCAGGCCTGGCCTTCAAAGAACTGATAAGGCTAACACTTCTGGGGCCTGAAAGTGTGGGAGGACTGTCTTGTGAAGACAGGGTAGTTCTGCCACTCCTGTAGTGAGCTTGCTAGTTCTCAGTTCTCAAGGCCATTGTGTCCGATGAGTGACCTTTGCTTCATTGTCCGCAAAATGCATATGAAAGCACACACCCTGCATATGCTAATGAAGATTATAGAGATCATGCCAAACATGTATGACTGTGGCACTCATCTCTCCACCCAAATCATGCTACACGTCACCTGGGAGAAGGGAGAAACCTGAGACAAGGCTGTCCTCAACAAGGGGGGTGGACCATGCTAATTCAGCAAACATAAAAGGGGAAAATAAGTGTCCGTAGGGGGAACAAAGAAGAAACAATAGAAGAAGGTTGTGCCTGGAAAGATTCTTCCCAAGAAAGAAGACCGTACCTGGGAAGATTTTTCCAAGAAAGAAGATTATGCCTGGGAAGATTCCCTGAAAAAGACGCTGGAACCAGGACCAGTGATCTCTTTATCTCTGTCTTTTTCTCGTCTTTTCCTTTCTCTATCCCTCAGTTTCTCTTTTCTCTTAGAATTATTAAGTAACAGTTAGAGTTGTTAAGTAATGACCTTAAGTACCGCTTGCCATAAGATGTCCTATACCTGTTGTTAAGTAACACAATGCATACCTCACCAATTGCCATAATTTGTTATATACCTAACCAATTATTGTGGACTTGTTAAGACCTATACTAACCATTTTGGTAAGCTAATAAATGTTTCTATATGGACCTTGAGATTTATCTCACCTTAGTCCGCACCATTGAGAATTTACGAATCTGAAGTCACTTACCCTCCCTTTTTATTGGGAGTGGGACGTGACAATGTAATGAGCCAGAGCATACTAATAAAATCATAAAATAAAATCATTCAGTCAATAAAAATACAACAATATTTCGCAACACAATTCACATGAAACTGAACCTTTTTCCCAGTACATGTCAAGGAGTTACTAAGGTTCGATATGACAGGGATTTCATTACTTTACAAGTATCTTGCTTTTTACTTGTTATTATACCCAAAGATAATATGAAAAAAAACCAAAAAACAAAAACCCCTCTGCACCAAGAAATAGACTATAATTATTCTCCATTTATTCACTTCCTTATACTTTGCTGCTTTCAACAGCTTTTCACAATTAACCCTCCTTTATTCAGAGAGATGTTGCATGTGATCCAGTCATCTCCATCCTTTCAAAAGACAATAGTAAGAGATATACACCCCCAAAGACTAGCAGTTGGTCCCTGAGACTTCTACTTGGGGAACAGATGATTCATCTCCTACAGGTGCCTTCCTCATCCGCCAACTGTAGATAGAAGCCTGTAAGGATATGTGGAAGGAGAATATCTGCTCCTTTGGTGTCTGATAAAAGAAGCCATAAGCAAGTTCATACAGAGACAAACCTGACAAACGTGATAAAAGAGATCTTGATAAGAACAAACCTGGTCAGTCACACTAATTGGTAAGGATATGTGAAGTGCCAGGATGTTTATTTTCTCAGCTGGGAAGATAAGGAAAGGGAGTGAATCAGAGAGAGACATAAAACATAATCAATTAGTGTTAACAAACATCATAAGCAGAAACAAACCTGGTCGGTCGTGCTAATTGATGGGCTATCAAGAAACTGCAGGCAAGCCAGGACTTTACAACTGATAAGGATGCAAATCTGAGGGTCCAGAACATTGGAGGGGGGTCAGTGGGACTGTGCGAACTGATAAAACAATGTGCAGAGGAAGGGGGAGCAGGGAGGATCAAAAAGACGTGGACAGAAGGGGGTATAAAAGGGTCTGTTGCATGTAAAATGGGGCTGATCAGTATGCTTGTCTGTTTGAGCCCTGCTCTTCATCACCCCAGTCTGTCCTGCCTTATTAAATCCTTTCTTAATCTCTCTGCATAATATCACTTTCCTGTGTGTGTCAGTGCTGCAAGGGCTCAGTGCCAGATACTGAGGGGATGGGTGTGAGTGAGATGAGTGAAGGGCCCTGTGGCCGGTGGCTGGATTGGGACCACAGGTCACAGCCCATGTGCCAGGTGCCGGACCTGCCCCAAACCAGGTGTGCATGTGGATTCACTGGCAAACTCCAAGCTGGACCAGCTGGGGCATAGGAGGTCCTAGGTCCAGGCAGGGGTATCAGGCGGGCAGAGGGTCTGTGATGGTATTTGGGGGGACCCGTGAGCGTGAGGTGCCTGTGGGACAAGTGTGTGAGTGCTGCGTGTGTGCAGTGAGCACCCAGCTGGACCAGCCGGCGAGTCAGGGACCCACGGGGCGTGTAAGGGGGTCCAGGATCCAGGCAGGGGTGCTGGGTGGGCGGAGGGGTTGTGATGGTGTTCAGGGGATCCACAAATGCATGTGTGCTTGTGAACCTGGGCAGTGCGGTGTGTGCGCTGCACCAGTGACCTTCTGCCTCTGCCAGCTCAAGGGGAGGAGGGGACGTGGCTGTTTGTGCCTGTATCTGGTGTGAGACCTGAATACGGGTGCTGCTGGAGGCAGCACCTTGTCTGTGGCCGTCGGTGTGACCAGCCATGTCCATGTCCTCTGTGTGTGTCTAGGATCTGTGCTCAGCTTCACTACCGGTCAAACCTAAAAATGGGAAAGTGGTAGCTGCATCCTTCAGCCTGACCCTGGGCCTCCAGGCATTGGGCTGGGCTCCAACAGATGGGCAGGAGAGTCCTGGGCTGGCACTGCTGGAGGAGGTGGCTGTTTGTAACATCCCTTAGCAAAACTGGGGTGAATTTTTCATTCTGAATCATGAAACAAGAGAATAAAATTAAATGCTACACCTAAAGTTCAACGCACGTTTCTTAACTGTACATTAAGGAATTAGAGATCAAACATAGAGCTACACAGTTATAGGTAGCCAAACTTCAGCAAGAAGACTTAAAATTTTCAGCTGAACTTAATGACTGTCCCTTCCCCCTCCCCTTCCCTCCTTCCTTTCTGCTGATTCTAGCCTACAGTTTACTGCCAATACTTAAGATGACCTTAGAATCTTGTTATTTCTCCTACACTTGCAGCAACGTCTGTGCCAGTAGATGTTTTTCTGCCCAAAGCTATTTTCCATGCAGTCATCCTGGGACAAGGTTTGAGTTTGCAAGGAAATTAATCCAGTGTAAGCATCCCCATAGGAAACTGGAAATTTATCTTTGGGCTGAGGAGAGGACATCAATTTTGTCCAACAGTGCGTAGCACTCAGTCTACAAGCAGATTCAGATTCCATTTTGCCTGCAGCTACACTGCACATGGAGGCTGTCCACGAGGAGACTTGGGGCTCTGCAGGAGGACAGTGTGGTTTCTTCTACAGACTCCAGGGCATGATCTGGAGTGATATATTTTCCATGGATTTCTGGGATCTTCTGGGACTTTGTTTGCCCTGAGGCTGCAACTATGAACACATAAAGGAAACAGTTCCTTAGGAGGTGTCAGGCTCTCTGAAATGAGATCTCTAGACATGTATTATTTCAAAAAGGGTTGTGCTTTGGAGGCTCAGCAAAGCACGCCTGCATCTGTGTAAAGTGACTTCACAGTGACTTTGGTGGACTGCAGCTACTTCACAACTTCATGCTTGACTGAGGCCAGGGGGAGGTGGACACAGTTTCCTAGAGGAGAGGAGGATTATTAGCTAAAGCTAGGGAAGAAAGCAATATTGTGGTTCCTTCACGTAGCACGGTCGTGGTAGGACAGGATAGATGTGAAGAAGCAGATGAATTTTGCAGACACAGACAAAGAGACCCAGCGCTCTTCCTTGTAAGGGTGGAAGGGTAGGAAGTCTGCTGTTGAAAAGAGGTTTTCAGGTGGTCTGGATAGAATTTTGGAGTAAACAGAGGGAATGTGCTCAGTCAGTGTAGCCTATGTAATGGAAGGTAGTGAAAGGTTTGATATGATATGTTACCACTCAAAAATACAAAAATGCGAAAGAAAGCACCTTCTGAAAATAGTACTTTCTTATTACCGTGGCAAATTAGAGCTTTACCTCCCTTTTCTCTTTTTGGCAGAAAAGCAACTGGAGGGCTTGATGGACAAAAAGCTGCCCATAAGCCCGTAATGTGACCTTGTGGCAAATAAGTCCAACAGCTTCCTGGGTCCATTAAGAAGAGGGTTGAAGCACGAGGAGCTTTGAAGCACATCAAAGGCAGGGATCTTTCCTCTCTGTTCAGCACTGTTGAGACAAATCTGGAGTGCTGGGTCCAGTTCCGGGCTCATTCGTGCAAGAGAGACAGTGGAGTGTTGCCCCATTGGAAAACCATGAAAATCACTAAGGTTTTGCAGCATTTGTCATACGAGGAGAGACTGAGAGAGAACTGGGGCTGTTCATCACAGAGAAGAGAATGCTTAGGGGAGCATTCTTATTAATGTGTATAAATAACTGCTGAGGAGGGGAGTAAAGAAGGTGAAGACAGGCTCTTCTCACCAGTGTGCAGTGAAACCACAACAGGCAATTGGCACAAATTCTAATACAGGAAATTCCATTTAAACATAACAAAAAAAAACCACCGAACTTTTTTACTGTGGAAATGGTTGAATACTGAAAGACGTGCAGTCTCCCTCCTTGGAGATATTCAAAACTCATCTGGACAGAGCCCTGAGCAATTTGCTCTAGGTGGCCTTGCTTTGAGCAGGCAGACTGGACTAAATGATCTCCAGAGGTGCCCTGCAACCTCAACTGTTCAGCTATTCTGTGAGCTGCAATGCCTGCATGGCAGCTCTCACCGTGCTGGAGACTTTTTTTAGTAATCAGTGATTCATTTCAGAGGGTGATAGCCAGCTTCTTGGGAAGAAGTGAGTGATGCCTAATTTTTTTGCCCAACTATTGGTTTTTAAGAATATGTACTGGTCTCTTCACAGTCCAAAAATTTGTGCTGAACCAAGTGTAGGCTAGAATAGGTTGCAGCTGGAGAGGCTGTTACACAATACTCTCTGAAATATTAATAAAGTTTTGTAACACTGTGTCCCACAGCTTTCTTATTTGGAAGCTAAGGAAGTATTGACTGTTAGATGGAGTGGAATTTGGCTGGACTACTGAATTTACAAGGTAGTGGTCAACGATGTAAGATCCAGCTGGCAGTTAACAACAGAGTATCTTAGGCATCAATACCAGGACCTGTAATTTTCAGCATCTTCATCCACCCCTGTGGATGAGGGCACGGCATGCATCCTCAGTGAATTTGTGGATCAGATTAAAATAGGGAGAGCAACTGACACAGGGAGTGGTAGAGCTTCTCTTCAGACTTAGACTGTTAAGGTTGAAGAATCAGCTAACAGAGACCTCACAAATTTCAGTGAGGAGAAAGGCAGAGCTCTGCCTCTGGGATGGAATAACCTTACACACTAGTGGAGGCTAAGGAGGGACTGTCGGATAGCGGTTCTGCTGAAAAGGACTGGGGAATATGTGGATGCCACGTGAAATATGAGTCAAAATCACACTCCTTTCAAATGAAGCACACTGCATGTTACTCCATATTACAAGAAAGGTGGCTAGAAAAGGTATCATCCCTCTGTAGTCAGCACTAGTGAGGCTGCTTTTGGAATATTGTGTCTGGTTTTAGGTGCCCCAGTCTCCAGTTGAAGATGGATGTGGAGAAACTGGAGAGAATCCACTCGTGGGTTACCAAGATAGTCAAGGGCCTATTGTATTACATGTTGTATATTGTGAAGACACTGCTCTAAATCATGTCTCAGTACAGTATAGGCATGAGAAAGGCTGAAGGCAACCTTCCATTCTAGAAAATTTGGATTCCCTGTGCTGTGGAAGACGCGTCCCAACAATAGACTTTTGCCTTATTGCCTACTTCATGTATTCTCCTGGCAAAAGGAAGAGAATTAGCCTAGGACAGGTTCCTTGCTGATGGGCTTTTCTTGGTTTGCTGAGGGCAGTGATATCAGCGAGCAACGTAGTTGTGCTCGTGAGTTAGAAGTGGAGCCTGGGAGCGGGGGCAGCTATCCACCCTTCTGTAATTGCCAAAGAGGTTTGCATGAGACAAGTGAATTCTGAATGGTGTGCAGACCTGGTAGCCTGGATTGACAAGTGCAAATGGCACTAGAAAGAGTTATTTGCTGTTGTAAACTTCTACTGAAGTGCAGTTTGGATGTCAACAACACCCCAGAAAAGACTATTCCCTCCTGGTATAGAGGTAACCTGGACCCATGAACTGTTCAATGTGTTCAGATACCAAGAGAAAGAAAAAAAAAAAAAGGAACTATTTTGTCTGGAAAAAACATGAACAAAACCAAAACAAAAATTGAGTGAGGCTATTTCATTCCATAAACGCTTCAAAGGTAAACAAGTGAAGAACAAATGGTTTGAGGTAATCGTAACACAATTCAAACATTTAACTAACCTTATCCTGGATATTGGAGGACAAAAGATAAGCCCTTAATTTTTCATCACAATATGTAAACTAGAAATTCAGTGGAGGATGCTTAAGTATACAGTCTTAGTTTGTTCAACTGTATTCAGTAAGTCCGTCTGACTGGGTACAAATGGAGGTAATATCAAGAAGTTGTGTAACACAAAAGCCTTGTGCTTCTTTTTACAGAAGAATAAGGATGAGAATGAGAGGGCGAATGTGAGACTTTGGTCCCATGCAGAGATGAAAAACTTATAGCCAGAAGAGGTGAGTTTCTTTTGAAGTTTGGTGATCAGCTGCAACAAATGACACATAGGTTTGTTTATTCCACTACATACTGCTCTTTAAATTCTAGTAGACCATCAGGGACATGACCCTTGTCAGAACCATGCGATAGTCTGGCCAAGATTTAAAAAGGTTGCTTTGGATACACTATATGTAGGCTGACACTGACCATGCCAAATGAGCTAAGGGAGCACGTGATCAATGGTGAACTCCGATCTTGTCTAACTGAAACAAATGTATTAGATGCAGCATACTAGAAGATGGAGACCACTGTAATAACTCTGATAAGTACCATCCACTAAATAGAGTCAATTGAAGGCTCTCATCCTTCTGGGTCCTCTTTCTAATAGCTAATACTGCTGCTTATGATATAATACTATTGCATGTGATAGAGGTGACAGAGATCCAGAGGAATAACCTAAAATGATCCAAATCTCCCATAAAGGGAGAAAGAACAGGAAACCTACTCTCAGCCATTTGAACCCTTCTTTTTGTATCCCACGAAGGTCATTTCTCTTCCTACTCACATTTAGCATCCACACTACCTTTCCAGGCAAGGGTAGTTGTTACCATCTCACATGTTGCCTCGGAGGCAGCAGCAGCAGAAGTCAGACTAGGAAGTTATGTGATAGAGCTAGGTATTTGGCAGTACTCCTTCAGTTGATTTCCATTATCTCTGACAGAGGCAAAGTAGTTATGGGAACCTTGAAAGAGCCTCAGAAAAGCAACTATTCCCAGCAGAAGCCACAGCAGTCAATTGCCTGGTTTGCCTGTGCCTGGAACGGCATCTAGACTCATGAGTAGTAGACAATTTCTTCTTACCCTGCATTACATTCATTTATAATACTGCAGACAGGTAGTAGGCAGTTCAAAGATTTTCAGAACTCAAAGCTGAGCAAGACAAATGTTACATCAATAGGGAAATGAAAACAATTTAAGTTTTTATCTCTGGTGCAGTATTCTTTGGTTGAAGGTACACATTTTCTACTAAACTAGTTTTCTAACAGAGGAGCAAAACTGGAGTCTTCACTGTCATCACAGCATCTGTGAGTAATGCTTCCTGTCATCTCTATCTAGAAGAAGCTGTCCTACCCTAGCTGGCGATGGCGTGGTCTCAGTTATTCATGCTTTTGTCAGCTTTCAACCTGACTGCAGCAGTATAGTATATCTTGCCCTGAAGCTGTTAGCTTTTAGGAAACCCCAGTGTGTACAGAACACTATAGTATACTACAGCAACAATGGCTATTATATCAGACAAGTCTTGTGATCCTCTCTCTCCGTTTAATATATTAAATCTAAGTCTCCTTCCTTATTAGGAGACTTACTAGGAGTTCAAAACAGTGGACTGAAGTAACTAAAGGATAAAGAAATGCTCCGTTCAAAAGGCCCATTGCAGTTGTGATTTTCTAATACGAAGCAGTTTTCCACAGAAAAAATATACAGCTTGTCTGTCCTGAAAGTGCTCTCAGCGCGCATCTTAGGATGATGGTGAGAACAGCTCCAGAAGCTCTGGGTCACTGTTGCATACCTCCTACTTTAAACACCTTTCTACCTTCAGTGCCTATAACAAGCAACTAGCAAGGTATCAGTGTTTGCAAGATTTAAGAACTCCAAAAGAAGTGTTTCACTGCGTATAAATCTTCACAAGAAAAGTGTAAGACAACAAATACATTGGAGATGTTTGTCACCTTATTTAACATGTTTCTCAGAAACTATGGTGATAAATACTGTACAGCAACCTACATTGAAGAGATTTTAATAGGAATTTAATATGACATGTAACCCTTTGTATAGTGTCGTAATCTCTTCATAGTTCCAAGTCTGGCTTTTCTCAAAGACAAAAAGAAGTTGTTGAGTGTTTATTTTTTTCCTGGAAAAAATGTTGAAGAACAAGCTTTAAGATTGTTATGAAAATCAATAACTTCATAATGTAACAATTTAGTAAAATGCATTTAGAACCGTGTTGAATTAAATCTGTGGAAAAATTCACTCCAATAATGAAAACTGAAAGCATTTAAGTATTTCTACGTCTTTAAAGGGCATTGTTGTTCCATAGCAGAAGGTATTTGATTTGACAGAAATGACTAATAAAACCATTAACACGAGCTGTTTTTTGCATCACTAAAAGGGGTTTACAAGATTTCTTCAGAAAGTAGTGCTTACATTTCCTTACAATCAATCAATCTTGTTAAAATTATCACAACTTAAATAGAAGAGCTAGCAGTCTGTGAAATAAAAGATAGATGTCTCTACCTGCTGCAGAAGAATTACACAGAAGCATTTACAAGAAAGGGTAGGAATAAAAGAACTTGCTTGGCTATATTCCTGTTTGTCAGCCTACATATGTCATTATAGACGACATTGATTCATTATGTACTAGCTGCAGCGGAGTTCACTGCTTAAATTTAAACTAAAATAAAACCCAGCAAAATCAATGCATACAAAATATTTAATGTAGTGACATTTTTGGTGAATCTTCAGAAATTTTAATTTTTCTCTTTGCATTCCACTAATTAGGGACTTGTTTTGATTTGTTTGTTTGGTTGGTTTTTTTCATCTTTTTTTGTTTCAGTTTCTCTGCCCTTCCCCCCCTGCCTCCTCAAATCCAGAAGGACAACCTGATTCTGTGTCAGGATAAATTTTAGATAAGATGTGGGTCCTTGAACAATTTGATGACAAGTGATCTTTAGATCAATTTGATGACAAGAGATCTCTCAAAGGGAAAGGAGACAGAGGAAGAGAGGAAAGTCTGGAAGTATGTTAGCTTTTGATGGAGCAAAGGCATTGCAATGAAGAACCTAGTATAAATGGCTGTAGAGTCAGATGAATTTATATGTGCGGCAGCATTGATGATGGTCTGAGAGGAAAATTAAGAAAAATGCTTCAGCTGAAATGTTGTTTTTTGAATACCTTGCAGATGCTTGTTATGATATATTGTTATAACTATTTGATATTTGGGGCATATGTTTAGTATCAGAGGTCCTGGTCACAAAAATCACTGACTATGTCCTGTCGTACAACTGTGTTACAAAAGGTGCAATGTATAGCGTGATTCTCATTAGCTGAAAGCTAACAAAATTATCGCACAGAGTAAATGTGCATACTATCTTTGAAGACAACCTCAGGGCCAGCCTGAACTGATGCTGAAGGGGAATAAACCCCATTTCTCAACATCTTTGGTTTTGTCACCTGCTTAGACTAAACTGGCTTTAGGCATAGCAAAAATAAAAGTGCTGCATGGAAAAGCTGAATAGTGGAGCAATCTAAGAGCTATGTTTGTGTTGACTGTGGGTTTTTTATATTGAAGTCCTATAAGGTCAGGAGGCTGGTTGTGGCTGAAGTAGCAGAAGCAGCAAGCCGCATTTTTCTGAACAGTCTTTCTTATGTCTGCCCTCCCCTCTACGTCTCCATTTCTGGTGTCAGGAAGGACCTGAACTGTTCTTTCTGGAGCAGCAAAACTGCTTTTCATGTGTTCTGCTAAGGGGCTCCAGTCTGTGCCCAGATATAAGAAAAAGAGACATTATATATAGAGGCTTGGCTTCATTACTCTAAATGTGGGCACAGGTGGCTCTGAGTAGCTCTTGTATAAGAAAATTTTTAAAGGCAGTGAAATCTCCAAGAAAACTTACCTTATAGCTGCCTCTTCCTGCTGACCTTTTTTGGGTGCACAGTGAGGATGTGAAGTTTCCAGCTATTCCTTTCCTGTAAGGACAGGCTGAGAGAGCTGGGGTTGTTCAGGCTGGAGAAGGCTCTGGGGAGACCTTATTGTGCCCTTTTGATACTTAAAGGGGACTTATAAGAAAGAGAGAGACAAACGTTTTAATAGGGTCTGCAGCAATTGGACAAGGGGTAATGGTTTTAAACTAAAAGAGGGAAGATTCAGACCAAATATAAGGCAGAAATCTTTTGTGATGAAGGTGGTGAAGCACTGGAACAGGTCACCCAGAGAGTTGGTAGATACTTCATCCCTGGACACATTCAAGGTCAGGTTGGACGGGGCTCTGAGCAACCTGATCTAGTTGCAGATGTCCCTGCTTATTGCAGGGGGTTTAGATAAAGTGACCTTTAAAGTCACTTGCAACCCAAGCCATTCTATGATTCTATGATCACTGTTCACAAGCCTGTTCCTTTGCAGAGCTCATACTGTGTGGAGGGCTTCAGCGTTCAGAAACAGACGATTCTGGTATCTGATAAACAAAACACTTGTATATTTCCATCCTCACACTGTCATCACTGCAGTGTATGTTAACAGCTCCTCATTTTTATTTTACCTGTATTTATCTTCCTATAATTTTTGATGGTAACTTCTACCTTACAAATAATACAATATTCATTCAGTGCTTTGGAATACTTTGAATCATAAATGCTATACTTTGCTGGTTATTACTTTATTATTAACATACTTTTTATTAATTGACATAAACTAGGAAATTTGCATTGATTAAACACTTAATTGAGCACTATGCAGTCCTTTGGTACCAGCTGATTGTATCCCTATTGGGTGGAATTTATGCTAATCTTATCTCAATTAAGCAATAATCATTATCATTAGATTAAATTGGTATCTTGTGAGAAGTCCCAGTAAAATGTCCCTCCCTGTCTGAGTGTATTCACATTTACTGGAATATATTTTACTACGAAAAATAATTGGGGAGAGTCTGACTTTATTTTCACCATGAGAAGAAGCAAGATATTTTTGCTGGGCCAGGTGATAATGAAGTAGCATCCAAGAAATATCATGCATAAAGGTCTTCCAGAATATCAGTCCTGTGATTCAGCACTGCAGAGAAACATCTGTTTCTTCTCCTCTCAGGGAACAATTATGCAAAAAGATAAAGGCTCTCCTAGACCATGAAAAGAAGCTATTGCTAGACAGACCGAGACTGCTATTTTCACAGTAGAAGACTGCGTACCCCTTTGCACAGGAAAGAGGAACGAGGAACCCCAGAGAGAAGCAATGCTTTACACACAGTCTCCATGCTGTGGCATTGCAGCTGTGTGCTTCAATATACCAGAGCGCTGTACTGTAAAAGTTATCAGCCCGAAGTCTAAAGCAGTCCCCATGCCCACTTTGGTCAGGACATGCTGAGCATGCTGTGCAAACACCTCCTTAACTGAGCCGTGGTGTCCATAATCCAGGTCCTCTTTCTTCTCTGTATCCCAGAATGGTTCAGTGTGTGGTACCGAGATTTATGAACTGAATGCACTTAGAAATCTCTCTTCCATGTGAGGGAAACTCCTTACTCAGGAGATACTAGTGGGCTAATTTCTTCTTCTGCTCGCTTCCTGGCCCACAGTGCCTTGAGTTCCTTTCTGCCCGTGGCCAAGCCTGGTATAAGGGGTTGAGAGAGTCCTTGCACACACTGTGCTTTAGGTTGGCAATGTAGGTGCTCTGCTGGCAAATAGGAAACAAGATCTGAGCTCTTTATAGGTATCAGAAAAGACTAAGCTTGGGTTCATTGCTTGTTGTGAGAGCTCACTGACCGCAAGGATCCGTATTCACCTCAACCCTATGATGTGGGCAGACCTGGAAAGGGTGAAACGAAAGAGTGTCCTTTGGAAGAAAGGACAGTGCTTTCTCAGCCCTGATCATGCAGGTGGTCATGCAGACTCTTTGTCCATGGTAAGCACGAGTCAGGATTTCAGATGTGGGTTTCTCCTCTGTGTTTCATTTAGGGAAGCTCTCAGTTAAAAGCACACAGAATTCACCGAGTTTGTGTCAGCCTTCTCATAATGTCCTTAACTCTTTTCAGGGACTGGTTACAAAGCCTGGGCTCCCACATTTCTCTCAAGGGGGCAGTCCCCCAAAAGTCACCTAAGGAATTGTGCGAAATTTTAGATACAGAATTGCTCTTTAAGGTCTAGCCTTTCATCTTGAACACATACACAAATAAACAAAACCAAAACCAATATAAAGCAATAAATTATAGATTCATGTTGAGTTTGATTGGCTAAGTTCTAGTAATTTATGTGTTACAAGGAATGACTAGTTTTCTCAGTAATTTTAATTTAAAAGTACATAATTGTTACAATGAGGGAAGTACTTTTCTCTTGTCCTTTCCTTTTTGTATTTTCCTTTCCCTTTTGTATTTTCCTTTTCTCTTTTAAGTACTGAAGAATAATGTGTAACTAGCACTAGACTACAATAGTTATGTCAGTCTGAATGTTGACTGATATAATTTCCCCCAAAATCCTAGGGGACAGCAAGGCAGCCTAGATAACTGAGCTTTTGTATAGTATGAGGAAATGTTCATTATAATTTATGGTGCTGGGTACTGTCTTTTTTTTGGGTAAGAGGAAATCTAAGTGGCTGAAATTTAGATAATCAAGGTTGATGAATTTTACTAAATTACTTGCCTCTGCTAGCTAATTTTGAAAGATACGGCCTTATATTATTATCAGCATTCACCTTATATTGTTAACAGTATTCTGGTATAGTTTGCAGCCTTGTAACTGTCAAAATGACTGAACTATAGTAAATATGTGACTTATTTGCTAATGTTCTCAAAGCATAGAGCACAATAATTAAAATCCCACATCCCCACATCCTCCAAAAATGCAATGAATGTACTCAATAAACCTGGGGTTTGGCACAACCAACTTTATCTAAATTTTCAGCCTATCTTTTTCTGTTCTTGTTTGTCTTTAATGAGAAATGGCTGTTATAAATAACTTTTATGAAGCATGCAGTAACCTGTAGGCATCATTTTACTTCCTTCTCACAGATTCACTGCAGCTGCTTGCTCCACTTTGGCAGCCTTTACTTTAATTTGTAATTAATTACACTGATTAAATGTATTTTCACTGTTTCTCACCTGAGCCTGAAAAAAGTTTGATAACACATTTGTAGGAGAATTTTATTTTTGGTAATTCTCAATACTGTTTCAGACTTCTAGATTTATCTCACTGAAATAAGGATTGTCTTTTATGAGCAGCTCTATTTTTTGACAGCTCCCCAACTCTATTTCACAGGTGACTGCTACAATAGTCTAACATACAGTTTTGGCAATGCTCTTGAGTCCAATGGATTCTAGTCTCTGTGGCACTTGAAGTCAATCAAAGATGATGTCTTGGAAGAACATAGCACAGGAAGAGAGAGAGCCTCTGCTTTCATAAAAGTTAGAAGAACACTTCTGTGATAATTTTCCCTCGGTCAAATATTTACTGATACATGAATGAGTAACACACAGAAATAGCATGAGAATAGAAATTACTTTCTCTAGCAATGAAAGGGCTGCATTGTTATGAAAGTATGCCTTTCATATCTTGGAAGAGTCCTGTGGGATAAGGCCCTGGAGGGAAAGGTGGCCTCAAGAAAGCTGGTTAATATTCAAGGATCACCTCCTTCAAGCTCAAGAAGGCTCCTTCCCAATGAATAAGAAGTCAGACAAAAATGCCAGGAGGCCTGTATGGATGAACAAATTGCTCCTAGCCAAACTCATACACAAAAAGGAAGCATACACAGGGCAGAAGCAAAGATGGGTAACCTGGGAGGAATACAGAAACATTGTCCAAGCATCCAGAGATGAAGTTATGAAAGCTAAAGCCCAAATGGAGCTGAATCTGGCTAGGGATGTCAAAGACAACAAGAAGGGCTTACATAAGTACATAGGCAACAAAAAGAGGACTAGGGAAAATGTGATCCCGTTGCTCAACAAGATGAGGGACCTGCTTACACAGGACATGGAAAAGGCTGAGGTAATGAATGCTGCCTTTGCTTCGGGTTTTACTAGCAAGACTGGCCTTCACAGGTCACAGGTCCCAGAAGGAAAATGTGGAGCAAGGAAGATGGTGCTTGGAAGATGCTTCTTGGTAGAAGAGGATCAGGTCAGTCCATACTTAAGAAACTGGACATCAGGGTCCATGGCCCCTGGTGGGATGCACCCATGAGTGCTGAGGGAGCTGGCAGCTGTCATTGCGAGGCCACTCTCAATAATCTTTTCTCAATTATGGCAACTGGGAGAAGTACCTGGAGACCAGAGGAAAACAAGCGTAGCTCCTATTCTCAAAAAGGGCAAGAAGGAGGACCCAGGGAACTACAGACCAGTCAGGCACATTAAGGACATGAAAACCATCTGGAGTAGTCACCATGGCTTCACCAAGGGGAAGTCATTCTTAACCAACTTGGTAAATTTCTGTGAGGAAATGATTGTCCTGGTAGACAAGGAGGGACCAGTGGATGCTGTCTACCTGGATTTCTGGAAGGTCTTTGACACTGATAAAATCCTCATAGACGAGCTATGTGTAGGTCTTCATGCTACACCAATTTTTTTTTCTCAGGACATACAATTTGAGTGAATGCCACATTTACTTAGCTGTGGTTTTGGATGCAAGGGTGAATAAAACACAAATAGGTACTGTATGTTCTCAGCCATGTACAGAGCTAACGGTTACAGACATCTTAGGCATTTTTTCTTTAGAGTGTACAAACTGAGGAGACCTGAAAAGAGAGGGTTAATGTGGGTTACCTACTGCAATGGCTGAGGGTGAACCTTAGGTAAAAGTTTCATTTTTCTATCTTAGAAACTAATCATGGTACTTTAAGCAACTCGTTCAAGAAGAAAACATGCAGTTAGACTGTGACTAAAAGCTGGAAAACGATGATTTTCAAACATGAGAAAGGAATACAAATAGTTTTCAGGTTAGTTTGGTGCATAGGAGAATAATCAGAATTGGGGAAGTAGGGTGCAATTTATTATCCTCTGAAGATTCCTATTTCCCTTCCTTTTCTATAAAGGGCCCTTATGGTGATCATCCTCAGACATGAACAGAATTCCTAGATCGGTTAGATTAAATGCATCTTACGAGTATATCCAAAAGCAGTTGTCTAGACTGCCTGTTCTCCCGTGCGTCCTGAAATCACTGTAATTTTACTGTGATGCTAAGGTCTTATTGCAGCATTGTGTGTTGAAGTCATGGGCGCACAGTTATTCTCTGAAGCTCTGTTGGTTACTTTCCACAGTTACCAGTATGAGAAGGATGTAATAAATGTTCCATGAATTATTTTCTGGGAGTCACTGTGACTAAATATCCATTTGCTTACATTTCTGCATAGCTATACATGATAATAATTTTGCTGCATATGAAGTCTTGATCAAAAAAAAACCCCATATACATCTATCTGTTTGTTTCAAGGTCTGCTGGAGTCTTTTTTATTACCATTTCCGGGAAATAAAACGTCTTGGGCAAATGCTTGTGGAAGAGTCCACCTGTTAAATATCAGCAACCAGATAAAAGTATGAAAGCTGAAATTGTAGAAAAAGAAGCTCCTCTAAACAGTTTTGGTTTGAATGGAAGCTGAAGTGGTCTTAACTGCTGCCTCTTGCATTTTTCTCTATCCATTTTAACAAAGAAGACATATAGGAGGCATAGTCTCTTACTTTAAGGTTAACTCTTACAATGACCTCAGTTTAGTTAAATTTTTCTTCTGCTGTTAGGGTTATTTTTATAGCAATAGAAAATGTGAAAACATTTTTTAAAATGAAATTTTGTAAATAAACATAGGAAAACAGTGAAACTTGATAAACTAGTTAAAACAGCTATAAAATTGCTTTCTTCTAACACCAAACAAAGGGCTTTCCTAGAATAAGCGAGTGGTTTTGTTCTCAAAACTATTCACTTTGTTTCATTATAAAGTCTATATGTAAACCTAATTTACCTGTAAAGCTTTAATGAAATAGTATCCTGAGCTTTAGGGAAAACCAGTCTTTGGCTGATGATTCTTGGGAAAACAGGATCGCCTGACATCTTTTGACTTAAACGCAGTAAAAAACACGTTAACAGTGTGGTTTTAACTGATATAAGAAAGCAAGGAAATCAGTTCAGACTTTAATCTTTATTTCCCTGTTCAGAGATGCAGAGCAGAGAGCAGTGGGATTTTCAGATCTATGCAAATATCTAAAGAAATTAAAAGCATTAATTCTTTGCAGTTATCTTTCTGCAGCTCTAGTCTCCTAAACATCCTGTACACTCAGTTTACAGAAGGTGAGCTCGAGGGCAGAAGAAGCATGCCTAAGGTTACAGTAAGTCAATGATGCATCACAGTCACAGAAACTTGCCTTCTTAAATGGGCCTATTTCTCAGCTAAAACTCGGTAAACAGGAAAAATTATTTTCTTCTTGCCAGTGTCTTATTGCAAGGTCAAAAGAAGAAAAATAAAACCAGCATGTCCATAACTGAGGTAGCATATTGAAGTATATTGAATCATACCATACACAAACAGATCTGAAATATACTGCAGGCATTTTTTTATGTAAAAGGGAATACATTTATTTCTGTAAAAGGGAATAATATTTGCTTCAGGTTCGGTGAAAGCTAATCCTTCTAGTTGACAATCGTTTTCATATTTTTCATATTGCTTCATTTATTTCTGAAATTTCGGCAATTATACTCTGCCTTCTTTAGTCTATACAATAAAGCAGTCTGGCATTTGCTCTTGGGTGCTCTTTGCATTTGGACTCAGAAATATATTATAAAACAAACATTAAACATAATATTTTTCAGGCTCATAAAATACAGTTCTTGATAAAATCAAAATAGATGAATTGTTGTCATATGTTCATTCAATATCTTTTCCGTATAAATCCTGCATAAAATCCTGTCTCTGATGTTCAGAGTTTGATGCCAAAGCTTTGCAAGGATCTGATCCTGAGCCTATAGGATCTGATCCTGTAGGGAGTTTTTGGGATGGGAGATCTGGAAATGAAAGAAACGGGAAAGAAAAGTTCTGAGTTCTTAACTTGTGACTCTGATCTTACATAGCATGTGCGCTTATGTATCACCTTTTTCCCCTTTCCTTTGTAATAGGCAATGTCTTTTGTTTCAGTTTTTTCCTCGCCCTACTCCCACTGAATGTTTGTATAATAGAAAATATATGCTGTTCCTTGGAAACAAAATATTTCATTCCCTGCAGCTACTAACAATTTACTTTTCTCAGAGTCAGAATGCAAACATTCTACTTCTGTTTTTCTTCACCTCAGATCATCCCAACAGTGCTTTACTCTGCTGGAAGGACATTTTGAAGGTAGGTGAAAACACAGAAAGGTATCTTTGCTACAATAGCTCAGTGCTGAGCTGATCTGACTCGTGTGGTTGTGTGGCTTGAACATCAGTCCTTCAGAGACTGGCTGTTGGTCTCATAGCACTGAACATTATAGACTGAAGGTAAAGGCCAGTATTTTGCTCACGCAACCAGACAACCTCCCTGTCTCCTTTATCTTTGAAAAATGTCCATGAGTACATACTTCAAACCCATTTGTGCGCTCTTTCTCAGTTAAGGTTCATTTCTCAAACTAGAGCAAAACCTGACAAATGCAAATATATTCATCTGCTCTAACGAAATTACATTTCAATTAATAAAATCACACATGGATTAACTTCAGTGCCTCCTTCCAGTTCCTATAAGAGCATCCTTATCAAATAAACATCCAATTAATAAAATTTATTTTTATGTCTGAAAACCTCTTAGTGGAAATAGCTGGGGATTGTTCCAAGTCTTCAAGGTTTAGTACAACATGGAAGAAGAGAGGTCATTTTAAACATTCTTACAAGTTTCTGATCGAGTGAAAAAAAAAACAACCACAAACCAATTAACCCCAAACCCATTCAAAAGTCTGCAATGCAATTAAAGAAATAAAGTGAATGGTGCATGTATTTCAAAGGTGCTTGTGTGAAAACATTATTAGAAAAAGTGACATCAGCATATTTTTCCCATCTATTTCATAAGAAGGATTAGAAAGCGTAAAGCGGCTGCGTCAGTTGAAAGTCATTCAGATCCTTAGAAAAGGCATGAATCACACAATTTAATTTACAAAGTCTGCAAATCCTGTCATTCTTTTACTTTATGTCAGATAATCCTATCCCCAGATACATAATTCTGCTTACAGTACATTTTGATTAAATAATTGAGAACAGGCAAAGAAATTTAACCAACACACCAGATTCATTTACTTTCCTAATTTAATTACCTTTTACCTTTAGCCCTAACTCAGCTTTTGCTGAAGATCAGACTGATAGAGAGGGAAAACTTAAAAACCATTGAAACTTTTAAAATTAAATAAGAAGAAAGAAATAGTTGTAGACTATCTCATCATCGATTCCTAGCACATTTTTGCACAGAGACATGTAGATCACTGTAATACTTCTGTTTTACAACTTGGTACATTTGTAGGTACCTTGGAAACCAGATAAGATTCTTTTCAGATGCTGAGTTTTATTACAATGAACTAATTTGTACTCAATCACCTTTGACTCATAAGCATTTAATACCATAATAGCTATTTCAGCACTGTTTTTCAAGTCATCTTGTTAGATGCTTCAAGAACCTGAAATAATATATTAAAACACATTTATTAAGGAAAATAATTACAGTTATGGAATTTCTGTAAATTGCCAGAGAGAAAACCATATAGCATGACCTGTAGGTTTGGAAAAAAGCCTAGCAACCAGGCTGATTACAAAATGCAAGAGTAATTGGTAAAGCACATTTCTGATTTATGATTATAGTAATTATAAAATACTTTATTTATAATCCACACAGCTTCTGTAGAACCCCATTTATTAATGAAGGATGTGCTGCATTACTACAAGGTCTTCTTTGCAAAGGATTTATTTGGTGGGACCTCTTGTGCCAACACAGTCAACGAGCAAAGAGGTAGTTTAGGGGCTGAAAAGAGATCTAAGTAATTCTTTGAATTTAAATGCAGTGGCAGTATTATCTGAGTGAAAACCTTAGTATTTGGCCTTAAGTTTACTAAAATATGAGCAAAATAGCAGGCGTTTTACTTGGAGATGTATTTCTCTCATGCGCTTCCATTTGGTTCTGTTTCTTACTTTATTTTGATATTTTTAGTTGTTACTTTAGTTGAAAGCAGTCTGTATCATCACTGAAGCAATTCAGTTTATAAGAAGATAGTGGACTTCACTGAACAGTTATTTAATAAGTTAGCTTTAATAAAGGTCAATGACCTCCTGTATGGGAAAAGGGCTCTGGCTTTCGTCCTAGTCACATCCTTTTTATATTAGAGAATTCGGATGTCTGGATCAGAGGTTGTTAGACTATGTTAAATGAAGAATGCTTTATGCTGTGTACAAATGAAATGTAGTTCATTTGAACATTTTGTTCTGTCATACTGAAGATTTGCGGACCACAGCATTGACTATATTGTTAAAAAGGAACTTTGATTTTTGAAAAGTTAGATACTGCAATACCTGAACTTAATGAAATGGAATGCAGAATGTAATCTGGCAAAAACATCACATTAAAAGCCCAGGAAATGATCAAATGAACCAGCTTGGTGAGAAATGAGTTGCCAGCACAGAAATTCATTACGCATGACTTTTGCAGTGCAATTCACTTGCTTAAACATTTTTCACTTCCTAGGATTTCACACTGAGGCACAGGCGTGTCCCTATAGGTGCCTTGTCACATCTGTCCTACACATTTATATTGGGCATACTAAAGTAAAAACATCGATGTATTGGGGTGAATCCAACTGAAGGTCACCAACATGATTGGGACCTGGAGCACATTATGTAGAAGTAGTGACGGTGAGGACTGGGTTTATTCTAGAAGACAGAGGGTATCTCGCTGTATCTTACTGTTGCCTTCAACTACCTCATGAGAGGATGTAGAGAATATATAGCCAGACTCTTTTGGGATGTGCAGTGGTAGATGAAAGGCACAAGTACAGTTTACAAAGACATAAATTCTGATTCTATATTAGGAAAACAGTGTTCAGCCTGAGAACAGTCAAATGCTGGAACTAGTTGTCTAGAGCAGTTCTGGAGTCTCCACATGTGGAGATATTAAAAATTCAGCTCAACTTGAGCAATCTGAACAATGTTGAACCAAATAACCCCCACAGGTCCCTTCCAATACAAATCGCTTTATGACTCTATGTTTGTGCACTAGAAGTGCACTTTACTTTTACAGAGTAGGCAAGTGTGTGTCATGATTCATTTAACAAGCTTCAGACATCTACAATAAGAATCAGTCCCTAAAAACATTGATTGTCCTGTACTGTCTATAAAGAGCAACTAATATAGAGGCAGCCTTCTCAAATGTGTTCATTTTAATCCTATTGGTAGAATCGGTACGATCATTGTAAAATGACACAGAATTTGGAAATAATGGACTTCAAGGATATTCATCCATCTTTTGGGGATCAATATCCCAGAAGTTCTTCTGTCAGCTCTTCTTTCCAAATGCTAACAGGGATCCTTCTTCAGTAGTAAAAGTTGATGAAAAAAGCTGAAACACTCTTTACTCATTAATTTAATGATTATAATTGTCATTGTGTGCATGGAAGGCTGTTTTTTCATGCCCTCGGTTTATAACCTCCCTGAAAAATGCACAGTCTCTAGGCAACAGGCATAAAAACCCTCTCACTGAACTAGTGACACCAAGGCTGCATTATCTACTTTTGACCTTGAATCACAGTAAGATGTGGAGGTTCATTGGCTTCTCCCAATCCATGCCCTAGTTTTAAAGGGTTACAAGATATGCCCCAATCTGAACAACTGCTAGATCAGTATGTTCCAGTATATCTGCCAAGCCACAGTTGACAAATTTGTTTATCCTTTCTTAATTTATAGCAGTCACACTGCTATTCACCTAGTGAATAGTTAAGTTACTAAGCTACCTATAGCATTCACTTACAGCCATTACTCTTTCACAATCGACAGTGGAGATTTCAGTCATGTAGTTTTTTTCTGGAGGTGATTATGGACCATGAGACACTATATCAATAAACAGATTCTCATACTTTAAATAAAAATTAAAAATATTAAATAACAAAAAATTGGCAGACTGCATAGAAGGCAGCAAGTGAGAGTTTTCTTCTTTTTGCCATGCAGGAAAACTCCCTGATTTTTCAGGAAATACAAAGAACAGTAGAATGGATACCAGCTTGCTTCCTCCTGTTTTTTTGCCTGTGCCAATTGAGCCAATATCATCTTAGGATCTCAGTATTAGTGTTACACACACACACACAATTAGCAGAGTTGTCTTTGATATGTAAGAAGTCAACACGGCTTTAAGCTCCATCAACCTTCATGACTGTAACACAGGGCTCCATCCCTGATGCTTAGAAAGTTTTAATCTTGCTTCTGGTCTCTGAAGATTTGATGTTGCAACAAGGCCGCAGATTGTGTAATCAGGTATATAATGCCTTAAGATGCTCAGCTTGAAAGTTTCATGGTCTCTTATCTCTCACAGGAATGTAGAGTTGGAAGATACCTCCAGCATTTTTGAATCCAGTCTACTGCTTCACAGGCAACTGTCTAATCCAGTCCCTTTTACAAAGCTTATAAGATTGTTTAAAAGAAGCTGAGACTCTGCTCCCAAATTGAAAACTGGTTTTGAATCTCACTTCCAGTATGTGAAAAATTCTTGCAATTTTTCCAACAGTGAAATAAACGTATTCTTGACTTTCTGTACACCTTGTACAAATATAGCTCTTTCCCTTACACAGTATTTCCCCCAATAGATTACAGAGCAATCATACCCTCTTTTGTTCTTCATTTTGCTGTAATAAGCAAGCCATGCTCTTTTGCCTGCTACTCATAGGGTACTAAGATGCATTACCATTCCCAAAGTCTTCTTGATAAGCATTCTTTTACAAGCATGAAAGCTGAGCTAATCTTTCTTAAGCAAAGGTGACCAAAACTGTGTATGGAATTCTACATAAAGGTTATTAAATGCCTTATTTCTTATTTGTCTTCACTGGAATACTTTCCAGATCATATTTGCCATTTTTGTGCCTGCACTAGTTTTTCCCAGTCACTGGACTTTTTCTCCTCCATTAATATTCAAATTAGATGTCCTCAGCATGTAGCAGATGATCATACTATCCATCCTAAATTTATTTTTGTTTTGCTTTTCCCTCTCCTCTCCTCTCCTCTCCTCTCCTCTCCTCTCCTCTCCTCTCCTCTCCTCTCCTCTCCTCTCCTCTCCTCTCCTCTCCTCTCCTCTCCTCTCCTCTCCTCTCCTCTCCTCTCCTCTCCTCTTTTCCCATTCTGCCCTGTTGTATTCTATCTTATGCTGTCCTATTCCACCCTTCTTTTCCTTATCCTTAAGGATATTTAATGTTTCCTGTACAATACTTTGATCTGCCTGTGTTTGAAAAGAAAATGTTTCCCAACTTTTTATTGTTAGCAATGTTCACTGATCTGATTTTTTGAGCAAATATCATTAAAGAAAAAATAAAAATACTAAATAATTTATTTTTCAAAGTGTGAGGTTTTTGTTATAGTAACCTTCATTTTCCACTTTCCAATTCTACCTATGAATTGCTGTCTTCTCAAGTTCAATGAGTAATTTCTCCTGTGGCAACATGTCATCTGCTTCACTGAAGTCCAGACATGTTTCATCTATTACATTTCCCTTCTCTGAAAAATAGGTGTCAAAGAAAGATATATAGCAGACATAGTCTATGCCTATTACAGTCTATCCCATTTACCGTTTTCCTTCATGCCTCTAATTATTCTTTCCTTCCAAATACCTTCTAAAGCTTTGCATACCTTTAAGGCATGGTTTGTTACTGTCCAGATCATCTCTTTTTATAAATTCTGCATACAGTTCTTTGATTACCTAAAACTACCTCTAACTTGATGCATTTATTGAAAAATGTTGCCATTACACCCGTGATTTAATTTGCAATTTTTTTTCAAGAAGAGACAATGTTTCATCCCTGACTGCATTAAGTTGCTTGATTTTACTGTCATTTCAGATGCGAATCTTTTAATTTTCTATTCTCATATTCTCTTTTTTCCAAGAAAAAAAGAAAAGGAAAGGAAAATACTCTTATACATTGAGGGGTGGAATAGAGATTTAAAGGTTTTGTGGAATGTTCTGAAAGTTAAATAAAAACTTTAGTTTTTTAAGTTATTCCTAAAACATACTGGGTATCATTTGCACGAACTAGAAGTGGAACAGGAATAACTTGCAGAATGAGTCAGGTCATATATTGAAAAATACATATGCAAAATCTGAAGTCAATTTAAAAGCCAGAAATGCTGTAAATAAATGGATTATCATAGTGGGAACACTGGCTGTTGATTTCATGTTCTTATTTGCTAGATTAATATTTTTTTTTAATTATGAACTACATATGCTGAATTAATTATTTTTGTTGACCACTATCACTTCATCCATTATCACTTTAATTAATAGCAAGTCAAAATAGAGTGATTTATCTTCATTAGTGACTAATTTCATAATTTATTTATTTGTTTATTTTTCATTATTTTTTTTAACTGTTTATAAAGTGGAAGGACTTCTTATGTGGGGGAATCATCAGCTACTATGAATAGCTTTTATCTTTTCTAGTAAATGAAGAAATACTTATAAACAGTCACAGAATCACAGAATTTCAGAATCAGAGAATGGCTGTGGTTGGAAGGTGGCTCTTGAGATCTCTAGTCCAACCCGCTCCTCAGAGCAGGGTCAGCTGGAGTCAGTTTCTCAGTGCCATGACCAATCAGGTTTTGAACATCTCTGCAGAGAGGGTTTCCACAACTTGTCTGGGCAGCCCGTTCTGGTGTTTGACAACCTCCAGAGCCAAAAAAAAAAAAAAAGCAACAACTTTTTTTCTTTCGAGTGAAATTACCTGTACTTCAATTTGTACCCATTACGTCTTGTCCTGTTACTCCATACCTCTAAGAGTAGTTTGGCTCTATGTTCTTTACTCACCACCCCCATCAGGTGTTTAAACACATTGGTAGGATCTATGTATACCCTGAGCCTTCTCTTTTCGAGGCTGAACAATCTCAGCTCCCTCAGCCTCTCTCCTATGTCAGATGCTCCAGCCCTCTGGAGCATCTTTGTGGCCCATTTTTGTGGCCGTTTGCTGAACTTGCCCCAGTAAGTCCATATCTTTCTTGTACTAAGAAGCCCAGAACTAGACATAGCACTCCAGATTTGTCTCACCAGTGCTGAGCAGAGAGGAAGTATCACCTCCCTCAGCCTGGTGGCAACATTCCTCCTAATGCAGCTCAGAATGCTGTTTGCCTTCTTTGTTGCAAGGTGCATTGCTGGGTCATGGTTGACTTGTCCACCAGGACTCCCAGGACCTTCTCTGCAGACCTACTTTACAGTTGGTCAGTCCCTAGCATGTGCTGGTGTGCGGTTATTCATCCCCAGGTCCTAGACTTTGTGTTTGCCTTTGTTGAACTTCATTAGATTCTGTACTGCCCAGTTCTGCAGCCTGCTGAGGTCCCACTCAATGGCAGCACAATCCTCTGCTTATCAACCACTACTCCCAGCTTTGCATCATCTGCAAACTTGCTGGTAGCGCACTGTGTCCCAAAAATAATGGACAGGTCAAACGGTAATGGCCCTAATGTTAACCCCTGGGGTACACTACTGGTGACTTGCCTCTAGATGAATTCATAGTGATGACCATAATCTTTTGGTTCTGGCACATGAACCGGTTGTCAGTGCACCTCACTATCCATACTTCTTCAGTTTGAGTGTTATGAGTCTCGAAAACCATACTAAACTACTCAAGGCAGACAACAATCCCTGCTCTCCCCTCATCTACTAAGCCAGTCATCTCATTGGAGAAGGCAGTCAGGTTTGTCAATCATGATTTCACTTCATAAAACAATGCCAACTACTCCCATCACCTTCTTCATATGCCTGAAAATGGTCTCCATGATAATTTGCTCCATCACCTTCACAGAAATCAAGGTGAGCTTGACCAGTCTATAGCTCCCTGGATCCTCCTTCTTGCCCTTTGCTTTCTTCCAGTCCTCAGGGATCTTCTCTGATCACCATAACATTTCAAAGATGATTGAGAATGGCCTAGCAATGACATCAGCCAGCTCTCTCACCACCCATGGGTGCAGCCCATCAGGTCCCATGTGATAAGGGATGTTAGGAGCATGACTCCTCCAGCAGCTCTGGAGGAGTCTCTGGCGAGCAGCTCTGGCGAGCCCAGGACTGCCTCCTGCCCGGCCACTGGAGCTGCTGGATACAGCTGCTGCTTTCCAGTTTGCACATTCAACCAGCAGCAAACCTGAGCATGTATCCCAGACACTGGCTGGTCCGTCTGGGTGCTCTCTGCACGCACGCAGCACTCACATACTCGTCCTACAGGCACCCCACACTCATGGGTCCACGCAAACACCAGAACAGACCCTCCGTCCACCTGATACCCCTGCCCAGACCTGGGACCTCGTACTCGCTGGCTGGTCCATCTTGGAGTTTGCCAGAAGCTCCAAATGCACAACCCACGCACACCCGGTTTGGGGCAGGTACAGACTCTCCCCCAGCAGATGGCACTCAGCACATGGACCGTGACCCGTAGTCCTGCTCCAGATGCTGGTGCTGAGCCCCTCACTCGCCTCACTCACACCTGTCCCCACTCTGTAGCTGGTTTTCAGGGCACACACCATTCCTGCCTCGGTGGCTGGAAGTTAAAGACCCCACCAGCTCCAGTAGCTGACTCTGAGACCCCAATGGCTCCAGTAGCTGACAACACAGGCCAGGACTGGGCCGCAACACCCGGTCGGTCTGAATCCAGGAGCTGGCACCCGGTCCCTTCACACCAGTCCGCCCAGTAGATGGCACTGGGCCCTTGCAGCACTGACACACATGGGATAGGGAGTGGGATTATGCAAAGAGATCACTAAAAAAGGATTTAGTAAAATAGAACAGACTGCGGTGACTGGGCATAAGACTCATTTTACACACAACCAGCCCCTTTTGTATCACTTTCTGTCTACCACCCCCACCCCTACCCTGCTTTAGTTCCTCCCTGTTCTCCCTTTCACTGCATGTCCCGCCACGGTTCTGTACAGCTCTGTCGATGCCTGCACCCGTCCCAGTCAGGGTCTCCCCTGGTTTACGGTTTTCTCTGTTGCAAAGTCATGGTTAATCTTCCTGGAAGTGGAGGCTGTAGTTTCTGGATAGCCCATCAATAAGTGTGAATTGTCTCCAGGTGTGTTTTGTCAGGTTTGTGTTCGGTATATTTTGTTTCTGCTTTTTCCCTTTTTCCTTAATTTCCCAATTGACAAGATCCCTGATCAGATAATCTTGACGGCATAAACATTTTCACGCTCCCACATGCCCTCATCAGTTACTGTGACTGACTGGGTTTGGTTCTCATTACTGCCTCCCCTTTGTCGGTTAGGTTTGTGTCCCTGTATGGTCTTGTTTCTGGTTTCCTCTTCTTACTATCACATTTTTGCAGTGGAAAAGGTCCTTGACTACATACCCTTAAAGGAGCAGACACTTTCCTTACACAATGGACTTTTTCTTGTCTATTTTTTTTAAATATTCCCTAATCGGATCCTCCTCCATCAAGGAGTTTCCCAGTGTTAACAGAGGCCTAGGATTCATGAAGGATGGTCATACCACTAAAGGCTGGGGCAAGGATGGCATTGACTACCTCAGACCTTTCCATATCCTTTTCCACCCCAGCTCCTACCCTATTCCTCAGAGGATACACATTTTTCCTAGTCTTCCTTTTGCTGCTGGTATATCTGTAGAGGCTCTTTTCGTTGCCCTTCGCATTCCTTGACAAATTCAACTCCAGGTGGGTTTTGGCTTTCCTATCTGTATTCCTGCATGCTTGGACAGTGTCACTATATTCCTCCCAAGTCACTTGTCTCTGCTTCCACCTCTTTTATGTTTCATTTCTGCATTTGAGTTTTGACAGGATCTCCTTGTCCACTCTTGCTTTAGTTTCTGCTCTCTGAGATGAATCATTCTTAAGCTTGGAGGAGGTGATACTTGATCCTCCAGAACCTAGGTCTCCATAACCTATGCTGGAAAACAGAAGTCTGGTCCTGTGCTAAACATTTCCTGAGCACCTACCATGGGTTGGCACAGGCCACAGAGCTTTCTCAACGGGAAGTTTGCATGTTACTATCCTGTATGGGGGGATAAAAAATGTGTAACAGGTTGCAGGCCATTTCATACTGCTTGGGTTCTGTGCCACAGAACTGTCCCAGCCACATTCAGCTTACTGGAACTGGCATATCAGTGGCATTTTAATCTTCTGCTTTTCATCGTTCTGGACTGTTAATCATCTTCAGCCCTAGATTTCTGCACTGCTGCTTATTTTTCCATTAATTCTTATAAATCCATCGGTGGTTCATTTGATGGATTTCATAAACCAAAGATGCACTTTTTTTGTGTGCGTGTGCTATGACTATACTGATAATTAAAGAAAAATATGGGATGATTATATTCCTTCCTCTCTAAGGGCACCTGGTGGAGACTCTCTCATATCCACGGTGCCTAAGGCTGACTACTACAGCCACAGCAGCTGCATCCATGCTACATCGCACTCAGTCCTCTGGGCCCCATGCTGTAGCTCCTTGGTCCTACCACATAGTTATCAGTTTCTGTGCTTTTTAAGTAGAATTTGTCTGAAATAATTTGGTGGTTGAACTTCAGCCAACCAGAGGAGTGTTTTTATTGCACGAAACTGTTTCCAACCCTAGAAGTTGCATGAGAGAAAGCAGTGTTACTTGAGGGTGAAAAGTCCCAGGTGGTAAAGGACTGTGCAGAGTGAAAGTAGCCAAATTGTGCAGATCAATTCTGGTTTCTTTCAGACCTTTGTTCAGGTGTTGTCCTAGAGAATTCTACCTGGAGTGGTCTAAACAAGTAAGGCAAGTGGAGCGCCAAGGGCTCAGTTTATGAACTTGCTTCCTGTTCTCAGTTTCTCATTACTTTCAACATATTCCCGGCATTTCAGGTGAATGTGTGGAAGTTATTTGCCATCTACCATTAGCTTAGTCAGTGTTACGCTTAAGTCTTCCTCCTAGGCCTGAAGTCTAGGCCTGACAGTGGAAAGCTGATGGGAGAAAAAGATAAGATGATGCTTTAAATGAGATAAATTATGATAATGAGTCTTTGGTGTCGGGCACATAGAAATAGCACAGAAACATCTGTCCTCTAGTTTCTAATCAAGACTAGCTAAGAGGGTAGCTAGCTTCTAGTCAGGAGTAGCTAAAACAGTAGATTCAGCATTCACAAGTCAGAGAATATTATGTTTTCAATGGAAACATATAGGAGTCTTTTAAATGAAACCTGAAAGTTAGTAATGAAATTCAGGTAAGATGTAGGGTTGAGACCCCAGAATTTTTATCTCTTGAATTTGTGAGGGAGGTTAAAATATTTTTCTCATGAACAGAGCAGCAGTGAAAATTAACTGCCTTGGGTATGACATTCACCCAGAAATTTCTTCTGGCTTTTATTTTTACACATACCTTCTTTATTCTTGCCTGTTTTACATGCCCCTCTCCATTGCATGCTTTGTCTTATTCTTTCCTTAGGAAAATAAGAGCTTCCATATAAAGAGCTGTGCTCCATTCAGGACAATCCTGAGTTCTCTAAAGATGCTCTCTAAAATGCTTCTGGAGACAGCCACCTTTCATATGTTGATGACCTGATCATGGAATAAAGAGGTTATTTGTGGCTTTTTTACTGTCCTAAAATGTGTTTATATTATGCTATACATTGCTGTCTGTGCATCCAATAAATTACTATTTCCCTGGGATAGTCATCTCCATAATAACATATTCTATCCACTCTTCCATTTTTTCCCTTCACTTCCTGAATTCTTTCTGTACAATGCATTCCCTCATTTTTCATGAAATGGGAAAGTATTTTGCCATCTACCTGGGTAAATACTTTATTTGTTTCATGGACTTGACCTATATATATATTTGACCTAAGATTAGTATCAGACCATTTATTTTACAAAAAATATTTTCCTATGTATAGGAAATATATATACTATATATTCTACTATGTCTCTATTTCCAATCTCACACACCCCCTCCCCAAATATCAGAAATAGCATCTTTATTAAGATGTAGGTTCCCGATATAACACGCTACATTGGTTTCAATGAGATGCAAGTCTCTTAATCGAAAGCAAACTAAAAACAGATTTCTGGAGTAATATTTTTATGATATCACTTATGAAAAATTGGAGAGTTATTTTTGTGATTTAAGTAGGGTTATAAATAAAGCCACAGATCTTTTTAGCTCTATATCTTCTCCTCACAGAGAAGCTTGAGGCAAAAACCGCTTAAAAAAAATCTCTGTGTCTCATCTGTTTCATGTTAAATGACTTCATATTCTGCACATTAAGAGGTGTAGTAACCTTTTCCTTTTACTCATAATAGCTCTTAAAAGACTTCTAAATAACATTGCCTGGTCTGGGCAAATGTACGCAGACTACCATCCTTGCCCATATCCAGAACTCATGACACAAACCAAGCTAAATTAAAAAAAAATAGGAAAAAACAGCATGGCACGTAAGAGTTGCTGAGGAAAGGATGACTCATTCTTTGAAGTCACTTACATTGGTGCCATCTCCAAGCTTCCATTAATATTTATTTTGTATAGAAACCGGGTATCTTACTTTAATGTATTCTGATAGTTTTGTCTATCCATCTATGGTATGTGGAATTATGCCCTGGAATATATGATTCTTTATAATTGTTTCTTGATGATTATTTCTAGTGATTAGGTGACCAGTCACAGTTCATCCATTTTTAAAATGCTTTGATATTGCTTGTTAATCTTAGCAAATGATCACCATAGAACAAATAAAAAGTGAATTCATGACAAGAATGACAGTGAGAGAATGTTAAGCCTGTCTGTCTGAGATTATATAGACGGGGAGTAACAAACTCAAGGTTTTGTGAATACCCCTAATGCATAATAAGCGTTTGTAATCTTTAACAATGTATACATTATAACTCAAAGCAGTATCTTAGAATAGCATCTGTATTTTTCTGGTACTGGTGTACTGGACACTTGTAATTTTTTTTTCTTCCTGGTCTTCTACAATTAAACTAAAATACATGTAAGGATAAGTGTCTTTTAAATCAGACCTTTTACGTGTTCTTTTTTTTTTTTTTGTCTACAGTACATATTTTAATAATATAACCCCTCAACTGTTCAGGAAAGCCCTAGAACACGTACAAAAGTTTCCTTAACTTCAGTAGAAATTAAGCAGGTGTTTCAGACTAATTACTTGCTGAAAAGCTTTGTGGAATGGGATTTTAATCAGCATCTCTACTATATATTTCCTTTCTAGAAGTATAGATTTCTTTCAATCTAATTGAGAGGGTGAGCCAGTTAACTAAGCTAATTTAGTGGCATATGTCTGAGCAGTGCTAGTTTTATTAGGTGCCTTTTAGAAGCTATGTCCATTAATCGCAAAACTAATAGCCTGGTTCTGAATGCATTTGTTACAGAGAAGAAATACTTACTCCCATGTTCCCACTCACGTACTACTCACCAAAGTAAATGCAAGTCTTTGTAGGTTCAAATCTTTTAGCCCATTGTTGCTGGCATCTGTTCACTGTTGTTCTACATAGTATACTTAATCTGCATTATTTAGTCACAGTTTATGGCATGCTTTTAATCTCATAACTTCCAAGGACTGCTCCCTGGACTCTGTGCAATATAGGTGACAATTCCTAAGATGTAGAAGCTGGTGATAATATCTAGGGGCTGTTTACAAGCAAGAAATACACACAATGATGAGCTTCAGCCGCAATATAATTCCTCTCAACATGCCTTTAACACAGGTATATAGGCATTAATGCCTAGTGAGTTGGGTCTCTAGGAGGGCCTCTAACACTGGGTAATTGTTCTCAGGGGAGTCACCGTTCATAAAGCATCTTCAACTGGGTATTTTTGCTTCCTTTTCAGTATTCAAGATGAAAATTATCTCTACATTTTGACGCCAATGCAAAAATCTAACTTCCATTTTATATTTCCAAAGCTGATAGGACAGAGTTTTCCCTTGAACTGTTATGCTCTCTAGCTCTGTGTACATGTTACTCTGCAGATAAGTTCCTTGAAGTAGCACTTTGCTGGTTTACTTTGTGTTTTACATGGGGGGAATAGAAGCTAGAATGAGGGTATTGCATGCATTTAAAAATTGTATACTCCTGTGAAATCAGAATAAGTTTCCTAGCATTTCCTAAGGGATTAAATGAAAGTCTATTGCTTCCAAATTTCAGAGTCCAGTTTTAATTCTTTCAGTGGCAGAGCTGATAAATTATGATAAATTATTTTCCTCTTTCTTTTTTCTTTAAGTGGAAATGTATATTTTGTTACCCAGCTCCTATAAAAATGTAATCATGGGTATTATTTGCTGTCTGAAAAAATCTTACGTCAAGGGAGAGTGCCCTTTTCTAAAGAGAAGACGCAGTTCAATTGCCACTCTACTGAAAGCAGGAACTACTCTTTGAAATGCTATGTCATATATTATACTGGAGGTCAGACTAGATATGCAGAGGTCTTTCTTGATCTCTACATTTATGAAGTCTGAGGAAAAAAAGATAGACAAATTGCTTTTGCTCAAAGTTGCACTATATGTAGCATCTGCCTGAAGTATAAAAAAATTCAGGAGGCTGCAACTCCTGAGATCAAGAATTCAGGGTGAAAAAACAGTTCACACTTCTAACCACAGTGACTACTGTGTCTAAAAAAATAAAATATACTTTATCTGCTGCTTTTTATTTTCAAAGCATAATATAAACATTACATAATCGATTTTCACAAGAACCCAGTTAAGCAGATAAATACAACTAAACTCATTTAAATTGCTCTTTGTATTCAGGTTGCTTTTTGATGTTATCAGGATGTGGAAGGGAGCAGAACTCCAGCAGTCAGCTTCCTTGAAGCCCTTTCACGCAGCTGGGCATGTGCCCTGCCTGGGGTTTGACTGTAATGTCCTGTGTTCCTCTTTCATTCTCTCATCTCATTCTTTTCCATTTTTTCTGCCCTTGATACGTTTCTTGACATACTAGCTGGTAGTTTGTGATGACTGATGGGAGCTGGGTCTACTACAGTGAGTATTTCCAGTTAGCTTAAAAACTGAGGCTTTCTTTAACTTCTTTTTTTCTCCCTTTTTGGGAGAACTGTTTAGTCACAGCAGCTTTACTCAGTGAGCCTTATTACAATTAACATCCATGATGATTCTATTTATTGTTGACTACAGTGAGAGGGTGATTGGGCCATTAACGCTTAAGGACTTTTTTGGCTCATTAACCAAAATGGACACAAAAGATGTTATGAAACTGTTTCATTTCCACTAGGCTGGTCTCTATAAAAATGACCTTTTAATAAAAATTAGTCTTTGCAGCTAGTAAGTCAAAGAAACCTACAAAACCCTTTAGTAGTCCTTGAAAGATAATGGTACTTAACAATCTATAGTTTTCTTAAATTAGGTAAGACCCTTGTAGGCACTTTTGTTTTGAACTGGAGTCTCTTAACACTTCTGGAGAAGAAAAGCCCAAAACAGAACTTCGTATAAACATTTAATTTTGGCAAAAGAGTGTGGTTAGATCTAAACCCAGGCTTTTTGTCAGCCAAGACACTTATTGTTTTCTGTCACTGTGTTTGGATCATGCTAAGAAAAAATGAACTGATGAGCAAATGATGCTTAAATGGCTTGGCTAGCAAAGGGAACAGCTGCTGCTTCTGACTTATGATATATCCTTAGTCCACATGGCTATAAAACTGTTCTACATATTACTTCCTAGAATGGCATACTTAGGGCTGTTTTATGTTTAACATTTGTCTTGTTTTAAACACAAGACACATTTGTTTAAGTTTTATAAGTTAGAGATAAAATGCCCAAGTATTTAGCCATTTGCTTATGGGTCCTTCCAAACTCCAAGTGCTCTTTAGTTCAGAAAATAAATAAACAAATAAATAAATTGTTCCCTCTTGTGAAACTATGTGAAAAACTGTGCTCCTGATTGCTGTCAAGAAAAATCTAGTCCAATCAGGTTTTACGCTAGGCTTATCATTGTGGAATTTGAGCAATTGCAGCATCCAAAATTAAGACAAGACTGTGGAAGAGAAACAGAAGATAAAATAAATGTGAACTACAGGGGTTCAGCAGCATGATGTAAATAAGTAACAGAAAATTTTAAAAAACTGTTTAAAGGTCAGAAAAACATCCCATTGTTGAGGCTTATTAAACTAAGGAATTAATTCCTTAAGAACAACAACAACAAATGGTCAAATACTTGAAAATGGAATGGAAGTATAGGGAACGATATCTTGCCCTAGCCTTAGAATTGGAAGGATATTTCAATGTTTTGTGAAGCGTGTATCCTGTAAATAAATGTATTTCTTATCTACCTAGTTATAATCACATTAAAGTGGAGGTGTTCTAAATAGTTAATGTGGTTGTTATGGTTTTATTGTCTTGACTGAATTAATGCTTTTTTTCCCTATTTATATGAGCAATTTGTATCCTGTACTACTCATTTTCAAATACTGCCAATCAATTGGAGAACATTAAGAATAAATATACTGACTACAAATGCAGTGTAACACAAGAACAGATTTCCAAGAGAGGCTGAGGAATATCAATCTCTGGCATTTTTTAGAACTTAGATAAACAAATCAAGGCTTGATCTAGAGTTAGGGACAGTCCTGCTTCAAGTACAAGGGTGAACTACAGAGGTCTTTTCCAGCCAACAGTTCCATGATTCCATGGACTTGTATGAGTTAAAATTTCTGTGGGCCTCATACTCATAAAAGTTGCTCTAAATAAATGCCAGATTAAATTAGCTGTTCTCCCCTGATTTGCTGGGAGAACGGAGTAGGCACTTACACTGTCTGCCTTTACCATCTAACTTGAGATGCCCGAGATAAAGTTAATGAGGCTTTCTCCAAAGTGAATGGAGAATGCAATGATTCAGAACACCCTGGACAGACTTTGGTTCTTATTTGTCCTGTGTGAAACCAAGCTCTTATCAGAGCTCTCTCTATAGGTGCCCAATGGATACAGGGCTGCTGGTTTAGCCACCTGGAATAGGTTTCACCTTATTGAACATAGATAACCATATCTGGGCTAGTCATCCTAAGCTCTCTTTGTAGTCAATGGAGAAACAAAATAATTTTAAAGATGTGTTTTATCTTTTCCTATTTCAACTATGAAGTGAGTGTAGGATGACTACAATGCTGACTGAATCTAAACAGTGTGAAGTTAAAGTAGATGAGGTGTATGACAATGGTCTGGTTAAATGATTACAGTAGGCAGTGTAAATAAACCCCATAGTTTTGGTTACTGAAATTTTATCATGAAGTTAGACACATGAGCCTAAAGACATACACTGATGTGAAGAGAGAAAAATAGACGATGCAGGGGCCTGCAGCTCTTCATTTATGATGAACATACATTTGCTGGTGTAAGCTCACATCTGCGTGATCTAGGACCACCACATTTTGTTGCCTTGGTTATCACCACATAGATACAAAGAAAGTGCAGCCACTGCAAAACAGTTTCTTTTCATTGCACATACTGCATCATGGTCACACCATAATCCGATAAATGTTTACTGAGGTCTTAATCTCTAATAGATCTATTCCCTAGCACACACTAAGTAAAGAAACTGGCATATGGCATGAGATGCAGATGGATCAGCTCTGCACGATCTGTAGTCTATATGAGTTTGAGCTATGGTCTACAGCATGTCTGCACGCATTTGCAGAGATATTTTTTTTTTGTGGACTCCTTGAAAAAAGAAATATCAGAAAGTAAAAAATAATCGCCTATTGAATTGTTCAAGCCTACAGCCATAGGTATGACATTATCCTGTTATTCTATGCTTTTAAGAGAAGACATTTGCTTTAGTAGCTAGAATAACATACAGAAGATGGTAGCATATTTTGGTTTTATGCATGATAAAAGCACCAATGTAACATTTCAGAGAGTGGCATGAGCAGATGTAAACTCTGGAATATAAAAAAGAACATCTTAAAAATGGAAGATGTGGCAGGAAGTAGATGGATGATTCAAGAGAAAGGTGGTTATTTCACAGTTCTGTGACATGATTCTGAAAAAGAAAAGTACATAAATTATACTCTGCTGCCTGGTGCCTAAAACAGGCAAAGAGACTAGGAGAAAGAACTAGCTGCCATGTTCAGCTGCAAAGCCTTCAGTCAACACAGTCCCATAGCATAGTAATGACAGTAGGAAACTAGTCAGGAAAATATTATGGGTCTGTGAAAGTCTGATGTCTAAATTTCAATAATAATTCTGACATATCGTTCTATGCCAAAATATTCTGATATACCTTGACAAGTGATCAAATAAAATAAAACATATCCTCTGATGGAGTGAGTAGTATCCTGTTAAAATAGCAAGTTTTCTCTTTCTGATTTATTTCTTTCTTTTAAAGACTTTTTTACCCTCGGTGGATGGTGAATAGGGACCAAAGCGCAGGTAGCCTTAAGAAGGCAAAGTTCAGCAATAAGAAAGTAGAAAGGAACACTAAAGTCAGTATCTAGGTAATAGGCAGTAGTTCATTTGTAGATAGGCAACCAGCTTTTAAAACATTTAAACTACTCATATCACTGTGTGGTTGCTGCATATTGCCAGTCTGTTCTGCTCCAAGGGACACTGAGTGGATTTAAAAACAAATAAAATAAAGATATTAGACACAAGCTACTTATGCTAAGTGGAACTTCCTCTCCAAATTCCTTGCAAATCTATTGCTATTTAACCTACACAAGCTGGAACACAGGTATTTGACTGTTTTTTCCATTTATATATGCATGTGATTGGAAGCATTTACAGTATCATTTTTTTCTCTCCTGTTCAATGCAAGAAGGCAGCAAATATATAACGTGTTTCCAGGCCAGGCTCAGGATGAATAAAAACTAAATGCTTCCAGTCAGTCACATCATTGGACTGTGAACAGAAATCCAGTCTCTGCTTGGCTTGGGTACTTAATTTATTATACTTTAACCCCTATCTTTAACCTCTGATGACTTTTTGATCTCTAAAATCTCAAGTTATCCTCAGCTGAATATTATCTGATTTATAATTGGAAATAATCAGCTTTTCAGCTGCAGGCAATATGTGTTCTATTCAGCAAATCTGTTGTGTGATTCACAGTTCAGCACAAAGAAGCTGTTCTCTTACTTACGAATACTATCTCTTCTCCAAACTTTACATTCCTTATTCAGGCAAAAATTGTATTGATCTGAGTTAGTTAACATGAGTGAGTGTATCGGATTAGGATCTCCAGGTAATGAAAGAACTAATTCTATAAGAACTATTCTATAAAGAACTATTCTAGTAAGAACTTTTCTATAAACTTTTATTTAAATGATTGTTACTGTTTTCCAACTAAAAGTAATTTTTACAGAGTTTATACATACTTTCCTAGGGCTTCCATGGAATTAGAGGGCACAAGTGATGCCACCTGCTCTGAGCAGATCTTCATCCTTCTGCACTGCCACCTCATGTCTCAAGTTCCACAAACAAAATTAGTAAACATGGACAAACACTTTCTTCAGAGAATAAACACAGAGAAATTCCTCTTGAAAATCAGTCAAATGTTCAGGAGGAGTCAACCACTCTGTAATTTTTTTTTTTTAATTTTTTTTTTTTTTGGCATGAAGGTGGAGCAGGTTTCCTTAGGAAAGATACCTATATAATGTAGTCCTTTTCCATACAGACTTTTACAAGCTATGCTCTGCTCATATTCCATGCAGAAGAATTTTATCATTCTTCTGGAGGTAGGTGCTAAAGTGAACGAAACAGGATGTACATGTGCCAAGCACATGAACTCTCTGCTGCAAATGTCAGGTGACAGGACTAGCTGTAAGTAGGCGTGTGACAAAATAAACTTTTCCAGATATGGCTTCCAGAGCTGGATAAAATAATTTTCAATAACACAACACAGACAGAGAATCACATACTGAAGCAACTACTCTTGTGTCTCCCTGGAAAGGAAGCCAGCTTTTTTGACAGCAGAAAATAATGGATTTTTCTGAATCCTACTCTCTGAATCTAGGAACCAAGATGAATACAGGAGAAGCCAAAGAATGATCATTGCCATTATTATGAAAAGCCAACGAAGACCTTAAGTAACTTCATCTCTAATCTTGCTGATGATTAGCATTGCCTCTAGATCCTGCCCCCCCTCCCCCTAACTTGCTTTCTTAACATAATTTCTTATTTAACTAAATAAGTGTCTGAGTTAGCTTTGCGTCCATCCCCAAGCAATGAATTTCTAAGGGAAGAAAATATTCCTTTACAAGAGTATCATCAATGTCAGAGATGGTATTTGCGTTTGCAGACTTCTCTTCACCATTAGTTATTTTCATGTGTGTTTAGAATATAGATTCTGTTTGAGAAAGGCAAGATGTCAAGTAGACAGTTAGCTGAATATTAGGTTTAATTTCAGCACATCTGCACAACTGAATTACATGAGATTGATAAGTAATGCCATTTGCTTAGTACGAAATAATCAATTCAATGTACTCTAATATACTTTCCATAGTTAAACTCACTGTTACCACGCAGCTTGCCATTATCATTGCATCTTGCATATGATTCCCCAGGTGAATTCTAGTGGCAGTAATATGCCACCTTATTAGAATCTATATTTCTGCCTTATTCTATTATTCTGAATTAACGACCAGCAAACATAAAAAATTGTAAAATAATGTGGTAGTATAATTATTAAAAAAAAATAAAAAAATTATTAATTAACGGACTATGTACAGTCTATGTTTTCTTATTTCTGATTGAAGAGTAAATATCAGAATTCTTGGGCTCTGTTGACAGACTTACTGGGTAAGCATTGGTAGCGCTATGCTTTTGTTTAATGTCAGTGAATCATGGCTAATATTTACGGTACCTTAGTGAAATATTCACATGACAAACCGAAAACATATAGAATATACCTGAGTTTAATTATGAATTGGTGACTTGAGTTGGTATTTTTCAAGGGGAATAAGAAAACCAGTGGTGTAATGTAGTCTCCCACATACAGTCTTCATTTGTTGTTCTCTTACACCTTTTCAAAAATTCTGTCCTCAGGTAACTTTTGACAGAACACTGGGTACAGGTCTTGGTATTTGCTGAGATATCTGGACCAGCTGAAAAAAACCCCAATCAAACAAAGCCCCCGAAACTAACAGAAAACAACCAACTCAGTATCAGAGATTATTATTTATGGATTTGATGTAATTGACTATAGCATGCTTTTGAATCATTTGCAATTCATGTCCACGTTTTGATGTAAGATCAGGTGAAGCTTGATCACGAAATTATCTGAGTTTTCACTTAAGATTTGAATTTTTATTATATATATTTTCATCTTCTCTAGGTTTACTGAAAATACTAAGTCATTTAATTTCTGGGCTAAAATGATTTTTGAATGAATACCTGAACAGATAAGAAACTACCCGCAAATGAAAAAAATATGCATCCATATGCGAAGAAATACCCCTTTACATAACAGGAATTTGTTGTGTTAGAATCTGATTTTCTGAAAGTGTCTAAAGAAATATGATTGTAGGGAGTTGTGTCTAAGGCATGGTATTAAGAGATCAGTATTCACCTTCTGGCTGTGTAACACATTTTCTGTGACCTTGGACATATCACCTAGCTCTTCCATATCTCATTCTTCTGTCTTTTTTTTTTTCTTTTTTGTGTATTATGACGTGAATCGATTTAACTTACAAATAATGCATGGGACAATGTTCATAAAATTTGCTAGCCGAAGGCATGCCACTGAAACAATTAATCAAATGAAGGAAACAAAGGTATATGACCTCACTATTCACAAAAAGGGCTGTATATATACATGCAAATGCAATTACTTTTTGTAAAAGTGATGGAGAAAATTAAAGTCTGCTGTACAAAGCCAACAAATTTGCTTCCCGCAGTTTATTTATGACACTTCTATTTCTTTTCAGTCAGAAAATAATCTGGGTATTTTCCATTTCAGAATCAATTTCATAACTTGAATGTTAAGAAATAGAAGCAAAAGAAGTTGAATATTATCAAAAATTCCTTGGACTGATCATTTCCAGCTATCATCTTAAAAAGCTTCCACTCTTTCCTCAAGAATTTCGTAAGTCTTACTGACTCGAAGAAAGAGTTACAGACTGAGTCAAGCTAGTGCTACAAAGATGTATTTTGGAGAGATAATAAATTGTAAGGATTGACATGGTTTCACTACCATTATATGAGCTTCATTTTCAGAGGATCTTGGCCTCTTAAGCTTTAAAAATAACTATATTGAAGGGCTAGAGTAACCATTAAAAGTAACTATATGGGTTGGAATGACCCATTTATAGTTGCTTCGCTCAATGTTTTAATGGTTTTTGTGGACAGTTTTTCTTTAAAGCTTTAATACTTCTTTTGGCTGAACAGACTGCTGAAAACTTGCAATTTGAAAGAGCAGAAAGTGTCTTTTCTTAGCTCATGAAATTCCACAACGGGAGCATGAACTTCCTTTGTGCCAATGAAAAAGCAGATGTGTGCTACAAACGGTATAGTCTTTGTGGGCCAAAGCAGCACATCTTTTATAAGAAGGCCAGAAGTTATTGTTAGTCTAATTAAAATCTACATCTATTCAAAATGTAATAGTTATTATTATTAGTCCTGGCATAATGATAGTTTTAGTATAAATTACTCAATTAATCCAGAAAAGATGTCATTATTAATACCATTAGCTTCTTTATACAAGAACTTTTGTATAACAACTTTTTCTGTGTTTTTTTGCTTACATAACCAATGTTTTTCTGAGGGTGTTGTAGTGAGTTTAAGCATCTCACCTCCTTCATCAGGAGCTGTATGATGTTGGTAGTCAGGGCTTCTTCCTCACTGTTGGGGGCTATTTTGACACATTGAGAACACCTTGTTCTCTCTCCATTGGTCTGTAATTCCACAATACATCCACTTTTGCTATATTTGGTGTAGTTTACATAATCTGAGTAACTCTTACTTGCTCTCTGAAACAAGTTATATACAGCTCCCAAGGTTGCATTCCTTTCATGATCGATAATTGACAGCTGCTAATCTATTATTAGCCCTGAGGCCTTTGGTATTATCCTGTGCTCGTACCTCCAAGGCTTCAGCTGTCATCCTGTACTTTTACCTCTACATCCAATCATTATTTTAGGGTAATAGAATCTACACAGAATACCTTTTATCAATACTTGCTCCTAAACAGAAATTATTCAAAATTTTTCTAACACTAGGTGTTGCACCTATTATACAACATTGTACAAAGCTAAACAAAACTAAAACAAAACAAGTACTGGCTACTGAACAATGGATGTTACAACTAAGCAAGCTGCCAGGAAAGCCCAAAGTAAGCCCAGAGAAAACATATCTGAAATCCCCAGTCATGAGGCCTTACACAGATAGTACAATCTAAAGCAATGACAATCCCATTGTAGTGGGTTGATCTTGGCTGGAAGCCAGTTTAATAAAAGCAAAAGCGAAGGCCGCACATGGAAGCAAAGGAAAACAAAAGATTTGTTCTCTACTTCCCATCAACAGGAGAAGTCCAGCCACTTCCCAGGAAGCAGGGCTTTGGTATATTTAGCAGTTGCAGTGGAATACAAATGTCGAATAATTAATACGCCCCCTCCTCCTCCTTTATCCCAGCTTTTATTGCTGAGCAGGCATCATATGATATGATATCCCTTTGGTCAGTTTGGGTCATGCGTCCTGGCTGTGTCCTCTCCCAAGATCTCACCCAGCCTACTGACCTTTGAGGGTGAGGCGGGGGCAGGGGGAACGTTGGAAAGAGACAACCTCGATGCTGTGTGAGCACTGCTCAGCAGTAGCCAAAACACTGGTGTGTTATCAATGCCTTTCTAGCTATCAAAGCAAAACACAGCATTATGAGGGCTGCTATGGGGAAAATTAACTCTGCCCCAGCCAGACCCAATACACCCATCTTTGCAAGCCTAAATAAGTACAGTCTTTGTGACAACTGCCTTCAGAGCTAATAGAGATAAGCCAATTGCTCAAGAGGGATGCTGAAGGCTGGGGTACCATACCTCCTGCCAACAATAGGGGGATGAGGGTGGCAGCTGACCAGAAGTCAGCTTGAGTGTAGGGTTAATTTTTTCACTCAAAAGATTCTGTACAGAAATGCTATATCAAAAGATAGGTAGTCCATTTGCAAAGACAGCTCTGAAAAATTACAAAACCAGTAGATCTATCCTTTGCAATTGCCGCTTTGACACCTCTTTCATATAGACTTTTATACAACCTCTAGCAAAATTGCTGTTCTCCCAGGGATCTCCCTTCTTTCTCCAGATCCTTCGTCTTGAAGAGGAAGATAGAAAAAAAGAATTCAGATCATACGAGTAAATTGATATCTGCCGTAGTCTATTTATGAAGTTTTCAATTTTCAACATGCTATTGGCATCGTTTTCTGTATTTTTCCTTCGAGGCCATCTAAAATTCCTCCTTGATCAACTACAATGGTTGTTTAAGTGGCAGAAAACACTCAATGAATGTATGGCAACCTCGGGTTCTTTGGAAATGTTGGAAATTTAGTTTTAGTTTTTATTTACATAAGTAGGTCAGTATAGAACAAGAAGAGGGAAATTAATTCCACTCTGAAAGAAGAAAATGAGAAGCCACTGTAAAAGCAAAACACCAATGCTACTATGTCATTAGCAGAAGTGGTGCTTAGGTGCTTGTGAGTACTTGCTCATTTCTTTTACATATTGAATGAATCTGGTCCTTATTTAATACCCCACAGACATCTGTGAGGCATATGAGACCTTGAAAATCTGGCCTGTACACACATTTCTTCAATTCCAAGGAATACTTTCTATGTAGCTCTTACATAGCCTTGCATATACTTTAAAAATATATGAGTTTATGAGGCTGAGGAAGGACACTCCCAATGTTATTAAATTTCACTGACCATAGCTGTGATTATGCCTTTCTATCAATATTTTTGTGCATGTGTTTTGTGAAGAGCAGGATCCCCACCAAAGTATGATCCTATTTTTCTTCCTTCCTCTCACATTCTAAGGCTGTGATGAATGAACACAAACTATAAAGTTGAGACAAAGGAAATATCATTAATTATATTGAGACAATCTGCTAGCACTCAGGGTAGATGAGGTTGGTTTTTTTACAATCTTGTTTCACTAGTATCAACAGTCCCATCAGCTTCTGTGCTTGTTCCACTGCATGGCCAAACAGCTAGGTAGGTCATTTGTCACAGAACATAAAAGAATTCAGTCTTTTTGAAGTGAGGAACCCAAGCCTATGAGCCCATCAGTAATTCATACTATAATTCCATCTTTGCATAATCAGAGAGATTAGCTGCCAGCAGTCTGTTTATGTGCAAGAGCATAGCAACATCTTGAAGTTAGTTTTCCTTGTAAGCCTATAAATTTTTATGAGGTTTATATGTTTTGATCAGCAAAACACATTTTGAGGAGGAATAAATACATTTTTTTAAACTAAACATATTTCACTTTTTAGTGACGCATGGGTACTGGTCTGGCATTTTCTTATGAGAGGTAGCCAAAAGCAAACTGGGCTCTCTTTTTGTGATTGGTAGACAAGGTAAAAAGCTTGGATTTGGAACTGCATTAACGCAGATGACCACTGAATGAATTTGACCTCTTTAGTGCTTGAATCAACTCAGCTGTAAAACTGGATATGAGCAGGACCTGACTGAAAAACAGATGTTGTAGCATAATAGATACAGTCTCCATAAGCAAATCGCAGACAAAAAATATGTGAAATTGCATGTAGTTATTGTAAAACAGTAGAAGGAGAAATGGATTTGTGATATTTTTTATTGGAAAACAAAGCAAAGGTTCAAAGAAATGTGTTGCTATGGTTCCAATACATCTTTGCAATAAAAGGTTAAGTAGCATGACATTGCAAATTTCTTGAGGGAAAAAATACTTGAAATATGGGATGCCTAACATATCAGAAAGTCATCTAAAAAGGCATACATTTGGCAGAAAACAGTCAAAATGACAAGGTGAAATATCAGATACCTTATACATTTTATTGGAATTAGAAATAACTAAAAAATCCTTTATAATAAGTGATTTTCATATTTATAGTCTTAATGTTATTGAATCTTCACTAGACTTTACACGTTTTTTATAATAAATTTATTTCTGGAGGCAAGTACGTCATAATTTATGTTTTTTAGACAGTAATGTTGTTTCATGTTATAGGAAGAAACATAGGAACAAAGGAAGGAGCTAGGTCTTTCTCCCTGGAGAAGGCTCAGGGGAGACATCATCACAGTATTCCAGGACTCAAAAGGCAGATACAAAGAGGTCAAATATTCTTTTCATGAGGGACCACATGGAGAAGGCAAGGGCAGAGAGATATTTCATCTCGATATAAGAAATAGATTTTTTACAGTGATAACGATCATTCGCTGGAACAACCGCCCCAGGGATATAGTAGAGTCCCCATCACTGGAGGCTGAAATTGGACAGGGTGCTAGATAATCTCATCTAGGTTCCCATGAAAGTTTGGACGAGACGATCTTTTGAGTTCATCTTAATGGTTTCTTCTTCACTGTAGAATCCAGCTGGGATCCTTTTCATGTGTTTTTTAACACACTTTTACATCTTTTTCTTCATTAGTTTGCAGCACCATATTACATCCAAATGTACTGTACACAGTGCCTTTTAGGTATGTTAGCTACTATTGTCCTCTTTGTTACCCATAGTTTTGTCCAGCTCCGGGTCTGCACAATTATAACTGACTGTGGGTGAGTTGTGTATAGCTGTGGGGTCTCCAGTGCCAGCCTGTGCCTGTGCCACAGCCCTCATCATCCCATGTCTGCACTCCTCTGCTCTGTATCCTGTGTTCCCACTTCTCAAGGCCTCTGTTATCTTACCGGACTCTTATTTCTTTACATAACATCAGTGTGGTAGGGTTCTAAATATCTCATTCTATATAGAATAGAATAGAATAGAATAGAATAGAATAGAATAGAATAGAATAGAATAGAATAGAATAGAATAGAATAGAATATTTTCAGTCAGAAAGGACCTACAACGATCATCTAGACCAGCTGTCTGAAAAATTCAGGGCTGACCAAAAGTTAAAGCATGTTGCTCAGGGCATTGCCCAAATGCCTCTTAAACACTGACAGGCATGGGGCATCGACCACCTCTCTAGGAAGCCTGTTCCAGTTTTAGACCACCCTCTCAGCAAAGAAATGCTTCCTAATGTCCAGTCTGAACCTCCTCTGGTGCAGTTTTGAACCACCCTCTCAGCAAAGAAATGCTTCCTAATGTCCAGTCTGAACCTCCTCTGGTGCAGTTTTGAACCATTCCCATGTGTCCTATCACTAGATACCAGGGAGAAGAGGTCAGAACCTCGCTCTCCACTTCCCCTCCTCAGGAAGCTGCAGAAAGCAATGAAATCGACCATCAGCCTCCTTCTCTCCAAGCCAGACAAACCCAGACTCCTTAGACACTCCTCATAGGACATTCCTTCCAGTCCTTTCACCAGTTTTGTTGCCCTCCTCTGGATGCATTCAAGGACCTTCACATCCTTCTTAAATTGTGGGGCACAAAACTGCACACAGAATTCAAGCGAGGCCTCATCAATGCTGAGTAAAGTGGGATAATCACGTCTTTTGACCAGCTGGTGATACTGTGTTTGGTATACCCCAGGATGTGGTTTGCCCTCTTGGCTGCCAGAGCACACTGCTGACTCATATTGAGCCTGCTGTCAACCAGCACCCCCAGATCCCTTTCTGCAGGGCTGCTCTCCAGCCACTCCTCTCCCAATTTATACTTGTGCCTGGTGTCACTTCATCCTAGACAGAGAATCCAGATTTTGGAGTTGTTATATTTCATCCCATTATTCATAGCACAATGCTTCAAGTTATCTAGATCCCTCTGCAAGGCCTCCTGTCCCTCAAGAGAGTCAACAGCTCCCAGTTTGGTATCATCAGCAAACTTGCTAACGGTGCATTCAATTCCTGCACCCAGGTCATTGATAAATGTATTGAACAGAACTGGCCCTAGAATTGAACCCTGAAGAACACTGCTGGTGACCAGTCACCAGCCAGATGTAGCCCTTTTAAGACGTGCCATTCAGCCAGTTCTTCACCCAATGCACTGTAAACCTGCTCATGCCATAGTGGGACAATTTGTCCAGAAGGATGCTGTGAGGGACAACACCAAAAGCCTTAATAAGATCCAGAAAAAATACATCCACCACCTTCCCTTTATCTGCTTGGCAGATGACCTTATCATAGAAGAATAGCAAATTATTTAAACAGGACTTTCCCTTTGTGAAGCCATGTTGACTGTGCCTTATCATTGCATTGCCCTTGAAATGCCTTTTAATAATACTCAGTATAATCTTCTCCATAATTTTTCCATGAACCGAGGTTAGACTAAGAGGTCTGTAGTTCCCTGGGTCTTCCCTCACACCCTTTTCACAGATTGGAATAACACCGGTTAGCTTCCAGCCAGCAAGGACCTCCTCAAACTCCCAAGACCATTGGTGGATGATTGAGAGGGGTCCTGCCATAACATCCTCCAGCTAGCTTGTAACTGCTATCTATATAAAACTATTTTTGTACTATACAAAGATAAACACAATTAAAACAAATTATCCATCACCTGCTCAGTTAGAAAAAGCACTGTCATATCTAAACTATGTAAACATAGCTGTAGGCAGGTCAAGGTAACTTCAGACAGAATAAGCTTGACAAGACTCAGTTCTGAGTCTGTGCAAACTCAGTATAAAGCTTATAACCTGTTACTAGTCGTGACAAAACAGTATTACAGAGCTACATGGTTACACCTGTTTAGTCTTGAAGTGTAGAATTTTTAGTGATTCAAAGGATGAAGCCAAACATCCCAGCAGAGGTAGGATGGTGTGATTCCGAAATCTTAATATAGTTGCATTGATTGCTTTAATGTGTGTGTGTGCGTGTGTATATATATATATCTATATATATAGAGAGAGATATATATTTTTTTTTTTCCCTGTACACTACCTGTGAAGCACATTTTGAGGGATTTGACCTTGTGATTCAGGCCAAGGATCAAGTAGTAGCTTTTCTGCCTGAGTGGAAAGCTCCTTTAGTCATACTCCTTCTTCTAAGAAAAAAAAAAAAAAAAAGAAAAAAAAAGAAAAAATTTAGAACATTTAGAACACAGCTTTTTCTCAGATGTTTTCTTGTGGGACCTCATACAAAGATTCTCCTCCATATTTGTTTGTACTCTGTATTTTTATTTGGACAGCATATATACTCAAATTTAAGGCTGGTTTTCATCTATACACTGTACACAAATAAGATATTGATATGTAGATAACTGTTGGTTTGAATTGTGGAATAAATCTTTTTTGCAAAAACCCTGGTAAAGATGTGATTGACTTTATCGTGGCATTACTGTGTTCTTTATATGTAATTTTCAAAATAGTCAGATACCTTAAATTTATTTGAACTTCCTTGTCTAAAGCTTAGTAGATCGTGACATCAGAGTGAGACCTCTGTGATAGAGTAGAACACATGTGGTGAGATTTTGAAAGCTCAGCTATGTTTTCAGATGCATTTATAATAAATACTTTTGACTAGAGATTATATGTCTCAATGAGTTGTTCTTCTGAAGCATTTCTGGGCAGTAACAGACATGCTGCAAAAGGCACTTGAGAGAGTGTTTATATGCAGCCCTAAAGGTACTTTGATAAGGCTCAATTTTTTTGAACAGATGGTGTAATTTGCTTCCTGCTGATTTAAGGGTTGTCTTCCTTATCCTGAGGTATTCTAGTGCACTCTTGCGACAATCCCATTTGTCCGTTATGACTGTTTTTATTTCTTTATTTCAATTCTCTGGCTTACCTTTCACTTTTATTGTGGGGTAATATTTTCAGAGGATTACTAGCCTAATAAGCCTGATGCAGCCATGACATACATGGCTCTGGATAGTTGTAATAAGGCTCCTCCCTCCCTTTTATGATTCTGAAATACCACATAAAAAAATTGCTTCTCTGAAGTTAGAAAAAAAAAATCCTAATATTGTGTAATGATGAATTTGCTACACCATATTCCCAGAGCTTTCCTTTGTAAAGATCATGTGAAATCAGCCCATAAAAAAGGAGAATTTTAAAATGTCATTTAATATAGGTATTTTTATTCTTAGAACATATGGCTTTTGTGCTCTGGAAAGCTGTCCACTGACATCCCTGAAGAATAGGACCTTTTCTCTTCAAATCCCCAGATGTTGAGGTAGAGATAGCAATTCTTGAAATCCTTCCTTTCACAGGTCTTGTGCTTGTCTGAAAAAGAGAATAGCAGTCAGAGAGAACCATGGTGCCCGTTTTAGATCTTGCCCAATGGGTGGTTGTTCTCCACTGGAGACCATTACAACCAAGCATTTGTTAAATCTTCGTATTGTCTCATGATCGTGTCAGCTGTTTTTCAGAGGAGAATGGTTAGGGAACCTCATGGGATGAATGAATTCTGTTATGCATATACCTTTATTTTTCTTTCAGAGTGATTACTGAACCACTACTTTTGAAACAGAAGAAGCAAGACCAAAGGTAGCAATACATAAGTTAAACTGTTTTACCATTCTTGCTTGCAGCTGCAATACCTATACTTGAGGGAATGTAAGCGTGTGCCACGTTGCAAGATGGTAACTTCTCATTATATCTCTATTTTCTTTCCCTTCTAGATCCCTAGCATAGAAACTGCACAATGAAAACATAAGTTGGTTGACTGTGTGTGACTTTGGGAGTGTTTGCAACAGTCTAAGGGTGTCTATCTACTTAAACGTGTCTAAATACACAGATATGGGCAGTTGTCTACTGGCTCTTCCAGAGCTCTGAGCTGCCCAGTCATGAGTCAGCTCCATCCCAAGAGCCATCTAAATTTCTGAGATGCTGTGTCTCATCTAAAGCATTCCACTTTTACCTGTCTAGAGATGTACCAATAATTCCCAGTATTCTTGTAAGGTAAAAAAACCCTATTAATCCTGCTTTATAGATGGTCTCCTGAAAAGCAGAGAAATGACAGGTCACATGGAAAATCTGTGAGGTACGATACATGTCTCCAAATTTCCAGGCTAACACAATGGCTATTAAACAACTATTCCTCTTCTTTGCTTGAAGTTGTGGTTATACAGGTACAAGCCTAGTATTAGCACTGGAACAGTGATGAAATAACATTGGTGAATCTGACTCTGGTAAAGGAGTTAAATGCTTCTAATTTAAGATCTTTTAAAGTGAGTAACAGCTGTGAAAATATAGAAAATGAAGTCAGTAAAATTCCTCTAGACTTCTACAGACCTGCTTTGACCCCTTTCTTAATCTTGGTGGTAGGAGATCTAAATAGAATTAGGGTCATGAGCACTTGTGATCATTAAAGACTATTCAGCAGGTTATACTGATCAAATCTAATTAGGATAATTATTAACCTCCTACTCAAATGCTTTTTCATTATGTAAGAAAATTTAGGCTTTTTCATTCTATATTACTGTTGTGATACATAAAGCATTTGCATAGTTTTATATCAGATGAGCCTGTATTTTAAAGATATGGATAAAGATATGGATAATATACAGTTATTTCTTGACAACCTTCATGATGAAAGACAAAAATGAAATAGTTACTCATTTCACATATGTTATTGAACTGCGGTCAGTTGTTATTGAAATTTCATCTTTAATAACCTATGCTGGAAGCTGCAGTCACCCGCAAAGAAACACTAAAAACCTCCTCATTTTAGTTTCAGTAATGGCTTTCCCATAAAGTAATTATTTTTATATGCTCCTGCTCCATCAAGGTTATTTCTAAAATAGTGGAACTTTCTTTAGAAAGTGTAGTTGTGTGGTGCCTTGCAACTTTTTTTTTAAAGTGTGTCAAGAACAAATATGCAACTTTCTTACAAAAACTAGGCACTTAAATTCAAATGATAAAACAAGAAACCATAAATGGTTTCACTTAGTCATCAAACAAAATGAAAAAAACAAAAACAAAAAAGGATTAATTTTTGTCATATCAAAAAGTTCCCTCAGGAGACCAACGCAAGCTAAAAATAACATTGAAGTGTTCAAAACGTGTATCAGTTTAAACACCATGGATTATTTTAATAAAAAACAGTTTAAAATTAAATATAACTTTAATGAATAAACCTACTTATTTAATTTTTGCACTTCAATAGTTTGCAAAATGCAATGTTGCCCTACTTTAAAAAAGTTTCTTTTTAAACATATTCTATTAAACATAGCACCCACCTGGGAAGCACTTGGAATAATAAGAAATTAATCTCAAAGACATTGAAAGGTATTTTTGTTAAGTTTAATATAGAACTTCTAACAAAATAAAATAAAAAATCTGAGTTGCATAACAATATTCCTTTCATACCTGCATACTATTCGTTACTGTTACTCGTAGACTTGTGACGAAAACACATGGTAGTTTCTGGACGTTCTTACTAAATATTCCTGGAAGAGGATGCTTGTGAAGATGATATAGATCTCTCGCTATTCCTCCTGCTCCTCACATATGTGAGATAATTTCATATACAAAGGAGCCCTGGTGCAGCTGGAAGAGACAGGGTTTCATTCAACTGGGTGGTCTGAATTGCTCTGTAAATGTCTCCGTTGGTGACCTTGGCGACAAAGGGTGATTTCAATCACTCGTTGAAAACGCCTATTTCTCTCTTGATAATAAGAACTGCTCAGACTTAAAAATCCAATTTTTTTATGTCTAAGATAGGGTAGTTGTATCCCTCCCTGTATTGACTCACAGTACACTAAATGTTAGATGTGCATGAGTGAAATGGCTGTCATCTGCCCTCTTCCCTGATTTTGCTCCCCTAAAAACATGGATGGGCTAACATGTGGAAGTTTCTGAGTGACCACTGTACCATAGCTCAGCACATTAGAAGGAGCCGCAGTTGGCTCCTGTTTTCTTCTTTGGACTAAATTGTAAACTGCAGCAGTTTGGGAGCTTGAAGAGGATCAACAAGGAGAGGTCAGGGTGATAAGTGCTTTAGCAATCCCAGTTTCTACTGCTGCCTTAAGTTAGTCATCATGGGAAGTTACAACCTTGTAATACTTGGCATGAATACTGCCCATCCATATGATCCTTCAAATCTATGTGGATTAGCCCTGTGTAAATTACAGACTTGTCTGTTAAACTGTATTTTTTGCTCTTCTATTGTGAACAAAAGCATTCCTTGGCTTCCAGCTGAATTCTGACAATGTGTTAGTAGTGACTGACCAGTTACTCGCAATTTCACGTCAAGTAATCCTTCAAGAAAGTACAGCAGTCTTGATTGCAGTTACCCCTAATACCCTTGAATGAATGCTATCAGTCACTAGGCTATCCTGTGGATTACCTGGACAGCTGATCTTTTTTTCATGGAAGGAGGAAAAAACACATCTTGTGTTAAGCACTGAGAGCTGGTCCCTTCAAGCAGTTATGGATCCAGAGATGAACCAGAACATTCAGTCCTGCTTCCTGCTGTTTGACAACGGACAGCACTGCACGAGAAGACAGACTGTACCCTTTAGAAAATTAAGTTATTTAAAGAAGGGAAGACACATCTGTGATCCAAATGGGAGACAAGTTGTACCACAGGTTGACTGGCTGTTAACCAGTGCTAATGAGACAGGAGCTTTACGACATCTTAGGAAATCCCTGCCTCTATATACTTCAGTGTGGAAGAAAAGAGGAGGAGAAAGATTTGTCATGGTCTTATGGTTACGTCATGAAAATAAAGGAATAGCATATAATGTACTTTCACTGTTCCTTTTTATGTATCCCCTACGTGATGTCATTCTTGTATACACTTTTGTATTGTACAGGTAGGCGTATTTTCTTTTACTGTTATTTTTATTCATTGTTCATGCCCTCTTATTTGGACATACGTGATTCCCCACCTCTCTCTTCACTTGTTCAGGGTCCCTTGTTAGTGAGACTTGCATCTTTATTAAGAACAATGATAAAGCTATCTGCTGAATCAATCTTAGTATAGCTTGTCTTGGCTTTGCTGAGGGAAGTAATTTAAAAGTAGCAAGCATGTACTGTTGGAATGATTTTCCATTCAGATTTCAGAGCTTAAAGGACACAGAACATGAGGTAAGTCTTTGTATGTCAGAGCTTGGTCCCACCAGCCCTCCTGGTTACCAATAGTTATTAGTAAGGATACATGGTTTAAGTTTCCTGGAAGTAAAGATGGGGGGAAAAAGGAAATTCCTTGCTCACTCTTTTCTTTATCCCTGGTAAAAGCCTACTATTATGGAAAAGGATGTGGAGAAGAAAAATGGGAAAAGTGAAAAGAAGGTATACAACTTCCCTCTTTTTAAAAAAAAAAATATTTTTTTTTTTTTTTTGCCTAAGCACTGTGGTCTTGTCCAAAGATCCCAATACTTCACAACAGCTCAGCAGAGAACTAGATGGGTGGACTGAGAGAATGGTGTGTTGAAGTTGAGGCTTCTCTACTCCTGGTGAGAAGAGAAAAGTAATTAGGCAGCTGTCAAATTTTCTGCCTCGGGATCTGTATTTCTGAGACAGAAAATGTACACTGTCAAAACAATGTTGAATACGAGGGACTAAGTAAGAAATGCCGAGATGCCATTCATCTTGCCTAACTTGAGCTGCCTAAAAGCAAGTATCTAGTCTAACCAAAAGCTTCCACAGCTGACAGAAGGAAACAAGGGTACACTCCAGAGGCCAACTCATCCCATCCAATGGTACCAACACACAGGAATAAACTGTTCTCTGGAATTGCCTGTTTGCACTAACTAAAGAAAGAACCTAATGAGAGTGTACAAAATGCCTAGCTTTTAGATGGTTAACTTTAAGTGAGATGAATGTCTTTTTCAACATTCCTTCAGATTCTCTAATTTGCCTGTCTTCATAATTAGGTATTAAGATTAAATTACTTAGTTTTTCAAAAACTACTTAATTTGCATTACAAATTTATACCCATGTTATAATCTTGATACAGGTGACAAGCTTAGTAAAGTAAATCTAACCCTGATTATAAATGTAATAGGATACTTAATTGGAAATATTCAATTGTATAGTCATTTACATATAACTGTGGTGACAAAAACACATTTCTTTTGACATGGTTGCAAATGAAGTACCTTGAAAAGCAGGGAAGCCCTGAGATGTAATAGCTATGGTTATGAACGACAACACTAAAATAGAAAGACTTTTAAAAAAGCATAACTTTCTGCAGAGTAGGGAAGACTGTTCTAATGAATTGCCCATCACATTCAAGATACTCACAGAAAAATGACCAAGAGATTATTTAGAAGGTGTTTAAGGGTTAACATCAGAATTGACCATGAAATTATCCAACCTGATCCTTTTATACTAAATGTCCCATAAGTAGCTTTTTCCTAGCTGTTTTTCACTAAAGCACACCCTCTTGAAAGACACTTTTTCATGATTTGATGTCATTAAGAGATGACAAATCCACTACTTCCATTTCTTCCATTTGTTAATCACTCGTATTGTTAAAAAATTGACCTAATCTCTGTTTTCTGTGCGTACAGCGTCAATATCTAGCTTATGTGTCATTTTATCATTTTTTTTGATACTAGTTTAAAGAGACCTTCATTATTCACTATTTCATCTCTCCAGAGATACTCTACTTACTATAATCAAGACATTTCTCTTTTCTTTGATCATCTAAAAAGAATGAGTTCTTTAACTTTTTCACTGCACGTAATAGTTCTCCAACTCATGAATCATTTTTAATGCTCATTTCTTCCTTCTCTTCAGCCTTTGACATTTTTCTTTTTTTTCCCAGACGCGCTTCTTGCCTAACTTAGCAGCTGAGAGCAGAGTTTTTGATTCATTCTGTCAAATGAATGAATCTCCCCAAGCATTTTCTGATGATTATTTATAAGTATTGCTATGTGAACTGCAAATCTCTAAAGTGTGCATGGGTAATTAATGTCCATTTCATATGAAATATGAAGAGTAAACATCATTAATTTGCTATGCATAAAAATCTTTTAAAAGCAGGATATGTATTTAATACTTTTTAATGCAGATAGCATTTCTCCCTACATTATCAACCCTACATTTAGTCCTTCTACTGTCTTAAAGAGTACTTTATTCAATACCATACATACTGTGCATAATAGGGCTATCAAATAATAAAACAGTGACCACTCTCTTTCTTTTTTCTTCTTTTTTATTCACTCGTAGCAATGGATTATTCCTCTGTAATCCTAATCTACTAGAGGAAGAAACACTGCTGCTTTTCACAAAATCTCTTGATACTAAGCATGTTTCATTTCAGAAACAGTCAACACCACCCTAATAAAACAGAGATTATAGGTAGAAAATAGTAACAGAAAAAAGCATTAACAGAAAGATGGATAAAAAGACAAAACCATGATTCTGTCCAATTTTGAGAACAAGTCAAAATTTTTTCACTGTTTGGAGGTTATTTTGAAGGACATTCCAAAAGTTTGTATGTCTGTAAAAGTGTTCTGAGGAAACATTTCCCAACAGACCTACTCCTTTTATTCATCTTAAAAATCCTACTGAAATATTACAAATATAATTGACTTCTGTCATCCTTGAGGGACTGTGGGACAGGAACTATCTTTCCTTTCTCACTGATTACTTCTTTTGATGCTCCATCAGTACAGAAAACATCATTAAAATGGAGAAGCAAACTGTTTGGTTGGTCAGAATGAGCAGTACTTGTGCAAAATAAGAAAGCTAGCATCTTTACTTGTTTTGTGTCAGATCTAAAATCCAAAGGGATTTTCTGACCAGTTTTTCTACCTTCAGGGAGAGCTGAGACAGATCATTTCTGCACATTTTGAAAAATGCAGATCCTTCAAGTCTCTTGGCCACATTGTGTCTTTTCTGCCTACCAGGTTGAGTAGGTATACCATGTGCTTGAAATGCTTGTTCTTCAAGCCTTTTTAACATGTCTTTAACAAACTTCTGTTTTGAGCATGGTGAAGAAATCACAGAAGCATTGGACCTTGGTATCATTTCAGCTATATAAGTAAAAGTCTGGATTAGCTGTGGACTTTCATATGTGGACTGTTAGACTGAAAGATGGTGGAAAAGGAAAATAACAACAAAGTTTAAAAAGTAGCTTGAAGACAGAGAGTGTTTCCTAACCAAAATGAATTAAAAAAATGTTTTCAGTGATAGTAGGTCTATTTTGCAGGAGTCGCTGCTACAGGCTGAGTTCACTGGAGATGTAGATTTGGATTCTTATGGCTACAGTACGTAAATGTATTCACTTGGAACTTGATTGGAACTCATATAGAATAAAGTCCAAAAGTGAATACCATTCAGGGTTTTTCTGAGGTGTGATAATGCCAATCTAATTTATATCACAGCTAATTTCTATCTATACCTCTCTTGGTATCTGCAAAGGGACTAAGTACTGAGGAAATAAATAAACCATCATATACACACAAGCATATGCTCACTTACCATGCCTTTATTCCACTTCATTAATGGAGTTATATAGGAGAAGCCATCAGTGTCATTGCTTGTCTATGGTATAACGTTCTGTTTGGCATAAGTGGAATATGGGGACGTTTACTTTTGGAAAAAATCTTACAGGATCAGATAAATATTTTCAATATATTATAAGTAGCAATAAAAGGCCTTCCACTAGATGCCCAGAAATATTTAAGTTCTGCAGTGCTTCAGAAACCTTTCAACCTTTTGACTTCTAGTTTATGAAATCTACTCATTTCTTTCAGTGAATTACAGCCTTGTATTTATATGGTGGTCATCTCTTATTCCAAATACTGCATTCCTGTATTGCAGGACACTAAACAAAATACTGAAATACTAAGCTTAAATATAGGTCATTTTAGTCTACAATATGAAAAAGCTATAAGTATTGTGCTTCAGCCACTTACAAATAATTTATTGACTGATATTTGTAAATGTATTTCTAATTCTGTAATATGCCTAAAAATTCTCTAAATATTTATTTCAAAGACATCCTTTTCTTTTTTCTTTTCTTTTTTTTTTTTTTTTTTATTTGCAAGCATGTGTAATTCCATCTTTTTTTTCTCTTCTTATTTTTGGTAAATATCTGAATATACTAACTGAACTCTGGAATTCAGTGCTGTTGTCTCTGTGCCTGGAGCACAAAATAGAGCCAATAATGGAAGAAACTACCCTGCATGAAAAAGTGGATGGGTAAAAGAATGTTTAGAATATTTTCTTTTGCTTCCCAAAATCTTTCAAAGCAGATAGATTAGGAAAGGGCTAAGTGGCCATCTGAAAAATAGGACTTGTGCACAACCTACTTCAGATGATCTCATAAAGGTCATCAGTCCATCATGGTGAGGATATAACAGAACCCATCCTAGCTCCACAAAGACCGCTCTCTACTTCACCTCTCCAACTCTAATGTCACACATTTTGCTAGTGAGTTATTTATTTTTTTAGTCCTCTGAAACATCTGGTGTAAAAAGTTGTTGGAGAAAGTATCCTGGTTTTGATAGACCTTTCATCTGTTCTGCAATGACTCATTTTATGCTCCACCTGCTCTGTCATACTGAATCACATTTGGAATCTCTTTGAAATGTTGCTTAAAAAACACCCAAATGTTAAGCAAAATGTGTACAATGAATATGTTTTCCTCGCATAAAAGCAAATCTTTAAAAACGTTGCTATGCGGGATCTGAAAGCTCTTTTGTTAGGACTGAAAATGGTATATTTTTCTCTTTCTGACATGTTTATCTTTCTGTATGTTTTTCAAAGAAGCTGTAGCTATTCTAGTTGATGTGTGGGGACATATCAATATGTTAACTTTTTTATTCTGGAATAGGTAGAAATCAGGAATTAAAACCAGAGAAAGAATAAAAGAATCAAAGTGAGGTTTCTGTGCAATTAACTGGCAGAATGACGCTTCCATTTATTCTGAAGAGTTACTAGCTTCTCAAGTTGTCAATGGATTTCTTTTCAAAGTAGACTTCTACTAAGTTGGAATAAGCATATCAGAATTCAGCTCTAAATGTTTTGATCATTTTTGAAATGGAAGGGCATTCATTGTTGCAGGGTTACATTGAGTCATAGACTGGAATAAAATGTCAGATCTGTATCTATGTACTTATAGACATTTTTATCCAGGTTGACAGTATTTTTCATGTATCCTGTCTTCCTGTAAATTCTTTCTGGTACTATTAATGTAAGTGCCTGGTATTTATTTTTTGCCTCTTGCAATATCCAATGTCATATGTCTACATTGTTCATGTCCTCAACAAAGAAAGGGAGTAATGAAAAGAATCTAAATCAAAACTAAAACAACAGACACAGAAAAGTAAATCCAAAAAAGAATCCTTTATTGTTTCTTATTGTCAAGTAACAAATTATCACTTTGTTTTTTCCGTCTCATTAGCTGGGCTAAACGGCAGTACTTTGTTGACGATGGGTAAGTAAGAATTTATTCTCAGTTTTTCCATGAAGATGAAAAGTAAAACCACTTTGCCATGACCCTGGAGCTGCCTCAAACTGAATAAGGGATGAGATAAATAATGCAAGCCACCTAAACTAGGATTTTGTATTAACCACATTTAAATATTCTTTGATCTTGCTCTCTGACTCCTGCTATCAGTACAATATGAAAGGCTGGCTGGGAGCAAAGCTAAAGACATCCCCTTGAACAAATAGATTGTCATCTGTGATCACGCAATACATTAGCAAACATTCTACTAATGTTAAAGCTTGCACGTCCTTTAGTCTTGAAACTGCTACTGGTTATGTGAAGAGCAGAGTGAACTGTAGCAGTTGCAGTATAAATGCTGGATAGAAGGAAATCAAGAAGATGCAAATTTTTGGGGTTTGGTTTCCTTAAGCTAACTAGTCATGAAATTCTCTTTGGTGGGGTGGTTGAATATTTTCCTGGTTTGCTCATTAGTATGTGTTGACAATAGCTTAGTTTGTCACCTGTCTCTTTGTGGCTGGCCGTTTGGTTCTTACTGTTAGAAGATCTGTGCCACGGATGTGCCTCACAGGTTGGGCATTTTCTTACTTGCATGTGTAGGAACAGTAGCAGCACATGATCCAACTCTTGCAAGACCTGGATAACCTCATGTTCTCCTGTTCTTCTATAGAGGATGGGAGTTGATTATAATTTATTTCTCTTTTTTCTTGATGACCTGGAGAATATAGATCTAACAGCATCTTCCAATAGCTGGAAGATGCTGTGGTAACTTGAATAGAGCAAGATGTACAGTGTAGAAATTTTCTTACCCATCCTTCTTCTCTCTGAGGCTGTCATCTTCTATTTTCTGCTTCTGCCTTGGATGGGTTGACCAACCTGATCTCTTGAGCAATCCTCATTACTCAGAAAGGATGTCAAAGGGCAACTCCCATTACTCTGTAAAAATGTGAATCTAGGGGGCGAAGGGGAGCAGGAAGGTCTTCTCTTGTTCAGTAGAGTTCTCCCGTAACACGTTACTAAGTGTACGGAGATGATTGTCTCAAGGAATATTCTTGCAGGGTGAAATTTCATGTTCTTTTCTCATGTTACTTCCTGTTTTGTAGGTAGCATTTCTATTTAGACTGTTAGGCTGCTTCAGAGATTATCGTGTTGAAGTGTGGTATAATGACAATGACTCGTATGAAAGGTTGAAATAAATGAAGCTGTCATGGTTTAAGATGTTATATCCTATCATGTATAAATAACTATTTAAAAGATAAGAAAGAAGGATAAGCAAAAAAAAATAAGCATCCCCCCAGATAATTTTTTCCTGGTCCTATTCATTCTATTCATAAGTGATCTGGAAAAGGGACTAAGTAGTAAAGTGATAAAAATGAACAATGATACCAAATTCTTCAGGATATACTTAGTTTTTATTGGCTGTAATTTGTCTCTGAGGCATCTACAATATTGAATGACTGGAAGATAAAATGACAGGTGATGCTCGGTGTTGATAACTACAAAATAATGAATATGTGGGGAAAAAAAAAATGGACTACATATACACAAAACTGAGACCTGAATTAGCTATTACCATTCAGGAAAGAGCTTTTGCTGTCATGGTGAATAGTTCTTTGTAAATGTTAGCTCTGTGCTCACTGGCACTCAGAAAGGCATGTTAAGAGTTATTATAAAAAGATTAAAGAACACAAGAGAAAACAACATTATATCAGTGCATAATCCCATGATGAGTCCACATCTACAACTGTTTGTGAAGGTTTATTCAGGCTTCCTCAACTTCAAAATACATGAAACTTGAAAAGGTGCTTCGGCAAGGATGATAGGAGATACAGAAAGCTTCTTTATGACATGCAATTAAACAGACAGGGAGTTTGTAGCCTGGAAAAGAGAAGACTGAACAGATTTTCATGATGAAGACTTGTAAAATCATGAATAGTATGAAACTGGTGAATAGCAGAAGAACTGGGGGCAATTATTATTTCATCAAATGAAATTAACTGGCAGTTTTTGAACAAAGCCATAAGATCAATAATTACACTGTGGAAGTCATTGTCACAAGATGTGGATGCCAAAACCCTCATCGGGGTTCAAAAGAAATGTCAGACAAATTAATGGAAGAAAGGGTTATTACACACAAAAAGGCAAAGACATATCCATCTGAGAAAATACCCCCTTCTTTGCAGAAACTGACATTGTTAACAGAGGTAATATACCTGACAAAAAAAAAAAAAATCTATATTTTATGCTTATCTAATCTTATGGTTTTTTTCCGTGGGTATCTGCTATATTGCCACTGTGAGACAAAAGAGTAGATTACAAGGATATTTGTTTGAATCACTAGATGCATTCACTACATTTCATGGTCTTATATGCCACATATAAGATTCTTTCTGACACTGCCTGCATGACGAATTTGTCTCTTCATGACTCAGTATCCTTGGAGTGGAATCTGTATATAGTCATTCTCTTCACAAATGAAATGTATCGTTAAATGGCAAGTAAAGGCTTTGTGAAGCATACAGTGTTTCCAGGAAGAGGTTAATGCGTCTCTTCTTGGCCTAGGAGAGAGCATTTCTTTTCTTATCTACTCTCTACTTCTTCTCAGCGTTCTGGCATGGCAATAGTTTGAGATAAATCTTTTCTAGCCCTCTGTTTATTTTGAGCTTAGAAACAGCACTAATTAATTTTTTCATGGTAGTTTCTTGCCTTCTCTAAATTAAGAACAAGCTCATTATTTTTGTATTTCAGAAGGACATTATATATCCTTTAAGGATGGCATTAAGAGTCATCTCTTCTTCTCCTACAGGCTGACTATGTTAAAGTTAATACAAATTTATTTCAGAGGGACAGAGAAATGAGAAATACCTCCTGGGTCTTGGAGTCCAAACCACTACAGTTTCTGCAAAGGGAGGTCATTTAGGCCAGAAGGAACCACAAATTAATGCTTAGAGGTGGTATTGCTTAGAGCACAACCCCCAAAAAATCTTCAGATCAGATTCATGTCACCGAGGTTAGCACTACAGTCATCTCAGGTTTCTGACAAAGTCAGCAGAGAGTGATAAACAACTCCAGAGTTTGACTGAATCCACCAAAGATGTGGACTCTTTCTGGAAGTACCTATCTCTTTCCCCTGATCACTGATAGTGCCTTGTCAGTGACATTCCCATCAGTCAGTGACAGTCCTATCTCTGCCCCTGTCTCATGGATGGACCTCAGAACGGAGGAAGGATGGACCCTTGTCTCTAGTCCCATCTCTGGCCCTGTGTCTAGCTGTTAGTGACTAATCACCCTGGATGGACCCTGGACATGACTGCTTACCTTGGTTGTCTGGCACTGTGGATGGCCCCTGTCACTGTCATCAGTGCTGCCCTGCTCAGATCCTATAGTTCCACACCTATCAGTGAGGGCACTGTGCTGCCTGTGCTGGGGCCACCATGGGCTGTCAGCTCATCCTCCCTTGGAGAGCAGCCCCACTCCTGCTGCTCCCTGAAACATAAGTTCAGTGAGATGAGACTGAACCTTGCCAAAACCCTATTTAAAAAAAAAAAAAAAATATATATATATTATGAAGAGCAAGTCTTGGTATTTGACTGTGTTTGAAGTTCAGTGGCTTCCACTTGGACATTAGGCCATTGACCGCATCTCTCTGAGTGTGACCATCCAGCCAATTCCTTATCCACTGAGTGGTACATCTGTCAAATCCATGCTATTCCAATTTAGAGACAAGGATGTCATGCGGGACAGTGTCAAATGCTTTGCATAAGTCCAGGTAGATGATGTCAGTTTCTCTCCTCTTATCCACCAATGCTGTAACGCTGTCACAGAAGGCCACCAAATTTGTTCAGTCACAATTTGCCTTTAGTGAAGCCATGTTGGCTGGTATCAATCACCTCCTTATTTTCCATATGCCTTAGCGGAGTTTCCAGGAGGATCTGCTCCATGATCTTGCTGGGCACAGAGGTGAGACTGACCGGCCTGTAGTTCCCCAGGTCTTCCTTTTTTCCCTTTTTGAAAATGGGAGTTATATTTCACCTTTTCCAGTCAGTTGGAACTTCATTGCACTGCCATGCCTTCTCAAATATGATGGATAGTGGTTTAGCAACTTCACCTGCCAGTTCCCACAGGACCCTTGGATGAATCTCATCAGGTCCCATGGATTTGTGCACCTTCAGATTCCTCAGATGGTCTCAGTCCTGGTCTTCTCCTACAGTGAGCGGTTCCTCATTCTCCCGCCTTTGCCTTCTGCGACTGTATGGTGTGGTTAGAGCACTTGCTGGTGAAGACTGAGGCAAAAAAGTCCTTGAGTACCTCAGCCTTCCCCATCTCCCAGGTAACCAGGCCTCCCGTTTCCTTCTGGAGAGGCACCACGTTTTCCCAAGTCTTCTTTTTACCACTAACATATCTGTAGAAGCTTTTCTTGTTGCCCTTGGTGTGCCTGGCCAGATTTATTTCTGTCTAGGCTTTAGCTTTCCTAAACTGATCTCCAGCTGTTTTCTTCCCCTTTTCTTTTCCTCTTTCTTCCCCGTTTCCGTACCCCTCACCATTATGATAATTTCCTGCAGTTTCCTATTTCTTGTTTATATTTATTGGTTATCAATGTGGAAACTATTTTTGTGAATGCTTGTGAATTTCAGTATTTTCTCAACAGAAAAAAATATGCAGTTCTATTAACCTGGTTTCCTTTTTATGTAACTAATCATGTTATTAAAGCCTCGAGGATGGTAAAAAAAAAAAAAAAAAAGAAAAAAAAGAAGACACTTTTTCAGTTTTAGAATGTATTTGCCCAGAGCTTTTTCTTTTACATTACAGGGTACATTTGAATTAGTGTTTGTAAGCTGTTTTTAATAGAGCTGTTTAAGAGAGTCAGAAAGAGCATGTTAACAATACTACTATATCAAGAGTATAAAGCCTGCAAAGTCAGAACATACGCAAGCAAACTCAGAGAAAGGATGCCTGAATTATTAAAAAGAAGAAAATCAAGAGGGAAAGTTAATTTGTATCATAACCAGGTCACTGTGCTAATCATGATTTCAATCCCATGTAACACTACCTCTTGCTTTATTGGCCTGGTAATTGTTTCTGTTCATGCCATCGATAGAACAATAATGCCTATCCAGAAATGTGATCAGTCTAGAAGTGATACTAACTACTTGCTGTCCACACAATTAAATAATTCAATGTAATTTCAGATACTCTAGTTTCCAGAACGGTTTGGTCAGAGGTAAGACAATATTAACTGCTCTGCAAAATCAGAGGAAGGGAAGGAAATTTTCCACGTCGGAACAATACTAGCCAACAATGCTTTAATTCTCCTCTTCACTTGCCATATCTTTACCAAAAAGCCCCACTGTTCAACTATCAAATATATTATGATTGCTTTAAAAGTAATGGTGGCATTTCTTAATAAAAGCTCTCTGGCTTCTTACACATCCCACAAGTATGCAGCTAATTAGACATGCATACTGTTTGGTCCTGGCATAATTTGCAAGTGTTAACAGAAAAGCTGGAGGCTGCTGAGTGCTAGAATTACACAGTAAAATATAGTAGGGAACATTTATCAAATCTCAAGGTGTGTATTTTATTTTCTGTTAGTGATATGAATGCAATGTTCTTGTCATTGCCATTGTGAAAGTTTTTGATGGGACAAGTAACAACAGCACTTGTATTCATTTTCCTTGCTGTCTATAAATATATGGCATGATTACTGGGAGCACACTGATGCAAATGGTAATGATCTTTCGATTTGAAAAGTACCTTTCTCACCATGCTCTTCGGCACTACAGAAGTAGTTATACAATGCATTAATTATGACTTCACTGTCTCCGTGGTAAGAGACAGGATCACACTTTGTATGTGATGTAACGTCACCTATAATTGCATTGCCTCCCATCTAAATCTAAGGTCTAGTTTCACAAAAAAAGAAATTTTGGAGGTCAGCGATGCCTGCATTCACACTGTGTTTCTAAAATATCTTCTTAAAGACAGAAGAAATTCCATGTTAACACTATTTGATAATTGGTACAATTATTTTAGAATAACACTTTACATTTCCGCAGAGTTGTGCAGGCGAATATTTTACTGCTCTGAAACTTATCAGTGAATGAACCATCTCACTGTCTTTCTGTGTTTCATATTATCATCTTCTTCCCTAAGACAGGGAAGATAAGATACCAGTGATTTATCCAGGACACCACAACAAATTCTATACAGAACTATGATTACAATTAAATCTTTCCCCATCTTCTGCTTTTAATATTAGGCTATGTTTTTATTCTCATTCATTAGAAGGTCTAGCTAGAAACCTAATGTTAAAATTAATTTACATGCATATCATGCCCAGTGTATAATTCAATATCAACTTTAATGTTTTTAATATGATAAAAAATAACCTGAGCCATGCATTGTAAACCAGAGGCAGCAATTATTTCAGCACGCTCTGCTCATGAGCAAAGTATTGCTAGCATCACTGACTTCCCCATGGATTTTTCTTTCACTCTGTTTTTCCTCTTTTTTTTTTTATGTGTGTATGCGTCAAGCTAATAAGAAATCTCTGCACATAATAATCAAAATATCTCTCAGAGATGGTGACCAACAGCCACCAGGAATGTTTCAATAAGGTGATTTTGTCCTCGGAAAATGCCATTTTCCTCAAACTAATCCTTTATGCTGTGATGAAATGTTTAAATTAAATACTTCTGGAAAGGTTTCACAGGTCTTGGATGGAATACCTGGCAAGGAAGAGAGAACAAGTGAGATCTCAGAATAAGAAGTGATCAGGTAGGAAGGGTATTTAACCGGAAAGTAGAAGATCTGGATCAAATTCCTTCTATGAGGGATTTTGTACTTTTATACTTCATGTGCACTATCAATTTAGTGATTCAGAGGCCGGAGTTACAATGCCATGTGTCATGACCACCTAGGAATTTTCCTAAAATTCCAAGCGCTTTAGTGATTTGGAAAAATTATTTCCTACTCAGTTCTCCCTGTAAAGAACAAAGGTAAATTTTCTCACAGGATTAAAAATGACACTAGACCATATTCTGGTGGTTTTAATATGTATTTTAAAACATGGATGAACTTTAAAATTAAATCTGATTAAATTAAACTTCTGCCAAGGAACTGATCATGCGGTGTTTTTTTGCAAATCAAATATTTGTGTCATGGCCTCAAAAAAGAACAAGAAAAAGAAGAAACTCCATTTTATCATGCTGTAAGTCCTAGATGCACTTTAGAATGAAAGACGTATTTTCCTGAAATCCTATGACTTGGGTGAGATATGTTGCTTTTATAAGTTGAAGTATGTTTAACCAAAATAAATTTGTTTTGGTTTCAGGTAGCTGCACTACACTCTATCAATGTAATGAGGTCACAGTTGAACTTAATTAATTTTACATGGATAGACTGTTTCCTTTTTAACTTCTGGTTGTACTAGTGAGTGCAAATAACATTGATGTATGATAGACGCAAACTTTCCAAATGGGCCAAGCAGTAAAGTTCAGTTGTAAATTGATCCTTTAAAGAGCAATTTCATTTTTAATTCTCAGACTAGCACTAAGCTTTACCAAAAAAACACACAAAAAATAAAAAACAAAAACTACCTTGAATAACAACCCTAAGGTAAAACCTGTTAAGGTGAAGAATTTGCCCGAATTTCTGAAAAATTTTAGACCACTGAGTAGAAGATACAGTTCATCCTATATGAGATCAGTGTATTGGAAATGGAAAGCATTGGTAGGTCCTAGTTCAGTACAAGGATGTTAGTTTCATACTGATTTAATTGAAGTCAAGAGGAATTTTGTTGTTCAAGGGCATCGCCTTTGTTTGGGACTTCTCCATCATTGCACTTGCAAAACATTTAACAAGGCAAAATAAAAATAAAATGTGGAAAAAACTAATTTTGAGCGTAGATTTCCAGAAGCTCATTTTCACTTGTGAAAAAAATCTGATTTTCTTTTCCACAGGTTTTAGCAACCAGTGCTATGGAAGGTAAGAATTTCTGCTTTGAGTACAAGAAGACCAATATATTGTTTAATACTCAAATTCATGAAGGGCTGAGAGTTAATTTCCTGAGTCTATTAATCCTGGCTGTATAGGCACTTAGTTTGAACCAAAGGAGTATAATTGAATAGGATTCAAATTAAGATTTTTTTGGCAATTGGAGATATGGGTTCCAGGACTTTGAGACAGCTGAGGGAACTGAGTACAGCTTTTTCATTTCCGGGGAACTGCTTTAACTATCACACTGCCCTTCCCTTGCTTTTCCTCTCAACCTTCTTCAAAAGTTAAGAACCCTTTTAAAACAGATTTATTTCACTGTAAAAAGACAATGACTGCCTTGTGTTGTGTTCATTACACATATGAAACTTAATTTGAACTTTAACATAGGTGAGGGTGGATAGACTACAATTCACTTCATGATGTTTCTGTTTATATTCAAACATGTGTAGGAAGTTTTGGTACAAATAATTTTGACTAAATTTAGGCAACTTAACGCAGTATTGAAAAAAAACAATCTGAATCATTCTCTTTGACTTACACAACTATTTTTCACCAAAGTCTTGCTTTAGATATGAAAATAAGTGGGCTAATTCTTTCCCTCAGCCCCAAGCTGAGCAGCGCATGCTACTGTAAGATCCTTTAACAGTACAGGAGGAGTGCAAGATGACTCTGAAAGTTAATCTAAAAAAAAGAAGCCAGACATATATCTGGGGTATTCATGCTAGAGAAGAACTGAACCTCCGTCTGTAGCTCCTAGAGCAAGTACCCTAGCCATTTTCTTATTACAATAGGAGGTTGTGCTAACTGCAAGTCCACCGCCACACCAGAAAGCAATTCTTCCTGAGTTTATGAAGGTCTTGTTCCTGTTGGTATATAGAGATCAAGTTGAAAATCCCTGTTGTCTCAGGGCCTCCACTGGGAGGTTTGTCTAAGAATTGTCTTCATTTGTGGAGCACAGTGGGGCTTTCAGAAAAGCCAATGTTTATTTTCTGGGCCTTTAGAATTTCTAAACATGTAGAAAAAATGAAGAGGTTTGGGAGCAGGATTCAGTTTCTCTAACTGTAGAGATCTTGATCTGAGTTAGTGGCTCTGAATTCCCTCTAAAGCAAGAAGAAACACAGACAATTTGAAGGAGTGATTTGACTGACCTATTTTAGGCGTCTTTTTCAGCAGGTGAAGTGGACCTTACATGTCTTTTCATTTTGACTGTATTGGAATTTAGGCTCCTGTATATGTTCACATTGTGAAATAAACTGCTTTTAGGGAGTTCTTGGTTCAGAAAGGAGCTATTTAGTTACCTTTGGAAATGCTGTCAAAACAGTCATTGAACAGCAATGTTGTAACTTGCAAGTTTGGATTTAGAGATGTAAAGGTCAAATTACCATCATGCCCCTCAGGTGAATGAAGTTCCTGTTAGATTTCTGCCTAACTCAGAAGTTCTGAGTAGATGATTTAGAACTAAATTATAGCTAACCAGGACTGTATTTTTCTGTCACCCTAATTCCTGCCCAACTTTTAGATTAATTCATTTCTAATTAGTTTTAAATAGTGGTTAGAGTGAATGCATTAACCGTAAGCCATCTGGCTGTTGTTGGCTTACAGAAGAAAAGTACAGTTAAGGGTAAACTTCAAAAATAAATTTCCTCTAAAACTGATTTTTCCAATATTTACCTCCTCATTGTAAGGCCTTATCTTGCACTTTCATTTTTCTCTGTTGGATGCCTGTGTCTGCTGATTTAGTAATTGAAGAATGTCATTATGCTAACAATACATTGAGATAAAAGATTATTACCAGAGAAAAAAATAAAATTACAAGGAAAATGTGATTTTGAATCCTTTTTGCACTCTTTTCGAGGCTGTAAATTGGCATACTTGGGAAAATTTTCTTTTTTTTGTTACTCCTTTCTTTTTAAAGATGAATATAGTAGTCACGAAAAATCTTAAGACTAACAGGAATAGATATTTTGCCTACCCAAATTGCCTCAGAATTTACATCTGTTCTTTTCCTAAAAAATTGTGTGGTTCTCTGGTGCATTTTTAAATCATTAATAGATAATGACCTTTAGCATATATAAAATGGTAAACACAGAGTTATCTGATACTTTAGCAGCTATGAGTCATGCTACAAATATTGACTTGAATTATGATTGGGTGAAACATTGTGGTTCATTAAGTAAAATGGTTTATTTTTAATCCACTGAAAGGATGTATGAAAACACTGTGGTATAACTTGGATGATATACACAGCTTCTGGATGAAAAGGACACTAATGTCACAGGGCAGAGCTTAAGTAGGATCAGGTTAATTTAGCTATAAATACAAGAAAGAAAAAAAAAAAGAAGATGCTTTAAGGAAGAAACCTCACTGTTCTTTTCTTTCTCATAGGAGTAACTGAAAACTGTATTTGTATCTGTAACCTCTGACTTTGGTAAACCAGCATGTCATACTGCTTTTGATTCAAGTTCACTGCAGGAAAGGAAGGATGCACTCATAAAAAGAGATTGCTTCTGACTTTAAGACTAGATAATTTTAGAAGAACAGAAAAACATTTGGTTTTCTTTCTGATATGCTTTACCTGTCCTCTAGTCTACTAGGGAGGAAATATGGACTAAATCCACAGGACAGGACACATAAATCCATAGTTTTCATGTGGGACAACTCATTCCTTAGTCCCTCTGCTCAATACCTAGGAACTAGAACATTGATCTAGGTTTCTACAATGTATTGGAAAACCAGGCTATCATGAGCAGAATCCACCAAATTGTAAAGAAAACATACTGTTCAAATCATCATTTGTACCATCTGATCAGAACGGTGAGTTTTAAAAAAATTCCTTCCTTGTCCTCTTTTATCCCTGGTTTACAAGAAGGAGTTTCTATTGAAGTATGGCCTGGATGAGCAGACAGTGTGGTAGATTGAAAACTGGCAGAACAGCTGGGCCCTAGGAGGTTGTGATCAGTGGCACAAAGTCTAGCTGGAGGCCAGTAACTAGCAGTGTAACTCAGGGGTCAATACTGGGTCCAGTCCTGTTTAACATCTTTAATGATCTGGATGGTGGGGCTGAGTGTACCCTCAGCAAGTTTGCTGATGACACACAGCTCAGAGGAGTGGTTTATATGCCAGAGGGTTGTGGTGCCATCCAGAGGGACCTTGACAGGCTGGAGAAATGGGGTGACTGGAACCTCATGAAGTTCAACAGAGGGAAGTGTAAAGTCCTGCTCCTGGGGAGGAACAGCTCCAGGTACCAGTACACGCCAGGCACCACACAGCTGGAAAACAGCTTGGTAGAAAAGGACCTGGGTGTCTTTGTGGACAAGTTGACCGTGAGCCAGCAGTGGCTTTGTCCTTGTGGCAAAGAAGGCTAATGGTATCCTGAGCTGCATTAGGAGGATTGTTGTCAACAGGTCAAGGAAGGTGCTCTTCCTCTCTGTCTGTCACTGGTGAGGCCATACCTGGAGTCCTGCATCCAGTTCTGGGCTCTTCAGTGCAAAAGTGAGATGGAATAACTAGAGATAGTTTAGCAAAGGCCCATGAAGATGCCTAACGGGCTGGAGCATGTGTCCTATGAAGAAAGGCTGAGAGAGCCAGGACTGTTCAGCCTGGAGAAGAGAAAGATCAGGGGGGTATTTTCTCAATGTACATAAATACCTGGAAGGAAGGTGCAAAAATGATGGAGCCAGGCTCTTTTCAGTGGTGCCCAGGGACAGGATCAGAGGCAATGGGCACAAACTGAAACATAGGAGTTTCTCTTCTCGTTGAATATCAGGAAACACTTTTTTTTTACTGTGAGGATGACTGAGCATTGGCACAGGTTGCCCAGAGGGGTTGTGGAATCTCCATCCTTGGAGATATTAAAAAACTGCTTGGACATGGTCCTGGGCAACCAGCTCAATGTGGCCTTGCTTGAGAAGGGGTGTTGGGCCAGAAGTCTCTTACAACCTCAGTGATTCTGTGACTCTCGTTCACATTTAGATCCTCAGGCATGTGTACTGCACTGGCCAATCCTTTTTTTTACCAAAGTAAATTGTGTCTACTCCCTTTTATTTTCTTACTCAGTGGCTCTGTAAATTACCTGAGATGTGAGAGAACTGTTCCTGACAAGACCTATTGGTGTCAAAATTGTTTAGATAGCATTCTAGAAGGTATTTTTGGGTAGAACTCTCTAGCAAACTCCCATCAAGCTGTTAACTTTGTATGCAATACCATGGGGTCATTCTTTGGCAAATATGAGAGAAGCTTGTTAGAGTCCTTTGGTCAGATCACTCATTTTAAGATCATTGAAGATCAACTTCCGAAGCCCATTTTTTCCAAATACAGTGGAAGGATCCAAGGTGTCAAAAAATTTTGGGCAGTGAAAGAGTTTATGAGGATTTGGGGCATACATTTTGGATTTAGGTAGCTAAACAGGGAGTAAGGGAATGAATGGTTTTAATAGGTCACTCTTATCAGCTGAAGAATAATTACTGAGTATACTTCCTCTGGTTAACCGCTTCAAAAGGAAATAAGTGCAGAACCAAGCTACAGCCCACCCAACACTGAAAAGGGCGATGGGGCTCAGAAACTATGGTCAGACCCTCAGTGCTTCTGTACTTATTTTTCTCTGCACACATGTGATTATACAGTCTCTTACGAAGAGCTCTTACATACAGAACAATAGCTGAAGCACTTCACAGTATCTGCAGACAAACTTGTGGGATTGCTTCCTCCTGCCTCTTCACTGTGTGTGGGATTTACTGATTGCACAGGATATTTTTACTTGATGTGAAGGCTGGTTATTACCGTGGAGGTTATGTAGGCTTTAATTACTCATTTCCCTTTATTCCTCTCTCTTAATCTTATTCTTTTCACTAATGCTTTCATTATTTCTTCCTTTAGAAAAATCACTTAGTATTCCAGTCTGTAATATAGCAACTATAAATGTATTCCTTTATTTATCCATCCACAAAGGAAGAACCTAATTTGATACAAAAATCAGCAGCAAATTAGAAACTTTCACTGTCATCAAACAAAGGAATGGAGACAGACAAACAGAGAAAGAGCCTCATGGTTACTATTATTTCCCAGCAGATAAGACATCTGAACTCTATTTAATATTTAATAGTTTATTCGAAGTACAACAGAAGTAAAAGAGATTAAGAACATCCAGCTACACTAAATAAAGTAATAGTATTAGGGTATTATATGGGTTTAAATAACTTCGTGCAAAGAAGGAATGTGAATACAGGTCTCCCACAGAGAGGGAGAAAAGTAAATAAATAGGATAAATAACAAAGAAAGTGGCAACATCTCTTCCATCAGTACTCCTTTGCTTTTGTGTTGGGATATGCATGTGCCAAAACTCTATATTTAATGCCTCTCTTGTTGTAACAGGACCTGGGAAATCCTTGTTTTTTACATGGGGATGTACCCATCCTGTCCTATCCCTCCCTCCAACACGTTTCTGATAACCAACTTCTTTCAGAATAAGAAAGTACCTATTAAAATTTAAGCATACCTAATGGATACACACAGTTATTTCAGGGAGGGACAGGGCAGGGGGAAAGGGGAGGCACTGACTGGTTGGTTGGTTGATTTAGTTTAGGTTTGGTTAAGCCAAAGTAATAATACAGTGAGCAAACCCAGCCATAATCAGGCTGATCTCTAGAATGGATATCATTTCTTGTATATCACAGAGCAGCCTGATGTCCTTCACAGACCCAAGATAAACCACGATACACACTTCCATTTGAAAATGCTTAACTCCTTACTTCCTTGGGTTCTCACCATGTCTACTAGGAAAATTAAAGTCCCACTGGTGACCTACAACACAAAGTGAAGCAAATTGCCTGTTACAGAGATCAGCCAAGAGGGTGGCACTGACTGAAATGAAAATAATTAAAAGCTGGACTTCTACAATGAGCTTATTAAATTTTAAAAGTAATTGTTATAATGGCTCAATAAAAAACAGACTTGGTTATGTTTGATGTCATTTTAGAATAATGATTTATCTGTGATGGATAATATGAGGTGAGTAGGAGCAGGATTTTATTGTGTAACTGCAGTCACTTATTTAATTTGAAACTCTTGGGGATTGTAAAAATATTTCAGAACAGCTAAAGGGATAATGATAAGGCCAGTATATAACCACTAACAGTACTGTTTGTGGGAGGAATGACAGTCTCACAAGAGCAATAGCTGGATTTTGGACCTATCACTTCTGATTTAGTTCAGACCAGGCCAGGTCATAGTTATACAGTACTGCTTAGGTCCCTTTGTTTAATGTCCCCATTTATTGCAGTCATCTGCCCACTAATTACTGAGTATTAGGATCCCACTGGACTTTTTAGTGCTATCAAATGTCCAATTAGATGCAGCTGAGTAGAACTTTATTTTCAATCCATCCTGCCTCAGTTGTCCATGTAATACACCAGTTTAACTCGTTTACAGAGCTGAGAAAGGGGAGCCACCTGAATGATGGGCAAGAATCCTTGCTCTGATCCTCCTTTCTCTGTATGGGGCCCTCAGTGGCCTCCGTTTTGAATTTCAAAGTGTGGTTTCCCTCAGCTTAACCAACATTGTAAATGAAACTGCATGGCCACACTGTTCAGGAAAAGTAATGAAACTGCTGTTCAGTAGTAGGAGGCTCAGTGGTACAGGAGACAAGGCTTTCATGGAGACCAGAGTAAGGTTGTACAGCCTAATACTTTAAATGCAGAGTTGAAATGCATGTCTCCAATTTAGGATACCTGTCGTATAGTTTTCATATCCGTCACACATATACATATGTATGCACACCTAAACAGGCATAAACATTAATGCTCACTACGCGTCTATGCTTGTACTTTCTGTCAGCTAATTGCTGCCAGAGGAGAAGCAACAGAAAGAGATTACTTTGCTTAAAAAAATAAATAAACTAAGAACTTCAGTAATGCACAAAATGCATTTGTATTTAGTTTACTTCTCTAGAAGTAGTTCTACATACTGGTTATGGGCAAAGGTTATTTTACTGATTTAAAACAAACCATGTCCTACACTCTTTTTCTGTCTCATCCCAAGGAGTACTCTTGATGAAGATGCCGCTGCTTTAATGTTGATCCCTTTTTTTTGGCCTGATGGAATCTGGTTATATTAATCTGTTTCTCAACAGTAAGTGTACAAATATGCTGATGGAGAACAGTTTATTTTCAATTGTTTGAAAACCCCTTTGTGATGATTTGACCTTGGTTGGCCGCCAGGTGCCCACCAAGAGTCAACCCTGTCTAGTTTTTTTAATCTAAGTATTCAATTATTACACTGATAGATGAATGTTTAGCTAGTAAACACATCAATGAGTGAATGTATGGAAAAAATGAATTAAGTTTTAAAAATCTAGCCCTGTAGCTGAGACGACCATAGGTTTTATTGCGATAGCTATAGTTCAAAGTTCAGTGTTCAGACACTTTATTAAAAGTGGTCTTTCTTTGTAATTCTTTATAAATATCACTTGTATTTGGTTTCAGCTACATTACCAGATACTTTTAGTTTGTTCATCTAAACACTCCAATAACCTCGGAGAGGGCAGAAGAGGAAAAGAGGTAAATACAAGGTAATATAAAATGAATCTATGTCATATTTCCAACAAGTTTAGCACCAGATCCCTACAGGTAGTCTGCCTTTTGTGCAACATATATTACAAACCCAGTATATTTAATCCACTAGGTCTTTTGTTGATCTCAATTAATTGTGCCTGACGTTGTTTCGGCCTACCTTTCAGAATGACATTCAGGTTTGATCTGGAGACACAAAAGGTCTACTTCAGTGGATCCTTTACTTCTTTATTTTTGCTACAATAAAAACTTTGTTGTGTTTGCAATGTAATTAGTTCATTCCTTTCTTTAAGAAAAATCAAAAAGACCTCCAATTTTTTAAAATAATTATTTTTTTCCAACTTTCAAAATAAATTTGTGACTCTCTTCTGCAGTATCTCCCATTTTTAAATGACTTTTTAAAATATCACACCAAAATTGAACACGATGTTCCATCACTGTTCTGACTAATGCCTTGTACGGAATAATGTTACTTCTCTATTTCTGTTTTTACTTTTCTCTTTACAGAACAACAACAACAAAACCTGGGACTTTATTTCTTTTTTCTTTTTTTTTGTTTCTTTTTTCTTTTTTTTTTGTTTCTTTTTGACATTATGTCGGAATTCAAGTGGGATTACTTATACATTTGGGTTTTCTTAAAAAACCAAGAAAGTTAAAACTTATATCCACAGAACCTCTCCATAAAAACCTTCATTAAATGATGTTTTCCCACTGAAGACTTTTTGTCCAACATCTGTCATTAAGGGGTATTAACTCCATTAATTTTAGAAATTACTAAAATTGCTTTATTGAAATCACAGCTTTTGAAGTACATAATCTAGTTCAAAGTCAAGTATCTTACATCAGTTTGACTGTTACATCTTGACTTTATAAAACTCGTAATTTAATTAAGGAGTAAATTCAGGTTTGCTGTACAAGATGAGTTTTGCACAGGATCATTTCTACTTTCATTAATTGCTGTGTATTCTTATCCTTTAATTCACTACCATCTTAGTTCCAAATCAGCTTTTTCTGTATTTTGCCTAAGTTTTATGGATTATTTGACTTGTAAATGTTTGGGTCATCCCATTTAGCCTTACTAAATATTGGTATGACATCTGTACTTTTCTAGTTACTCTGCAATTTAAACAAATTAACCACTGGCAAAATTAGGAAAAAATGTTCATCTCTGTTATCCGTTGTTTAGTATTCTATTTAGTATGGGAAATTTATTTTAATACTCATGAAATAAAGAATATTTTTTTCTTTCCCGCTGACTCATTACCAGATGAATGAAAATTAGTCTCCCTACTACAGTTCAGAAGATGTAACATTTTTTTAGGGAGCAGCAGCAGTTCAAACCCCCAGATACAGAGGCTGTGTTTGAGGGATGTATATCAAGTGGATACACATTTTTAAAAAGCCTCGGGAGTACCCTGGAGTGTCTCTGTGGTCTTAGGTGGGAAGAACATCCAGCTTCTCCTCTAGAAGCTTTGTGTACCTGTGCGTTAAAAAGTGTTTTTCAGACTAATGTATTTAACAAATTTGAGTTAAGTTCAAGTTATCAAGTTTGATCTAAAAGTTGAGTATCCAAACTCACTTTTTTAGCAGCTAGATTCTCAAAAAAAATGTGTCTCACTCAACACAGGAAATATCTACAATAGTTTTGTTGGTTTGTTTTTATGTCATGGCCTACTGCAGTTTTATTTGTTATCCAACATTAACAATAATGGATTTAATTTTAACAATGGCATCTTTATTCTGTCCTAGTTACATGTCTCACCTCTGCCTATGTTAATTTTCCCATCTGTTAATTTGTTTTCTCCTGGGAGTTTCAGTTCTTAAAAATATGTCAGATGCTTCACTACAGCCCATATTTATCTTTTGATCTTCAGCTATATCTCTTTCTTTCTTTCTTTCTTTCTTTCTTTCTTTCTTTCTTTCTTTCTTTCTTTCTTTCTTTCTTTCTTTCTTTCTTTCTTTCTTTCTTTCTTTCTTTCTTTCTTTCTTTCTTTCTTTCTTTCTTTCTTTCTTTCTTTCTTTCTTTCTTTCTTTCTTTCTTTCTTTCTTTCTTTCTTTCTTTCTTTCTTTCTTTCTTTCTTTCTTTCTTTCTTTCTTTCTTTCTTTCTTTCTTTCTTTCTTTCTTTCTTTCTTTCCTTCTTTCCTTCTTTCCTTCTTTCTTTCCTTCTTTCCTTCTTTCCTTCTTTCCTTCTTTCCTTCTTTCTTTCCTTCTTTCTTTCTTTCTTTCTTTCTTTCTTTCTTTCTTTCTTTCTTTCTTTCTTTCTTTCTTTCTTTCTTTCCGTCTTTCCTTCTTTCCGTCTTTCCGTCTTTCTTTCCGTCTTTCTTTCCTTCTTTCCCTCTTTTTTTCTTTCCTTCTTTCTTTCGTTATTTCTTGCCTGCCTTCCTTCCTTCCTTCCTTCCTTTCTTCCTTCCTTCCTGTGGGGGGCATATCTGGTTCAATAAAAAATATTAATGGTTTCTTTCAGTGAAATATTGCCTAATGCATATTAGTATTTCTAGGTGATTAGCATTAGTATTTCTAATAGGTGGTTTGAGTTTGACACTTAGAAGATGTGCTCAAAAGGGTCTTTCTTACACTTCCTTTTATTGCCTTTAATACATTTCAGATAGTTCAAATTACTTACCATGCTAGTCTTTTTATTTTTTAGTTCCTTGAAGTTGATGGAAAAGGACCAAACCCCCATAACACTGTGTAAAAGTTTTCAATTTTACAGTAGCTTATTGTCAACCATTATCTGAAAACAGTTTGTAAAAATTGCATGTCTTGTGAAGATAGATTTCACATATCAAATTGTTTTTTTCACCCAGGTCATCTTGTAGAACACTCAATTCAAAAGTACTCTGAATTCAAGTATATTATTTCTAAATAGTCTTTATCTTCAAACTGAAAGGGCTCATATGATTTTGCCTATGACTTTCTGGTATTTGCTGAAGAGGTAATGATTCCATAAGCTGATGTGCTCTAACTATTTGACTTGTGCAACAGTTCAAAATCTTACCAGGAATCTGTACATTTTTATTAGGATGGAAGGAATTTTTTTTACTCCCTCTTTGCATAATTTTACATACTGTTTTTGTCATTCCCACACAGCATTTCTTATCACGCATATGACTTCCATCGAAGAACTGCATACTCAGCACACTGCAATCTATCACCTGCAGACTCAGAAAGACAGAGTAGGAAGGAGACTCCCTTCATTGCCTCTATGTCTGCTATATTTCATTCTTTTCAAGATTTATGGGTTTTCATTTTTACAAACAGCAAGTGACATGGCAAAAAAATGTGTCATTTCTGTCAAATGCAGCTGTCTCCACCACTGCAAAGAAATTCACTTCCACACTTAACAAAGATTAAAGTAAAAACCAAACACACACAAACCCTTCCATACTCGGAAAAGAAAAGGAAGCTCCCTCAATGCGCATTAAGCTTTCATACTTCGCAACACTTTAGGAGTGCTTCCCATCCTCTGTAACTGAGGAAGGAAAATACGGTGGCTGGCTCTCTCTTGTTCTAGTACATAGTCTAGACTCACTCTATTTAATTGGAGATATTTAACTGAAGTACCTTTGCCGGGGTCCTGCTGTAATGTCTTTCTAGAGTGAATTGGGAGCAATGCAGGCACTGTCATGAGCCATCTACATTCTCAATAGGTGGCTTCTAGAGTTGCCTTGACTAGAGAAGCAGTCTTAGGTATGCGTACTCCTAACTTGTTTATCCAGATGCCTGAAGCTTAGGCTGCATGAATCTGAGCTGAGAATGACCTGTGACTTGGTATATATGGATGTTACTAAAACTTAAATCTCTGCCTTCAGTAGTTTTTAATTCAATTAAATTTCAAGCCAAAATTTAAAAGTGTTTTGGAAAAACACTATATACTAGCAAAGACTATAAAAACCATATTAATAGAAAAAATCTTTGAAAACTTTGTAATGCCCTTATGATGTATTATAGTTGATAATAACAGTCAAAAAAAAAAAAGTATTGCTTCTGGAAAATGTAACTTTTCTATTTCAAAAGCTAAAATTGTGTGAAAAAAATCTTGGGGATTTTGTTCCAACATTTTGTAAGTGATCAAAATGTTGTTGATTAAGCTATTTGTCTAATGCATTCTGTCAAATAAAATTACTGTTGAATAAATGTTGAAAGATTAATTTTTGATATCAAAGATAATAGAAGACGTCATTTACAATCAATAAAAATATTTAACATAAATATGTTTTAACATAAATATGTTTAACATAACAATCAATAAATATATTTAACATTTAACCCTTTAACTTTTCATTTTTGATGTCTTCGGAGCAGCTGTAATGAGGAAAGACAACGTTGGGTAGTTTGGTTTTTGCATATTAGACTATAGTTTAAAATGAGCATTTGGACACTTTTAAATAGGATTTACATTGAGAGATGAGGCTATTCACCTCCTGAAAGGAGTGCAGCGAAGACTCTGAGGATGTGTCCGAAGTACATAGAGCTGAAGATACTGAGTTGTTTTCATTATACCTGAGCATAGTGAAAAGCATCCTTGAGGAGCTTAATACATCGGTTACATTATGTTGAACTTTCAAGATGGAATTATACTCCAAAACACTCCTTTTCCCTACATGCTTGCTTCCTTTACTGCTTAGTCAGCTATTCACATATCTACCATTTAGGTGCATAACCTTGTATGTGATGTTTCTGAAAATTAAAATAAAATTCAAAGAAAAGTCAGTTAAAGATGAGCATTCTGGTGTTTTCAGATGAGCTAAACTTAGCTTGGTAAACAGAAATAAAGAAAAGAGAAAAGCAAGACAACTGTGTGGCGTTTGCTTTTCTTTTATGGCTTATAAAGAGAAAAAAAAAAAAGACGCCTTCAAAACACACAGATGACTTCTAGATGGATATGCAAAGCACCCATTTGAAGATAATTCAATAGAAAACATCTACAGGATCTACATTGTGTTAACACAGTGGTATATCAGAACCCTCTTCTTACTACTCTAATGAAATGTTTATTCTGTTTGTAAATATGAAGAGGAAGGTTATCTTATCATTATGCTTTTTAGGAAAGCGAGCACAGAGGCATGTCTGGTATTTGTGTATTGTCACAAAAAAAGATCTCGTTTCATTAACACTGGAAACATGTCACAGTATCAGCTTTTATTTTGGCTGAGAAGATGCAAGTGTTTTTAATAAGATCTTTTTGTCCTGAGTTAGCAAAAATGAATGCACCCAATGTAATAACACTACAGAAAATCACCGTGAAAAGAGGATGCTGTTATCATAATGAAACAGACCCTTTAAAGATATTCTACTCAAAGCCTTTATTTCTCTGTACAACTTTGACTTGCTGACGATGAGAATCAGTTTTTAATGTATTTTGTGTTAGCACTTTGTGTCAGGAAATCCCAATGCTCTGCAACAAGCTCTCATACTTACAGGTTAAGGAAAGGGACGAGATACTGCTGAAGGGGGACTATTAACACTGCTGATAATACACAGTAAAACCAGTAGATCTGGAACAGTTCTTTATATTGTTTCTGACCGCTTCTTTTTGTTTCCCACATGCAATCTTTGTAAAGAGCCCGTTCATTTTGACGGCTCTATTTATTCTTGCTGTCTTCTGCTCTTTCCTACGTGACTCTGTCCTGAAGTAAAACACATCCTGAAAAGCAGTTCTGCTTTGTACTCTGATTGTCAGTCAGACTCTTTATAAATACATTCTTCAGAAAATAGAGCCTAAGGCAGTGGAAGACCAACTTCTACCACACAACTGTCTTGAGACTGCAATTTTAACGGGAACACAGCAGAAATAAAGAGAATAGGACGGAAATTATTCTGAGCTATGAGGAGACAAATACCTCTGGAAAAGATCTATGAGGTAACTGTTTCAAAGTTTCAAGTTCCTTTTTTAAAAAAATAAAAAATAAAAATACCAGAAGGTGCTCATCATGGAGGGAAGAGCACAGAACTGTTTTCCCTAGTTTTCTCCCCTTCAACCTGCACCGACTGCTTAAACAAAAGTTTTGAAAGTGCTTGGAGCACCATTTCCAGGCCAAGTATCTCCAGTTCCTTGTAATTCTCCTCTAGTAGGCATGTATTGCTGTGTCTGGAAGATTTTCACATTTGAGTCTTTGCATTAAATACAACAGCTCAGTTTCCAAAAAGAGTGTTGTAGAGTGTCCTTACTAAGAGATGCCTTTAGCAACCCCTCCAAATACACAATTGAGACCACTCTCCGAATGATAACAAAGTTTTCTCACCTCACGAGTGAGTGCTCTGACATCATATAAACCAGAAGTATATCTTCTTTTATTGTGTTCTATAGGAGTGACTTGCATGCAACACTTGGGTAAAAAAGGAGGAGTGAAAATGAAAAAAAAAAAGATAAAAGGATAAAGCCATGAGAACTTTTGGACAGTGAAATGTAAATGGATGGAGCCTTGCAGCCTACAACAAAGTGTTTGAAAGACAGATTTAAAGTCACGTGAGCTCCAGGTACCTTCACTGACTGCAAGTAGATTCCTCCCCAACACGCTGGCTGTTCTGGTGCTGTCTGAGACACTGGTTTCACTCCGTGCATTATAGTGCTAGCGGGAGTGCCTAGCACTGCGACCTGTAGTTCGCTTCATGGCTTAAATTTCTCTTCTTTGACTGAAACACAAGGTGGAATCTTAGCTACACTGAGTTATCTGTAAACCTAGTGGAGAGAAGTAAACAACTCCAGCGCTTACCAAAGACATGAATTGCCTGCGAAAAAAAGATTCCTTATCTCTCTGCTCGCAGCAGAGGGCACAGATGGCTCCACTAAATCACCAAAATAAGATGGGATTAATTTAGGCTTCAGAGCTTATCAGTTAGGTATGACAGTCGTTACATTTTACAGTTGTGGGTCTTTTTTCAGCTCTGATGCTAAGGATCAGATGTCTCTGTGTGATCTGTGTTTTATGTTCCCACCATAGTCTGTCAAGATCTACTCAGTGGAGCTGAGAGGTTGATACACTTGTTGTGTCACCACCAGTGGGATGTGCATGCCTATCCATAGCTTCCTCATTTTAGGTGCTGCTTTGCACTCTTGGCATCTAGCTACTACTCTAGAAAGGGGCAAGTCTTCCTAACAGTCCTGTGTAGAAGTTTGAGATGCTCAAGGGCATTATAGATAACACTTGACATCAATTTTCAGAGCAGCAAAACTTTGCCCTGAATACCTACTTTAGAGCAAGCTGAAGCACTCTCTAGGTCTATTGACTGTGTTGATGAGCCTCACAGACTATAGTGGAAGCTGAGACTCTGAGCTCACTGGTCAGTATCTGTCTGTAGACATTTCGACATAGTTGTGTAAATATGGAGCTGAATCACATCAAAGACTCGCTGCAACACACGCCAGTGTTTAGTGAGACCCTCCTAAAATATCCAAAGCATCCACACTGGGCTGGCAGGTACGATAGTTCATTGAAGGTAAGGCTGCACTCTCTCAGACTGGCAGCTGGAGGCCAGGTGGGATACCTTAAGGCATCGCAAGTAGCACTAGATGCTGACACACAGGCAGAGGAATCAAGCATCTTTGCTTCTGTTCTGCATAAAGAGGTGAGAGTTCTCATCTCAGTGCCTTAAATACTCTGAAGATGAGTATTTAATGAAAACTGGACGGTGGAAAATAAGACAAAATAGTTAGGACAGAAGACAGAATTTACATTGCTAGGACTGCGAAGAGTAGAGCAACTCATCCCTGAAGGTATTCAAAAGATAGATAGACACAGTGCGTAGAGATACAGTTTAGATTAGTGATGGTTTTTGTCAGAGTTAGGTTGATGTTTGGACTAGATGGTCTGAAAGGTCCCTTCCAACCTAGGCAATTGTATAACATCCAACTTGATGCTTAAAATGCAAATCCCCTGAATTTGAACACAGTTTAAATGATCCCATATAATGTATTTCTGTTAAATAATTACTACTTACCAGGAGCATGAGCTAGCGACATGAAAACCTGCAACTCGAACAGTTAAGCACATATTTGTTTTCACGAGCAGTGGAACGAATGACTGAATGCATCATAAATGATTCAATATTTCTTCATTCAGAATGATGTTTTCTTAGCACCTGTTCAAAGTACTCTCTCATCAGAAATATTTAGGAGTTGAAATTTGGCCTCTAAAATTCATTCCCTGATGAAACTGGAATGAAAATATAGCAGAAATCACTGAAATATGCGTACCCAGCATGTTAGAAACAGTATGCAGCCTGTCAATCTGTGCTGATACGAATTAAAGTATTTTTCTCGTCCATAATGTGAAAAACAGAGCTGTTTAACTTTCCATTTGTTTTTGAGCCAAAATCTTTGAATCCCTCCATCTCAGAATGCAGATGGCAGTTTTATCTTCTTATCTGTTGGTTCAGTCTGGTAGAGAGACTGAAAAGGAAACAGCAACACTGCCTGCACAGGTATTTTTACACATGCTTTAACTCATAAAACTGTAAATTGTGACATGTCGCCAATCATTTGAAATTTCTTAACTCTGAGCAACATGTTAGGAACCTGTAAGTTAGAAGCTTTCAGTTTCCTCAGAACATTTCCCACAGTATTAAAATAAAGCATAGAAGTAACTCCTGCAACTCTTATCTGTCTGAGCAACTACTATTCATATAAAAAGTATAGGACCCTACTCTATAGGAGGTGGGTGTGCTGAATATCTTTATTTCTACTTAAAACTTCACTGGACGTTTCCTTTAAAATCAAATTATTTTGGTAAGGAAGGTGAATGTGCTTAGCTCCTCAAGCCCCAGCTCTGAGGCAGAGCGGTCTAAATCAAAGTTTTGCATTTCAGCCGGCTAATATTTCATAATGAATTGTTTCGTTTTGTTTTTCCCTGTAAGTTGCATGGGTGAGAAGGAATGTACATAGAAACCAAAGGCTGCGAGAAGGTGGTGACAGGCACAGTACAGGGAAGGTGGCAGCGAGCTTCCTGCACGGCTCTGATAATACACCTGAATCATAAAAAGAAGCACTCTGCATGTTCAGCTGATGATTTCTTTGTGGCAGAGATGCTGTATCTCTCCACTTACACCAAACTGAGAGGTATTTTTGTGATGCAGGCCACTGCTCCCTCAGATTTCACTGCTTTGAACCAGGGGGTGAAATGATAGTCGGGAATTACCCATCCTCTTCATATTTTTGAGTATTTTACTGAAACCTCCCCAAAATAGCAGCTGGGGGCAGAAAATTTACAACAAAATCCCAGTCAGCAATCAGGGGTTTGTCATTGCTTTCAGGGAGGCCAAGTTTTGCTCTAACACTGTACCTCTCATTGTGTGTCCTAATTAAGATAGTGGGAGCTTTTTACATTGTCCTCAGTGGACTCTGGCACAGTTGCATGTTTGATCCTTGGTACTGAAAAATTGGCTTAAAAGGCCACACGATTGTTTTCTGAGTTTTGACAGAACAAAAAGCAACATGCTCTAATTCCCCTTCCACACTTTCAGATCTCATCCTTCATTGATATTCGGCCAGGTGTTAGGTTAATTTTGCATCAAAACAGCAACTTTAAAGACTTCTTTTAAAAAGAATAAAATGAAACAGAAAGAGAAGACCGAGCTGGTTTTCTATGTCCACTGCCACTGGGCTCACTGCCCATTTCTTGTCTTTTATTTTTTAATTTGTTAATTCTAATGAAAAAGTGTTCGCATGACAAGATTAGGAGTCTTTGGCAATACAAAGCTTAGGACAATCTAATTTTTTATAAAAATGAACAAAGATCACCCACTCACTCTAAGATTGTTCAATGGATACTGTAAATGAATGGGACATTTATTTTTGTGCCAGCTCAACTACCAGTGTCGACAGGATTTGCATACATTTTGGCAAGTGCACTGCACAAGGTGGTAATAAAATAGGCTTTTTATATTTGAGTCTAATTTACTTTAGTTATACTCATTAAAAATGTGTTTTCACAAGAAAGTGATTTCAGCAAGGGATACTTTGGAAACAGCAACATCACAGAAATGTTTGCTATATAGCCATTATCATTTTTCCACTGAGAAAGAACATTTTTTTTTTTGAGAAGAAATTCCCAGGTTCTATGAAATAAGGGTTCGTTTTGTTTGTTGCTTTTTTTTTTTTTTAATCACTGCTAGTCTTAAATTGTAGGCTTAAATGTCATGCTTATTACTTGCTGCTACCAGATGTATGTTTTTTTAAGTAACATAAAATCTGGAATTTTGAAAAAACAACCACCCTCTCTCTGCATATTGTGCCATCTTCAGTGACGTGACCTACCCAAAGGCTACACTCTGGAAAGCAAAAGTGTGCTTTTACTCTATGAAGTGTTATTCAGGGTAAAGTCTTTTTCACAAGTAGTGCTGCTGGTTTGGCTGAAGGTATGATTTCAAGCCAATTCTCTTTAAATGTGTAGAAAATTGTGTGAGCAAAATACTTTGTGAGCAGTACTTTGGTTTTAACAGCCTCATACCATTGTATTTTATCGCACCTTAGGAATGTGCTTGAACTAAAAAAAAAAATTTAAAAAAAGCAACGAGAAGAGCAGCTTTAAACTTAGTAAGCTTAATCGAACAGGTTCAAGACTATGCATTTGTCAAACCTGAATAAAAACAGATGCCCAGTGTCACATAAAAACACACAGAAGGATCAGTTTTATGGTTTTATCGTATTTCTTGAATTGTGGGTTTGCTCCTGTTTAAATTGTCTTGAGAAGATCTTGGACTGCTAATTCAAATAACAGAAGAGCAATGAAAAGAATCCTGTCTTTCTTTCAGTTACCTTGCCTCCTTACTGAAGAAAAAAAAATGCAGAGGATCCAGCTTCCTCACACAGCAATCCGGAGCATCTGTAATACTGAAGCCATTTCTGAAGAATTAATGTCATTTTTCTTCTGAGATAATAAACAATGTCTCTTTGTGATAAATGCATTTCAGGCACACATAACATTTTCATATCTTAATAATATGAAAATAAATGAAAAAAAGTGATTATCCACAAACCTCTGACAGGCTGAATTAATTTTTCATGAAAAACAGCTATCAAACCATGCATAAACAGAAAATACTCTAAGCTGAAAAAAAAAAAAACAAAAAAAACAAAAAGAAAGCCATCTATTTCTTATAGGTAGAATGGCAAAATCTGGGCATTATGTTAATATTCTTACTTAGGCTAAGCAGAATCAGTATCTTGAGAAGCTCCAGCGTTTCAATAGGCTCAAGGTGAAGTAATATGCCAATCACAGAGAGAAAAATCAAAAATTGCCTCAAATTGCATTCTCTACTTTTAAAACAGATACCAGCTGCTGCCCCACTTCCATCAGTAGAAATACTATTGTCTTTGCCAGTAATTTCAAGAAGTACGGCATAAACTCTCACTAATGATTCTGAAGTGTACTAATTTTGGAAAGTATTACGACGTCTCAGACAAGATAGCCAGCACCCAAGCATTTGTGAAATAAGCATTTCTTAGAACTAAAATAATATTTAGCTTTATAATTAAAAGTACAGGAGAGAGAGAGCATAAGTTATTATGAAAATATATAGCTTTAATTTGCAGACATATAAACACTTTTGGTACATTACAGACATATGATGCCAGAAATCAAAATAATCAGTTTTAAGCATAACACTAATTTATCTTGTTCACACAGAGAAATTTGACGTAATCATCATACAAAAGATAGTCCTCAGCTCTTAAAATGAAGTGAAAGTGATACATCACCGATAAACCTGCTGCTTTGTTGCAGAGGATACAGCAAAGAATAAATTATCAAGAAAATATGCCACCAGTCTTACAAGTTAGATTTTGGATCTAATCCAAAACCAAAGCCAATGAAAAGGAGCCAGGAATGGTCGCCAAAAGTCAGAAACAAGATCTTTCACATGAAATACCAATCCAGAAAGGAGCAACAGTCAGAATCAACTAAGTCCTCTAATTCCTTAGAATATGAAGCGAATTTTGTTCTCATCTGGCAGATCAGATTCAGAAGTATCACATGAAAAAATATATTACACAACCAAACTGATGGAGTACTACTGACAGATTGCTCAAAGTACAAAAAATATCACCACTTCTGTGACAACTAAAGATTTAGCCATTCCCTTGCTTCCTTGCATCTGGCATGTTTACGAGGATGAGCATGGGGTTCTGTCACTATTTGCTGCAGGAAATACTAAATAGAATGTTTCCGTAAAAATGACCAGCAGATTGCTGGAGCAAATGATGATGTGGGTGAAATCTGGAGCAAATGAAAGATGGTGTGTCACAGCAGTTCAGATTCTCATTACAATATCTTGCATTCTTGCTCAACAGGAATTGCACTTCTTGTTAATGCCTTTTCTATCCTACTATATAAGCTTTACTTGTGAGGTAATAAACATTCTCTTTTTTCTTTTTTTTTTTCTTTTATTACTAGTGCATTTTAATGTCTTTATTCTTTTAATTAGGCATACATCGGGACAGACATTTCTTTTTTTCTTTTTTTTTTTTTTTTGTGGTTAAACGTCTGTATGCCAACATGTATTTTATATTAAAACCAATGTATTTAAAATATACTCTGTTTATCTCATGGACAGTACCTCGAACAGTTCCCTGCTCAGGAGCATCTGATGCCCTCTTGTGGTTAAAAAGACTTCTAAAACTTGAGTTTAAAGAATCGTCTTACCTTCCCCCTTTTTTATGATCACTGATCTTATTGATTTATGAAAGCTGCAAATGACGTCCATGTTTTTTATAGACAGGGTGCTAGCTGTTAGTTACTAAGGTTTCATAAAAAAGCTGTACACTGAATTTTGAATTTAAAAAACTGTAAACAGCTATTTACAATTATAATATTATTAAGTTATAAATTAGCAGTCCTTCATTGCAACCTCTGTCAATACAACCCACGGCCAGGCGTTTCAGAGTGGTCCAAGGTTTTTCAGATGTTGGATTTATCCACAAAGAAACATCAAATGTTAGAAATCTCCATCGGTTTCTTCTCCAACATGTGCAGGTTAATTCTTCCATTTAATGGGATTTGTACTTCCAAGTTTTCATCTGCTCTGTGATGCTTTTTCCCTTTTCTTAGACAGATGTAAATGCCCATCCCTGTTACTAAAGCAATTGAGCCCAAGCTTATTATTGACAGAGCTACCAAGGTAGGCATACAGGATGCTGACTCCATTTTTTTATGCGTAGGCTCTATCGATATTTGCGGCTGCTTTTCTTCTATACTGATATCAGGCTCCTTTCTTAATAAACTTTCAATGTAGCTCTCATTGCTAACAGTGTCATTGACGAAAAGGTTCACCATGACGGTGGAATGGAGAGGTTCTGGATAGCCATGATCACTAACTTTTACAAGCAGCCGATAGAGGCCATAGTCATTCTGCATCAGTGACTCTTCCAAGGTGATATTACCAGTTTTAGGGTCAATCCTAAATGACTCTGGTCGAGGGCCTCTTCTTCCTATGATGCTGTAAGCTATGACTGCATTCATGCCAGTGTCCTTATCGACAGCATAGACCTCAGTGATGGGAGAGCCAGGAAGGGTAGAAGGAAGGACCAACAAATAAGACATATTAGATTGAGGAAACAAGACCAAAGGGGGGTTGTCATTTATGTCCAGAAGAAGGATAGTTATTTTTGCTGTAGAAGACAGGGCAGGATCACCACCGTCAACTGCTTCAATCCACAGAACGTAGGAGCTTTGCTGCTCCCTGTCCAGGGAGACTTTAGCTCTCAAAACTCCTTTTCCAGTATCTATGACAAAAATATCACTTCCATTCAGAACTGAAAGGGCAACCCATCCATTTTGCCCTGCATCAGCATCTGTGACACTTATAACTCCAATTTCACCAAAACCTGGAAAGTTTTCTGGCACAAAAAAGCTGAAATCCTTATTGATAAATCTTGGACTATTATCATTTTTATCCAGTACGGTGATGGTGACAGTTGCTATTGATTCTCTTGGAGGGAACCCAGAATCTACTGCTTTGACAGTGTATCTGTATTTCTCTTTTTCTTCTCTGTCCAACTGGGTGGAAACAGTAAGAACTCCTGTGCTTTTATCTAAAGAAAAATAGGAAGGAGCATCAGGCCCTAAAAAATAGGACACTTGCCCTCTTTCTCCACTGTCAGCATCTGTAGCATGCAGCTTGGTCAAGAAAGCATTGGGAACATTGTTCTCCTCAATGGATAATTCTATCAGCTGTTGAGAGAAAATTGGCGAGTTGTCATTGTCATCCAGAACCTGTATTTTGACTATTTTGTTGACATGAAATCCTTCAGAGTTCCACGCAACTACAGAGATTTCATACAGTTGCTGTGTCTCATAGTCCAAAGGCTTTGTGGTCTCTAACAGGTATTCATTATTGTATGGCTTGTATGGTGAAAGTCTGAAAGGCCCATCACCCTCCAAATAGCAATTGACTTTGTATTTTTCATCAGGGTCTTTGATGGTAAAAAATGCTATCGGTGTGTTGATAGGCTCCAGTTCCTTTAAGTACACCACCCCTTCTGCTTCATTAGCTATGAAACGAGGGACAACTTCAGGCGGCCTTGTCATGACTTTGATGATGGTCACTAGCACTGTGATCACGGCAGGGATACAACCAGGACCGTTGCCCAATATGATCAGCCTGTGAAGCCTTGGAGTGTCCCCATCAACTTTACTGGACAGCGTGATGGCTCCTGTGCTTTCATCCAGATGGAACAAGTCTCTGGATGGCTGGGGGACCTTCTGGCTGTAGGAGTAGGTGATCTGGGCATTGGATCCAAGGTCCATGTCCACTGCGTGTACAGTGGCCAAATGTGTCCCTAGACTGGAATTCCCATAAAGAGTGACGTTGAGCTGCGAGTCACTGAATTGGGGGCAGTTGTCATTGATGTCGCTGATGGCAATAGTAAGGGTGGCACTGCCCACGAGCGGAGGAGTCCCCCCATCCTCAGCAACAATGACTGTGACATACTCCTCCCGTGTCTCCCTGTCCAGAGCCCCCATGACTATCAGGTAGGGAGTCCTCTCCCCGCTCTCATTCTCCTCCACGTCCAGGGTGAAAACACCGTAGTTATCTCGCAGGCGGTAGGTCTGGACACCGTTGGTGCCCACATCAGGGTCAAGGGCTGGGTGCTCGATAGCCAGGCGGGTGTTCACAGGTGCATTCTCAGGCACCGAGAGGCGGATGTGGGGCACAGGGAAGCGGGGCGCATTGTCGTTGACATCCCGGATAGCAATTTTCACCTTCACCAGGCGGAAGTACTCCTGCGGCAGCACCAGCACATCCAGCAGCAGCAGGCATGACTCGGATGAAGGGGAGGAGGAGGAGGAGGAGACAGAAGCTGCTCCCCCAAAGACAGTGACCCCACTGCTCTCCACACACAGAGCTTCCCGGTCGATCTCCACATCCGAGGTGTGCAGCTCTCCGGAGCGGTTGTCCAGCTGCACGTACTGTCCCCCCAAGCCACGGGAGGCCAGGGTGAAGGACAGAGGGGGCTGGGGGGCCGCAGGGCGCTGCCCACTAGCCGTCGGCAACCGCAGGTCACGGGCCAGGCTGCCAATGAGCACCCCAGCGGGCAGCCCCTCGTTGAGGCTGTAGAAGAGCTCGGTCGCGCGGCTGTAACTGGCAAAGCAGTTGAAAGGTCCAACGAAGAGCAGGAAGAGGAACAAGTGCTGGGGAGAGAGAGGCACAGGGGTGCGGGGAGGGGGTGGTGTTAGATAAGGAGGGGAGCCAGGAGGCAGCACCCCCTCTCCCGCCCACTGCCTCCCCCACCGCCACCGCGAGCAGGGAGTGCAGCATCTGCGACATGAAGCCATCCTCCCTCTCCCCCCCCATCTCCTGCCCCTCGTACAGCAGCTACTTCCAGGGCATCGCCGTCTGCACCCTCCACGCAACACCAGCTGCATTCCCCGCAGCAAACACTCACTGCCAGGGATGGCCCAGGGGCACTCTGCCTCCCGCCCCCCCGCCCCGCCACCAGCAGCAGCACTTGCGCCCCGACGTGCCATCTTCCTTCTTCTTCTCCACCACCCCCAACCCCCCCCCCCCGCCCAAGCTCACCCCCCTTCTCACCAGCAGCACCCACCCTCCCACCGGCAGGCCGGGGCATCCCCCTGCACACCCCCAAACATCTCCTTACCCCCTTCCGCTTCCCCAGCAGCGATGTGTAACCCGTCCCTCCCACCCGCTCCGTCCCAAAGCCTGCCCTTCCCGCATGCCCACCGGCCCTGCGATGCAGCGGGGACGCGGCCCGCACCGCGCACCTTGCGCAGGTTCCGACGGAGTCCCCCGCACCCGCCACCGCGCTCCGGGCGCCGCAACCCGCGCGGGTCCCCGCACCACCCCCCCCAAGCCCCGGCCACCACGGACCCCCGCCCGCCCCCGCGCAGCCCCGCCGCGGTCCCGGCTGAAAATACCGAGTTGAAGGGAAGGAGCCGCGGGGAGGGTGCGCGAAGGAAGTTGCCCGCCTCGGCGAGCGCGTCCCCAGCCCGCCGCGCAGGGAAACGGGCTCCCCCAAAGTAACTTCGGGCACCGTCTTCGCGGGGGAAGATGGGGAGTGTGTGTGAGTGTGTGTGTGTGTGTGTGTGTGTGTGTGTTCCTCCCTTCTCCCCCTTTTTAACCAACCCGTTCCCCTTTTTCGCGGCTCTCTGCTACAACCCGCGTCGGCAGCAGCAACAACAACAACATTAAAAAAAAATAAACTTTTCACGGCTGTTCTGATCTGTGGAGATCGGAGGAAAAAAAAAAAAACAAAACAACCAAACAACCAAAGAACAAATATATATATGCGTATATATATAGTTTGGTTTGTTTGGGTTTTTTTTCCCCCATTTTGCTGCTGCATGCGGAGTCGAGGGGGGAGATGGGGGGGTGACAGGACGCGGCTCCCCCCCTCCCGCCGCCCCAGCCCTCACCTGCAGGCTGCCGCGGGCGCTGGTGCTGCTGCCGCCGCTGCCCGGGGGACCCATGCCCGGCTGCCGCCGCCGCCGCCGGCTGCGCCCCAGCGGCCCGCCCGCTCCGCCGCCCGCCCGGCGCCTCGCCTCCCCGCGGCTGCCCATTCCCCCGCGCCGCCGCCGCCGCCGCGCTGGGCTGGGCTGTGCCCAGGACACTCCTCCTCCGCTCGGGAGGGCTCCGCCGCCGCCGCCGCCGCCGCGGGGAGGGGAGGAGAAGGGGAGAAAAAGGAGCGGGGGGGGGGCTCAGGCGGGAGTCACGGGCACGGCGAGGGGGGCGGCGGGGGGCGCGCCCGCGGAGGCTGCGGCAGCGCCGCGGGCAGGCGGGCGGGGTGCGGGGCGCGGCGGGCGGTCGGCGTCGGAGCGGGGTGGAAGGATGTGTGTGTGTCTGTGTCTGTGTGTCTGTGTGTGTGGGAAGCGCTAGGACCAGGGGAGGAAGGTTGTCCCGCTGTATTCTGGCACTGGTGAGGCAGCACCTCGGATACTGTGTCCAGTTTTGGGCCCCTCACTACAAGGACGACACTGAGGTGCTGGAGCAGGTCCAGGGAAGGGCAACGAAGCTGGTGAAGGATCTAAAGAACAAGTCTGATGAGGAGCAGCTGAGGGAGCTGGGGTTGTCTAGCCTGGAGAAAAAGAGTCTGAGGGGAGACCTTATTGATCTCTACAACTACCTGAAAGGAGGCTGGAGCGAGGTGGGGGTCAGTCTCTTCTCCCAAGGAACAAGCGATAAGACAAGAGGAAACGGCCTCAAGTTCCAGTAGGGGACGTTTAGATTGGATATTAGGAAAAATGTCTTGACAGAAAGGGTTGTCAAGCACTGGAGCAGGCTGCCCAGGGAGGTGGTTGAATCACCATCTCTGCAGGTATTTAAAAGGCGGGTAGATGTAGCGCCTAGGGACATGGTCGCTACACCACGGTGGTTTTGGTAGTGTTAGGTTAATGGTTGGGTTGGATTCAATGATCTTAAAGGTCCCTTCCAGTCTAGACGATTCTATGATTCTACGATTCTAAGATACTCCTATCTGTAAACTGTAAGAGGGAAAAAAAAATTAAAATTGAAAAAAAAACACGTTTTGTTTCTTCTGTGGAAAGACGTGGTGGTGTTGCTGTCAGCGGGCAAAGGGAGAATTCAAAGCTGCCATGGTCTGAGGAGCGTTGCCGAGCCCTGATGAGTAGCGAGCGGCTTGTGTCTGCATGAAATGAAAGTACTGCTTTGAGTTTTCAAGTTGGTGGAAGCCGCGCATCCTGCCAAATGAGAGCAGCAACTGCAATTTCCTGCTGGCTAGGAACCCGAAGGTCCCCTGCGGCAGAAAATTATGTGCTCTCATTTTATAGTCACCAATCATTGTTGGCTAGACTATGAGACTGGACTAGACATGAAATTATCAGCACTCAGGAAACTTCAAATAGCACAAGACCAATTACACATTTCCTTAACATCTCGGACTACCAAAAGGAGAGCTGACCTGCCCTGCGTTCCTTACACTGGCTGTCTTCAAGGTGTCAAACGGAATTTGAGATGTCCATCTTCAGCCGTAATGTGCTCAATGGTCTGGACCCAGGCTATTGCTGACGGTTCAAGTACTGGGTCTCTGGTCGGCCGTTGCATTTGCCAAGCACGGCGGAGCTGCCCTTCACAGAGGTAAAGTTTGTACAAGAGATTGGACTGTCTAAATCACACGGTCTGAAGACCACCTTGAACATTTCCACGCTCCATGGCAAGCACAATGTGCAGGCATTTGATCTCAGTTTAGGTAGTAAAAAATATATAGGACAGCAAAAATTTTACTTTCAGTCAGGACAAAAAATACTCTTCCCTTTTTGTTCTACAGCTCCTTGAGGCAAACTCCATGACCAATCCAAAATGGAGAAACAGCAACAACAAAAAAGTAATTTGTTTCCAAATCCAAAACCAGACTTATGCCCAAGTCTTTTGGAACACTGCATCTTTCAAAAGCAAGTCATCAGTGAAAAATACAGAACATAGTGTTTAGTAACTCTTGGGATGTTCTTGGATGTTGTGAGGATGAGGGCAGTGGCACAAGCTGAATAGAATAGAATAGAATAGAATAGAATAGAATAGAATAGAATAGAAGAGAAGAGAAGAGAAGAGAAGAGAATAGAACAGAACAGAACAGAACAGAACAGAACAGAAATGAAAATTTCCAAGACTGACTTCCTGCAGGGCTGTAAACAAATCATATTAATTCCTTTGTCTCAAATCCTCCAGCCTTGAAATATAAATAGTGCAATACTGTTTCTCTGAATTAGAGCTTTACCCCATTCTTGCTAAAGTCAGTGGCAGTGGAATCAGACTCTGTTTCATTCAGTGGATCTCTTTGAAACATGCTATGTTCATGCATCTATGATGCTAAGATCCATTCCATTCCCAAAATGACATTAGCACCACAATAATCATATGTGACTTAAACAGTAGAGCATTAGGGTACTAACAAAAGTCCCGGCTATATTTATTATTCACTAATCTCCAGGGGTTTGAAACCACTCAGTATGTACTGGCCTTATAAATTGTTTATATCTTTACCATTCAATTCCAGCACAAATAGAACAGGCAATACAGTATATACAGTTCAGAGCAAACATGTATAATTTAATAGAGAAATCAAACTACCCAAGTCCTTTACTAAATTCTCATCCATGTGCTCTGTTCTGCAGATTGCTTAGTGTGAAAGGTGCCCATAAACTCGATCCTGTTTAAGTTAGTTTAGCTGGACACAACAGATGCTTTTAGTTGGCTCACATCTGCTCTAATTTTATTCATTTCAACAGAGAAATATTGACTCATTTGGATTTCAGTCAGATTTTGACAGTGATTTATGTGGAGTTCGAATTTCATAGACCGATTATAAACTTAGTTTTAGTGAATCAGTAGTCTTCTTGCGACTGAATCTGGAGTCCCTATAAAATTTTATCTTTATTTTTTTTTCCCTCACGATGTCTCAGTTTATCTCCCTTTCCTCTTATCCTCTTGAAATTACTGACCTATTACCGTTCTTCGTAACCATCACAGCCACTGCATTTCCCTGAGGCCTCTGATAGGGCAGGTGATGCCTCTACTATTTTAGTATTTAGGCTTTCATTACACCTGATGCATTTTATTTTGTTAAACCACACGTGTAACAGCAGAATTAAAAGTTTTCTGGAGCAGCTGGTACCTCTACAATATTTTATTTTGTTAGACGTCAGCCACATCTAGTAAGTCTTAAAGGCTCTTTAAAGACTAAAGTGTCCAATAAATCTCCTGTTTAAGGAGGAGTGCTTCAGCTGTGTATGGGATATGGGATGAGGGCTGGGAGAGAAGAAGCAGTGCAGAAGAGATGAAAAATTGGCACATTCATTCCTGGCATTTTTTGGGGGGAGAGCCCCTTCCAAAGTCCCAGGAAAACCTTAGCTGATTTCATTATATTTCTATATTCAGTTATGTTTTCTGGGAATAAGATGTTAGCAGTTTATAAACCCCATCCCATTTGATCACATTTAGCTAAATGTATATTTCTAACTTGCATTTTCCTATATCAGATCTCATTATCACTGAATACATCCCTATATTGGGACTGCATCCAAGGTTCTGGTTGCAATTAGTGAATAAAAAGGAACAAGTAGGAGCACTTGACTAGGGATTCCTGACTGCCTCAGGTAAGTTACAAAGCACACAACCGAGATCAAGTGACAAACCATACCAGAAGTGTCATAGTTATTTATAAATACATTAAAAGAAGTACAATATTGCTACGGGAAAACAGAGTTTGTATTTGGCTTTATTAGGGTGACCATAGCAGGTATTGGTACTCAATTGAAATGCCTTGGTTTTGTGGGCAGTGTTCCAGTGGCAGATGGAAGTGCTTCCAGATGAATCATTCAGGACCTTCACTTCTGAAAGGGAATCTCAAATATTATTTTTTTTTTTTTTGGCATTGCTGGCAACCCTGACCAAGTCTTATAAGAGATGGGGATGCGGGTACGTGTTGTCCCCTCATCCTAGCAGAAAGCTGTCCCTGTTACAGCCTGTGGTTCTACTGGGAAATCTTGTGGTGTGAGATTCCCCATCAGTGACAGTCTACTGATTCAGCTGACAAACTTCCTAATACTTTAGTCAGTGTGACCCTTTAAGCCCTTGCTTTTCAGCGGGGAAGCAGTCAAACTGAGTGAAAACACTGGTGTTAGTATTGATTCCCAGTCACAATAAACCAAGGAAGGCACAAGACTCACAGCCTGCCACTTCTCTGAAGAGTTTAAACTGCAAGAGATACAGGGTGAGTAAAGGAGCTCCTTTTAACTGTTAGCGATACGAACTTTTTATCGCTTTGCTGCTCAGTAAGGAAAATGCCTTCCATCCTGAACTTCCTGCGCAGGGTAGTGGATTACAGTGTGAAAGACTCTACGAATATTAGATGGTGACCTTGCCCGCAGAAGTGCCGAGCATCTGGTGCTCGCATTTGTACTGAAAGCTGTGATCATTCCATGTCACTGTAGATCAGACCTAGCATGATCATCCTGCTCTCAGCACAGAGCCAGAGAGGGGCCTTGGCACTGCTTGCCCTTGTGACACTGAAAGAGAGTAAAAAACCCTGTGTCCAGCTTGAATAAAGCAGCGGTGGAGCTGGAAGATGGACGAGATTTTGGAGTTTATATGGCTCAGATCTCCAGCCACGCTTTCAAAGGGCTGGTCCTCACAAGCCTCTTGCAACGTGCACCTGCAAGGTTCTGCTCAGCAGCCTGTCATGAAGAAACCCCTGCTGCCGTCGTGACAATCTTACAAGAAAATGGCTAACATGTGAAAAGTGGTTTCTAAACTTAAGAAGAAGTACCCCGCGAGACAAAGCGATATATGCTAGGAAGGCTGACAAAGGTGGAGGAGATTTTCCCGTCTGGTTGGCTTAGCGTCTACTGGGGACTCCTGTGTTGAAGTATCACAAATCCAAGGTATTACACACCGGCAGGGAAAAGAAACTCGGAAAAAATATTCCTGCAGTCTCTGAACCAACTGCATTTGATACATTTGACCAACTTCCTCTCGAATTCTTTTGAGGTTTCATAAAAATATGAGTTCTTTTGGTTACGATGTTTTGCGTATGTCTCCATACGTTTTGCTCGTGTCTCTTTTTGCCTGGAAAAACGCCAAAATATTTCAGCAGTGAGAAAGATTGCCTTCGATGTATTTCTAGTCTGATCACAACGCTATTTGCAAATGACAAACCAATTTAAAGTTTATTAACTAAGCATAATTTTCTAAAAGTAAATAGGAAGGGAGGATTTAACTCAGATTATATTCCAGCACATCTTTTTTTACCAGTGTTTTTTTACAGTGTATTACACAGTGTATTAACATTAGCTTTCACTGACTGCTTGTGTAAGGCTTAAAATAATAATGATACAACTTTTGTTTCGTACAAGCCAAAGCACAAGCTGAGGTGCAGTACTAAAATGATACTGCTAAAAATTATTAATGCTGTAGGTCTTTCATTACTGTGCTTATCACATTAGTTCAGGGACAGCATTCCAGCTTCTGCCAGCTTGCTTTCTACATAATGCCTGCAAGTTATGAGAGTGTCATGAATATGTATATGTTTTTTAATTGACTTCTCAATGACATTAAGCCATGGCTTCTGAGCTGAAGTTACAACCTCTTGATGCCAGAAATCAGATCTGTGAGGAGCACACTGCTCCCAGCAGTGGAGCACAATGCACTGGAGAAGCCCTGTGATGTGCTCAGTAGATATCAGATGTGGAGGCACGTGCCTGTTGGGCTCCATGTGGGCTACCGTGTATGAGGTAGTTCCTCTAAGCCAACTAGCCACAGCCTGCAATCCCATTTCATTTTCTGAGATGGCAATGGTTAGAGAGTGGATATAGTGCAGTAATACAGACCATTTTTCCTATGACTCCTGCAGCTCTAGTAGTATTCCAGCTTCTCTGCTCTTTGTTCCTCTGGAACAGACCTTTGTCTACATTTAACTTTGTCAGTTGAACTTCCCCGCTTTGCTCTGAACTACGTAGAAGATGATGTAGTTTCACCTGAGGTCTTTGGCCACGTAGGATGAACATTTGCTTCCTTGACAATAAATTATTTGGAATTTTCCAGGGACCAGATTCTGTCATCTTCCCTCTGTCTACATTGAAGTAAAAATTCTTAATGAAGTTGTTAGCTCTAAATTCCCTAATACTAACTTATTCCTTGCTCACCAAAATTCTTAAAGAACCCAAAAAGCTTTTTACTGAACTCAGAATAATTACTGTGTGATCTGGGATTTGGGCCAAATTGCTTCTTTTATTAGGACAAGTGAATTGACCAACTCTCAGTGGGATGTAGTACATTTTTATGTCTGTGATGAAATGAAGATAGGGAAACCAAACAACTTAATGCGTAGTCAACTTTTTACATAATGGGAAAACATATTGGCTCTCTGCTTCAGAAATCTTGCTGCTGATAGTGGCTGTATTGTTCGTATTGTCGCTCTGATCACTCAGCTCCCTACTGAGATAAGAGACAATAGTGTTTTCTCCACAGAGGCCCTGGGTTCACTCGGCAGAGCTGAACAAACGGCAGGAGCCAAACCTCCTCTGAGGTTCATCCAAATACAGATTTTCTTGAGTTTGTAAAAGCATTTGGTCACATCAAAATCGCACTGCTGTCTTGTTCAACTTTCATATGTAGTAAAAAGAGAGGATTACTCATTAGAAAGGGTGGGATTTGCTTGCTCTGACTTTGATATCTGAAAATAAGGCATCCAGTCTAGGCTCTTTCTTTCCTTCCTGAGATAAAGACATTTCCAAGGTATGTAACTGAAAGAGATAGGTGTCTAAAACAAGGGAGACAAATTACTCTCTGAATGGATCTGTTTCTCTCCAAACTAAAAACACGGGTCAGAGTGAGTAGCTCAGATACAGATGCTTGAATTTTATTTGTTTAAAGATTATAGAGAGAGTGCTGAAAGTGTAGCCACAATAGCCACACTGCAGATGTGACTTTTAGCCATACTCTTAGAATAATTAGAAATCTACTTCGAGACCACTGTTAAATCCAAAGAGCATCCAAATATTGGATGCTAGCAGCATGCTTCTCACAAATTAGCAATCAAGAAATATTTACAGATGTTACTTCACAATCATTTTAGACAAAAATTCCACCTGATAGGAAAAAAAAATAGCGATCTATCCCTAACAAAGTTTCAGAAAGTCAAAATTCATTGTATAACTTATTTTTTATGAAGTAATATACAATTTAACTCAGAGAAGTGAAGAAAATAACTTCTAGGAAGGTGATGTTTGAAATTTTTACCCGCAATAAGACAGTACTTTCACTTGACAAATTTGAGATGTTTTTTAAGCAGCATTGAAAAGTCAAGTTTAGAGTTTGACTTCACTCCTCTTCCCAGTGCTGCACATCTCTAGGGCTCCACATAATAACCATTTAATTCAAAAAATCAGAAACTCAGCAAGCAGTTTAATAAAAGTCAAAAGGCATTTCCTACAGCATAGAATAAAATTATCTAGTATTTTACTTCTTCATATAGTGAATTTCTTCAGGGAAAAAACAATTTTCTTTTTTTTGTTAAAAAATGGAAATGCATAATTCATGGAAAAATGAACAGCCTCTACACAAGGGTAAAACCTTTTTCTCCTTATTCAGGGTAATATTGCATTGTGAATGAAATAGCAATTAATGTAAATTTCTATTTGAAACTTTATTTTAGTAATGTACCATCTAATGTGGCAGTGTTAACAGCATAACCAAGATGTTTGTTAGTGTTTTCCTGTTCCTCAGGGGTATAAAAAACTCAGTTTCAATTGTCTAGCCAATGAACAAGAGCATAGAACTGCTAGCTGGAATAGCTTTTACATGGTATATTGCCCTTCTGGTACATCTCTTCAAAAATTGATATATGCATAAATAGTACCTCTATGTATAGAATACGTATTGTAAGTAAATTGACTGAGAAGATCTTGCAGCAGAGCAAAAAATAACAATCCAAGGAACCCTAAAATAACGGAAACTGAATACAGTCTGATTTGAATTGTGTGCATCATGCTACAAACACAGAAAAAAAATGTCCCTGTTGCATTTTCCGCATATTATTCAAGGTAGTTTTACACATACGGTCATAGACATTAAAATACTCTTCTTGCATGAATCTTTCATTTGATAATAAGTAATTTATTTAAGTTTTAAAAACATTCAGCAATGGGAAGATCAACACAGGGGAAGAGATAGTTACTAAGTGGACTATGGAAAATAAACTTTTCATTTTTCATTTTCTATCCAATATTAACTCAAATCTCATTCTGATCAGTCTGAAACTTTAAGGATTGCCCTTAATGCTTTTTCTGAGTGAAAGTAGAAAGATCAATCTCTGAAAGAAATGGTTGGTACTGTGTTAACTACAAATCTTCTTGATACTGAAACCATTTTGTGGATGTATAAAGATCCTTAAATAGAAATTTGTGTGATATGTATGCCATATGTATGTCCAGCATATACGTTACTAATTGTTAGTGAGCACTTTTCCTCCTTAGACTTGGATTGCCGTGCTTGATCTTCTGAAACAGCAGCCTTTGTCTCGCCTTTCAGCTTTACACAACCATTACTAGCTTTTATAAACATAAACACAGTTGTCTCCACATATCACAGCATAATGAATATTGATATTTTTATTGCTTTTTTTCAAAGACATAAAACTATCTTTGATTTTCTGCACAATTGTCTATTGATTTGTATTTAGTTATTTGACATTGCATTCATTACCTTCTAGTTTTATGATTATAGTTTTATTGTTATAAAATTCATAACTGGATTAAAAGCTGGACTGGCTGCTGTAGACTGATATTTGTGTGTGTGTGTGTGTGTTTTTTGGAAAATGGAACATTAAAAAAAAATGGAAATGTGCTATTGAGTGTTGCTAGTTCCAGTCCAGGTCAATTCTTACTATGGGTCAATGGAAACAATAATAGTTATTTCAGGTCACTGAACTTTGTAACATAAGTGGCTTTACACTCTTCAGAAGCTGTTTTTAGAATTTATAAAAGGAGTTCAAGTTCATGATTTTTTTTCTTCAGTAATTTGTACCCCTAGCTAGTTTCAAAGTTGAGGTAATAATAATAATAATAATTAAAAAAAACTAAACAGAATGTCATTTGTTTTTTCAGACAGAGAGAAGTGTACAGCATCAAGACTTCCCACCAACCTAGAATGGATGCTTGTTCTCCCGTTACAGTACGTGGGAAGTTTATGCCACAGAGTAGAATTCAAAACAGCTTGATGGTTGATCTGGGAGCCATTGAAAATTATCATGGTCTCTGTGAAGTGCCTAAAGCTCACTTGAGAGAAATATCACACAGTGTTACCCACCAAATATATTTTACATCTGGCCTGGTTTGATTAAAGCTATGGATTGTCATCACTATCCACTGGACAACACTGAAGGCTCAAAACAGCCTTTGACTCAGCAAAGAGGCCTGGATTTTCCCTAAGGGATCAAGGAAGAGGGAACAACCTTTTTTCAGGACTCAGTTAATGGCAGATAAGCTGCCACTTCATTTTTGTAAAAGGGCTGATGTTAGAGGCTTTGCCAAGGAAGGTACTTTCAGGAGTTCCTTCTGAGCCATTTATTCAAACTGAGAGAATGTGTTTCTTTGGAGGAAGCTAATGAGGATGCCTGAGGAGGAGTGCTTTGGACTGCTGGAACTAAAAAGGTAAATCTGATGTTGCTGGGGCTAATGAATAAAAAGTATAAATGCATGCTCAGTGGTGGGACACAGATTGCATTCTCCCTGGTCCTTTTATATTTACCAATACAGCTGGAGTTCACTCAGTTCACTTCCTCTGAAGAAGACTGTGGGTATGTGGAAGGTGGAATTGTTCCAGGCTGACTCAAAACAGCTTATGTGCTATTCCACAGACCGCCGTGTATAGAGATGGAAATGTCATATGTTGGGAAACAGGCGGAGAAACTTCCCTCATTAGAAGTAAGAAGAGGCCGACTAGCTTCACATGCTACACACAACTAAAAGGACTGCCATCTTTGCAAATACCCTGTGCTGTTTTACAAAGTGGCCTGGCTCAGGCTAGGCTTTGAAGAATTCCTGAGAAAGAATGGGTTTTGACATCAGGTGAGCCAAAAAATTTGCTACAATGTTAAAATAACTGATCTGAAAAGAGCCAACTCAGTATCTTGCTGCAGTGTTGAGTTGGTGGAAGCTGACCAGATTCAGTAATGTCATCCATACAGAGAATTGTCAGTATCAAATACACATTATAAATGGCACGGGAGAGAGAGACAGGCACTGAACAACATCTTTATATTAGTAATTTCTAACTTTGGTACTCCTACTTATATTAAATAAAATATAAACCCTTTAAAACTTTCAGCTTTCCCAAGCTGTTATCTTGTTTTCTGAAGTGATAGCACCTTCCCTTGGCCTCCTGCTGCTTCGGTTAATCTTTGGTGATTTAAATATAACTTCATTGTGTTTGCAAATAGTATTTGTTCAGGACAAAGTTAAAGTAATTCCTTCCCAGGGATAATAGGAAAAACCCAAGAACAAAACAACTTCAGAAAACGTAAAATATTTTTGATCACAGCATGTGAAGGCAGAAGAGGCAGGGTAGACACTAGAAATAGCCTGACTGAGGGATGTGCCATATTGTCACATGCATAATTCATTTTCCAGATAATGTAAAGCCTCGTATATAACGTTTCTTGAAAATACGTATGAAGATAAGTAACATACTTAGGTAATCCACTCATGTTGTACAGAAGAAGGAGGGGAGAAATCTATTCCTCTTTGCACGGAGGGAAGGAGCTCTGGTGGGTAAACTTGTACTACCTGCGCACGCTAGCAAATTAAACTTTTTTGATAACCTTGAGTTATACGTAGGAAAATGTTGTGAATTTCAGAGGAAGATTGTGACTTCTCACAACACTGCTGTGTTTATTTGTATGCATCCAAGATAAAAATGTCTTTGGAGATTACCATTCAAAAATAGTTTGGCTGCATGCGCTTTGCTCTGGCAGCTTAGAGCGGTGAATCTGTCCATCTTAAAACAATATCTCTCGGTTAAAGCAGGCAGAAGTGTGATGGTATCAGGTTTCAGTCATGAATGAGGTAATAGACTTCTGCTTTTTTGTGTGTGTGTCTCCACAGTTCATGTTATTTTGCTTAAAAAAGATTACAGAAATTGATCACATGACTCCTGACCTCAGATTTCACTTGTATAAAAATCTACAAAATATGAATTTGCACTGTTCTATGATTCATTCAGCATATTAAGGTAACAGATAAGATTTAATATCCACAGTATTCTATGTCATTCCTTATCTGAACATGCTTGTATTCTTTTTTTTTTTTTAATTTAATTTATTCTACGTGTTCATCAAAATGAGTAAATTTACTGTCTCAGTTATTGTTGTAAATCATAGCAGGAATTCCAACAGACAAGTTAATTTTAACTGATGCTACCGACATGCAAAGTAAGAGTTTAGCAATGTTCTCTGGGTACTTGTGAGATGATAAGCTGATGGCTAAGTACAGATGCTTCGACTCACCTAGCATCCTGTCCTGTGTTTGTCTGTTTCTCTGGTTTGACTCTAAAGATGACTTACCCAACTCTTAATGTTTGTGGTGTTGGTATCTGAACATAAACAAGAGCAGATAAATTAGAAGGAAAACCTTTAAATATCAATCAGCGTGTTTTTCTCCACCCTTTCTTTGTGTGAGTTGTGCTGCTTCCCCTAACTCTGCGTATGTTTCTTCCAAGTGGTGGATCCATGGCTCTACCTTGCTATAACGGGATCCTGTTAACTATCCTTACTCTATTCCTGGCTTATGAGGTTACCACACTTACCAGTACCTATGTAGAATAGCTCATTTTAACATGGTCTAAAGTACTGAAATCAAGTTTGCCCATGTGTATCTGAGGTTCGAGAAAACACGAGGAATTTCTCAGAATTGCTTTTACAACCTTTGTTTTTTTCTTTTCCCATTTCAGGACATTACTTTTTACTATATCAGCTTCTAAGTTGAAGAAGTTTTTGCATTCATATACTTGGATGCTTCAACTGGATACCTAGATATTTTTATTTTTACTTTTCTGAATGTAATCCCTTTTGAGTTACATCTTTTTTTTGATTATTTATAACAAATTTGACACTTTTTTTTTTGTATTTTTACTCTCCAGTTCTTTAGGATTGTTTTATCTAGTTATTCTAGTTTTTGTTCTTTTCCTGCCCTGAATAGTTGTATTAATGAATGCTTCCTAAAAGTTATTATTTTTTCATGTCAGAGTCAGTTTAATTAAAGCAGTGGTAAAACATGTTAATATTTATGTATGTTTTGGGGATAAGCAAAATGTCTGTGCTTTTTGTCTATTTTGATTTCATTATTTTGTGAAAGTATTTTTTACCTATGAAATATTTTTATCCCCTTTGTTACATGAACTGCTCTTTTTTATCCTTTGGGAATTTTCTCTGTCCATTCACAGCATCAACCACGTCAGACTGGAGATATCTACATGCAGATATTCTGAAAATGATGTCTTCCATGGCAGATGGTATTTGCAAAGCCATGTTTAATAGTGAATAGTATAATACATAATTTAGTGGATCACACAGGACCCAAGGTACTTTTAACTGCATCACTGCATAGCAAATGCCAGCGCATAGAATACTTTGGTGACCGTCTGAACTATAATGAGCCAGTTTGACAAAGACCCATGAATTAGAAAAAATGTGAATGCCATGTGTATGTGTGTACAAACTTTTATTGTATTTATACATTTGTGTTTTGGAGAAGGTTTTATTTGATGCAGTGCACAACACCTGGTGCTGTGCTGAGAGTTTTGTATTGGCCTACATTTAACATTTTTCAATCTCTTTGCTGCTTGCAGAATTCAAGCTTTATCTTGCTATCACAGTGATTTAATAATAATTGCCTTTGGCCTTTTGTCTTTCAGGGCTTGTCTTTATGTATCTTTTCCATTTCAGTGTACTGCAATGTAGGCTATCTATCTCCTGCAGTTCACATTAAATAGCTCTTGAGAACAGGCAATCAAATGCTGCTCCTCCTTTTGCCCTGGAAAACACATGATTTTTAGGCTGAGGACTCTTCTCAGTCAAATGCTGAATTTCAACCAATCTACATGATTTTCCATTTACTTTAAATAGATAATGTATTCTCCTTATTTTATGGTTTTAATGTCTGCTTTTCCTACTCAAAGAAAAATGCAACTTTGACAATATAGGAATGGATCTATAAATGGGACTTAGGCTCGGTGCTGAATGCTATGGTATGCTTTAAAAGATGGGTCTCATGCATTTAGTGACTGAATGGGTTCTACAGCTTGACCTCTGAACTGTCTTGGCATTACTAGGGGACAATAGACTTTTAGATTACCACTTGCATTATCCAGTGAAAAATGCTAGGAAAATATTTAAACTTATCCCTAGTAAAATTTCACATTTAAGTGTCTACATAAAAGGCACCTAATTTTTTACACACTTACAACAAACTTTGCCACTCTTCCTTGGCTTCCTTTCTGCCCTTTTCTTCCAGAATGTGACCAGGGAATAATCCATCTATTTTACAGAATCACAGAATGGTAGGGGTTTGAAGGGACGTCTGGAGATCATCTAGTCCAACCCCCCTGCCAGAGCAGGGTCACCCAGAGCAGGTTGCACAGGAACGCATCCAGGCAGGTTTTGAATGTCTCCAGAGACAGAGACTCCACCACCTCTCTGGGCAGCCTCTTCCAGTGCTCTGCCACCCTCAAAGTCAAGAAGTTCCTCCTCATGTTTCGGTGGAACTACCTATGCTCAAGTTTGTGCCCATTACCTCTTGTCCTGTCCCCGGGCACCACTGAAAGAGCCTGGCCCCATCCTCCTGACACCCATCCTTTAAGTATTTATAAGCATTGATAATGTCAGTTTCAGAATAAGCATTCAATGTCAGTTTCTCCTCTCTCCACATAGTTTAAAAATCTAGTAATGAGATAGAAAAGAAATTTGTGGAAAATGTGTCCTGTTACACCTTTTCACTGGATTCCTGTGTCATGCAACTGAGATAGTGACTTAGAATGTTATTTGAGATGAAGATATTTTCAGTTTCTCCTCTGAAGGCTGACCCTCACTGCACAGCATAATAAAGGAAAGAAAGAAAAAGTGGGGAAAAAAATGGAGAAAAATTATTCTGAAACTGAAAAGTATGAGATAGAAAAGGTAATGAAATAAGCTTCGCATTTGCTCATCCCAGTGCCCAGGCCACAAGATTGTAGATCGTTTTCTGTCTGATTCCATGACCATTTGATTAGACTATAAAAGGCTCAGCCTTACTCTGAATACCTCTTGCCTTCTGGTTATAGCGGTACCCACATTTCTAGCAGCAGGAGGAGAAATTTAATACGTGTGTCCTCCATTCCAGGCAAGTACTTGAATCAGTGATCCTTGGATATAAGGAAGTCTTCCTTCCATCTGTTTTTCACCTCTAGGTACTGATCTTGTAGAGTACCAGACCAGGTGCATTAGCAACAGAGAGTGAGGCTCTTTAGTTCGCAAATCCCAACTGGGCTTAGACGTGAGACTTCAATCGGGGGATGCATGTTGCTTGCTTTGAAGTAGGCTTCCTGGTCCTTGGAGACCTTGTTGTTGTCACAAATTTGACTTGCTCTGCTTCAAAAGGTAAGTAAGCATTGCAGGGAACTGATTAAAGGAGAAGGATGAACGTTCACATTTTGGATACAGGCAGTTAATGTGGCAGCTGAATCATTTTGCAGTCTTAGCCCTTTCTCTAATTTCTTTATCAGAGTCTCCTGCTGTTTTCTGGAGCTACATTTCTTTTCTGTTTTTCCTTGAGGGTGTGGACCACAGTCAACTGAGCTTATCTTTACTTAATGTTTATCTACAGAGTTTCAAAGGCATATGTTTTAATTTTTTCTTGATTTATAAGCCTATCCTCTGGTTTTTCAGAAAGTTGTATCATACCTGAAACAATGTGTATAATTAGATAAATGAAAAATAAAGATAAGGTCTAAAGTACCTGTGAGCTGTCAAGAAGTTTGATTCTCTAATGCACATCTACTTTTGCTATATTATATTTTTCAAACCTCACATTAAGGCCACAGATAATTCATGTGCAACGCAGTGTAAAAATATGTAAAAACTAGTCTGTCAGGCTTTGATTCATGAGTGATTTACATTTTTCTTGGTATGACTGATTCCTTCTTGTTTTGTTCTCTGATGAGTACTTCCTTCATCAAGCTCTCCAAGTTCCTGAATCTTCATTCTCAACAGAAATCTTTCACCTCACATCTTTTTATCTATATTTGTTCTTTTATACTTCCCTCAGAATTCCTTTTTTACTCCCCTTGATTTTCTAAGTGAACATTCACTATATTTAACCCTTTGAGTTGGAAGGAAAAAAAACACAACAAAACCATGAAGGCTTGAATTGCTTGTGTACTTAGAACAAAATTGACCACAAATGACAATACTAAGTTAAATGTTTCAAGACAATGAGAGTAATGCACTGACAATAGTGATCATATCTTTTGAGAATGGAAAAAATGCAGTATGCCTTCCCAAACCCACAATGGAGTGGCTATAAGGTGGGGGTCTATTATTTTAGGAGTTTTCCAGAAAGAATCATCTGCAACTGTCTGTGGTTGTGCATGCAGCGAAATTCTTTGTGGTGAGCTCTGGATAACATCTGGACATCACAAACACTACATGGGGATTTTGGACACATTTTCTGCCCCCAGCACTTCCTCTGTGCCGTGTAATCATGAGCAATTTATGTTGCCTCTCAGTAGTTGAGCTTCCTTTGCTGTGCCTTGGAATGATAAACACTTAAAGGGCAAATTGGGCGGGAATCAGTTGCCCTAACCTTAGATCACTCACAATGTCCTCCATCTGCTGCTGCTGCATCCTGTTTCATATCTTCCTCATGGATATCTTGGATAGCCCAGAATGCCTAGGTTTAGGTAGTTGACTACTACTGCTATTGCCTCTTCCACACTTTTGTATTATATCGCCAATGAGAGTGGCAGTAGCTCCCAAGTCAGCTCCCAGACATACTTACGAGTGATACAAGAATTTCTCTATCACCTTGCTGAGGCATGATTATGGCTAGTGGTATGGTTACCCCAGGCTTAGTAAAAAGAAGGAATACAACCTGAGCTGAGCATCCACCATACCATTATAGTATTAGTTATACTAGCACATCCTTATCTATCCTCATGCTTAATGCTAGCTGTATTCTGACCTAGTTGGCTCTGTCTCTTCTGCTTTGATGCCCAGCTCAGTGATCAAGGGAATGTTAGTCTGTATTCAAGTTGACTTTTGCTAGTAGAGTCACGATGAATTCTCCCTTTCCCTGCTCCCTGTAGCCCATCCTTGATGAAGTGATTGCAATACAAGTCTCAATGGTTTACTGAGTAATGAACATTTAAACGATTCAATCGTTTGTGAGAGTGAAAAAGCAGATGTTATCTTGTCATGAAAATGGCATAAATTCTGTGGGCATCAAACTACCTATTTTCTGGTCTTTATCAGCTTAAATAAAATGGCACATTTAGTTTTGTCTCTGACTTCACTGAGAAATGCATACCTTTTACTGCAGACAGTAATGGAGTGAATTTGAAGCACTTCATCACATGTAGCTTCCATCCCAAAATTCATCTGAACACAAGAGAGAAAATCTATTTGAGGTCCACTGCACAGACCTTAAAACCAGTGCAATTTATATGAAAACACAAGTAGCTCCAAGAATCAATAATGATCATCAACATCATCATGTGCAATTCTGTAATCCCTTTTACCTGAGATCTCAAGGAATTTTACAAGTAACTGTAATCAAAGTTCAGCAGCTCCCTGTATAATAGTGTGCATTTTACTACTCCTGTACATTTTTCTTTTTAAGTGGTGAGCATTAGTTTGGGAATTTTAAAGCATTTTGATGCCTTAAAAAAAATACAAATAAAGTATTTCTATAGAAAGGATAAAACCCCCCAGTATTTTAAATCTGCAGAGAACGGCTATTTATTGCTCAATAACACAATTTATGACTAGATTGTTAATAATGTTTTCAAAAGTATTCTATTAATATAGGAACACAAGTCCATTTTTAGAAGTGAAAATTAAATTGCTCTTATTCTCTTAGAAATCTCACTAGCCAATCAGACACAATTCAAAATACTTGAGTGGCTTTAAAAACAAGGCCCTTTGGAACCTCAGACTAATTACAATTCAATTCAACCTGGGCTTCTAATTACTTAAGTTACTTTTGAAAATTGAATCTCTAAGTCGTTAATGCCCAGATGCTTACGATTATAAAGGCCCTTAACTCCCTCTGAAGTGTCAGTTAAGAGCCCAGATATCTTTCAGGCTCTGATGTTAAGTATTTTTGGCCAATGTCACCTTAGACATACCAGTATATAAGTTGGTGATGGGGCAGTTTTACAATGCATGATTCTGAAAGAGAAATTTTATTCCTTATTGCTGCATGTGTGAATGTGTACTCCACATCAAAATGTATCCCTGAGATATTTTCAAGCAGAAAAGTGAAAGGCACATTCTGCACCATCTTTTTTTTTTTTTTTTTTCTTTTCCATTTCTAAAAATATCTAGGCCAGCTTCAGGCCTCTATGTCATGTGGGAAACTGTATTATGTCTTCCAGATTTAGAAAAACGTTAGAAGAGAAGCACTTGTGTATTTAACTGTACATGCGAAGAGTTAACTGGAGCCATCTGTTTCTTCAGGGCAGAGTTGAGTCTTCTTGTGAATCAGCTAGCAGGAATCTGTCTTTCCCTGTCAGCTTTCCTGAAGCAACTTTAATGCAATATCAGGCACGGGAAGGGAGTCCTATTTTATATTTGCATTAGATGTTTTGAAACATTCAAATGCTAATACAGTTGCAGCAATGTTTGGAAGAGGAAAACATGGCAAAGAAAGGAGCAGAGAACATGTGGGATTTGTCTTGGAAGTTGTTTAGAAAAGATGGTTAATTCTGCATGACTTTCAGCATCTTTGTTTTATGAAAAGATGGTTAATTCTGCATGACTTTCAACATCATTGTTCTATGCACCAGTGCAAAGAAATATTTTTTTCCTTTGTTTTTAAATAAGGATATATATTACTGTTGTATTTAAATCACTTCATGTGGTACATAATACGGTAGGAACAGGCATGTGCTTTTCACAGACACACATATACACACTCGGCTGTTATACATTATGTGATTGTTGATGAAGTAAAAACCTACTCCTGTAACCAGTGGAGTTAATAAAGGCAGAATCAGACAACATTTGCCATGTCTTTTGCAGGGAATTCTAAGCCTAGCTCCCAGCATTCTTGCAGCTCTGCAGTGGTTGATGATGTTTATGTCTAGGCATATACATATTTATATTTTTATACTCATGCAATCAGGATTTTGGTGACTACCTAATGCTGACTCGTATGTATAGTCTTTATTCTTATTAATAATTTTTGTGCTAATAAGAGATTAATTTCTATGAAAATAGAAGGGATGTATGTTGAGGATTTATTGTTATTTTAAGTTTCCTGAAATAAACAGACTTCTTCCTCCTCACGTGAAAGCTTGTCATAGTCTAAGGAGAAATCTACTTATTTTATTTTTATATAGCAGGCCATTTCTCTCAGTATCCCAGAAATGCATATAAATAAATTGCATATTCTAAGATCAGTGGTAAACAACAATGTTAAGTGAAGGTACTGCCTGAAGACAAGAGGTCTGCAGCTGTCTTCAAAGCTTTTATTGCTCATGTGGACCTTAATCCAAAGCTTTAACATACTGCATGTGACAGAACTGAAGTGATTCACAGCAACAGCAGGAGGTGTTAATGTACATGTGATGTCTCAACGTATTTCAAGAGACAGAAGATAATTGATTCTTAGGCATCTCTGTGACAAAACTGAGCTTATTAGTCATTATAACCTGAGATTTCATTCTTCCAGGCAGGAGAATTCATACAGATTTCATAATGATTTAAAAAAAAATAAAGAAATAAATTGTTCATCCAATTAAGAGATTTCTTTTTTTAGTTATTTGTTAAATATAAACGTGTATAAATTTAAATATGTAGCAGTTGACTTCCAGAGTAAAGAATGAATAACTAATGAATGAGACACAAAAGGAAATATTTCTATTGGTTTCACAGGCTTGATTAAGGCAATCCTGAAAAGCCTCCAAAACTCCCTGATCTTGCTTACACCAAAGACAATAAAAGTCAGTGGCAGAGACGTTTTCTTAATGATGACAGTAAACATCCCATCTGTTTTTTCACTCATCCAGCAAACCAAATTTAGAGTTTATTTGTGAGAGAGGAGGTGGGGGGAAGAAAAAGGATATGTTTGTTTCTGAACTTATTTAATGTTAAATAAGTTCCTTTTCAAGCATAATTTTGGGTGTTTAATTACACTTTATTTCTCCTTGAGAGTAGAGAATATATATCGTAGTGTTATCTGAGCATGTAACTGTTTATAAAGACACTTTTGTGATTTTCTTGTATTTGAGTCATTGTTTCCACAGATGAAGAGAATAAGCAACACAAAATGTATTTATTAAAAAAGTATCTAATATAAAATTCTGATCTGAATAGCAGTCATGATTCAAGCTTATCACCTTTTTTTGCCGGTAGGGTAGTGGAAAGAACAAATAAGACTATGGAAAACCAGGGCATGGCTAGGGAACGGGAACAGGAACATACCAGGTCCCATTTCAGTTTGGGACCTTTGTGTGCTAGCAAAGAGATTCCCCAAGAACATGGGACTGGAAGGGACCTAAGGGACTGTTGACTCCAGTCCCCAGATACCCCAGGCATCTACAGTTTATAGACTTTCTCATAAGGAGCTATGCCCCTCACATTAGGCTTTTTTTTTTTTTCCCAAAAATGTTTTCATGATTAATAAATCTTATAATTTTCAGTTTACAGGTATAAGTGACCAGTAGAGGTACATTTAGTCTTGTGATGTTACTATCTTTCACTTTATGGTTCTTTCTCCTCTTGTTTCTCTTGAGCTGTTTGTATTACGCAGAGATGTTTCCTCTCAATATTTTCCTTTTTGATAGGCCAAACACATGTTTCTGTTTGTTTGTTTCTTTGCTTTTAAATGAACACACAGTGGTATGGAAGAGGTTTCACTGAGGCCTAAAAATGTTTTCTCTTATAAAATTCACTTAAATGGACATATGACATTGGGCTGATAACACTTTCTCCATTGTGATATCACTAAATTGAAAAAACAACCCAAATCACCAGTTTGTTTATTTAGTGACAAGAAGGTGTCTAAATATATGGCTGTTATTGTTCTAAAGTAGCATCGGGGTTGACAAAAGAACGTTAGAAATAGTTTATTTTACTTAAGAGATCAATGCCTTCTATAAATGCCTGGAGTTAATTTTCAGGTCTGGACTCCTCTTAAGTTCATTACCTAATGTGCATTTACATAGATCTCCAAAAGGACTGCTTGCTCTTTAGCTACAGCTCAATTCCCACAGACCAAACAGAAAATTACTCTTTACACTTGAGGGACTGCATTTGGATGAGTTGATGGTCTGCCTGAATGTTGCCTTTTAACTTGACTAGGCTGGATGGATAGCTGCAGGCTGGTAAAATGCTCTCATTTCATTCCTGCTGTTGACTCCTCTTCTTTGCATCTCCTTTACCTATTCTGTGCATGATGTTCTGTTTATTCCTGCTTGTGCTTGAGTAGTCTTCCTCTTTCCCATGTTTAATTTAAGGCAAAAAAGCAATAGGTTCAAACATCAAACACTGCAAAGAGGGCATCAGGCAATAGATAATTGTTTCTGGGAAAACCAGACCAAGAACATGATTTCAGAAAGGCTACCTTTTGTTAAGATCTTTCCAAACCACTATGTCTAGGATTGAAGGAAGGTTGCTTCTTGCTTCATACGCTGCTGAAGATTTGGTAATCAGATTAAATTATGAACATCGTGCTCTGACAGTGTCAGGGTTTGTGAAAATACTTTGTGGTATGTGGTAGAGGAAAGACTAAAGAAGTCAGATCTTATAATTATGGGGTACAGTTCATGTACAGCTCCTTACACTGTCCACTCTTCACTCTACACAGAAACAGCTCTGAGAGAGAGGGTACAAGTCCTGAGAAACCCACCAGAAATCTCATCACAATATCGTAACCAATATCCTTAATTTATGAAAATTTACCCTTTTAAAATCAACCCCCTTTCTTTCAGATGAATTGTTAGCAAATTAAAATAGAAACAATCATGTCCACACAATCCAGTTATAAAATCCACTCTTACTGACATTTTCAGATTTGAAGAAGTCTCCATGCAGCAGGCATCTGCTCTTGGCCAGTGCTGCTACAATTGCACTGCTTCTCTAGAGAAGCTACTAGTAGTCTGTATTTCTTTCTCAGACAGGATATTCAGATTTCTTCTGACTGATGATTTCCTTGGCGCTAGCTCCTTATTCCCCTGCAAGTTTTAAATTTTTCCTTATGGTCTAGTTTGATTATTGTTTACTCTGAAGTAGCCAGTAGATTATTTGATCTTTCTTTTCCATCTTCTTTTTTCTTCCTGGTTCCTTTAATATCTGTTGTGACTATAGAAAATTCATAGAATCATAGAATCATAGAATCTTCATGGTTGGAAAGGACCTTTGAGATCATTGAGTCCAACCATACACACACACACACAAAAAACCCAAAACAAAACAAAAAAACCAACAACCTACAATCTCTGCCACTAGAGCATGCCCTGAAGTGCCACATCTAGAGGTTTCTTAAACACCTCTAGGGATGGTGACTCAACCACCTCCCTGGGCAGGCTCTTCCAGTGCCTGACCACTCTTTCAGTAAAGTAATTCTTCCTAATATCTAATCTAAACCTCCCCTGCCGCAACTTCAGACCATTTCCTCTGGTCCTGTCGTTATTCACTTGGGAGAAGAGGCCGACACCCACCTCTCTCCAACGTCCTTTCAGGTAGTTGTAGAGGGCAATGAGGTCTCCCCTCAGCCTCTTCTTCTCCAAGCTAAACATGCCCAGCTCCCTCAGCCTCTCCTCATATGACCTGGTCTCCAGACCCCTCACCAGCCTGTTAGCTCAATTCAATTGAGTAAGTGCAATCTAAAGACATTTAGGAGGGTTGTCATGGAAGAAACCTTATAAGTTATATTGTCCTGAGCTTTCTTAGAGAATTAATGTAAGACTTGAATTTGACTCAGGGTTCTGTGCAAATGCAGAGAACTGAGTAGAAGACTCCTGTAATTATTTGCAATAGACGGCACTGATGATGAAAAAAGCCATTTCACTCTGTTATGATGAGAAGGGAATGCTGGTTCTGAATCCCATTCATCTAGCATGGAGATCATTAAAGCATGAATCATCAACTGAAATGATGGAACAAAATTTTCTGAATGGCTACAGGTGAAATATTTTTTTGTTCCATTTGATTAGCTACTAGCTGAGAGAAATTTGGGAAAGCTGGCAGGAATGCAAACGTTTTTGATAAAGCCAAGAGTGTTTCTAAGACCTATTTTTGGCAGAAAATGCTTTTTGTAATCAATAGAACTTAATAAATAAATCCATGTCTTTCCTAAGCTGTGCTTTTCTCAAATGCTTTCATTTGTTGCTTTGGGCAGGACAACCATGATGTGCCCTATTACTCCTGCACCAATATATTAACCCTTCCTTGTGCTTTTTTCTGTTTTTGTTTCATTCTTTCACTGTCTTTTCTTCTTAAGAAAATAATTCACATACACAAAAAAATAGCATAAGGCATATGTACAAATCAAATATTATTAAGGGTCTTGAAAGACTGCTTGTGGAATATGTATATGTCAATGAAAGATGACGATCAATTTTTCTACTGCTGTTAGGAGTGATGTATTGAAAACAGACATTTGATTCACGAGAGCCATGAGGGATCTTGTTGGAGATGAGATTTTCACAGATACATTGAAACTATATTAGATTACATGCAGCCAGTAGGAAATACTGATAATATTTAAAAAATGAATTGAGAGAACACTTGGACTGGTGAAACTGGATAATTACCAGTTGCCACTTATTCTTAAATATCGGCTGAAGTTTAGGAAAGATTTGTGGGTAACAGTTTATGGGCATCTCAAAGCACAAGCACTTTCAGGGTCTCAAAAGGTGCCTTTACTTATTAATTTATTTTCCTTAGGACAATAAGCAATTCATTACATGAAAGTATTAAAAGAACAAAGGAGATTCTGGTTTTGTTAAAGAGAGAATATGTCTTTCAGTGCTGCCACAGCAAGATATTATTTCTAAGATACTGGAATTTTGGTGTCAATCAGGTATTCATTTAACAGCTTTTAACAGCTTGTTATAGTTTTCAGAGAATTGTTCCTGACATGTCTTTGTGGGCTTTTCAAAAAAAAAAAACAAAAAACAAACCTGCAAAACTCATTAGCAGATTACGTGCTTCTGCTGTTCTGGCATATCTAATTACAAAGATGTATATAAACATCCACCTTTTCAAAATAACAGGCTTTTAATTTCAAATTATATATACCAGTTTCCACGTTAGAATTATTGATGAATAAAACCAAATTGTTGTATGTGTGCATAGCCATATTCTACTGCCTGATATTTATTTAGCTAAGCACAGATGTGGGTGCGATACTGACTACGTGAGCACTGCATGTGGAAACAGAGCATTTCCTTGGTCTGTGAAATGTACCCACCTGCAGTCTCTTCCAGCAACTGGAATAAGCTATATTGTTTATTTGGCTGATTTTCATCTGTGGTAGTATCTTTGAGAAACACTAGAAAGAAGGGAGTTTGCAGACTTGAAATCCTATGAAGCAGAAGGTAATTTTTGAATAACTAACTGGTTACTTGAAGTAACTGACAGACTACCTTGAAATTTAAAATACTTCATAGGCATCATTACATTCGCATAAATACAAAAAAGATGAAGAGGAATAAAATAGAGCTTGTGTTAATGTTGAACATTTCAGAAACTTTCTGACATCACCCACTGACAGTGAAGAAGATAAAGACACCAGAAAATGACATTTCCTGCCTAAGCTTTAGTGTTATAAATGAAATAGAAATACAGCAAAAAATTATAAATGTCTATAAAGAAAGTAGAATCTCATATACAAACTGTCCCAGCAAGGAAATATTTCAACAGCTAAAGTAGTAAAAATCCAAAGTGTATGTCTAATATTTCTTTAAAACTTAATGATGTCTTTAAATAAAATATAGAAATTATTTAATTAAACTTTTTCATATTCTCAAAGCATAATGATGTCATTTATAAAATGAATAAGCACTTTTGTTTTAAAAACTATAAGAAGTTTATCGTTGTCATGACTGATTACTAGGGAGACAGCTTAGTTAGAAGATACTAGAGTTTGTAGATTAACAGAGCTATATTGCATTACTATTCCAGGATATAAACTCCCTTAAAAGTATGACCTACATGTTTCCCTTACCATTGCAAGAGGATAATTGTCTATATCCTTAATAGTAAATTTATGTCATCACAGTAACTGTGATTCAATTCGTTTACACTTCTTTGAAACTGAAGACAAAGCTAGCATTGAATTAGCTGTCACAATCAAATGTTTGTGAAATGATAAAAGCACATGTTTTTAATTGCAAATAATGAATGCTGATTAGCATAAAGCAAAAAGCTTCACTGTGAAGCTTTACAGACTCATTGAATAGTCACAGTGAGGTCACCACAGTCTCAAAAGAGTGGTCATCTTGTAGCAAGGCTGAAAAATAAACTTGATTATTCTTTGAGATATCCTTTTTTTTTTTTTAAATGGTTTTCTTATAGCCTGCATTAATATCAAAAGAACAAGTCAAACCCAAATATTTCTTGGACTGTATGGTAATGTTAGAAAATAGAAGCTTGATGGGGGACAAATTTAACATGGGCAATTTTTCAGAACTACTTTGCAGTGTGAATATTTAACAGCCATGCAATTACTTTCTCTATAAAAAGGCACATTGGAACATTTTAAATTGTCATATTTAATGTTTTCTGTCTTCCCCGTTTGGTTATCAATGAATTAGCTAAGCTCTTCCATTACTGAGACACTTATATTTGGTTTCTTCTGATATAAATTATTTGATGGACTAAACATAGTAGGAACAAATGCATCATTTGCCACAGAAAGGAAAAAAAAAACCCAGAGCTTTATACTGTATCTATAGCATCTGTTCCAGCTGCTTATAAAAAGGTTTTGTATTTTAAGGGTAGAGACGATCAAATGTGAATTAATGTCTCTTTTTTTCTTGCTGCTTCTTTCTCATGTCTGATTATTTTGATTTGATATTTATATGGGCTTTCTTAAGGTGCCTTTACTAAAATCAATGAGAGTTAATAATATGTCTTTATTTGTAATGCAATGGTTAAAGATAAAATCCTATAAGGTTTGGCAGCTGTCTGTAATAGGTGAATCATGAATGCTGAGAGATGCAGTTCCTGCTCTGAGGAGTCAGAGTTTATCTGCAGTGGGTGGAAAGAGTAAGAGTGACCATGACAAAAAACAGAAGGAAGGAATTAACAAGGTAGTGTTAATTAGATCACGCAGTCAGCTAGTTATTGATTCCATGGACTGTCCTCTAAGATAAACTGCAATTAAACAAATTGCAGGAAAGTGAAATGCTTTCCACATGAATGAAAAAGTTATAGTAAAACTGTTTTTGTATTTACAGAGTGGGGGTTTTGTTGTGGTGTTGTAGGTTTTTTTTCTTTTTTCTTTTCATTTAGAAAATAATATATTGCTCTTGACACATAGTACCATGTCTTTTTGAGGAGAAATCTGTTACTGACATTTACAAGATCAGTATAAAAAAAAAAATCCTAGAATGCTTGTGGTACACTGTACAGCTATGAGAAACAATACTGAAATATTTTTGTGAGAGAAACTTCACCTGTTCTCAAATACATGATTTCTCCAGAAAACCATTATGGTTTACCCAAATGTATTTGTTGTTCAGAATAATGTTAACAATTAACATCAATAACAGCTGGCCAGGCTCTTGTTCATAAGCAATCATTTGTAGCTATCTCATGTAAAGAAATATATCTACTTTGATTACTTGGAAATATCATGCAGTATATTTCTTTTACTTGAAGAGTTCAACATAATTCATGGAAAGAAATTTCCAGACTGATGATAAGGCTCACATCCAGTGGACACCTGAATGATTCATTTAAGATGGATTCTTCTGGGTATAGCTTTTGGAAAAATCAGAGTTTACTGCTCCTAGTAGCTGAAGCCAAACTAAAAAAAAAAAAAAAAAAAAAGGAAATAAATAGCTAGCTAGCTAGATAAGACAAATTTGTGTAAAATGGTTTCTCTCTTCACCAGTTCCAATCTGTGCTGTATTACTAGATGTTAAGACCAGAGTCTACCTTACCGAACAGAACTGCCCATTATCATTCTCCTGACTTACCCTCAGCATTTGTCAGGGTCATAAATTTACAAGATAAGAATTCTTACATCCCTTCCTAGTGAGTTTTGTCCAGAGTGTAAAGCCCCAGTACTCTTGAAAACTGGCATAAGGTGTTTCTGAAGGCACAGTGATTTGAAAGGTACTTGAAGATAACATCTAATGGGATTTACAAATAAAACTTTCATTCTTTGTTTAACAGCAAAGAAACAGAAACTTCAATAGAAAAGACCAACAATCTACAAGCCACTGGGAGAAAGAGAAAGTGTTTCAGTTGTAGATCTTTTCCATTAATGCTTATTTTCCTGTGCTATAGGCTTTAAGCATTTCCAGCATTTGCTCTTTGATTTACTGACCATGTTATTGACACTTTTCAAAGGTCTTCTCCACGATGCCTCTTATTTTCAGAATCACAAAGCAATTTCTTTGTGATAATGATATTTATAAACCTCCAAGAGATTTGATATGCACACAGCATATTCATAACCTGTCTGCACATAACTATTGAATTCCGAGCAAAAAAGAAAAAGTTCTCTTGTCTGGTGTAGGAAATGTAATTTTTTTCTTGATCACTTAGACAATGGGTGGGGATTCATTTTTCCTAAAAACCAAAAATTGTTGCTCAGTTGGGAAGACAGGTGCAAATAATGTGCAAGTATATGTGAACTTAAATAAATAATATGATATATCCACATACATATGCATGGACATGCATGCCTCCAGAGAAAGTTAGTTTGGAAGAAATACAAAAGGTAAGTGGTCAAAGAAGTTGTAGTTAACAGCAAAACTGAATGGAAACTCTAACGTGACCATCAGTGCTACTCTTTATTAACGGAAACATTACTTAATTATTTATACATTTATACAGTAATTCTTAAACCAGCTCCAAAAGTCTGAGATTATTTTTTTTTTATGCAGATGAAGAACTTTTCCTAAACAGCCAACATTTTATCAGCTCTGTGCAGACTCACAGATCTTTAGGGAGGCAACTGAGAGGCTGAGAGAGTTGGGGTTGTTCAGCCTGGAGAAGAGAAGGCTCCAGGGTGACCTTATAGCAGCCTTCCAGTACCTGAAGAGAGCCTACAGGAAAGATGGGGAGGGACTGTTTATCTGGGAGTGGAGGGATAGAACAAGGGGTAACGTTTTTAAACTGAAAGAGGTAGATTTAGACTAGATATTAGGAAGAAATTCTTTACTGTGAGGGTGGGGAGACACTGGAACAGGTTTCCCAGAGAAGCTGTGGATTCCCCATCCCTGGAAGTGTTCAAGGCAGATGGGGCTTTGAGCAACCTTGTCTAGTGGAAGGTGTCCCTGATGATGGTGGGGGGCTTGGAAATAGATGATCTTTAAGGTCCCCTTCATCCCAAACCATTCTATGATTCTGTGATCCTATGAATTACCTGCTCTTTTAAATGCTACAGCTCATATTATGGAGTCATTCTATGGTGACTTTGAGGTGATCTGTCTTGAAAGAGTAAAAGATCACTACGAGTGGGGGTTTCTACTAATCCATTTATATATTCAGGTCTGAGAATTAGAGATCTTCTTTAAATGCGCAGACTATTATGTTACTTGAATGCCTGAGGTCGGGTTGATTGCACCCACTTTAGATGTCTACAATATAAATATCTACTTTTAAGCTAGTTTTCTGTACTCCTTGTATAGTTGGTGGAGAGAAACAAGGATTGTAATGATAGAAACTGTCTAAAGTAGATGTCTACATTAGATCAGGTGAAGCCTATTCCAGATTTCTGGGCATACTTGTTTTCTTTCTCCCCTAAACTTCCTGCCCAGATGTGTGGTAGATGCTTTCAGTTCTCCAGGTTTAGGCAGAGGATCAAGGGCTTCATAGTCAAGTAAACCATCTAAATTTAATATCTTCTCTGTCCATCTCAGAATTGCAGAATGGTTTGGGTTGGAAGAGACCTTAAAGACTATCTAGTTCCAACTCCCCTGCCATGGACAGGGACATGTCCCATAGACCAGGCTGCTCAAAGCCTCATCCAGCCTGGCCTTGAACACCTCCAGGGATGGGGCATTGACAATTTCCCTGGGAAACCTGTTCCACTGCCTCACCACCCTTACAGTAAAGAATTTTTTCCTGATATCCAATCTAAATCTACCCACTTTCAATTTAAGGCCGTTACCCCATGTCCTATCATAACACTCCCTAATAAAGAGTCCCTCCCCATCCTTCCTGTAGGTCCCCTTTAGGTACTGAAAGGCTGCTATAAGGTCTTCTCAGAGCCTTCTCTTCTCCAGGCTGAACAACCCCAACTCTCCCAGCCTGTCTTCATAGGAGAGGTGCTCCAGCTCTCTGATTATCCTCGTGGCCCTCTGCTGGACCCATTCCAACAGGTCCATGTCCTTCTTGTGCTGAGGACTCCAGAGCTGGACGCAGTAATCCAGGTAGGGTCTCACCAGAGCAAAGCAGAGGGGCAGAATCACCTCCCTCGATCTACTGGCCACGCTTCTTTTGATGCAGCCCAGGATGTGGTTGGCGTTCTGGGCTGCAAGTACACATTGCCTGCTCATGTTGAGCTTCTTGTCAACCAGCATGCCCAAGTCCTTCTCCTCAGAGCTGCTCTCAATGCATTCTCTACCCAGCCTGTATTTGTGCCTGGGATTGCCCTGACCCAGGTGCAGGACCTTACACTTGGCCTGGTTGAACTTCATGAGGTTTGCACAGGCCCATCTCTCAACCCTGTCCAGGTCCCTCTGGATGGCATTCCTTCCCTCCAGCATGTTGACTGTGCCACACAGCTTCATGTCATCGGCAAACTTGCTGAGGGTGCACTCAGTCCCACTGTCCATGTCACCAACAAAGATGTTAAACAGCACTCGTCCCAATACTGACCCCTGAGGAACGCCACTCGTCACTGGTTTCCATGTGGACATTGAGCCATTGACTGCAACCCTTTGAGTGCAGCCATCTAGCCAGTTCCTTATCCACCAAGTGGTCCATCCATCAAACCCATGCTTTTCCAATTTAGAGACCAGGATGTCATGCAGGACAGTGTCAAATGCTTTGCATAAGTCCAGGTAGATGACATCAGTTGCTCTCCCCTTATCTACCAATGCTGTAGCAACATCATAGAAGGCCACCAAAGTTTTTAGGCATGATTTGCCTTTGGTGAAGCCATTTTGGCTGTCACCAATCACCTCCTTATTTTCCATGTCCCTTAGCATAGTTTCCAGGAGGATCTGCTCCGTGATCTTGCCAGGCACAGAGGTGAAACTGACTGGCCTGTAGTTCCCCAGGTCTTCCTTTTTTCCCTTTTTGAAAATGGGGGTTATGTTTCCCCTTTTCCAATCAGCGGGAACTTCACCAGACTGCCACAACTTTTCAAATATATTGGGAAGTGGCTTGGTGACTTCATCTGCCAGCTCCCTCAGGACCCGTGGATGGATTTCATCCACTCCCATGGACTTAGGCACCTTCAGGTTCCTCATATGGTCCTGAACCTGATTTTCTCCTGCAGTGGGCGGTTCTTCATTCTCATAGACCCTGCCTTTGCATCCTGCAACTTGGGTGGTGTGGTTGGAGCCCTTGCCGGTGAAGCCTGAGGTGAAAAAGTCATTCAGCACCTCAGCCTTCTCTTCTGGGTGACCAGGTCTCCTGTCTCCTTCAAGTGCCTGATCAGTGCCTTCATCAGTGTCTGATCTTTGCCATCACTGGTATTTCTATAGTGAATTATATCAATGCATGTTTCTTCAGGAATTATTCTGTCCATTACTGTCCCGATTACAAAAACAGTTTTAACACAATCAATTACACTACCTCTTACTTACTGTAAAATGATGAGAAATTTGGACAAATTGTGGAGGGCATTTGATATAAACCACACACTTTGATGTTGCCTGTAAAAACTGGAGGGTAAAATGGATTCTGAAGGTGTCTTTTCAGCTTTATTGTATTACTAATGTGAGGCTATACAGTTAATACATACAGTAATGGATTAAAGCTACTAGGAATTTCTAACCAAATAGAATTTATTCTGCACATTGTTATGTATTGCTGTATATAAGTGACAAAAAAACCCCACAGTTTCAAAAGGCAAGGAAAAGCAATTAAACATTCAAGAAAAAAATTTACCGTGTCTCCTATTACTATTCAAATGGGGAAAAGGCTTCTCTCTTGGGGAAAGCTAGCTGTTTCTGCCTTTATTCTTTTAAAAATCACTGCTGTAAGTTAGGAAAAGTGTATAACATAAATATATGAACAAGATTGCTATTTATGTCATGTACCTCAAACATTGCCTAGGTATTGGTTAGAAAGTGCTTCTTATTTCAACTGAAAATAAGAATACTAGTATTATAATGGTTCTTGAATCACTGGCATTTGCAGCTTACTGTCAAATACTGCCTGCAGTGTAGGCAAATGTAAAAAAAATTCTCTTCAGACATGAATATTCAAGCAATAAATAGGTGAAGGTCGTTTGTTTTTCTTTCTGAAGAATATCTTCAGATCAATTAGGGAAAGTACACCACTTCTTTGACTCTTCATGTGTGTTAGACAATGACCAAGGGGTCAAGGAAATCTCAGAAAGCAACAGGATATGGGTAATTTTCTGAACATTTTCTTTCTAAATCTGTTTTCAGTGGAATGTGGTTTTCATTCAGTAATCACTGTAAAAAGGACACATAAGAAATAGGGGTAGTATTTGATTTTATAAGTTTGAATGATTCTCAGTAGCTAATAAAACAAAATATTTTTCTTCCTTGAAAACAGTTTCCCTTTTTGAGTAAAAAAGAATAATAGTCCACCTTTATTTTTCAGCTGCAGTGGAAGACAACAAACTACAGTATGATGCAAGAGATACGTGTAAGGCATTCCTATGATATATTACTATTTTTATCCAGATGTTACAGATTACTGGGGTTCTGCCACTACTGGCTAAGGTTTACCAATCATAATCTGTCATGAGAAGATCAGTACAAGAAACCTTTAAAACTACATTGAAGTTTAACCCTCACATCAGGCCCCATTACATAGTTAAGACTGTAAACCTCAGATGTAAGGGCACAATTCACCTTATCTTTTTTTTAGCTTTTTTTTTTCTTTTAATCTATCTAAAAGCAGTTTTCCAATTGAAATAATTGTCTAGAGACACAGAGACAATTAGTGGGGAGAAATAGATGTACCCAGACAGTACTTTATTCTAAGCAACTTAGAAAGGCATCATGAAACTGCAGTAGATCTCTATGAAGTGTCTATTTTGATTTCTATTATGCTGCCTCCTCTATTTACTAAGGAGGCAGCATATGGTGATTATCAGATTAGACAAATAATGTCTAGATGTGTAAATTTAGGCAAGACAAATACTACTGTGAGTCACTTCATGTAATTTTAAGATTTTGAGGGGTATCTGTAGCTTTTTACTCAAACATTCAATTTTAATATAGTCATTTTGGTTCTTGATGTTTGAATCAAAGCACTGGCATTTTCTTACTAGAATTTTATCTCTCTCCCTCCATTGCAGTATCTTAAGGCTTTTTGACACTGCCATTTAATAACTTACATTTCTTTTATTTTAGAAAACAGCTTAAGTAATCTGAAACTCAGGACTTCATTGTACCGTTGGGTGAAAGTGTGATTTATTGTTATTCATTGCTTTTTATTGAACTATGAGAGGATTTAACATATGCTAGATGCTTTCCAGCTACCGAAGGAAAACTAAGCCTTGGTTCTGGTCCACGTATTAGACTACAAAAGGGAAAACTGCACCATCAGAAAGGATGACATGAGGATTTTATCATTTTTTCACATGAACAATCATTGATAGTTTATTTGAATAGAATTTATGGATGGTGTTATGCTACACATTGTAGAAGAAGGTCTTATAGAGGAATTTGAAATTTGGGTGGAGATATGCTCATGGACCACTTGCCATAGGTGCCATCTCTATAGAAACTTCAGGAAGAATCACAGGAGTAGTTATGGGAAGAGACAAAGAAGAAACCAAGCTCTTGGGCTGGCAAAGGCAGAAGGTCACTGGTGCAGCACACACACGACACTCCCCAGGCTCACAAGCACACGCACATTTGTGGATCCCCCGAGCACTGTCATGGCCCCTCTGCCTGTCTGACCCCCCCTTACCTGCCCCACAGGTCCCCAACTCACCATCGGGTCCACCTGGGTACTCACTGCACACACACAGCACTCACACACTCATCCCACAGGCACCCCACTCTTGAGGACTGGGGTGACTGGTCACAAGGCTCAGCCAGATAAGTGCACTGATCTGCCCCAGTTTACACATGACCACCCCTTTTATACCCTTCCTTCTTCCTCCACAGCCCCACTCCACTAAATGTTTCTTAATACATTTTATATAGTCCCACAGGCCTGCCCTCAAATATCCCAAATCTCATGTTCCCCTTGTTTCCCCCTTTTTATGAAGCCCAGGTTGTCCCTTTCCAAAGCTGTGCCTTGAAGTTTCATAATGACCTATCTGCTAGTGTCTGGAGACTTTTGGTCTTTGGCATTGTTTCCGCTATCCCGTGTGTATCAGGTCCGTGTCTTTTCTTTATTGCCTCCCTCTTTACTTATTATCCCTCTTGCACTGAAAATGTACAGATAAGGGACAGAGCAGATAAGCTGAATGATGCAGGTGCTCTCACACTCCACATACCGCATAAAGGAGATTATCTAGCTCAGATATAGATGTATAGCTATTTTAGAGATCTGAAGTTAAGATGGGGTGACAGACAAACTTTAAATGCAGGTTCACTTACAAAATGAATTTCAACCATCTGGTTCTCCAGGTCTAGAACTCAGGAGTGGCATCTTGGTGCATCCTGTCACAAAAAATGTGGATGTAAATTTTAGGTAGATCTGAAGTCCTGCATGTAAGCACCATTTTGTCACTTCATGTTGACATGAAACTCAGTGTCAGGGACACGCAACCAAAGTATTCCACCATGCTAATCCCTATTACCCTTGCCCAGTGTAATACCCCCAAATGCCAAATTCATTTTCAGGGATTTTCAAGTTTTGTCAGATTTGGTTTTAACTTTGTATGTTTAGTTTTTTGTCCTTTGGTGTTTTCTGCTTACATCTGCATTCAGAGAAGAACATCTTTGTAAATTAACCTCTCTCTCTTAGGGAAAAAAAAGCAAAAAAAAGCAGCAACATCTGATTGATAAGGAATGCTCAGTCCATGTCTGTAGACAAATTGTATTTTAAATAAAAAGTGTGTTGGCCAGGAAGTATAAAACTGAATCCTGGTAAGAATTGCATCAGTTGCTTCAGAAACTTTTGCATTTTCATGTAGCATTGGAAAAAAAATGTAAAAACAATAGCAGAATCCAGTGAGTTACTGAATGACAAAATTTGTTACTCACTCTTCCCTTCTCCCTGCGAATCTGACAAGTAGCGGCAGAATTGGGTTGCATGACAAGGGGGGACAAGCTAAGGCTCTGTCCTGTGGGGCCTGTGGGCAGAGGCTGGGGCTGGTTCCAGGGTCCATAGATACCCCCCAACATGGCGGGTGATGGACCAGGTCCAAAGCACAACCAAGGGATTCAGTCAAAAGCAGAAGGAGCTGGTGCCACAGTCAAGGCTAGAGACAGGTACACCTACACTGTAGCTCAGGCTAGGTTTGGGTGCCCGGGCCTGGGCTTGTATGTGGCTCCTGGGTCCATGGACAGGGGTGGGGAGAGATTCTGGAGAGGCTGGGCAGTGCCACAAAGGCCTGGTAGTGCCCTGGCGGAATCTGTGATGACTTTCTGCGGAGTTGCTCAGTTTCAACAGTGTGAATGAACAACAGTATGGTCCCCACATAGCAGAAGGTCTGATGAGTAAAGCAGTCTTATGCAGCGGGCAACATATCTTGACTTTCTTCATAAAGAGAGAATTAACCTGTTGCAAATTCTTAAACTAAACTCTGCATCCAAAGTGTTTTTTGGGGGTTGGGATTTGGTATGTAGCCTAATTTGTCTACCCTTTTTCTGCGAGTTTTAGAGAAACCTTCTCTTTTCCTACATGTGCTTGGCCCCGGTGGCTTTTCAGCCAAGTGACAACTTCTTGGGGTGTCTATTTTCCCACTACAGTGGACTGGAAGAGATAGGTGCCTCCAAAGAGGTTTCAGGCTGATGACATTAGGCACCAATCATTCTCCATTGCTTGTCAAGGCAGCTTAGGAGATTTTCTTTAGTGAGGCTACCTTCTAACCTGTGATGATTTGTGACATCTGTGCAGAGCAGTCAGAATCTGTTCCAAATTCTACAACTTCCTTTAGTTTCTTAGAATTGTAAAATAAGGCATAAAGATTATTTGGAAGGCCCTCTGTCTTGTCTGTACAGATTTTTTTTTTCTTTGAAAAATCTCTTTCGTTTCCAATAGCTCACCCCTTTTCTCTGTCTTATTCCTGATCTTTCCAAACCAGTCATATTATGTTTCTGTTATATTGCTCCACTCTATGAAAGAACATACTGTTCTTTCTCTACTTTCTCTTCTCTTCAGAAAAATGAGCTGCTAAGACAAGATATTTGTTCATAGCTGTTCCAAAACTGTCTTCATTGAAATCAACGGTAAAACTCCTATGCAAGTTCTGTGGAGCCAGGGTGTCATCTATCATTTCATATGTCATTCAGCTTGACAAATTACACCATTTTATTTCCTACACTGTTTCTTTTCTGTTCAAAATGATTTAAGGACTTTTTAAAATATTTGGAATAAATTAAAGTCCTGGAATACTGTTTTGTCAGTTTTCAGAAATGCTAGGAGGAAAACTGAGTATTAAAACTCAGAATAGGCTGAACATGAAAACATTTTCCCCCTGCAAATGGAAGCAAAAATTTAGTGTAAAGCACACATTTTAACTACTATTTCCCAAGCAGGATAAACAGTCATGATTAGACTACTCCACTATGGGGAAACAGAAATGCCAGGCTCAAAAAGACAAATCCTTTAGTAAGCTTTTGATAGCACTTATCCCTTGTGTTGGTCAGAGATCACAGAAAAATAACAATTTTGTCACAGTTTTTCAGCGAACCATTGCCCGTGAGTACAAGTGCACGGTAGGATGGAATAGCCAGGTCTGTGATGCAAGTCTTTCATGCTGAAGGAAAGATATGCCGGGCAGGTGTACTGAGTGGGGCTTAGCTGCCTACTGGGGTTAAACCATGGCAATCCTTTTTGGTACCCAACACAGGACTCAAAGGGCTCAAGATAGTGACAGCGTTGATTGGAGTGTGCTAGACCAAATTGATAGCTATCATAGCTATTTATCTACTAATTAGCAGGTTCCTGTACTTGCCACAGGGCTTGCTTGCCTTAGTGTATATGAGAGTCTAGTTAATGCTTTTTGTATTTGCTGTTTCGGTATTTTCTCGTTTTATTCTGCTGTGCCTGTGAACATTTTGATAACAGAAATAGACAAGCACCTGGGCTGGAAGATGAACAGGGCATTGTTTCTGTTCCTGTGCTGCTGTACTGGACAGGCTGGAACTCCAGTGTGAACTTGAGTTGAAGTGCCTGTGACCTGTGGACAAGTCCACCTGGGAGCAGGACACCCCGAAGGGTCTTGAGCCATGGATAAGTCCACATCAGAGCAGACACACCCCTGAAAGGACTGTGGCCCAAGAAAGAGTCCACACTGGAGAATATACACCTCGAAGCATCTGTGGCCCTTTATAAGTCTGTGCTGCAGCAGGTACACCCTGAAGCATCAGTGGCTGTGGATAAGATCACGACACAGCAGGTACACCCATGAAGAGACTGTAGCCCTTGGATAAGGCCATGCTGGTGCAAGTACACCCTTAAGACATTGTGGCCTACAGATAAGACCATGCTGGAGCAGGAGTAAGGGGAGGAGTTCATTGCAATGTTAAACCCTGTGGCCTGTCCCAAAAGGATCAGGGACGGAGACTGTAATGGAAATATGGAAATACCTTTAAATTGTTGTAACCCATAATTTGAGTTCCATGTTATAGGAAGTACTATAGCAGGAACTCCTTGCTGCTATTCAGACTAGGGACAAGAGGATGAATTCATTACAATGTTAAACCCAAAGGAACCAGGGGTCGAGATTGTAATGGATATACCTTTAAATTGTTGTAACTCATGATTTGAGTTGCATGTTATGGGAAGTAACCTGTGAACCAATGGAGGATGAGCATCACAGGAAGAAGTACAAATGCAGCGGTGACCCAACCTGAGCTCAAAGGGTGGTGGGTGGTCAATGAGCACGTATTGGATATCACTTTACCTATTAAGCCATCTTTATCTCAACTCAGAAGTTTTCACACTTTTACCCTTCCGATTCTCTCCTACATCCCACTGGCAGCAGGAGATTGTGGCTGTGTGGGGCTGAACTGCCTACCAGGATTACACTGCACCAATAGGGAAGAGCTGAACTCTGCTGTACCTGTCCTGCACTGATGAAGAGTCCACAGCGATGCAGTCAAGAACTACCCAAGAGAAGCCAGTTAGATCATTTATGCAGCTGGCCAACACCCAATTTCTGTCATCCGTGGCACTCTGATGTGGGACATAATCTTGCCAACAAATTCCCGAGCAAGTATGTTGGCAGCTAAACAACAAACATTTAGTTTCACTGAATTCCCAGTTTGTAACACTAACTAGTAAAAAAAGAAACATATAGCCAGAGATTCAACTTTTTTCTATGCAACTGCGTTAAACTACTGTTTTTATCATGGTGCTTTGCTGAATTTTTAGCCACTGGTACTCCACAGTACTAACTAATACAATATTCAATAAATATGCAAAGAAAGAATGAATTTGTTATAAACTATTTATATATTCTCAACCTTTTAAATCTACTATCAGTACACATTTTATTCACATTCATCCCTTCTAAAAGAGCCCTGAGACAATTTCTGCTCATTTGTAAAGAGATATACTCACTGAGTCAACTGTTGTGACTTCTTTTGAAGTAATGGTAGTGTTTCATTAGCAACTAATTTCTTTAGACCTAGAATTACTCAGAAGATGATTATATAAAAGTCAAAGTCCCTCAAGGAGTTGTTGAAAGGCAGTGGGTTGGCAATTAACCCTCTCACTCCCAAACCCCCTCTTTTATCTTGAAAGGAAAACAATAAGACTATCCCCTACTTCACTGAATAACTCACTCATGTAGAGATATTGCTGGGACCTCCATGATCCAATAACACAAGTGGTAGCAGTGTAAAACTACATCTGTGAGTTGTAAATACCTGTTTCTCTATATCTGTATCCTGCACTCCTTTTATAATAGTCAGTGGAGAGAAACAGGCACCTACAGAACACTTTTATACTGCTGAATTAAAGAAGTTCAAGGAGAAAGACTGAGTACTAATCAGCTCTAAAATTTTAACTTTTTTTCCGCCTTTGCTTTGAACGTCTTCCTCTAACTCTCTCCTGCACAACTCTGCTGTGTAAGGAATGAACTCTAAGAACTGTTGATATGAGTTGATTGATGTCACTTAGCATCAGTAACCAGCTTTTTATTCCACAGTAAAAACATAACCATAGACTGGAATTTAACTCATCCTACAGCAGATGCCTAAATAGTAGGTAAGAGGGTTCAGTATAAATGTGTCTCTTTCTCCCCTTTTCTCTCCTGTATGGTCATACAAGACCATAGGGTGACATAACACATTCCCAGATATGAAAAAGTCTCATAAGGACTTATAAGCATGCATTTAGGAACAGTTCCTTTTTCCCGAGGTTTCTCCAGTTAATCTTTATTTTGTTTCCTCTTTAGTGTCAAACTTCATTTCCTAAGTAGGTTAATATTAGCATGCTCTTTATGTAGCTGTTTGTATTGAAACATCTTTATTTAGGATGGGAAAAATCTAGACTAAGCAAGATAAAGTTTTTGATGCTATTTTTTAATTTTATTAAAGTTTTCTATCAGACTGGCAAATTTTTGTGAGCAGTGTCCAGCTGTCTTTTGCTATTGTAATAGTATTCATGCTCTTATTTACTAGAGGTTAAGTGTAATTTATAAAATCTTAAAGCCAATGCAAGGAGGGTCTGGGTGAGGTATTAGGCATGTATGCCAAGTGCAAGTGTGACGAGGGAAATTAACTACAAAAATTCTCAAGACCTAAGGCCCATTCTTAAATTCAGAAAGTGTGTTCCATTTAGAGTAAAGAATGAGATGAATTGCAATACTTCAGAGATACAACAGAAATATTTGCTGGGAATTCTTACAAATATCTTTCATATCTCTTACACTGTAGATGCTTAATGTTAACTGAAATAAACCCCACCCACTCTCTTCAGCTCCAGAGGAAGCACTATTTTAAATAATCACTCATTGAATACCAGTCTTTAATTCATTCAGAAGTATGCAGCTCAGCTTGCATAGTCTTGTCTGCAAAAGATAATTACGAGGATGTGAATCACTATGTTTTCAGCTGAGTCAACCACCCAAACTAATAAGCCTTTTAAGACATTCTCATGAGCAGGTTTTTAATATCTGAAGACAATGAATAGATGTGTAGCATTTCAGTCAGATGAGCAAAACTGTTGCTCATCATCAATGTTTCCCCCCCGGCAATTAAGAAAACAACCTTGATCATCTGTTCCAGCCATGCTGAGTTTTTTATGAGACCAGAATGGGAAGAACAGTATTGACTAATGAGACTTTAAAATCCTTTCATGCTTTTCTGAACTTGTAAATACCTCAGTCAGCTATGACCCATCATGAATTAAATTAACCTCAGGCCTATCAGATAAATCCTGTCCGGTTTGTTTGTCCCTGAAAGAGCACTCTGTGCTAGACGCTGGGAGCTGCGACAAAGGAGTTTATGATCAGAGGGAAATTTTTACTAATTTTGGGCTGCTTTATGTTAACGGAGTAGCAGAAGCAGAGCCCCAGATGAGACTTATCAGAGCCTCACAATACAGATATTCACATCAGACAGTCTCTTCCCGTGCAAATAACTAGTGCCATTGTCAAGAATATTTCAAACAGATTTCAGGAAATTAACTTCCTTTTATAGTCTGCAAAGGTGGTTTCCTTACATGAGTGGTAAAGAGTTAGGCATGTGCTTTTCATAATATACTTATTTTGTGAATTCATTAAGGTTTTCAGGGCTATTAATCTGCCTATGCTCACAGGCAATAAGTTCACTATAAAAAAAAAAAAAAAGAACAAAAAAACCCCACCAAAAAAACCCAAGAAAAGCAGCTTGTCAAGTTATGCCCCAAATACACTTCTGAGCTACCCATCTGCAGGAGCATCCTCCCTACTGAAGTTAGGAAAAACCTACTTTAATTTGTCTATATAGCTTGAAGGTTAGCAAGAGATAAACCTGACTGATTATAAATAATGGTTCACTAGAAAAGTGTCACAAACATGCCATGGCTACCACAATAAGTCCTCGCCTAATTGCAAACCTGCGATTTAGTGCAGGAAAGAAAAATAGCAAGATAGGATTTATTACATATCATAGCACAAATGGTATGTGTCTGAGAAATCCCCATGAAAAAATGATCCACCAGTCCCCATTAATTGAATGAGGCCAGCTGGGCCAGCTGGTAAGGCATTTGCTATGGATAGATACAACCTGATTTCAGGTTCTTACTCTGACTGATCTAGAGAAGCAATTTGAAACCTTTGGACATGCACTATTCAGAATAGAGTTCTGCTCAGTTTCTTCCAGGAGAGCTCCTCAATATTGTTTACATAATTAAATAATCACTGAGCCAGAAAGAAATAAAGGAGGGGGGGGTTTAAAACTTGGTGATTAGCATGTGCAATCAGAGTGTGAGGGAAGTAGAGTAGACTTTCTCTGGGTTCAAATCTGTTTCCAGAGAACAAAACTGAACTGGAGTCTGCTGTGTTCCAGCTCATGTCTATACCATCAGAAAGTTATTACTTCTGCTTTTCATCATGCTTCATCAACCTGAAACTTTTTGACAAAGTATTTCTTAAATAAATTCCTTACTTGTTTGACTCCCAAGCAACCTTAAGCACTCAAATGTATTAAAGTATGCTTTAACTCAGTGCTTGGGATTCTGCCAAGGAGACCGGTGTTCCAAAGATGTGTACTATTTTTATTTATTGCTGTATAATGCATGCTTTATGATTTTGTGCTGCATGCATCGTATCTGGAGCACTTCCCCAGACATTGCAAAAGATTCGTGGGAATATTTATGAATAAATATTCACTGCCAAATGAAAATATGATAGAGGTGGCGCTTGAGTACTAGACCCCTGATCCCCACACCGCCTTATTGCTACCTTAGTCCTTGACTGTCTTGGATCCTTCCAACTAGCTGTTTCCTACAGAGATCATGTAGAGACGGAGCAAGCACTAAGCAGCGTGTCTGTGAGCTTGCCTGTATCATTCAATGGTACGTGCATCAATTGCTGGCTCTCCTTTGTATCCCTCATGCAATGACTGTTATAAAGCAGTCTTCTTTGAAGCAGTCTTCTTTGAAGATGTATATTGGTTAAATTGGCGGAGATTTATGAAAACCACTTAATACTGACAGCAAGAATAGTTATTAAAGATTGGACATAAGGGGCCTAAATCCTAGAGAAAAAGCCAGAAGACTCATCTTTTAATATGTAATCATCTCTATTAGCATATGTTTTCATTGCTTCTCAATGCAGGCTTTGTTTAGAAACTTACTAAGTTCTTTTTAAAGATCTCTTACGTGCTTTAGTACAATAGTTCATTTTTCAGTCGGTCTTTCTACTTTTCTTTTGGGGGGATTCTCTAATTATAGAATCAGTCCTTGAATTTTTGTGATCTTTGTGAGTATGGTGAGGACATTGCTTGAATCAGTTTTAGAGTTCTCTTGATGATATTAAAGAGTTCATTTAAATCACTGGTCAATGTAAGATGGATTTAGCTCTAAGTTTTCAATGATGTCTATTCAGAAGCACTTGCACACCATAGCGTGTCGCCTGGCGGCAAGGTCCCAATCTATCTGAACAAGAATAAAATTATTTCTTAAATTAAAGCACAGCATATATGTAGCTATCAAGCCATATTGTCTTAGAAACCCAAAGAGATGTTACTGAGATCAGGCTACTACTTACCCATCATGAAGAGGTTAGAGAGTTCAGACTATTAGTACTTGTTCTCTATGAAAGATTTAACAGAAGGCAGAGATTGCAAGTAGAAGGCTTATTTTCCTTGGCTCAGAAGCCAAGTGTAGTCATTTTTGCTTGATCTTTCTCTAACATACTTGTAAATGTTTTAATTTGAGTCTGATTATGAGACCGAGAACATCACAGCCCCTACTTCATCCCTGACTTTGGGAAAACCCCCGAGCTATTTGAAAATATTTAACACGCAAGTTTCAAACACACACAAAAGATTTGCCTGAAGAATACATATCGGGGCTCTGTCAGGTTTTTCTATGTCTTTGCACTGCTGCAGTAGTTCCTTTCCTAGATATCTCAGATCTTCCCCTTTGTAAAGATGTTGACAATGTAAAATCAAAATACCTTTTCCTGTGCAACTAGTTTCCTCTTGTTAGGAATGTTATATGAGACACTGGAGATACACATGAAGGTGTACTGCTATAATCTGATAAATTCCATAAAAGGGGAACAATCGGGGGGAGAGGGGGGCTTAATTGCTAATGCCAATTAAAATAACCCCAAAGCAGCTCTGTTTTGCATCAGAAATGAAACCAGACCAAGAGATAATTGGAATGCAAGGGTGACTTAAATTTGCACAAGCACACAGATGCTCCGCAGAGCTGCTTTAGCAGAGTCATGATGCACTTCAGGAGCTTTCCTAGCTGTTTTTCTGGAGATGAAATACATTGATGGTATTTTTCTAAACTATAATTGCTGCAGCTATCTTCTGAAAATTGCAAACACTTTTTAAAAACTTCTGTTATACAGAGTTTATTTCAGCACTGCATGTGGGTAGTCTATTCAATGGCCTATAGAACATTCAAATACTAAATAGTAGAAAGTGCACTGCTTTACATGTAGTTTCCCAGACTGAAACCTGGACCTTCAGATGCATTTACATTCACCTTGAAATCTTGGCAACTGAGCTCTGATTTCTCATCAGCTTTTGTTTGCAGCCATAGAAAAATCTGAGACAGAAGAGCATTGGGATGACCTGTGTTCTCTAATTTCCCAGATTTTGTCATACAGGAGTGCATTTTCACAGGGGTAAAATAGAGTAAAAAATAAAATAATAGAGTAAGGAAATATTTTAAAGCGCTGCATACCCACTAGGATACCAAGGCAGGTTCACTTATTTTGCATCCACACATTTAAGTCAGTCTCATTTTCATCAGAACAGACCATTCTGACACAGGAGAGATTTTTGTGGTTTTGGTTTTTAGTTTTTTTGGATGGTGGTTAGAACAGTGGTCTGGGAAGACGCAGTTGTACAGGCAAACCTCCTTAGGTTCAATTATGCTTAAAATTCTGAGCAAATGCCCTAATTAGAACATTATTCTGTAGAAGATGGGTACTCCAGCTAGGTTCTGAGCTCGTGTCATATGGTGGGGACACTCTGCATGTACATAGTCAGTTGAGTCCTTTATGGAGTCTAGACCTAGGGATACCCTTTTTTCTGGATCCCAAAACGGCTTTGGTAAGATGAAAGTGTCTCAACACTCAGCTCAGATAAACTGATAGTGCTTCCAAAGATGTGTGGTATCAGTACTTCATATCCTTAAGGGAAATTGTGCCAATAGTTTTATGAAACTCGAGCATAAAATCAGAATTATTTTCTGGCACAGTACTATACTTAGGCTTCCAAGCTGAGTTTAAGGTGCATACTAAGCACTTGCCTTCTCTCTCTTGAAACATGGATATTCTGCACTGTTAAATAAAAAAGGGTCAGAAGGGATTTCAAGGACTAGATGTGAAAAAGTTCAGTGAAGGGCTGCAACCCCATCTCTCACATATTGTCTTTGGCAATTGGTTCTCAGTTACGTACGTTCTGGTGTGAAACCATAAATACGGATTTATCCTTTTAATTTTGTCCATTCAGTACCTGAATCCTGAAATAACACTGTAACAGCAACTACATTGTTACACTAAGATTCTGTTGGCTTGGAGTTTATGTAATATGCTGTAAATTTGTATTGACATTTGTTCATATATTTTGGTGTATTACTAGACTATTTCAACTTCTTCTTGTATGATAAGTAACATTATTTTAACTGTATGCCCAGGAAAATGATTATAGTACAATAAAGTATTTATGCTTCAAGTCATTCTTTCACTGAAAGAAAACATCTTGTTTAATAATCAGACTTTGCATGGTTTGCATGAGTTTCTATCAGCAGTACTTTAGAAGAAGAATTTGCTTTCTTATTCTGTGATTTTATACCTTCACTAAAAGTTAATCTATAAAGTATAAAATTAATGTGTTTACTCTAAATATAATGTACTTATTTACAGGTATTCCTGCAAAGTTCATGACCATGACATTCACCATTTTATCTCTTTGAATTGATTATTTATGCTGTAGCTGAAAGAAAAGTAACTTAGTGAGACTATAATATTCTTAGAACTCAAACTATACCAAACATCAATACGTTTTATTTTCACGTGAAACATGTTTACTTTTTGATGCAATCACATATTCATGATAACATTCTAGCATGTTCCAAAATGATTACCTGAGGTTTTCACTGTTGAAAACTGACAAGTTATCTGAGGACCTAGAGTCTGTGCACTGTTCCATCAGCACTTGCAAATTAATTGAGAAAGGCTAGTTACAAATTTGTGTTTTGCATGTGGAATTTAAGTATGTCAAAAAGCACAATAAAAGAAGATCATGAAACCTTGTATTTGTTATTAAACACTTTATGGTTTTCTGTAAACTGCACTTGAATGGATCAACAATACAGTTCACAGAATGAATCGCAGAATCACAGAATGATAGGGGTTGGAAGGGACCTCAGAAGATCATCTAGTCCAACCCCCTGCCAGAGCAGATTCACATAGAGCAGGCTGCACAGGAACGAGTCCAGCTGGGTTTTGAATGTCTCCAGAGACATTCTCTCCAATCTCTGTCAACTCCAAATCCCTGTCATGGTAAGATTGCAATATATGTATATAAGATTCAAAAGAAACTCTCAGATCAGTCAAGGAATTGCACTTAACTCTCCCCAGGAGCTAAATATCAGGACTTGAATGTATAACAAACACACTGTCAAGGCAATGCCAAAGCAAAGACATGTTTTACATCTGTCCTTGAAAGTTACAACTCTCGTATTCTTTTAGGCCTCTGAATGGAACAATTCAGAATTAATGGTAAAGCAGAAAAATTATCTGCCAATATATGACAGATTTTTTTATGACAATAGTTGAAATCTGTTCCCTAACTCAACTGTTGCAAAAGGAACATTGTGTTAGAGATCACATGTGAGATAAATAACACTCTAAATGGCCTGGACCAGTTTTCACACGAAATTGCACTCAGTACTCATCGTGGTATTCAGGACATTATGATTGATTCAGATGTCTATTTACCCCATAGAAATGGTGACAGCTAGGCTCTGCTAGAGAATTAAAATGCCCTTCAATATTCCAATAGATATGTAACTAAAAGGCAGTCTGACTTTAGTAAGAATCCTTGTTACGAGACAGAAAAACTTGACACATTCTGTTTCATTTAAGTTTTTGATGTTATTTCAAGAAACAATGACTATGGTGCATGAACAATATTAAATCACAAAGAAATTTATTCAATGTATTAATTAAAAGAATAAAGAACATTTACAACATTCATGAAAGAAGAGACAGCAGTAGATAAAGACAACCTCTCTTACTGAAAATGTTAACTCAGAGTATATTGAGAAGTAGCCCGAAACTATAAATGAAGGAAAGTGCTGAAGGGTGATGCTTTCAGATAGGTACAATGGTGCAGAAGAAGAGTTATTAATCAGCCTTAATATATTTAGCATTTAAAGCCTTTATGGATGATCTGGAAAGACACTAAATGTCATGCCATGAAAATATCGGATGATGAAAATTTGTGAACTTTATTAAAAATGCCAAAGGAGTGCCCGGGGGAAAAAATTGGAAATAACAAACAATGAAAAAAAAAGAGACCTGAAATTGTTCTTCAGATATTCAGTGTCTGTCTGAAGCTTTTGGATGGACTTGACTGGCAATGGCCTTTGAATGGCACCTTTCACAGCTCTGTTCTGATACAAATTAAAAGAAATGACCATATATTCAGGTAAAATGTGAACCTGTCAGAAGATGCAATCGACACTATCTAAATGGTCTTCCAAAGACTGCATTTTGTCTCTAATGCTCAAGGCATGTTCAATAAACTCTATAGGATGTTCTGAAACCATCTTGTTAGTTATTTTGCTTTGATTAAACATTGTCAAGTAGGACTAATTAGATTGGTATAGAGTCTTTGAAGGTAAGTGGATACAAACAAAAGAAGTGGAAAACGAGTAGGAAGCAATTAAACAAAAATTTATAAAAACTAGCCTTTAACAGCATGTAGGTAAATTGACTTTTGAGGCAACAGAAAGTTGGAAGCTAATTAACAATAATAATTTTTAAAGAACTGTAGTTTCTTCATGAGTTGCTCATCTTTAAAGAATAACAATAATTTAAAATCTAACAGTGCGTAATAATTATAATTAATTGCAACTCTATAACAAGATAAGTGGGTTTTAGGGTAAGTAAAAGAGTTATTTCTTAAATGCTTGTGATTGTCTTTCTAACATTCTTGCCACAGAATGTTTTACAATTTGATCTTAATACCTTACTCAGTGCATTGCATGGTTGATCATTTGTTTGAGCTTTCTCTAAAATCAATAGAGTTCCTTAAAAGATGCCAAGATCCAAAAGATGCAGAACTGACTAGAAGCGCAGGCCTTACCTTACAGGTAATTAAACTTACGTGCCAATTTTTTAATTTTATTTTACTTCCATTTAAGTCAACAGCAGCAGTAGAGGACCTCTTGTTATATTTACAGAGTATTTATTTTAGACAAATTAAATTAAAACATTCTTTCCTCTCATTTAAATTAAATCTGGATATTAAAGTAATTTCACTGCATACTCTATTCAAATGAATACTAAATCCAGAATTTGGTCTAACAAGGAAATATAGTTGTAATAAACTCAAACACACATGGCAAATAACCAGGCTTCAGATGCTGTTTAAATAACATTTTGTTTATGAATGATAAAGGAACCACATCTGAGATTTCCACTAGTTACCTTCCTCAGATGTTCACCAGATGGACATATGGAATAAGTGTTACTGAAAACCTCTAGCCTGCCAAGAAAACTGAATGAATTAAGACTTGGTTAAGGATCAGCACTTTTAATTAGGTTTGTTTGGGGTTTTTTTTGGCAGAGTGAAGCTATTAGGTTTTATATTTACCAGTGTAGCTACGACATACGGTCACTGTTAGTCTGCATACTAAATCTCTCTGTAAAATTTTTGTGGAAAAAAATTAGCTGTATTTACACAGAAAACATATCTGTAAACAGCAAAGCTTCTGTCTCTCTAGCTTTTTCTTCTGTCCTTCTGAGAGATGCCCAAAGGCATCCGTTCATTGAATGGCCCTGAAAATTTCAGCTAAAGGAGGAAGGCTTTGCTTAGGTATCCAATAAAGGTGCAAATGTGCGTGTAGAAATGGTCGACTTGACAGTAAATGGACTACAGTTGGTATCATTATTTCCTTTCATTCTCAGTGACAAACTGCTATTTATTTTTTTCTTGGTGTATATAACCCAGAAATAGGCAAAAGATTTCTATTGTGTTTTTCCCCTATACATGCTCTTGTACTGAACGTTTTATGCCAGCATCAAGTAAGTTTTTAAATGTGTTATGAATCCTTGAAAACCTGATTTATAATGAAAGGTGATACATTTTTACCCATAGCAGCATGCTACCTTGGATCCTTTTAAACCTCTTATGATTAAAACAGCTTTTGAATTATTTTTATTGCATAAAAAAATATCAAAAATTTCTAATCCTTCGGTTATTACCCAACTAAAACAGATTCAAGATCTTGATTTTTCACTGCTTACACCTTATTTTAGCATCTGTTATTATATGAAGCAGATGAGAAATATAATCTTTCCGATCATCTCTTTACAAAGTGTGATAATCCCAAAGCCACAGAATCTGTTCAGCCAGAAAGGATTTTTCATACTCAAGGTTTAATGTAAGCTTGCACCTCAGTCTGCAGCCTGGGAGGGTGCTGCGTACTGCTCTTATATCTGTCTTAAGGCTCGCTGCAGCCAGAGACTGGACTGGTGATGGCGTAAACTGTTGCCTTTCAGCTGAGACAGCTGTATGATTCAGAGAATACCATCCCTTTCTGGCTCACTGCGAAGGCAGAGGTTAGCTCAGTTCACCTGAGATTTAACAAGGCAGTTTAGCTTTCCATGGGAGTGGGAGCGAAGCACTTAGGCAGGCAATGGCAGGCTTGGCTGAGAAGTAGTAATTAACAGATGTGTTTGCATTGATTCTGTGACAAATGAAAAGAGTAGCCTGGGCGCCTCAACTCCTGTCATGAAAGTACTCGCAATCCCTCCATTACCCTGTGCTGTTGACATTGTAATATTTTAGAGGTGTTTTTAGAATAAATTAGCCAGTAGAAATAAAAGTGGCATACCAGTCATGGTTTTCATGGGTGGGTGTAAAATGTTTTGGCTTCAGCTTTTCAGAAGGACTAAATTGCACAAAGGAAGCATGTTCTCACGCCTATTCTGGAATGGCTTGAAGGGATTAAGCTAAACAACTGGAAGTATCATAAACCTGTTCCTTTACATGAGCATTCTCTGTCTTCAGTTCCTTTACCTGTAACCCTTTTCCTTTGCAAAATACTGATTCATAATTGTTCTCTGCACTGCAACACTCTTGTAGCTTTATTAGGTTCACGGGTCTTGTCCCAGGTTTGCTCTGTGGTAAAGATCTGTACAATTTTCCTCCTTTCCTTGTTTCTGCTTTTGTACCACATTGGTTCCTCAGACACTCTGAACAAGGATCAATCTCTACCTCATAACAGAGTACCACAGTTACTTCCATTATGGGAAGTACTTCCATTTGGGTCACAACAACCCCATGCAACGCTACATGCCTGGGGAGGAGTGTCTGAAAAGCTGCCTGGCAGAAAAGGACCAGACCTGGGGGTGTTGGTCGACAGCTGTCTGAATATGAGCCAGCAGTGTGCCCAGGTGGCCAAGGAGGCCAACAGCATCCTGACGTGTATCAGGAACAGTGTGGAGAGTAGGACTAGGGAAGTGATCGTGCCTCTGTACTCAGCACTGGTGAGGCCCCACCTCGAGTACTGTGTCCAGTTTTGGGCTCCTCACTACAAGAAAGACATTGAAGTGCTGGAGCGGGTCCAGAGAAAGGCAATGAAGCTTGTGAGGGGTCTGGAGCACAAGCCATGAGAAGTGGCCTGAGGGAGCTGGGATTGTTTAGGCTGGAGAAAAGGAGGCTGAGGGGAGACCTTGACACTCTCTACAACTCTCTCGATGGAGGTTGTAGGGAGGTGGGGATTGATCTCTTCTTCCAAGTAACAGGTGATAGGATAAGAGGAAATGGCCTCCACTTGTGCCAGGGGAGGTTTAGATTGGATATTAGGAAAATTTTTTACACTGAAAGGGTTATTAAGCATTGGAGCAGGCTGCCCAGGCAAGTGGTTGAGGCACCATCCCTGGAGGTATTTAAGAGACGGGTAGACATAGTGCTTAGAGATGTGGTTTAGTGATGGGTTTTGTCAGTGTTAGGTTGATGGCTGGACTCCATGATATGAAAGGTCTCTTCCAACCTAGGCAATTCTATGATTCTATGGTCCCTACCAAGAACTGATGATTTTCACTGTGTATAATATGAGTGTGCACATACATAGTAAAGATGTTAGTGGCACATGCTGGCACGAGTGCAGAACATGAAAAGAGGATTATCTGAAACAAAAAAAACTCAGCTACAAAAGGATGTATGTATTTTGCTCATATTTTTGGTTGTGATAACTGAGATTTGTGTCATGGCTTTGTACAGCCCTTAGCAGAGAGCGTTATGGAGTCTGAGAAGCTAATGAAGGTGTTCAAGGGTGCTAAACTTGTATACCTCTCCAAAGCCACAGCAGACGGATGAGTGCCAAAGAACCTCCTTTTCACAAACCCAGGATATCTTGGAAAGAGGAAAGCTAGCACTTTCTTTTAATTAAAGCTTTGTATTAGAGACATGAAATGAACTTCAGGAGGTCATTGAAAAATGAGTTAATACAGCCAATAGTTTCTAGGCCTCTGTCTCTAAAATTCATTGCAAGTGAGACAGCTATGGCTGGTCAGATGAAAACCTCTCTAGACAGCTTGGAATATGTTGATGAGTGTCTCAGTTTAGTTGTCTAAACAAATGCTGGTATTGTCATTTCACATACTGGTGCATTACCAAGATATGTACATGGGATGGTAGGTGGGACATGGGGTGCTTGTGAGACTTGTGCTCTTCTAAGTAGCATCTGAAGGCTATGTGAGAAGGGAGAATTATGAAAGAGAGTGGGCGATACAGACAAGTTAGCTTGTTTCCAATCTTAATCTTTTCATTTTCTGACATTGTATTCTCAATACTACCTCTAACAAAGAAAAAAAAAGAAATTAAGTCAAACAGAAAAGCATCTATGATTTAATCTTTATTGACTGAAGCAGGCAAAAAACAGAGTCTGTCTCCTTGTAATATCATCCTGTGCCTAGGAATATCATTTAGCTTAAGGAGAAGGATGTGTGTAGCAAAAGGCATGAAGAAGAGGAATCTGATGCAGACACAGCAATATGTTGTATGTAAATGTGAGCAAGAAATGAGAGGTGGTTGGAAGAGAGATGGGCAGTTAGCAGTAAGTGGGCCTTCATGAGTGATGTTTGTTGACAGCATGCCCACTGATCTGAACATATATGGTTTTATTTATTTTAAAAAAGCATGCTTGGAATAAGAGTTGCAATAGTAAAGGCATTTTTAATACGTCAGCTTTTTTTTCCCCTCTCTGACTGTATCGTTACCTTGATAAGTTCTCCATCATGAGTAGATTCATTGCCTTCTCTTAGACTTCCATTTGCCAGGGATTTTTAGGGGCAGGTATATTCATAACTGTCTGAGTGGAGCAAATACATAATAGAACTGGTTTAAAAAAGCATGAAGAGTAGCTTTCCATCTAAAGTTACGTAAAGGAGTCTTCATTGTTTATTTTTTATTGACTTATCAAATTAACAGGATTATTTAAATTGCTTATTAGGCAAAAACCTTAAACCTTTGAGGCTTTAGGCAATTTTTCCAGGAGCTTGTAAATGTTGCAAAGAAACATTTCAGTTTATTATAGCAGGAACTTTTCCTTGATGTCAAGTCAGCCACGAAAGTGAAGAATTAGACAGTCATCGATGTATCTGGTTGTATTCCTGTGTTGAGAGGTTTCCTAGAGCTGATTGTGTGAGCATGTGTTGGAATGAAGCTCTATTTTCCCTTTAATCAATATTAAAGAGCCTTTCCATATAAAGAAGTTAATATACATTAATTACACTTCATGACGCTTTTGAAATATCAGTCTGAGAAGTGATATTATACCACGTGCATAGCCCGCCCCCCTCCCAAATCACAATGTTTTTCTCAAGCTACAGAATAGTGAAGTGGCAACACTGGGATATAAACAGAAGATACAACTGTGCATTTCTGTTCTCTAAGACCAATAGGAAAGCCAAGTTTGAGGGAAATCTGCGATGTTTACCCAACTGGCACAAGATTTAATAGAAGGAATTTCTCCTTTGAAAAATTTAAGGTATCCTTGCTGCAGATGTTTTCTGGAGAAAGCACTGTGGATAGGAAGCTTAGTTAAGTGTGCAATAGTACGTTTTGTAGAGTCTCAAAAAGCAGAAATAAACACATACATCAATCAGGTACTCTTTTCATGACGCAAACCCTGGAACCTTTTACTGTATAAGCTTATTTCTGCTCTTAACAGGTCCTTGACTTTTAGGATAGTTTAAGGGTTATTTTATCCATAACAACAGAAAGAAACTTTAACACAAGGATGAAGACAGAAGTCTCTTGTGCATGGTAAAGTACGTGCTGTTCCTTTGCAGTACAAGAAACGTAGCATGATCGTGAGTCATGACCGCAGACCTGAGCCATGTGCTGCATAATGCTTGCTTCTTGTTTCCTGCAACTCCCTGGTTAGAAAGTACTTAAGAAAGCAACTCAGACTGGTCCTCCAATTCGACAAATACTTGGTTTTGGATACATAACAGAAAATGTACACTCAGTTTGAAAATGTTAATGGGAAGCAACTACTTAATTAATTACATAATCATCAATAAGTGATTGGTAACTCTCTGTCTCTGCTGCTAATGGTGCTTTTAGTATTCATCTTGCACATAGAGCAGTGCTGGATTAGGTACAGCAGAATGTTTTTAATGGCTTCATCAACTGCAGCGAACAGAATTTTCTGTGTAGAAATTCTGAACCTTCAAAAGTGAGAACTTGAACTACATAAGACATTATTAACTCTCAGAATACTTCAAAAGGAATAAAAGGGAAAAAATCAAGATAATAAAAAAGTGTTAATTAGAAAATTATTCAGGAACCAAGAATCAAAGCCTGGGCAAACTTCAGCCTAAATAAAGTGTAAAGTGAATTCTGCTTTTCTGGAAATACATTAAAATATTTCCATAACCATTCTAAATTAACAGAAATATAAATAATCACATGGACTAAAAACCATTATCATGTCCTTCATGTATTGCACATGTGAATGCCAAACCAATTTAACATGTGATTGTAAGAAGAGAAAATCATACATAAGGTAACTGAGATGTATTATTTCCATGGGTTATGTTTTTCCATCCATAGAGTGGGTTACACGTTTCTTGCTACTACATAATTATTAATCTTGTGCAATAGAAAGAAGAAGATGGTTTAATTCTGCATTAATTGCTATCTCTCTCTGCCTGAGTCAGAGCCTATGCAACCTATAATATAGAAAGCAATGTTTTGTCTTTTAGCCAATGGAGAGAAATAATAAAACTTAAGGTATATGACTAATCTTATAAAGCAGTATGAGACTGCAAATATTGAAAACAATCCACAGTCAATGCAGTGGTTGAAATGCATATTCTCAGTGAAAGCAAATAAGAAAGGTTGAGAAATCAGAATCTATTTCCAGAAATAATAGCTAGAAAACTCATAATTGATGCAGAAACTCCTTTACATTTTTTTCTGCTCATATCCCTGCTTGTCATCATAGTATTGTCTTCCATTTCAAGACAGACTGTAGAAACTGCAAAAATAATAAGTCCATTTTAAAGTGAGAATGATGTTTCAGAAAGGGTAGAAACCCCCGATCTGATTTCCATGGCTACATGATTTTTCCAGTCGGAGTTAAAACTACAAAGAAGCCCAGGAATATATGTTTCTGTTTGGTGATGCAGCTGAGCCTTTATACTGCACAGAAGTAACACATACACTTTCCTGAATACAAAAATATAGGTGTTTTATGGGAAATTTTTGAGCACTGCTGTGACTTAAAAAGAAAAATGTAAATTATTGCACAGAGATTACAATTCCTCATTTTGTTACTGAAGACTTTGAGGAATGTCTGTAAAAGTCACAAATTGATTCTTCATAAGTTCTAAAGATTTGAATGTGTCTGACTGATCTTACTGATGTTTATTTTGACAAGTACTTTTACACTGAGAAATGACAGCATTAACAACAAAAATGGCCTGTGAATGGCTTGAGAGCAGCCCTTAGGAGAAGGACTTGGGGGTGCTGATGGATAAGAAGCTCAACATGAACTGGCAATGCGCACTTGCAGCCCGGAAAGCCAACCACATCCTGGGCTGCATCAAAAGAAGCGTGGCCAGCAGGTCGAGGGAGGTGATTCTGCCCCTCTACTCTGCTCTGGTGAAACCCCACCTGGAGTACTGCATGCAGCTCTGGAGTCCTCAGCACAAGAAGGACATGGACCTGTTGGAATGGGTCCAGCGGAGGGCCATGAAGATGATCAGAGGCCTGGAGCACCTCTCCTATGGAGGACAGGCTGAGAGAGCTGGTGTTGTTCAGCCTGGAGAAGAGAAGGCTCCGAGGAGACCTTACAGCAGCCTTCCAGTACCTAAAGGGGGCCTATAGGAAGGACGGGGAGGGACTCTATGAGGGAATGTAGTGATAGGACAAGGGGTAACGGTTTCAAACTGAGAGAGGGGAGATTTAGATTAGATGTTAGGAAGAAATTTACTGTGAGGGTGGTGAGGCTGTGGAATGGGTTTCCCAGAGAAGCTGTGGATGCCCCTTCCCTGGAGGTGTTCAAGACCAGGCTGGATGGGGCTTTGAGCAGCCTGGTCTAGTGAGAGGTGTCCCTGATGATGGCCAGGGGTTTAGAACTAGATGATCTTTAAGGTCCCTTCCAACCCAAACCATTCTTTGGTTCTATAAACAAATTTGAGTGATTCGCATAGCTGTAACATATTGCTGCTTTAATTCATGAAGTACAGAAAGCAGCTACCTATTTCCTCTTACATCAGATTATACTGGCTTTACTGAAAACACATCTTCTGTTGTGTAGTGAAGATAAAAAATACAAACACAATAAAATATTTCCCTTTCAACTTTGATATTCTCCTGTTATGTCAAATGTAAAACCTGCACTTCTCTTTATAACTTATGGATTTGTCTTTTCTTTCTTGTATGCCTGTGCTCATGCAACTGAAAGATGTAAAGTCTTGACAGTCCATAGCCTCACATTCCAAGACTATTATTTAGATGCTGTACTAGGTCTTCAACTGACATGCAGCTGATAAAATACATGAAGCAACCAAAGCTACAATGATTTACTTTAGAGAAATATTTGAATGTATGTTTTTAAACACTTCCATTAGGTTAATTTAAGCAGGACGGTGACCAGCAACTTGGTTCAATTTCTCATACATAGGCTTACAGTGCTCATACATCCTGTGTCATATTTGCCAGCATCATGTGGATGTGCTGCATAGCTGGGGCATTTCAAGTGACCTTAGTCATTTTTGGGTGGCTGAACTGAGCCCCAACTCTATAAAATTAAGGCATCTATGGACCAATTTGCTGCCATACGGAGGTACCTATCTGGGATGTCTGACAGTATCCTGTCCCGTCCTCTGCTGCTATTCCAGAAGATCATTGAGATCATTGGTCTATCATTGGTCCTGTTCTGTCAGCCACCTGAGGATATCCTAAATGGTGTGTCAGTGTCACTAGACACCTATGTTGACTTAAGTGAATGCTAATCTAATCTACATTAAATATCTTTACTTCCTTTATAGACAGTGCAGAGATAGGTAATTCCAGATGTGTACTCATCCCATCTTAAGATATATAGTAAAGAACAGTGAATTAATTTCAGAATTATTTTTTTTCAATGGAGGGTGTTTAAATGACATAATAAAAACCAGATAAATATTAATTTTTTTTGTGTATGAAATTAGATGGAGTTTCACCTTAAAAGTCTATTCAGTCCCAACAGATCCTCTTGTAAGCTACATCATAGGAAAATTCAGTATTAACTGATAGACCTTACAAGTACCACTTAAGTTAATGGAGAATTGGCATTTCACACCTGCCGAGGATTCCTTCTGTAAAATTATTAAAAATTCCTTTTTTTTTTTTGATCCCTTATAATTTGGTTATAGTCTCTTGGATCATTCTATACAATCGTTTCACTCTTTTCTGTTATGTTTTATACATGTACCCAGTCACTACTGCTCTGTCATTCTCAAAGCAGAGTGTCTGTCTTCTTTTGTCTGAAATACAATATTAAATGCATAATAAAACATACATACACAGATAACACTTGCCAATATGTATAGACGATAGCTAGTGATATACCTTGTTCATATTTTATTTTTTTCTCATCCTTTATGGTTTCCCTGACCCTAATAGTTCTTTTTTTCTTTTTCTTTGTAGAAGTCTAGAAAAAACTCAGTCTTTTCTAAGTACTCATGGAATAAGAGTACTTAGGTGGCTGCAGGATGATATACATGCAGTTGCTCCATTGCCATATGGATCACAAGTATTCCCCTTCTAGTCTGGGCTGTCAACATTTTCCACCCTGTCTCAGTGCATTGATCCTGCATTAGGTCTTCAATACCCACAAAGATCTGTAGGTGCCACTGCTTTTTTAAATCCTCCACTTTTTATTGAATATCAATTTGCCTGTTTGCATTTCTTTGTGTCAGTTTGTATTTGGGTTTTTTTTTTGTTCCTCAGGTGAATTAGGTGGTTTTACTGCAGATTGAATTCTCTTATCCTCTACAGATTCATGAGGTCTTTACTTAGTTTATTGAAATTAATTTCTTGTTTATTATCATTGGAATTTGTTCAAGTAAAGGCTTCACAGGATCTTAATAACGACTACTATGAGCCAGAGCTATGTTATTAAATATTCTATCATTTAAGTATTAAAAACTATTTGGGTGTTTATCTGCTGCTTAAATCTATGGGAATTTGGTGCCAAAATGCCTTTGCAGATTTTGGCCTGCACTGTGTTGCATTATTTCTCTGTGCTCTTAGTATTTTCACAGTTGAACGATCTAATTGTTTTTATTGCTGTATTGGATATTCTGTTTACACCTGCAATCCGTAATCCCAGTCATTAGCTATGCTATTATAGAAAACCATATATCATTTGGCTGCTGAATACTTTCTTTAAACCAGGTCTTGGTCTAATATTTTATCATTTATTTATGGCTTTTGAAAGTTTGCAGGCAGCTTCATGTAATGGTGTTCTTTCTTACAAAACCAGAAATGTATTCATATGCTAACTGGTCAGTGTCCTAAACCAAAGAAACAACAGCAGCAGCAACAAAAAGTATTTTCTAAAGAACTTTCTGCACAACCGCTAAACATTCCAAGGAAATACCAGCATCTTTCTGTCCCCGATGACCTGCGGTTATTAGAATATTCATAAACTCTAAGTAAGTGTAGTCACCACAGATTCCCCATATAATCAATGAAGGGATGCATAGACAGTGAGATGATGTCAGAGGAGAACAGTCAAAGATCTACGAGAGAGCTCTCGTAGAGGGTTTATTTTTGACTTCACCAAAAGTTTAATAATTTCAATGGCAACCAGTGCAGCAGTTGAACATATAATAATAACTAGGATGCTACCCAGAGGCTCCTTAATCAGTCTGACCTTTGTCTCTATTTTTGAGAATCCAGTTGTTAAATATTGTCTCTCTGACCATATACATGAATATGTGTAAAATACGTATGAATATATGTAAAATTTCCTGTTTATTGGAACTATCTATACAAATTTCATAATGAGGGACATGTCTGCAGGTTTTCATTTTTTTGTTTGGTTTTTTTTTTTTTTTGCTAGCACCATCAATATTTACCAGTGTCTTATCAAAGAATGGGAGTCAAGGAGAATTTCAAAAAGAGATTAAAAATCTGAGACATATTTAAAATGAGGATGTGAAATTTTTCCTTTTATATAGACTTTATAACAGAATGTACTTCCCAAGCCAGTGTCATAGCACTGTCATAGGGCATAGACTTTACCACTGATTATTTGCTATGGGGTCATTTGATATGGCGGCTTTAATCAGATGTGTTTTATTTTCTGTTAAAAAGGAGAACAACACACTATGCATGCTAAACACAGTAAATTCAAAAGATGTTTGGATTTCAAGGTTTAAGAGGAAAACCAGTATTATCAGCTAAACCAATACATTTAATCACAGGTAAATACTTAAAACAATCACAGGTAAATACTTAAAACTATGTTGTTATTATTATCAAAGTATTATAAAAAAGCATTTTCCAAAGATCCTATTCCTTAAAATTTTTCCTAAAAGATTATATTAGTATATGGTTTTCTAGAAAGAAAAAAAATGACAAATATGGAAAACAAGTCTGTACATACATGCACATCAATTAGGCAGATACTGGAAACTTTTAAATATTCCAATATATTTATTACTGAATTAGTTCCATGTGGAAATAAAAATCTTCCTTTTTCTTCCTGTCCTTATGCCCAGTTCCTCTGTTTCTTTCTTCTCTGACTTTAAGGGAACAAAAAAAATATAAATATGCATAAGGTGTGTTCTATGCCCCATCCTCTGCCTCTCATGTGAGTTTTAAGCAGTGGGCAAAGCACCCCTCTAACCTCCTCCAATACACTGGGACAGTCTATTCCTGCAAGTACAGGTCCTTGGGGTTTCCTGTACTTGTCCTTGTAAAGAGAGGGGATGACAGAGGAAAGGCAAGCAAAGGAAGGATTGTTGTGCGGTTAGGTGTTAGCATCAAGTTATCTCACTCATTCTCCCAGTGCAAACAGACTGCAACAGTTTCAGGACTTACTGTCACTGCATTTTCTCATAAGGAACATCTTTGTGACCTCTGTGGAAGTCCTAATTTCCTCTAAACTTAGAACTAGAGTTTGCTGAAGCATTTTGCGCTAAAAATACCCAGTGGAAAAATGGGAAATAAAAATTATCTCATAACTATATGTTTGAATAGTATTTTGAGTTCAAAAGAATCAAAGTGAGCAATCAAACAGAGCTTGAGTTTTGAAAACAAGATTTCTGATAACTGAAGAATTTAGAATGAAAACAGTCATTTCAGTATGTCCAAACTCGCTTTGATCAATCGGCAAAATTTTGTTTCAGCATTCCGATTTACAAATTTCTGGAATGCTTCAGTTCCTAAAACAATTGATACATAGACTTGCCTAAAGGTCAAATTGATTTCAAAAACTGCAGGGAAAAGAAAATCCAGCTTTTTACATTAATTTTGAATAACAAAGTTCACTTTCGAGTATTCAATTTCTGTAGGAGAACGTGCTATGTGAAGGAAATGAATCGTATTCTGGACATACATAAAGATCAGTAGTACCACTTTTAATCAAACTTCCGAGCACTTAAATAGGTCAATGAAGATAACTTTTGGCTGTATCACACACTTAAGTTGTTCCTGAAATAGGTGCTGAAGACTTATATTCATACTGCCCTAGAAGATGCCTCAGTTATGTGTATAACTACCCAAAATGTGGCTTATGATATCTTCAGATACTTTATTCATAAAGAAAAAAGTTGTGGCCACAGATGGGAAAAACAGTTGCGTGATTTCAGTGACATGGAGGCTGAAGCTGTGACCCAAGGGTCAGACAGGAGCTGCTGTTTAAGTGGGATGAACGCATCTAGTAGCACTGGAGAGTTTCCCAAGAGAAAGTTTAGAGAGAAGTTCCACCTTGGGCTTGGGAAAAAACAGAACAATCCACTGAAAAGTACCAGTTCCAACAAAAAATAATTTGTCAAAAACCTACTTGTAAACAGACAACCAGCATTGTGATAATCTGAGCAACATATGATGCCTTAAAAATGAGATGGTAAGATCCCTAGGTAGCATCTGTCTTCAAAATCTTCCACTTCCACCTCTGAGCATGTGAAAAGTGCAAGTGGTATGTTAGACACTGAACATTTCTTACTACAAGCCAAACCCTTGCATTTATCATGCTACTTGATCTTCTTAGTCTGACTGTAGAGAATGGAATAAGCACCGTGACTCAGAGGAATAAATTTTTAACTGTGCTCGATATGTATGTACTTTGAGAAATAGCCATACTATATGGCTAAATTCTGAAATACTGGTATAAACATTCAAAAGTATCAACACCGGAAAAATAAAATCTTGCTACGATACTTCTTCTGTTTATTTTTTTATATACTTTTAATTGAAAATAAGAGGCTTATTCAACTTCTGTACATAGGCAGACTTAGGAACACACATGTAGGAGCGCCTGTATGACTGCATTGTACTAATTCAAAATATGTCTTAGAATAATGACTTTTGCAAGTCTTTTTAAAGGAGAAGACCATTTGGGTCAGCTTTCCCCTGATTTTCTTTGATTGGAGAGAAATACATACCACCATTTCATGTTCTAACAAAAGAAACAACAACAGCTGAACTGTGGCACAGTCACCACATTTTTTCAGCCACTGAGAACTCCAAAAAACCCACAGCGACAAAAATGGTAATAACACGTCTGAGGGTCCAGATCCCAAAGGAAGATTAAGACCAAGCACCATGCAATGTGGAGGTGGCCGCCCAGCTAAAGAGGGCATGGCAGGCTGCCCTATGCTGAATAGTGTGGATGAGAGATATTATATGAGTAAGCCTGGGTCAAGGGATGGCTTCTTGGAGCAGATGCATTTAAGAGTGTAGAAGCAGCCGAAGAGTCTTCACTCATGTTGTTTCCCACAGAACAAGGAGGTTTTTCTTTTCTATGAATGAGCACACTTGCCATTTTGGCATATGTGATGGCCGAATATCGAACATCAGCTCCTTATATAAGATCCTGGAAGAAATTATAGTAACCTGAGGAAGGCAGATCCTGTTGCTCTTGTATATATGCTCTTATTTCAGTACGCCATGTTTCTAAAAGTAGAGCAAAAATTTGCTGGAATCATAAAATATCATCATGATCACTTTTAAAATATCTGGGCTTATTTTTTTCTAGTACCATATTTTGCCTAATTGAAAAAAAAAATAATCTCCATTTTGCAGGGGTTTTCTTCTAATCTTTTCTTTTCTAAAGAGCTCATGAACATGATGAGATACTCCCGGGAATGAATTATGATTATGAACTAATAATGAAATGTCTAGGAGATTGCTGGCATTCTGTCTTCTGGTTTATATCTAATAATCACTAGCATATGCCGCTAGAATACCATAATGCACACCCTGTTGTGCCATTCTGCTTGAACATTAAAAGCAACACAAATATACAACAAAAGGAAAACAAAAGACAATAAACTGTCAACCACCCCCACCTCCCAACCCCAAACCTCAGAAAATGCAATTTTCCAAAACATTAAAAAACCCCAAGAAAATAATTATTCCTTTTCTTCAGAATAATGACCTCCCTTGTGACTCTAAAATGAGAGAAGTGACAAATACTCTTTCTGTTGATTGAAGAGTCTCTAGTGACATGTCTTAGGGAAGTGTTACCAGAGTGCAGGACTGTAGAAAGCAACTTTACTTCATTGATATCCTGTGGATTAGGACAGAAAATTCCCCTCAATGTTTTAAAGGCAGTTTGGGCCATAACACCCAATAACATCTTTCCCAATTATTAGTTAGCATTTATCATTGCTATATATATTTTTCCTCTGCATTTCAACACGCAAAGAGACAGGCACATATGCAAATCTGTTTTCTTACAGATTGCAGAGAAATGGCTGCAATCGTGTATTGGTTTTATTTCTTGAAATTTTAAAAATGTTACTATTATTATTTATGTTTCTCATGATTCCGGAACAAGTGGTCCAGAGTTGGACACAGAGGTTGAGCTGAGTAAGCAAAAGATTGTCTTCAGTTTCAACTTTTGAGTAGTAAGTTTTAACGAATCACTAACTCTGAAAAATAAGGGAAAGTAATCACTGAGAGAAAGCTGTTCAAAAATCACCTAAAGGACTTAAATAATTCCCTTATATCAACTTCCCCAATTAACTTGATTTGGGTCAGACATTCAGCTGTTATTGGTTTGCTTCTTGACCATGGAATATTTTAAAAATGATTTATGTAAGTAACATAGAGTTAGGCATTGCTTTTTAAAGATTTTTTTTACAGACATTTCTACAGTCCCGTTTCTTACAGTCTTATGTTTTGATTTGGATGATTTCCATTTACTGTGGAAGTTAAGCATTGCATCTGGCACTTTTATCTGGGACTTTGTGTCTATTATCAGCATTTTCACATCATTCACATAATCATTTAACATTGTGTTTTTCTGGCTTTCAAATGGTATTGAAAGTGCTGCATGAAAATTGAGACTTTTCCAACTGTAATAGTTTGACAAATGCTCCATTGCCAAGTTATCTTTCTCATAATTAATGACTTTATGACTATAGGTGAAATAGTTTATCCAGGTCTCTTTTCTCCTACAAGTAAATTATAGGATTAATCTCTCCTAACTTTAAACTTCTTAAAGTTAGATGACTGGTCTATGTCTATCTAGACTCCTTCAAAGTCAGTGAAAACAGGCACCTTCAGAGAGTGAGTCATCCTATTTTGTCATATATACCTATTTTGGGATGGTATGAGTGTCCCTTTAAAGGTGTTTATTCCTCTTTGCTGACTAGGGAGGGGGTTAAAAATATGAGTGAATCTCAATCCAGAATAATTCAACATATAAAATGATGCTCCTGCCCATATGTCTGAGAATTAAAACTGAACCACATTTTGTGTAAGATAAATATCACACTAAATAATGATGTTTTATTAACACATAAAAGTAAACCATGGTTTTTACTAGCTTAATAGCATTAGGAAAAAACAATAGCATATGTGACAGAATAATAATTCATGTACGCATTATATAAAAAATTCTATATTTGTCTTGACAGTGATAGCAGTTTGTACTTTTCAAAAATTATCTACTTCTTTTTCAGTACTAGTGAACTGGAAGATTTTGGTTCAGAACCATTGCATGACCTGTGAGCAAACATATTAAAAAAATGCATACACATACATACATGTGCACACACAAATTGTTTTCTTAATTAACACACGTTGGGAAGACTAATTCTTAACCTATTTTATACCCAGACCATTGAAAGTAAATGCTTCCAAGTAGGAAATGTTACTTTTAGATGATAATGAAAGGAATTTTCTAATGAATTATGGAATAAAGGCAGTATGCAGTACAAATACAGGAAGGAAAACATCCTTGCATATAAATCATGTAGAAATAGTAGATAATATGTCAAAGCAGTGATATTTTGACTTTTAAGAGCCCAAAAGATATGCCAGACATATGCTGATTTCAGGGAATTGTATAATTGGAATTATGCAGAAGATTTCAAGCAGCAGCAGGATCTGCCTTGTCTGATAGCTGACAAGAAGATTAGTGGAAGCACCTATCAAGAAACAAACTCTACTGGATTCTTAAAAGACAGGTTGTATTAAAAAAAAACCAAACCAAAACAAAAAAACAACCAAAAAACCCCCAACCAAAACCCAACAACAAACAAGCAAAGAACAAATAAGTTCCTTAAGTGGAATGGTTGAACAAGTGTGTATTGAAAGTTGTCAAACATAATAATAGAGAAAATAAATTGATGTATTTTTATCTACAGGAGCAAACAGTACTCCTGGCTTTGGTTTTAATGTCAGCTCATAATACAGTTTAGGATCCAATGCTATTTAGACGTAAAAAGTTGAGATGTATGATACTTGCAAATAAGCACACTTCAGTTACTGTGGAATTGACAACCAAATGAGTTGTTGCCTATCTAAATGCCTCAAGTGAGCATGACTGTAGAAAATTTACAGGAGTTATTTTAAGAATTAAGGACTGTCTCACTGTAGGAGACAGCAAGTGACTCACTGGGCATTAAGAGGAAGGGGAATTTTTAATGAAAAATGAACATATGGGAAATTAAGATTATATAAATAGCTGTATACATATGAGTATGTGTGTGTGCATGTACATTTGAATTTATACAAATTTTAAACCAATTATAATTTTACTTAGACTCAAAAAATTGAAAAAAAAATCAATCTGCATGGAGAAGAATATATAAAATTTAATTCTTAAAAGTACAAACCCAAGTTTCTTACAGAAAAGTCCTACTCTGTTCATGATACAGACAAGTGTGACCAGATGTTTAGGTGATAACAGCCTCGTTGTCATAAGAAGAGTTTATGAAAGTAGAGTTAGGGACACAAACTTACCACCTCATTTAAACCATCCCTTCTACTATTAACAACACAAGAAGGCCCTTTCCCCTCTTCCTTCCCCACCCCCACCCCCAAGGAAATTAATCATGGAGATATAAATATCTTTCTATATTTCTAAGTATCTATAATTACTGGAAAACTAATTGGTATCTATTGCTTTATTGGGAGTGATGGGGGCAATATTGAACCTCTGTAAGTTAGTGCTTCTAGGGATGCTATTAAACTGGGATACTGGTATGACAAGATGCTCATCTCCCCTTTAGAGTCATGATGAGTATATTCCATAATTTTAAAAGGAGATTGCTAAATTGCCTGTTACCTACAAACCTTAATCTGAACATTTTCATATTCTGAGAGAAATAATTGCTTCCTAGTAGCTTGCTTAATGGTTTTGTTGAAAAGAACCTGGAAATCAGTAACTCAAGTGGACACACAGCAAATTTCCTGTGTGCTTTCCTTAGGACTGGAAATGTAAGACAGGCAGATGAATGAAATCTGTCTGGGGGATATATGGCACATGCGAGATAGGTGAAGATTTGAAAGGTTCTACATATCCAAAGGCTTGTCACTAAAACCATTAACCTTGAAGAAGTGTAACTAAAGAAACAAAAATTACTAGAGGACTGCAGTAGGTTTGGGAATTTCTGTGTTGCTCAGTAGCAGGACTGGGTGACTGTCCTTGATTGCCTGTGTTGGGTCTAATTTGACCTGGGCTTTCTGAGGAGACAGATGTTATTTATTTATTTATGTATTTATTTATTTACTTACTTACTTATTTATTTATTCTGTGTCTTTTCTTATGATGTTTCTATCTGAGAGGATTTTGTGTCAATTTAAAAAAAACACATTTTATTAGTCGAGATACCGAGTGCTCAATTGGTAGCCAGCTTTCTACAGTTATATTTAATAATCAGTCAAGACCACTTAGGGAATGAGAGACTGAATAAATGAAGATTTTGTATGTTATAGAATATTACCTTCTTAGAACAGTGTCTCTCATTTTCACATCAAATTTTGTTGAAGTGAAAAGATATCACATTCAGTATGAGAGTGGCATTCTGAATTTTATTTCACCCTTTGGGAGAGAATTTTATTTCACCCTTTTAGTTAAGTCTGCAGCTTTGACTTTTACATAGGGACATTTTAGAAACATCAAGGGACTTCTGTTGGGTTTAAAACAGCATTTTTTTTTAATATGTATTAAAGTGCTGCTGTAGAATTATAAATCCCTTCCTAAAATATTGACTGCTGTATTTTTATCCTCGGTATATCAGAGAACATTTTTTCTAAGAAACAAAATACTTTAAAATAAATTAGTAAGAATGAAAATAGTGCCATCTGCTTGCTCAGCTTGAAACACATTACTACTTAGCCTAGCCAGTAGTGTACTCATGATTTTACAGTGGCTAATTTATTTTCTATTTGCAATAAATTTGTAGAAAAAGCTTCCACCGTATGTCTTGAATGAGTTACAATTACTGAAGGCAAATGCAGTAAGAAAGACTGAAATAGATTCTGGATGGAAAATGGATTTACGGCAGCAAAAAATACAGAACTCTGGCAAAGCTGTGTGCCAAACTTCTAATAGTTCCAAACTCATACTTTTATTTCATATATAGAATGTCTTAAACTGTCACAGCTGTTAATTAAAGATTATTTTTCCAACCTGTTTTAACTCTTCACATGTGAAGGAAGAACTAACAAACACTACCAACGCAATCATAGAATCATAGAATCATTTAGGTTGGAAAAGACCCTTGGGATCATCGAGTCCAACCATCAACTCCACTCTACAAAGTTCTCCCTTACACATTATCCCTTAACACCACATCTAAACGAGTCTTAAACACATTCAGGGATGGTGACTCCATCACCTCCCTGGGCAGCCTATTCCAGCATCTAACCACTCTTTGAAGAATTTTTTCCTAATGTCCAGCCTAAACCTACCCTGTTGCAGCTTGAACCCATTCCCTCTTGTTCTATCGCTAATTACCTGTGAGAAGAGACCAGCACCAACATCTCTACAATGGCCTTTCAAGTAGTTGTAGAGAGTGATGCAGTCTCCCCTCAGCCTCCTCTTCCTCAAACAAAACAGTCCCAGCTCCTTCAATCGCTCCTCATAAGATTTATTCTCCAGGCCCTTCACCAGCTTTGTTGCCCTCCTCTGCACTCGCTCCAGCACCTTGATATCTCTTTTGTATTGAGGTGCTCCAAACTGGACACAATACTCAAGGTGTGGCCTCACCAGTGCTGAGTACAGGGGGACAATCACCTCCCTCCTTCTGCTGGTCACACTATTTCTAATACAAGCCAGGATGCCATTGGCCCTCTTGGCCACCTGGGCACACTGCTGGCTCATGTTCAGCCGCTTGTCAATTAGAACCCCCAGGCCCTTTTCTGCCAGGCAGCTCTCCAGCCACACTGCCCCAAGCCTCTAGCGATGCATGGGGTTGTTGTGGCCCAAGTGCAGGACCTGGCACTTGGCCTTGTTGAAACTCATTCCATTAGCATTGGCCCATCAGTCCAATCTATCCAAGTCTCTCTGTAGAGCCTCCCTATCCTCATGTAGATCAACACTCCCGCTTAACATGGTGTCATCTGCAAACTTACTGATGATACACTCTATGTCCTTATCAAGGTCATCAATAAAGACGTTAAACAGAAATGGTCCCAACACTAGCCCTGAGGAACACCACTTGTGACTGGCTGCCAGCTGGATTTAACTCCGTTGACTACCAATGCTTTTGGTTTTTTTGTGTTAAGGTGGTGCTTCAAGAGGGCTGGTAGATAACTCACTGTTGGATTCCATCTGTTACAGTTGGACATCTGCAGGCTGTAATCTCTGGTTGTGACAGGCATTGTTTTTCAAATTGTCATAGCGCCCTGAAGATATTATGTTGGCTTCTTTTGAACAAGAGACCAGCTGCAGAATTCTTCTGTCATTGCACCTCACCATTACACTGCAAGAGAGGACCAAATCAAGGTTAAAAGCCTTGTTGTGGTACCTGGAAAACACACATGCAATAAAAAGTGTACGTTCTCCCCAGAAGTACTCACACTCTGGCCTTTGACAAGGTTGAACAGGTAAGTGAGCCAGGTGGAGTGATTTGGAGAGAGGGGGAGACAAAAGCTGAAGTGAAACAGGAAAGTTTTTAGCATAGTTCTGTGAAGACATTGCCAACAGGTATGGTTTATAGCATGGCAGCAATCCTAGCTCTTAGACTAAATATCTTCCTTGTCTTTAGGGGTGATATGAGAAACAGTATAAGACCATTTCAGAGGAATTCGAGTTGGTGAGTGGTGAAGAGCATTTACACTGTGAAAAGTTGTGAAAAAAACAAGTCGAGTTTAATTTTACAGAAATCCTACTGCTAAAACAAGAGCAGCCCAGAGACTAAAAAGAAGGCAGCCATGCTTCTAAAATGACAGTTTTTAAGTAACAAAACCAAAAGAAAATTGAATGTCTTAAAGCAGCATTTCAACATGTTTAAGGTAAGTTTACTGCTAAGAGGGTAGAGAAATGGCCTAAGGAATTTTGGTATTTAAGACTGATGGGAAAGGTTGAACTGTAAGGAAAGCTGAAGCAACTCTCTAGGGCATGCATCTATGAAAGAGAACCTGAATGTGACCCTTGTATCACAGCTTTGTATAGACATCAGTGACAGAACCCTTCACTGTGGCCAGAACCTTGAAGTGGATCTGATTATGTCTTTTCCTCTAAGAGTTCACCCTGTGCAGCAAAAGAGCTCTTAAACTGAAATCCTGAGTTTTGTTAGGATGCAGATTAGAACAGTGACCTTCTAACTGAGGAGTTTTGCTCGGTAGACAGAATAAAAGTAAAGGACACTGAAAACAAATCTCACCATGTGTGCACTGTGCCCTTTTCTTCAGTCTTACTCACATCAGCAGCTTTCAGTGCTTCCTGAGCTGCCATAAACTCTCTCATTTGTTTGACACCTGTTCTGTGACATTCATGCTCCTAATGTAATACTGTTCACATCTGTGTATCACATCAAGAACTCATTTTCATGTGTATTCATACATGGTCATCTCCCAAAAGATCGTATTTGTTTAGAAATTTGATTTGTTTTGTTTTTCCTGAGGATTCTTCAAACCAGTTGAAATATGCATTATAGCTGTATGATTAGATAAGTTTTTTGCAAATGGAGGAATAGGGAAAACATGTCTCTCTTGGCATAATAATAGACCAATAATGAAAAAAATTTTCAAGTTCCCATTTGTTGTTCAAAATTCCAATTACTCAAAGAGAGATTCTTGCACTCAGAAGCTTAAAAGCTCTATGGGTCAGAAATATTTGTTATGTGGTGCTGCTTCTATTATGGAAAACATAAATCCAACCATTAAGAATGGTTTATGGTTGTTTAATATCAGAAGTCATAACTAGCTGAGTAATTTCACTCCCACAATTAAGAGTTAGAGTTATTAAAATCCATTGCTGACTTGAGTACCAAGTTGCTGGAAAAAAGTTAGAGAATAAGAGAGGAACAAATTTTCAAAAGTGGGCTGCAGTCCTTAGTAACTTCTGTCTTGGTTGTCTAACTCAAAAGCATTCTTTTTTCTTTTTTTTTAATCATTCCTTCTTTATTTTTAAAGTTTAACTTCCCCCCCTACCCCCATCTGTGAAATCTTATGGGAAATGCTTCCATGCTTCGTTATAGTTCTTTATCAGCTGGATGACTGTTGCCTAGAGATGATGGAAGACAATTACTGATCTGAATTAGACACTTTTTTAAAATTTAATTTTCTAGCATTACACAGTACTTTTTGGACTGAAAAGTTCACAGTAAAATGCTGGGATTATTTTTAGGAACTACACCACTATTCCTAATAAGTCAGAGTTGAAAAAACTGTCAGAAAAAAAAGCGAGTCTTTTGCATACAGATGGAAGCGATATTAAGGAGTTTTCGAGAGTTAAGTAGATTTCTGCTTTCCTTTTGTATATTCTTTTCTAAATACATAGAGAAACAACAGTTTCTTAACCTAATGTTAATTTTGGATGTAGCGGAATACAGTTTTTACATGTATGTTGTCATGACCATTTTCCAACTGAATTCAGAAGAAAGAAATTCCACTTGATGTATGGGGTGGTCCTATCCCAATGTTTTTACTAATATAGTTGACAGACGTATTAGGATGAGGCCATGCAGCGTTTCAAGGTTTTGATGTCACATCATTTCAACTGAGATAGTCAGGTCTTTGAAAAGAACTCCTTAATATATTGTATTCTGTTATAACTGATACTAGTTTAACAAGACATTGTTAACCTACTGAGATGAAAAGAAGGCTTACTGTAATGTTTATTAGTCTTTAAAGCTTGTAACTTTAAAGGAACATGCTAGTCCTCTGATAATAGCTGCATTAAAATACAGGTTTTTCCATTGCTTTTCTGCCCTCCAGTAGCAAGCAGGTTGAATTTTACTGTGATACAACATGTATTAACTTTCTACTCATCAATCAAAGGGAGAACATTTCTGTTTTACAGCCTTAGTTATATTTTCATACTTTTCCTGTAGCTTTTTTGTAAAATACTCATTATAAACTCTGACCTATAAAATAATATTACTTTTCTTCATACTCTTGCAATGTTTCTTCATACTATTTTATTTTCAAATTTTATTTGTAGTTTGAAAGAGAAACCTATTCCTATGAATGTGCTTAGAAAAAAAAAGATGTTAAAAAAGTATTTCCGCTTTGTATGCACATGAAACAATGCCAGGATTTGCCCTTGGGGATAATTCAGACAATTTGCATACATACCTACACACATACTTACCTACATATATACACAAATATACCTCATTGGGATAATCTTTTTCAGAAAATCGTAACTTTAAATTCAGTTTATGTTCAACTATGATTGAAAACAATTGCAGAGGACAAACTGTGTAGAAAAATCTACCTTTTTGGTGATTTTAATAGAAGTCAGTCTTTAATACCTCAGTAGGCTACACGTGTTACCAATGCTACACCTGTAATGCAATGCTTTCCTTGCCCTTTGATATAACTCACACCTCACTTAGTAGTTATGGCCATTTTAAGAATATAATAAAAAACTTAAGAATTTTAAGAATATAATAAGTTCATGGTGACAGGGGCCTGAACAGCCTAATCTAAGTCTGCTTTCAGAGAGGACCAAAATGGTCTCCAGAGGTCACCTCCAACCCAAACTTTCGTATGATTCTATACTGCCCTTTAATGAAGTTCAAGCAACAGAAATGCAGCCATACAGTACATTTCTGCACTAGAAATAATTTTCAAATGACTCTGAGAGTCTTCAGTAAGGACACAGCCCAAAGCTGACAACCCCCCCCCATATCTCAGTATCTTCACATACAGCCGTTTCTTCAAACTCAGACCTGCACAAAGTTTGGCTTAAAACTAATTGGAAAAATCTCCTCCCCACCCAGTCTTGACTATCACTAGCTAGCATTAACATTTGCATTGAAGTTTCTGTGTGATGAAGTATATTCACCAATGAAAAGACTCTCTCTAATTATGAAATATGTATTTCTTTAAGATACTCAGAGTTGGAGATTGCTGTTTTTAGTTTAATAATCTATTTTAATTCTGTCAAAAAGGACACAAGCTTTTTGATTATTATCCAAACTGAACTCAAACTCTTCTTCACTTTCTTTTTCCATCACTAGACCAATTTCAGAAATCAAATTTCACCAGTCAATTATAGTAGATGAAAATCATGATCCGTTAAAGCACCTAGGGTTAGAGTCAGTAAGAATCAGGCATCTAAATGATAATTTAGACAAAACAGAGCTAGCAAGGCTTGTAATCTAAAATAAATAAATAAATAAATAAATAAATAAATAAATAAATAAATAAATGAAAATCATTCCTTTACTGCCAGTGGTTTGACTTTAACAGCCTCTAGGAGCACTGTGTTCTTAAGGAAACACAGAGAAGTGCCCCAGTCTAAGTATCTCCCAACATCTCTTCAATCTGTTACTGACCTGCACCGAGGAACTGGAGGTTGTTCTGTGTAAGTCCCCATACCTAATTGGAAGATGCAACTGGTAGCACTGGGTATGTAGGGTGAGTGTGGGTCTAAGGCGAGACAAGATGTATTTAATGTTCTTTAAAGATTTTAATCACCAACACATGTTTTTAATAGTGCAATCCCGCCGTTAGGTACCCTGTGTATCTCTGTTCCTCCTCATATAGCTGTGCTACCTTTCCAGGCCCTGCTCCCAGGACTGCTTCTGGATTTGTCCACTTAAACTTAAACTTAAAATTTATAAGTATGTTTTCAAGAGATTCTTGGAAGCCAGGTTTCTCCTCCCAGCCAATGCCCTAGGCACTGGAAAGTATAAACTCAGCCTATTCCTCAAGTTGTTTTCCTTTGTCCCCTTCTGAAGTGGAAACTTCCACAAATAAGTTGATATGTCTGTTTCCAGTTATGGAACCTCTCCATCACTAGCTATTTCCCTTATTACATTCTGTAGAAACTAATGGTAACGGTTTAGACATACTTGTGTATGGAAAAGGCACCATGCCCATTTCAGTGCTATTAGATCATGAAATTCTAGTCATGCAGTTTGTAGCCAAGCCGTTGGAGAATGATTACCTTCAATAAATGTAAGAACGTGACATGACTTTTTGCTATTGTAGAAAATTCTGTCTATTTCTATCCATCTACCTATTTCTATTTCTTGCCTCTTATCATTACTAGGATGGAAAATTAAAATTAAATACTGCTGGGTACGTACAAAGATTCTGAAATGCAGCTGCATTCAATCTCTTGCTGTGCAGAAGATACAAGGGAAAAGACAGAAAAATGCTGCAGAGGCTAGTGACTTGCATGAATTCGTACATAAAATCATCATAGGATCATAGAATCTTCATGGTTGGAAAGGACCTTTGAGATCATTGAGTCCAACCATACACACACACACAAACCACCCCCCCCCCCAATCTCTGCCACTAGAGCATGTCCTGAAGTGCCAAATCCAGATGTTTCTTAAATATCTCTAGGGATGGTGACTCAACCACCTCCCTGGGCAGGCTGTTCCAGTGCCTGACCACTCTTTCAGGAAGGTAATTCCTCATATCTAATCTACACCTCCCCTGCCGCAACTTCAGACCATTTCCTCTGGTCCTGTCATTATTCACCTGGGAGAAGAGGCCAACACCCACCTCTCTCCAACGTCCTTTCAGGTAGTTGTAGAGGGCAATGAGGTCTCCCCTCAGCCTCCTCTTCTCCAAGCTAAACATGCCCAGCTCCCTCAGCCTCTCCTCATATGACCTGGTCTCCAGACCCCTCACCAGCCTGGTAGCTCTCCTCTGGACACGCACTTCAATGTCCCTCTTGTACAGAGGGGCCCAGAACTGAACACAGCACTCGAGGTGAGGCCTCACCAGTGCCGAGTACAGAGGCACCATCACTTCCCTGCTCCTGCTGGCCACGCTATTCTTGATACAAGCCAGAATGCTGTTGGCCTTCTTGGCCACCTGGGCACACTGCTGCCTCATGTGAAGCTGGCCATCCACCAGCACCCCCAGGTCCTTTTCTGCTGGGCAGCTTTCCAGCCACTCTTCCCCAAGCCTGTAGTGTTGCTTGGGATTGTTGTGACCCCCTGAGTATCTAAGAGGAGTGATACACTTCCAGGACCCCAATTTTAGGAAAAAGAACATCATTAGCTCCCAGTAGGCTGGTCCTTGCAGCCAATCACAGAAAACATTCTTGCTTTCTCTCTGATAGACATCACAGAATACAGAGAATATTTCAGGCAGCACTGATTCACTTGAGAGTTTTACATAAACTTTAACCTCGTTGTGTTTGATGAAGAATGTAAGATCTTTATTTCCTGGCTTCCCCATGTCCTGTCCTGGTTACAAGTATTTTGACATACTGGCGTTTTGCAGAATGGCAGTGCCAGAAGGCTGGGAGGAATATCTGTCACATATACTGTTTCCCACGAGCATGTCCTCAGGTAGCCTTTAATAAAATTGTTGTCCACCCTTCTACACAGTGGTGTGACACTAAAAGGTAATTTGTTTTAGGGCATTTCTTTACATCATTACTTACAAAATACATAGGACTCAAGAGAGTAACATTTAAAAATTAATCACATACATACATTATTTTTAACTGACTGACCTGAGGTGCACTAATCACAACACCAGCTCCATTTGCTTTGGAGTTCTACTACCATTTTGATGGATTTCTCAATGCAGATGGCTGCATTTTGTGGCCAAAGCTATTAGATCCTTTTGAGAAAAATGCATATATTGCCAGTATATCTTTAGAGTACAGATAAATAATAAAATACTTCTATAAGAACATAACCATGTCATTTTGGGTACCATCGTAAATATTTTTGAAAGCAAACTATACAGCTCTGGAATTAATAAGAACCCCTTCTCATCAGAAGTAACAAACTCTCTTTTCAGATTAAATTGTATAGTCCACACACAGCACAGTCTAATTACAGATAAATGTAAGTTTCTATATATAGCTAGATTATTTTCTGCCAAGGTTTCTTCTTTTCAAGATTTCACATCAAACCACAAATCAAAATACAAATCCAAGCTATTAATTATTACCTCTGATTCCCGCAGTGCCAATTAATGTCAAGTCACTCACCACTCAATAAAATCAGAGATTATGAGAGAAGTCCTTGGCATTAGTAAGAGCTCAGCAGCCATTATTTGTTTCATATACCCCAAAGTAATCTTGATTAATGCTTAGGGACCCATGTGCTACTGCTCTCAAATTAATGTCGATGTAGTTTTAAAAAGAAAATAAACATGGCTGGCTGTTATCTTATATGAAGATATTCAAAGGGTGTATTTTGTGCTCCTGTTATTAATTAAAACTAATACGTTTTATCATGAAATGATCTTGAAGTGTAATATGCACGGGGATGATGCAACATCCTTTAATATTTTGCTTATGACAGAACATAAAAATAAAAAAGTGTGCCATATATGCTTTCAACAATTTATTGCAGATTGAGACATAAAATGACAAGGAAAGAGTAAATTCAAGAACCAGAACATGAGATGGTGAAAACTGGGGACATAAGTTTGATAATGACTGTGAAGTTGTACACTTAGTTAAAGATCAGCTTGTGAGGATCAGTTGTGATCAGTTAAAGATCAACCGGTGAGGAAGAAACACAGAAGGAGAAGACCCAGGAAAGGAAATTGTATGAGAACTGTAAGTGGTAAATTGAGACTCTTTCTCTTTTTAAATGCACCGTACACAGAATATGTCCTTCCCTTCATAGCTGTTTATCTTAACACATTTTTTACAGCAAATTAAATGATTAAACTTTCAGACATTGACAGCAGAGCAGCTGAGCTGAACCAGTACCTTTAAAATTAAAGACAATTCCTGTATATGTGTGTTGCCTTACTGGCATGGGCAAGGTAGAAAAGAGAGGGAAGATTAATTTCTTTGTTTAGTTGTGGTGCTGCTAGACCTCATGGATTTGCTGGAGAAAGTCCTGCTTTCCTCCTGGCACTTGTATACACATTTCTTTCACTGGGATTGGATGGTTTCCAGAGAAATTCATTACTAATTGCTGAAAGAATTTCAGGATGTGGCAGAGGTGGTAAGCACTTGGGTTTTTGGAAAGCAGCATGTGCTTGCAGGTTGTGAGTGCAGATATAGCCTAGATCAGATTCACAGCCCTTGATAAACATGTAGCAGTTTTTGAAGTCTCTGGAACGGATTTTCTATCCCCAGGACACAACTAGCGGGATTTCCTGAAGCATGCCAGATACCAAAACGTACACTTAAAGCCGTGTAATTTCTGGAGAAAACCATAGCACCTAGTTTAGCCTGACTCCCAGATGCCTGTCCAGTAAAAGATATCTAGTGATAGCTTCTCTCCAGCAATTAACTCCTCTGTTGTATGTGACGAGGAATGTATAGGCCTCCTAATCATGGCTAGCCTGTGATTTGTCTCCTTAGGAACCCCATTTGAATTGTCCTCCCTACTGATACCACTGGCCCATCTCTGCAGGCCCTGTCTATGGACTGTCCTAGTGCAATGGTGATTAGGTAATGGTCCTCTCATGCTCCTTGCTTGCAAATTGGCTTCCAAGCTCAGCTCACCATTAGACTTTTCACCCCATTTTCCCATTATCTGGCATGTGAGAATCCTGGCCTGCCGATTAAACAGTCATAAATCAGGAAGATTGTGACCAATGTGTTTCTGATCATTGAAGAGATCGAAGGAAGATAAAATCTTACCTGTATTCCTTGAGTTGAATCTGTTGTGCTTTGGGCTGGACTGGCCTCTGAGATGAACGATGTTGTGCTGTTCACTACTAATGAAAAAAATCTCTCTGATCTGGGCTCCATTTTTTTTTTTTAATTCTGCAATTTATAAACTGTATTGCCCCTTCACCGATCGACTTAATTATCTGCAAAACATGTTCTACCTACTCTTGCTTGCAGTTAGGGTCTCCTACGTATAAACTTGATCAAGTCATAGTGAATCTGACTCTGTCTTGATATTTTCAGTTTGCAGTCATTTTGTTTTGCCCTTGGTGAAGCTTTGTGCTAATGTTTAAAGCTAGATATCTTCCATTGTGGTTAATTTCCTTCATCTAAGTTAGCAAAAAATCATGCAAAAATTTTAGTATTTATAAGAACATTGTTTAATATTCATATGCTTGTTAGTCACTGTTTCTAAAGCAGAACATAAAGTCTTATTTTCTCCTCATTTTCCTGTGAATTGCCAAAGCTGTTTTGCTTGCCAAATTACTTTTATTCTTTCCCAGAAATCTTGTAAAATGATACGGAGGACTATAATTCATCTATACTCTTTACTCTCAGTCTAGCTTGTATTATAGTCAGAACAATTTAATCTACTATCTTGTGACAAAAATATTCCAAAAAATGTACTTCTCTTACTAAATCTCTTATTTAATCTGTTTTCATATCTCATTGTATTCTGGTTATATCACCTCTGCATTGTGATATCTAGCAGAAATGTCATTATTTTAAGCAAAGGGACAATGTAAAGGAGTGTAAAATACAAGATACAATACAATATAAAAGACTGTTCTTCTACTGTCTACAGACATCTTTTTTTTTTTTGTAGAAACCTATTTTCCTGTAACATCTGTCTTTGCTCCAGAGGAGGAAAAAATTTTAGCACTTAAAATTGGATAAATATAGTACAACTGGGATTTTTAATTTCAAAAGTTTGTTATCATTATTATCGTTACTTTAAACAAAAAATCCCCCACACTGGAAGACAGTTATTTAATGTTTAATTAAGGTGTTTTTTTTTTCAAACCAACTTGCTGTATATATTCAGGGCCATGAAGATGATCAAGGGCTGGAGGACCTCTCCTATGAAGACAGGCTGAGAGAGCTGGTGTTGTTCAGCCTGGAGAAGAGAAGGCTGCCTTCTTTTCTTATAGAGCCTTCCTTATAGCAGCCTTCCAGGAGAGCAGCCTACAGGAGAGATGGGGAGGGACTCCATGAGGCAGTGTAGCGATAAGACGAGGGGTAATGGTTTTAAACTGAAAGAGAAGCAATTTAGACTAGATATTAGGAAGAAATTCTTTACTGTGAGGGTGGTGAGGCCCTGGAACAGGTTGCCCAGGGAAGCTGTGGCTGCCCCATCCCTGGAAGTGTTCAAGGCCAGGCTGGATGGGGCTCTGAGCAACCTGGTCTAGTGGGAGGTGTCCCTGCCCAGGGCAGGGGGGTTGGAACTAGATGATATTTAAGGTCCCTTCCAACATAAACCATTCCATGATTCTATGATTCTAATTGAGAGGAAACATAAACTATATACAGTAGTTAAAAAAAAAAAAAAGAAAGGAAAGAAAACAAATGTTTAACTATAAATCTATAGCTGCATGGTCTGAATTTCTAGGAATTTCATGAGGTCCCAATAGTCATTATACTATTTACTACAAGCATATAGGAATCTTAAAATGGCACAGTTGAAAGAAAAAGTTCCACCAGAAGAAAGAGGAATCTCCATTGTGCATGCCTGAGCCATACCTGGCAGGTTTGTTTTGGACTAATGGAAAGAGAAAGCCAGAGCGTGTCCCAGAGCTCTGTACCTGGAAGTATTTTCCATAAGTGAATTTTCCCTTTCTTTAATAGAAGATATTCAGATCTCTTCAAGAGCTAGGCCTTTTTCTCTTCTCCCAGAGCAGAATACTGATGTCAGGAATGCTTTGTCTTAAGTTTTTCCCAAGTAAAGTTTTGATTTTTGTTGAAATGCATATTTTGGAAATAAACTTGTATTTTAATGTAAATTTTGTTTTCCATTATATCCTCAATGTTTTAATTTAAGAATATTTCAACATTTAATGTTTTACTTTATTTTGATTTGTACTTTATTTTCATAATTTTAAAATTATTCTATTACATGGATACAGCTGATTGCCTCCAGGAGCAGGTTCGCTTTTTAATTTTGTTTTATTATTTAAGTTCACTTATGACAGGCTGTTTCGATTTTGTTAAGCAGCAACTTCTCTTAGTGATTTAAAAATAAAATTATAACTAATATTTACATTATGTTATAGCTATGCATATTGGTAACAGTTTTTCTGTTTCTGTATTTAATCACATGCTGTACATATACCAATGGGTAGGTACAAGTAATATGCAATGAAATACCTACATTCCCAAAACCTAGAAGTAAAAGTAATTGCACTAAATTGGTGGAGGAAAATTAGTGGCCTAAATTTGAGAAAATCAATATTCCATTATGAATTTTTCAGACAACTTGTCCCTTAGAAATAACCTGTTATTGAATATGTCACTTTATCTTACTTTGTAGTGTATTTTTTGGCTTCCATGCAGCAATAAGAGTTTTAGGTTGCCTTTCTTTAAATGTTAATGCAATTTTTATACAATTTTAGGGCACTTTTACTGTCTTAAAGATTTGTTGCAGATGCTTCCAGCAGGTGAAATCTGTTGATCCCTGAAGGCAGATATGCATAATCAAGGTGTTTTCATGGATTTCACTTTGTATTTTTCAGGGGTGGATTTGATGTCTAAAGAAAGCATCTTTCTTAATTTGAAATTTCTGGTAAAATAAACACTTATTTACACATCAGTACATCAGTTTTAATCCATGTATTTGTTAACAGAATCATTTTCCACAGCAGCTGATGTGTTCAGCAAATTATGTGATTACATATTAATTGCAAATAGAGAAGACTAGTGTTGAACAGGTTTTTATAAGCTCAAAAATGTGTTTGTTCTTATTACCTACTTCATATTTTTCATGAAATTTCAACTATATCTGGATATATCAAGATATCAAAATATTTTCTCTCATGAGAATACGGAATACAAATAAGAAAATTTAAGTCAAGATATAGAAAATGTTACTTCTTTACAGAGGACAGGGAATTATCTTGCAATTAATACTCTGTTGGATATATAAACACAGAAACGCATACAGCACAGTGTTTATACCTGCAAGCAGGTATAAACCCTAGCACAGACAAACAGTGTTCAAGACTTTGTAACAACCCTATGTACTAGCAAATGACAGAAAGTTTACCCCAAAACATTCAATGTACTAAATAAAAGAACCAGCCGGGCCCACTAATTGCCAGGAAAGACAAGGAGGAGGAAGCATTTTCTCCAAATTCTCATATCATTGAGTTGCAGGTAAAGAGAGAAATGAGAACAGTGATGATATATACATATACATATATATCATCATATATACATATATCATCACTGTTGTCATATTTTTAATGAGAAGAGACAAACAAAGAAACAATCGGAAAATACCTTTTCCAAAAGTAAACAGAAAATAATTCTTAGGCTTATACTGTAGGAGTAAGAAACACACATTTGTTTATTACATCTACTATAGAGCAGCCTTGACCTACTTAAGTAAAGATCACATAAAATCAGTGAGAGTAAAACCACATACTGATGTTTAATAGCAATGATGAAACAATAATTTTCTAGCATTTACTACTTGGAAGTTCTTGAAACATGATTTTTAACAGAGCTTAAGGAGAGACAATCAGTGTCCTTGGTCTTTCTTGAGTTCTGTGAGGAACAGTTTACCCCATTGGTAGGAGGTCTCGGTTCTCCCCTCGTCAGAAGGCATTTGAAAGCCATTCTCCTGCCCTAATCTCCTTCTGGTGCAGTGGGGGTTGCTGCATGTCCAGGAGTCTTCATAGGTCATGGACCAAATTTGGCTTTCTCCTTTCTATGTTTTTAGTAAGAAAGGTAGTGGGATGAGAAGACAGTCTTTTCAATGAAGCAGTGGCATCCCTGTTTCTCTTTGCTGCTATAGAGATGCAGAAAAGCAGAAGGGAAGAGGACTGACGAGGGAAAACAGTGAGTTTTGGTTCAATATACATAAAGTGACAAAGCTGGTCACAAATTCCCCTTCTAAAGGCTTTTCCACTGAAGAACAATGATTTACCAGATTTGTAACATGCCTCAGTGTAGGTCTTTTTTAACTGACATTGCCCAAACTCTGCCATATTGCTTGCAAGTGTCTCCATCCATCTCCTTACTGTGTCGCTTCGTTCTCTCACCCTAGCTAACTTCCACTGTCATGGAAATGATACAAGATACTTAAAATAGGGTTTATTATAATAGCATCACAGGTATTTATGAAAAACAATTTGCTATAACTTTTTCTTTCCCAAGTAGTTTACAAACATCTTTACTGCAACTGTTAAAAATTACATTAGTTTGTGCCCTGTAATATTTGCACTTTCTGGTCTCCACGTATTTTCTCTATAGTATGAAATAACGAAAAAAACTTGTTTGAGGAAATAAATGAAAACTGAAACTTATGCATTGAAGCAGTCGCTTGAAAACTCATGCTATTGCATGTCAATTATGTTCAGTAATAGGCTTAATAGTTAAAAAAATACAAAACCACTTTTTTTAGGTTTTATGCTACGTGCATGAGAGTCTGTAAAACATCAGAGGCAAAACTCCCTGTATATAAGCCAACTAGTTTTTTTGAGAATTCTCCTCAATTAATTTGCATCAATCACAGAGACTGCTGCAGGTACCATAAATAAGTACTTGTGATAAACTTCAGATTAGTATTTTCATGGTTTCTTTTCTAATTTTTAATCCTAGTGTCTGATCTCGTATTTTTCACTGTCTTAACCCTAGAAAAAACACGTTCTGTGTTAGACTTTACAGCTTTAGAGTGATTCAACAATCTTTCAGTGGTCTGAATCACCATAACTGGGGGCTAAAATTCTGATTCTGGGTTACCCTCAGTCCGTGTGTCTCATGGAGTGAGTTAGCTCTGAACGCAAATGTTGTCTGCAACACACAGTGAGACTCAAGGCTGAAGGGACAAACTCTGGCATGGAGTAGGCAAGGTCAGCCCCAGGTTTGTCTTGTGGAATTAAATTGCATAGACTTGTTTTGGGACTGGGCTTTTATCTCTGCAGCTGCTCAGCTCAGAGGGACTAGTATCATCCGTCAGTAGCAGAAAGCAGAAGGTTGGCATGTGAGTTTCCTCGCAGTGCCTGGGTACTGCTTGTGAATGCTTTGGCTGGGGATCTGTCACATTTTCTGCTCCTTCTCTCCAATGTCCAACACCAAACATACATCTCCATGGGCAACCTGTCTGGACAGATCATCTGTCGTCTGTTTTACTCATGGCTGGATTTTTTTTCTTCTTGTTTTTTCACTCTTTCAGAAACAGATGCTTTTGACTTGAATTGACCTGAGGTACAGTTGCTGTTACGTTACTCCTCTGTTCTTAAATCAAAATTGGACAAATTATAACAGGTGTGAATATGTAAAAAAAAAAAGTATGGACTTTGGCTTGAAAATCTTGACAATTGTGAGGAGCTAGAAAGAACAGAAGGTAAACCTCTGAGGTGAGGGAGAACAGTCTCTTTAAAAGCTGTAATCGTCCACTATATTTTTTTTATCTGAAGACAATTTTTGCAAGATACTTCATTATTATTTTATATAAATCAATAGGTAAGTCCCCAGACTTTCAATATAAGCTTCTAAAGCTACTTGTATTCATCTGTATTCTTCATTCCAGGGATGTGCATAATGTCATCAAAATTTAAAAGCAAGCAAAAGTATTTTTGGAGGAATATAATTTCTCTGTAGTATGTCAGGGACTTTATCTTTTTAAACTTATGACCGAGAAACTTTAGAAGAAAAAGAGACTTTATCTGCAAATTTAGTTGTAGTTTCTAAGGCTTTTCAAAATCTATTTCCTAACATCCATGGATTACTGTTCTTCAATGACCTTCTCAGACACAGAAATCTTATTCTAACCTTATCTTTCCTTTAATCATATAATTTTTGATCTTAATTCCCCCCATTCTTACTTTTACTTTTCAATCAACCATTTGGCTCATGCAGCCACCTGGGAAGCAGGAATTTATAAGGACAGGTGAAGATGTTTGCTTTTCATAAGGATGAATGCATGACACATGCCAAATCATTTAAGATGCCTCATTACTTCTCTTTCACTTTTCCCAACATTCCCCCTTCCTAAGGTATATTCTGCTGCTGTCTTCAACCATCTCTATAAAATATCCACTGTGATCTTAAAAACTCTGGCACACTCTGTCAAGCCATCTGGATTTTTTGTATCTTGTCACGTTCAAGCTTCACAAGGGTTAAAGCAGACCATTACTGTGTCATAATGAAATTTTTCCTAAAATCTAATCTGAAACTCCCCTGACACAAATTTGAGACATTCCCACCCGTCTCATCACTGGATACCAGAGAGAAGATCTCAGCACCTCCCTCTTCATTTCCCCTTCTCAGGAAGATGTGGAATGAGGTCATCCCTCATTCTCCTTCTCTACAAACTAATTGAGTAAAATGTTGAACAGAGCACTGAGCCCTGAGGAACACCACCGGTGACTGGTCGTCAGACAGATGTAGCCCCATTCACTACATCCCTTTGAGCTCTGCCTTTCAGCCAGCTCTTCACCTAGCGCACCATGAACCTGCTCATTTCACAGCTGGACAACTTGTCCAGAGGGATTCTAAGAGGGACAGTATCAAAAGCCCTACTAAAATCCAGAACAACAACATCATCTGCCTTCCTGTCATCCACTAGGCAGGTGACCGTACTGTAAAAGGATATTAAATTAATTCAACAGGACTTTCCCTTCATGAACCTATGTTGACTGTGCCTGATGATTGCATTGTCCTTTAAATGCCTTTTGACAGCACCCAGGATTGTCTTCTCCACAACTTTTCCAGGTACTGACATTAAACTAAGAGGTCTGTCACTTTTTTGGAACATAAATAAACATATGATGTCACAATTGAGTAAGACCTTGATATTACTAGAGTTCATTTTTTATATTTTATGCTTCTTAAATATTATGAGTGAGATTATTACCTATTTAATAGCTAATTGTGTTTGGTGACCACATCAGTTTACTTTCTTACATTTTCTTAAATTATAATTTTATAATAATAGATAGTAATAAACATTGGAAACATGCTAAAATAATGATAGTGTAACTGCAGGACGGCTGTGGTTTAATGGGCTTGATGTATTCTGGCCTATGTTCTTCTACTATGCACCAACATTCATCTGTTTCAACTGTATTTAAAACCAAAAAACTATTATAATAAAAAAATCCTCCAAGCTACTGCCCATCAGGCCCAAGCAAGGCTGCAAACGGGGGTCCTGGTGCCTGGCCATGCTGCTCAGCAAGAGCTTGACTTTCTTCAGTGCCGATCTGTGCTGACACAGCACCGTCCCTGCAAGCACTGGGGGCTTTTGCCAGGCCAGTGCCAGGACAACGCAGCATCCCATTCTGACCTCAATGGTTGTGTTGGGTGTGTATGGCATGGGGGAAGGGCACTGGCAGCTTTCCCCAGTACATCCATGGCAGTTTCTTACTGAGGACCCCAGACCTGGGCACAGCACTGAGCAGAGGGGAAGGGTCACAACACTCCAGCTGCTGGCAATGCTTTGCCTAGTGCAGCCCAGGGTACCACTCGCCACCTTTGTGGCAAGGGCACGTTGTCTCCTAGTCAACTTGGTGTCCATCAGGACCCTCAGATCCTTTTGTGCCAAACTGCTTTCCAGCAGCTTTACCAGGCTGGTTTTGGTCACGAGTACTTATGGATGTTTCTCTGGATGCTTTGTGCCTGTAGCGGTGCCATCCACAGTTGGTCCCACTCTCTCTGCAGGTCTCCTTGTGCCATTGTCTTGAGGGCTTGTTTTCTCTGACCAAATCAGTCGTCCAAGTGGAAAAGCTCTCTCTTGTTATGGGACTGGGCAAAAGAGGATGCACCTTGGCAGCAGAGTCCAGAGATGGAGTTTCTGCAAAACTTTTTAACACCAACTTTATTCTTCTGCACATAACACCTGGGTAGAAGGTGGTGACTGGCATTCTTATGGAAAACTAGAGAGGAGTTTTCCTTTGCTGGCTGCAATAGGAACAGCAGCTACATAGCTGCCTTCCTGAGTGAGCAGCTGTCTGCAGAACCCCAGTGTCTCAAAGATGGGGAAGGGGAAAATCCAAGAAGCAGAGCAGACCAGAATAGTGCAACCCAGGGAGTTCCTGCCCACTTCCCACTCTTCCTGGGATGCTTTAGACAATTGATGGAAAGAACAAACTTTCTGCCTGCTCGAGCTAGACCTGTTGTCTCTTTGCTCTGACTATAGGCAGCAAAGTAAGAAGCAGCTAAAAAATGAAACCCAAGGTGTTATGTGGGCTTGCCTTGACATTTTCTGTAAGGAGAAGAAGGAAAGGAAGGAAGGAAGGAAGGAAGGAAGGAAGGAAGGAAGGAAGGAAGGAAGGAAGGAAGGAAGGAAGGAAGGAAGGAAGGAAGGAAGGAAGGAAGGAAGGAAGGAAGAAAAGAAAAAGAAAGAAAGAAAGAAAGAAAGAAAGAAAGAAAGAAAGAAAGAAAGAAAGAAAGAAAGAAAGAAAGAAAGAAAGAAAGAAAGAAAGAAAGAAAGAAAGAAAAAGAAAGAAAGAAAGAAAGAAAGAAAGAAAGAAAGAAAGAAAGAAAAAGAAAGAAAGAAAGAAAGAAAGAAAGAAAGAAAGAAAGAAAGAAAGAAAGAAAGAAAGAAAGAAAGAAAGAAAGAAAGAAAGAAAGAAAGAAGAAAGAGAAAGAAAGAGAGAGCAATACTCTCTGTAAGCCCTGTAGAAATAGGGCAAGGAAAGAGTTTAAAGGATTGCAATGCCTCCTCCTCATTCCACGCAAGTTTGCAAAGATTGTCTGAAGGAGGACATATTGGATGGACGAAAAGTGATATAGGGGGGCACACAGATATTTTATCTTAGCATCAGCCACTGGCATTTTACAAGGTTTTCCCAGCACCATTTGACCTGGCTTCATTGACTCCACCTTTCCCTCAGTCCCTTGCCATGTATTGTTCTTTAAAGCAAAGCCTCACCCCTTTATGCTGCAAAAGAAAGGCAACATCACATTCAGGACCCAGACACAAGTATGGACCTTCTTGTCACTCGACAGCTGAGCACAGGACTAATGGTAAGGTAGAGGAGATAAGTGGATTACTTGGACCTGTCTCTGTTTTCTAAAATCCCATGTGTGCAATCATTGGTACCTGCCTTTCTGAGGGAGACAAGAATGTGGAAGAACTTAAAATGAATAATCTTCTAGATACTATTTAGGAAGATGAATATACTTTTGCTAAGTCTGATAATAATTTGATGTAGGTGTATGTAGGAGAATGCATGGTTGAAGTATGACCACAGCTTTTGCAGCTGTGTGATCGAAGTTGAATAGAACGTAACGTAACGTAACGTAACGTAACGTAACGTAACGTAACGTAACGTAACGGAACGGAATGGAACAGAACAGAATAGAATAGAATAGAATAGAATAGAATAGAATAGAATAGAATAGAATAGAATAGTTTAGTTATAGTTGAAAGGAACCTACAACGATCATCTAGTAGAACTGCCTGACCAGTTCAGCACTGACCAAAAGTTAAAGCATATTGTTAAGGGCATTGTCCAAACGCCTCCTAAACACTGACAGGCATGGGGCATTGACCACCTCTCTAGGAAGCCTGTTGCAGTGTTTGACCACCCTCTTAGTAAAGAAATGCTTCCTGATGTCCAGCCTAAACCTCCCCTGGCACATATTTGAACCATTCCCACACATTCTGTCACTGGATACCAGGGAGAAGAGATCAGCACCTCCCTCTCCACTCCTCAGGAAGTTGTAAAGAACAATAAGGTCATCCCTCATCCTTCTTTTCTCCAAGCTAGACAAATCCAAGTCCTTAGCCATTCCTAATAGGACATGCCTTCCAGCCCCTTCCCCAGCTTTATTTGTTGTGTTCGAGTACCTTCACATCCTTCTTAAATTGCAGGACCTAACTGCACACAGTACTTAAGGTGAATACGCTGAATACAGCAGGCTAATCACCTCTTTTGACCAACTGGTGATACTGTGTTTGATGCATCCCAGGATGTGGTTTGCCCTCTTGGCTGCCAGGGCACACTGCTGACCCTCATTGAGCCTGTTGTTGACTAGCATGCCGAGATCCCTTTCTGCAGGGCTGTTCTCCATCCACTCCTCTCCCAATTTATACTTGTGCCTGATGTCACTGTCTCCCAGGTGCAGAATCCAGCATTTAGTCTTTTTAAATTTCATGCTATTGAATATTGCCTAATGCTCCAGTATAACATCCTTCTGCAGGGCCTCTCGTCTCTTGAGAAAGTCAATAGAACCTCCCAGTTTAGCATCATCATCAATAATATTGTCACTATTATTTTATAATAATTTATAATAAAAGAATGAATTAAATATCATTATTATATAATATTTTAAAAATTGCTTTCTCCTCGTCCTCTTTCTCATCGTCTGTTAATCAGACTGTTCTATCACCAAGAATGACCAGTAATAATGTTTTAGAAAGAATATAAGAACAAGGTAAGTGTTTTGAAATATTTTTGTGTTACACTTTCCTGAACTCTACTGATTGGTGTGTATGAGATAGTGATATGAGTTGCTGAGCTCCATGTGTTTAATAACTCTTGGTACCTCTTCTTCTATTAATGTTCGTAATTGCTTTTGAACTCATATAAAATTTTTCATGCACAATACTTTATTGCAGTGAGTTCCATCACTTAACTGTGCTTTATGTGGAGAAGTCTTTTTCAGATTTATATGTGATAATTTCATCTGCTGCCTCTTGTTTCTTAAATTATAAGACACTGCAAAAAAAAAAAAAATCTCTTTTAACTTTTCCAGGACATTTGTGGTTTGATAGATCTTTATCATATCAAAAATTATTTAACTGTTTCGTAACATGACAAAAATGTAGTGATTTTAATCATTACTTATATGGAAACTCTTCTTTTTTTTGTCATCCTGTTGCCTTTTTCTATAACTTTACAAGGGCTTTTTGTTTTGTTTTTGTTTTTTCTTTTTAATCAGGGAAACACAAATAAACACAAATTCATGTTCCAGGAACACTGTGTGTTCTACAGTGCCACAACATTGTTTTCTGATTAGTTCTCCATTCCTTTCCTAATAAATCCTAATACTCAATTTGCTTGTTTGACTGCTTCTGAACATTAAGATGATTACTCTGTTTTCATAGAATAATGTATTATAACTCTGAGATCTCTTTCCTCTGTAGTACAAGCTAGTTCAGAGTCCTTCACTGTGCATACAAAGTTAGAATTGCTTTTCTTCTTATTTTTTCCCCATGAGTATCACTAACAATAATACTGTTCAGCCTGTGAATCTAATCACCATAAAATATCATTAAGGCTAATTGAACATTTATATAGATAATCACAGAGCTTACTCTGTTGTATTATAAGAGGAAATAGATAAACTCTCATACTTTTGGACAGACTTGTTTGTAATAAAGCAGTTAAGTTTTGTAGAACTTCCCACACACACCCATCCCCCCCAGTTAGGAATAAAATTCAAGAATTTCTAATTCTTCTGTAAAAAAGGTAAGGAATACTGAAATTTCTGGCTCTGAAACACTTCAGCACCTTGTCACACAGCTACTCAGTTTCATTGTCAACCATTTCTTTGAGTGACTGGATGGAAAACAAGACAGAATTTGAAGTCATCCTCTAAGGAAATGTTCCATTAAAATGCTACATAGTATCCAGAGGGATAAATGTTTACATTTTGACTGATTGCTATATTTTTCTGATTAATTTTATTTGCGGAAGCTAAGAAGTGTTTGCTATAACTTAAATTATTCAGCAGGTGTATGCTACGAAGCATTTGCTGTTTTCTATAGCATGCCTGGTATGGCCCATATCAGAGACGGGGCACCAAACAAGAAAACGTTATATCCATATCGGTGTAAAAATTCCTCTGTTACAATTATACACAATGGTGAAGTCCATTGCCTTTAATGAAAATGAAAAAGGTATGGAAAATGGACTCTGCAGCATGTTTTGAAGACAAGACATCCTTTGCCTTAATGTTTTCTCTTCTCTAAGCTGTTTCACAGTTGAGTACCCTTGACTGAAAACACTTAATCCACTGCTGTCATGAAACACAGAAAAAGTTTCTATTATCTTATAAAGTTAAGCCTGATTATTAAGAACCTATATGAGATATTATCTCAAATTAATTGAACAAATTTAAATTTTAATTGCTATCAGTGATATAGGCATACAGCATACGAAGTACTGGAACAAATACCCTCATTAACTTATCTAGAACTTTGAAAGCAGTGTCTTTCATGAGGAAATGCAGGAGGAGATGCTTATTACCTTTGATGTTGCAGGCAAGATGTTCTAATGTTCGAGGATATGGTGTAAGAAAGAGGTAAGAATGAAATGCAAGCTATTTTTTTGTAGGAAAGCAGAGTGCAGAAAAAAAGAATTGTGCTGCTTTCACAGCACATATTTGTGGGTGGGTTGACCCTGGCTGGATGCCAGGTGCCCACCAAAGCCACTCTGCCACTCACCTTCTCAGCTGGACAGGGGAGAAGAGACATAATGAAAGTCTCATGAGTCAGGATAAGGACAGGGAGATCACTCACCAATTACTATCATGGGCAAAACAGACTCGACTTGGGGAAATAAATTTAATTTATTATCAATCAAAATCAGACTAGGATAATGAAAAATAAAACCAAATCTTACAAAAACCTTCCCCTTACCTCTCCCTTCTTCCTGAACTTAATTTTACTCCCAAATTCTCTAACTCTTTCCCCTAGTGGTGCAGGGGGACAGGGAATGGGGGCTTGTGGTCAGTTCATCACACATTGTCTCTGCTGCTCCTTTATCCTAAGGGAGAGATTCCTCACATTCTTCCACAGCTCCAGAAAGGGGTCCCTCCCACGGGAGAGAGTCCTTCATGAACCTCTACAATGTGAGTCCTTCCCACGGGCTGCAGTTCTTTATGAACTGCTCCAGCCTGGATCCTTTCCACAGGGTGCAGTCCTTCAGGAACAGACTGCTCCAGCGTGGGTTCCCCACAGTGTCACAAGTCCTGCCAGCAAACTTGCTCCAGCATGAGCTCCTCACAAGTTATGCCTCTACCTGGCTATAAGCCTAATAATGTGATCTCCTCAGCAGTTTCATGCCCTTTGAGTCAATTGCCCACAGCACTCTGCTTAATGAGTCTCTCTGACTCAAAGGGGAGCATAATTTAGTTCCATAGTCCAGTTGAGATTCTGGGAAATTTCTGTCTAGTGGTGGCACACTGACTCCTCAGGCTCTGCTTCTATGCTGTTCATGGACCCCTTGACAAAATTGCTCAATCAGAAATCCTATAGCATCTTTGTCTAAGGCAATATGAGATTGCTAACCTAACATAAACACAAATAATAAACCAAAATGGTTAGCTAAGGCATCAAGGCATTTCTCTTTTTACTGCCTTTCTTTTGTCCAGAAAAAAAAAACCCAAAACTTTATTGTTTCTTTAAATCCTCACCGACTTACTTAGATTTCCTTTTTCACTTAAATTCTCTACTGACTCCTTTTCTTGTCCTACTTTGTTATAGGCATGTAACAAGCTTACTCATTAAGTCCTTAAATGCCCATGGGAAGATCATACCACCAACTACTAAAATTACTCCCAAATACTGATACTATATGTATCATAAAGGGAAAAAAAATCAAATATCTTTCATTAACAAAGCTTCACTTGAAGAGCTAGTTCCTGTTTTATATACTGAACTGATCCTTGCAATGTTCCCACTTGTGTGTTGAAAAAAAGAGGAGCTCTCAGCCCACTGGACTATTTTAAAATAGAACTGATTTTTTAAATGTAGCTGTTTTGTTAAGAAATATATATATGAATAAAGTAGATGCCCAAACTATCTTTCCCAAACATTGTGGATTTATCTCGTGACTTATCTGAAGACTGCACTTAGGTAGAGACTGGAAAAAGTATAGCTGTTTAAATAAGCTCTTTCAGAAATAGGAAAAAGTAATTAAAAGAAATTTACCACATCTTTAAGCATGACTTTATCTTACAAAGATGTGGAAAAAAAAAAACCAGTAGTAAACCTGGTTTTCATTTTATGTATGCATTATAAAACTTGAAACAATTAGGAAGAGCTAGAAGAGATAACTGACCTTTTCTAAAACTGAATAGTCACTATATATAGAAATCGGACGAAGAATTTCAGAATGTGCCTGGCTATTTATGTGTACTAATATTCTATATTCTTTTGCTGAATAGAAGAAGAATTCTATATAAAAATTTCTGCCAACTAACAAAAAAAAAATAAGACTGTCTCCAAACTGACTGTATTTCCCTATGTCATTGATATTGCACGCACCACATTGTGATTGTAAGGTCTGTGGCATGGGACTAGTTTCTTGCTATGTATTTTTGAAGTGACAACAATAAACTTTTGTTAGGGATGCTGTGAGACTTTGACTACAATAAAAATAAGTATTTTAAAAATAGTACATATTGAATAAATATGTCTTTTTTAAAAGCTGAGCCAAGTTTACAGGAAACAGGTTAAATTTAACAGACTTGATTGCAAAGTCATAGTGTAACTATGGTGTAAAAGAAAACCACGAAAAGTGTCATATAAGAATATCCAACCTTTCTGATGACAGTATGAGACATAAACTCTCAGTAAATGAGGTAAGCCTATCCTCCATCAGCCAATCCCACTGCATTTCCTTACAGTCCATCAGAATGTTAGGTGTTTCTTGCTAAAATACCTGAGTTCTTCTGAGTAACGCACCTTCAGTCAGCTTCTCTCAATGGTTTTATTTCCCTTTGCACTAATCATATCCAACCACAGTGCCTCAAAGCCATTCTGCCAAGCTGCTTATTCTCTGCGTAAGTCTCAATGACATCATTTGTGTTGGCTTATATCTCCTTCCTGCGTCATCCCCTCAAACAGCTCTGAAGAGGTGAAACACAGCTATGCTCTCGCTTTCAAATCCCTATTCCTTCAGTACTCTGGGAACCACATGACAATATTTTGCTGTATTTCTGGAAGGCACAAGATATAGGAAGACCTATATCAATATTCTCTGGAATTCCCTCTTTCTAAGGTAGTCAGAGTGTAGCGGTCTATAAGCTGCACTCCTTCCCAAATTCCCTCATTAATTAGATAGGATTTTCAGGGAGAGGTCGGAGAGAAAGATGCAGGAGGACGAACCTGTAAAGGAGAGGAATATAAATGTGTTTCATGTTGAAAGGCTGGTGACACACTGCCCTTGTAAACCAACTGCTGGAAATAGCTGCTCTTGCCTTGAAATAAAACCTGATGAACTTTCTATGTCCTTCTCAATCCATGATGAAACAAAACATTTGGACTATTTGAACAACCGGAGTGCTGATTTCCCAGAATATGTGTTCTCATGAAAACAGGAAGAGGATAGATTCAGCAACTTTTCCTGTTAGTGGATATTAAAACCAACAAAATTAAAGACTTGAAAGGAGTAGCAAGGGAAATGATATTTTGGTAATGAAAGCATAATTACAATGTTCCTGATAGTGCAAGACAACAAGAAACTAATCTACATAATAATTTTCTAAAATCAATGAAAATTATATTTATTTCTGTGCAAACCATTTATTTTACATTCACATTCTGCTTGTAAGATTTTTTTTTCCTTCAGAATAGGAACAGAAGCACATACTGGGATCCTGTGACCTAATTGTATCTGGGAATATATTCTGCAGTTTTCAGAAAGCGTAATTTAGGCTTCCTTATATCAAATTCAGTCTTATCTGTCTTATCCTTATCTGTTTTTCGTTATTTTCCCATGTATAACTCTAAAAAATGAACACTAAAGATAGTTACATTGGTGCAAATAGCTAAAGAAACCAGGATATTGTTCAAGAAAAATGCTTGCAAATACCGTATTTGTTGATTTCACAAGATGTTGTCCCAATTCTTGTTTGCCTATCTGTTTTGGACCTGTAAGCTGGAAAGGATCTTAAAGCTAAATTTAACCCATCAAAATAAGTGCTGGTCTTGAATACATAAGCTTTTCATAAACCAATAAGGAAGCTCACTTAGCTGAAGAATACATCTAACATAGTTTGCCTAATCCATTTTTATACTCTTACAAAATTGCTGAGACAGGGGACTTCTGTTGTATCTATTAAAATACTGGAGAGCTACACTTTTCTGCGGTGTTATTTATTCTTCAAGTTTGATAAAGAAGACCTGCTATTACAAATGATTAATAGTTGTTTCCCCCAAGAGCAAATTTTTTTCCTGATAGACTGAAAATTAATTTCATCTTCTTGTCAGTCTAATTAGTAATTTGAAATAGAGATTATCCAATTATTTTGAATGCTTCAGTGCAAAACAACAAGGAAAAACTCTGTATATAAATCATTTATTTATATGACATTCTAATTGAAAAAATGCAAATCTTCAGTTGGTATGGATCAGGAACAATTAACAATGTAAAAGGAATTGTAACATTATTTTTTATTCTGTTAATAGCAATATTATTAAATGGTAAATTGCAATTCAACATTACATCTAGAGGTCCACTCAGAAGGAACAGAAATTGAGTCACTAATAAATGTCTTGCTCTTGTTGCTTATTGAATTAAATTGTTATATATGTAATTTATCATCATGGTTAGCTAAGTGGATAAAAAAAGAATATTCTTTTATGGTTAATATCAAAATGAATCTGAGCAACTGATACTCACTTTGATCTTTGTAAGTCACTGTGAAAGTATATCAAAGCTTACCTCGCTTCAGGGAGATCAGGATCATTAAAAGCATGTCCATAACAAAATTAAGTTTCTAGAGGTCTTCTGTTGGAGAAACTTAGGATATTTAAGGCTCTCTATGGAAACTGTGATATTCTTTGTTTGCTTAAAGTGTTTCAAATAGGAAGCTTTTTTAATATAATATTTGCTACTATTTAGGTTAAGTCATCCTTCAGTCATGGATATTCAAATGATATTTAGAGGTTACCGTAAATACATTCTTACTAGTCACTTTTACCAATTCAAAGTTGAGTGACTAACGTTTTATCAAGTGCCATTTTAAGCTGTGTTGGGTGACTAACCTGGATCCCTTGCATGAAAGTACAAGTGTACAAATCATAAATGGGATGATGCCATTCTTTCTCTTGCTGAAAGTAATGATTTTTTATGCCCTGCACTTCCACAGTACCTGTGCAAAGTCAATCCTACATGATGTCAAAAGCTGCAAGGTAAAAAAGGAAAGGTTCTTTTTAATAGTCTCAGAGAAGACATATTTATTTGAATTGTACAGAAGCCATAGCTTTCTCTAAGTTATTTTATTTGCCTAGTCACTGTATTGAAGAGCAGGATGAACATTTCCTAGATATACTAAAAATGTTAACTAGGAAATGTCATGTAATAAGCTTACAAAATGGGGCCATCAGTTTCAGCATTACAGATTTATTTGGGTTGTTAATATCTTGTAAAAGATAATTACGTTTTGCTTGTCACGTCTTTCTAAAACAACAAAAAAAAGATCCCCTGTAATCAAAAGGAATACATTTTGGTATCTCTTTCTTTTGTCCTTCATAAAAATTTCCTAGAAATACCATAATAACAGTATTAGTAACAATGGGTCCAGTCTTAAAATCCATTTGGACTTTTTACAGAGGGAAGCACAGAAAGTGATGTTTTTTCCTGAACAAAAGCTGTGTGACACTTGACAGTTGGGTGTTGCAGCATTTGGCCCAGATCTGATAACTCTATTTGCCATGCAAGAGAACAGATTGCAATGGCAGGCCAGGAACAAATTTCATACTTGGGAGAGCTCTCTTGCACCCAGAAGATTTGCCCTATGAGTGATTTTAATCCATATTGAGTCTTCATTAAAGATGGCTCTAAAATGCTCTGAAAATATTCAGTGTCTCTGCATACTCACCTTCCTATCTGTTTGTATTTCTTACTCACATGGCCCTTATCTCCTGACTTGAAAGTCGTCATTGAAGCGATAAAAGCATCATGAGGACTAACTTTAGCGTGTGAAGTTTTCTAGCTAAGTCCTTTCTCCTCCGTTATCCTGAGGCACTTAGGCTGGTGACAGAAGCAAATCTACAACAGCAGATGGAAAAGATTCAAAGGGCTCAGCCCAGCAAAAAGATCTTTATTCATGGATATTTCTCTGTTGCTTAAGCCAGCCTCTTAACTAGAATGGACTACAAAAGCAATGAGGATAACATAATTTGAGACAGGAAAACAAATGTAAGAACTGGCACTACATATTGCATGCTGATAAGACATACTTCAGCCAAAACTAAATAGTTATAGAAATGGTGAAAGAATTAAACTTAAGGGGGAAAGAAATGGAAAGAACTGCCTCTGACTGAAGCTTTGAGCCCTTCAAGAAGAGGATTATTATTGTCATAAATGCCTGTAGACACGAATAGCACAATTATCCTTCTGTGAACTGATTTGGAAGATTATGTACCTCCTTCCTCATTTTTCTCTTTCAACTTGGCATTGGATTGCAAACTAGCTTGTAAATACTGTGGTAAAACTGTCTCAAAGAGTATAATCACTTCTGGAGCTGACAGGTGAAGTCACTACTTAGTCATGCAGCTGAATTTCACATCAAGATCATCCCAGATTTTTTTATTTAGGGACATGTTGGAATTGAATGTTTGTAAGATATATACACACACACTATATATATATATATACACACACACGATATGTATATATATTAGCCTTAGGCTTTGATTGTCAATCTTTAATTTAAAAAGGAATTTCAGAGTACTAGTAAGCAAGGAGATACCCACCCTCTGCTGTTTTATGTCACTGCTGTGCCAATTAATACTGTTAGAACAGTTAGTACTAAATGGAACACATACTTCTGTACTTGACAATTTCTGTAGTATAACGGAGGTTCAGAAAATGAAAAATACCATGGGTACACCTGTAAAACATCATCTTTTTTATCATATCCTAGGAAAAATCATGAAATACTTTGTAAGAAAATGCCAGCATAACAGAAAGTACTTCAGTTACTGGATGTCAGCAAACATAGGCTTTTTCTGCTGGAGAAAAAATAGATAACCACGCAGCCATGATGTCCTCTGGATTATTTTTTTTTCCTAAAAAATAAAGCCAGTTTCAATAGCTACTGTTGTTAGGAACTGAGCTCAGGGCTCTTTGATAACATCTTTTTCTGCTTTAAAAAGTGTTAGCTTTGCTGCACAAGAATTAACCTCTCTCAAGTCATTTACAAAATGACAGAAGATAATTGCTGTAAAAAAGGCAAATTATTTTGTTTACCAAAATTTATGTAAAGACTCAAAAGAGAAAAATCTGTACTAATAAAAGGTGTCTGTCCATCTCTTTAATTTGCTGTGTTCAAAAAAAGCATTTGCTCATTATAGGTCAAACGGAAATGAATATTACAACATAAAATGAGTGAACATCTCTAATTCTGTCTGTAGAGTAACAAATTGCAAGTAAAATTGGATTGAGGTGTAACTTATGCCATCTACTCTAAAAATCATTAACTAATGGTGTCTAGACTTATTTCCAGTACTTCTATTTAAATTAAGAATACAAGGTACTATGGCATACTGCATTCAGTATTAAAAAAAAAAAAAATGTTTTGTGGACTTTACGTAAGACGACATATATATAGCAGGCCACAGAATCAAATGTTATGTGTTGAAATTGTATTAAAAATGGACACACTGATATGAACATCCAAATGAATTCTGTAAGAACATTTGAAAGAGGCAAGGTAGAGACAGCCATAAAAGCATAACTAGAACCAGAAAGAATCACAAAGCTTTTTTATAAAAGGTATAGCCATTATTATGGTCAGAAAATCATCCATCTACAGAAAGGTAGCAAGAGACATAGAGATGAGCATTCTTCCATTCTGAGTTTCAGGCCATAGCAGTGCTTTCTGGCCCTGGAGTGGTACTTCAAGAGTGCAGTGGACTCGTCCTGATCCTTAATAACAAAGAGGTATTTTACTCCGAGTGGGGTGTATGGCAGCACAGATCCCCTTGATTTCAGCATAGTTCTGCCACTGATCTCACCAGAGAATTTAGAATTGACATAATTTTAAACACGGCAATAGTTTTAGGGTGATGTCTATACCTAATGTATCTATGTTTTGAGTTAAAGTATGTCTTTTAAAGTACCATGATCTACATTCAGTCTGACGAGGTTAAGTGTCCTTTATGCTACACTGTGTTTATTGCAGCCCTGTATCTCTTGAGGTTTACATCTTATCATTGCTAGTAAAAGGCCACAGGCTGGTTTTAACCCCACAAAACCTCAGAACTAGGAATTACCAATTTTTTGTCTGGACTAACAACCTGTAATTTAAATGCAGCATAGAAGAGTACAGGGACAGGAGGATGGCAAAGGCCTTGAAAGCAGAGGCACAGGATGGTACCAGAGACCCAGGGCTACAAACACTACAGTAGCGGTCAATTAGTGGCCACCTCTGGAGTACAACCTTGACAGCTGTGTATAGCTGTTTTTATAAAAAGAAAGAAAATAAAGAATAAGTGTGCAAGATATGGAAAATGTGCCATATAGAGTAGATTTGATATAAAGTGGAATCAAAGACCAATTAAGGTGGTGGTGTTAAAAAACATATGAAAATATCCCAAACAAGCCCAAGAATAAGGAGGAAGACACCTCCTTACTCCTCCTCAACAACAACAGTATATTCCTCCTGGAAAATGATTTGGACTGATGATTTGTCCAAACACCTTTTGTTTTTTAAAGAAAATGGAAACCGTCAACCTTAGAACCCACTGGAGAACTGTAAGGTTGAACGTAACATCAGTGAAAAGTGGTAGATAGCAGGAACTCTGTGTATAATAATTTTAATTATGATACTGATTGGAATTAACCGTAATAGGTTAATTTGGATTATAAATTTAGCAGTTATTAGCATACTAATAATTATAGCTATTAGAATACAATCGTTATTAGAATACTAATAATTCCTTGTTTAGACTGCTAAAACTTAGACTGGTGTAAAGATCATTTACTGACATAAATTTTTCATTGTGCTTATATTGTATGTTTCTTCAGCATGCACAAAACACACAGGGGATGCTATTACATTATGCATGTTTGCTGAAAGTCAGTCTCAGTTGGACAAAGTTCAGGCACAAACAGAATCATGCTTATGCGGCTACTGATACACAAAACAGTTGTATTTGTCTTTTGCTGGCTTAATTTCCTGTATGGCCATATACTTAAATATTTATATGGTTCCTTTTACATGAAATGTAATTTATTCTCACAGCTATTTATCTTACTTGTCATTGAAACAATCTTTTGAATTCAAGAAGTTTTACTATTACCACTTCACACGTGGAAAACTGAGATATTTGGAGTATTTCTACATGCTATTTCATCAAAATGCAAACATGTATGATTAGAATCAAGCAGTATCATGTGAAAATACGAGCTGATAACCCAGCTGTAATAGTATGTTACTGTCTGCACCTGTTCTAATTAATGTCATGCTCATATGGCTATAATCTTTCCAGCTACAGAGCTAGCTGCCCTACTGCAAAGCCTATAGACACCCTAAAAGTCTAACAGTCAGAGTCTTAAAGGTAATTAGTCATATAAAAATTCAGATAAATGACTGAAGAGGGTTTTAAAAACAGCCCTCATACATACTTGTCTGCGAGGAGCTGAAGATCACAAAAATGTCTGATTGGTAAAAAGAAGAAATATAATCCTCTTATCCTCAGTTACTTAGAGCTTTAATCACTGAACTGTCCTTCCCTGTTTACATGAAATAATGATCAGGAATACATATTTTCACAGGAAATTAATCCCTCGCACCCAGTTGATATGTATTTCTTTAAACAGTATCTCCAGTAACAGCTCTGCAACCATGCAAAGTTTGGAGCAATGTTATACACTTTAGTCATCGTGCGTAGGAAAGAAAACGAAACAAGGAATCTGCCTTCTACTTGTCCTTCTTTAGTTCTGTTTTTAGTTATGCGTGCAAGCAGATAGCTCTCTAAATACAGGGAACAGATCGGATGATCAAAGAGGCAATTCACACGTAAGCAGTTGTCAAGTTAAAATTCAGATATTCAGATTTTATGTAGGAACCCACTTCCAGAATGAGTTTGAATAAAGGATTTTCTTTTTTTTGTGTGTGTGCATGTGTGTTGTGTTTTTTTTTTTCCCCTCCTTGATGGACACTATTGTGAAATATAGCTTTGTGTATTGCTTGAGCCCACTTCTGTTAGAATAAAAGGTAATTTAGAACAGAGAGGCTTTTACAGTAGTGTTAACTTTGTTTGAACTTGAAACAGAGTCTGGTATGGCAGTTACAACAGGGCCAAACACTGTAGCTGTAAAAATTTGTTGACTTTGTGGGGTTGAATATCAGCTTTGGTTCTTCATAATTATTTTTGAGATCATTTACGCAACAGATGCAATCCATAGGTGGTAGAATTAGGGTATACTACATAAGAAGCTTTTAATTTATTCACAAGATCAGTTAATTGTAATGAGATCTTTATGCCACAGATTAGGAAGTGAGCCAGTGCAAGCTGACTCACAGGAAACTATTTCAGAGCGGAGTCTGTTTTAGCATAGTAATAAAGGGGATTGTCATTCTTTGACAGAAAGCATATCCCATGCTTAGACAAATGGTAATGATAGCTGAATGGACAACTAAAACTACATTTTCAGAAAGCAGCTTTTGATCTTAGGGATGGTAGAATATTTTTTGAAAGTAGAAGAGGAACGGGAAAAAACTATGTCTGTATCTGTACTTTATACTTTTTTACGGGACTAGCAATCAGTATATAAGATTACAGAAAAAGAAAAGTTCAGATTTTCTCTTCTCAAAGAAATTGGATTGGAAGAGAAACAGATAGGATAAACAATTTGACAAATTGACATTTATAATCTCAGTGATGTGTCTTCTGGAGAACATGACGGAAATTCTGCGGGATGAAAGCAAAATGCTGAATAGAAGACATGAAAAAGCTTTTAGTTCACTTAAGTGTTATCCACGCTATATTGTTAAGGTAACTTGAAGGCAAGCAAAAAGGGTATCATGACAGCTGGGAAGATGACATGCTATGAATTGTCTACCACAGAAAACTGAACAATCAAACAGGGTCATAATTTGTTGAAACAATAGGATTCTGTGCTCTATGACCTTTTGTATCCCTGTGTTTTGTGTCAAGCACGGTATTGAACAATTTCACAGGTGCTGTTCTGATATGACTGGGTTAACTAAGAATAACCCTGTGGCTGCTTCTGGTCTGAAACAAATAGGTCTCACTTGCAAAATTCAATTCAGTTCCCATTCTGCCATCTGAACTTTGTCACCACAATAAGAGGTTTGATCAAAGAATGCCCAAAGGTGACAGTTAATGATGATTTCTACCTCAGGATCAGAAAAGCTAAATTAAAAATAAAATAATAATAATAAAAAAAAAGGATTGCAGACACAGAGAGGCTGGATTCAGGCAGCTGAACAGACATCAGAAGAATTGCAGCAGTGGAAAATATTATAAATTAAGCAAGTTCTACTATCCATGCTGCTTTTAGCTCATAGATAAACTCAAATTTATCTTGCTTCTACCTTGTTCCACAGTTTTCCTTTAAATGCTTTTCTAAGATACATAGTGAAAAAAAAAACCCTTAGAGAGTCTCATATCAGTTTCATGCAGATGTTTAACAGTAGGAAGGTAAAGATTAAGCTTGTTGGAATTCTGTCAGGTCTGTTGGCATTCTGTTGGTGATAGTTATGGGCATGGATGAAAATTTGCCAAAACAATACAACAAAATTTAGATACATGTGTAATAAATACTGATTACAGATAAGAAGAGATCTGCAAAGGAACAGATAGTGGCTGATGGGTTATGGGACTAATATAACAGTGATGTGATTGATAAAGTTTAGGTCATTGACTCTCAAAGAAGTTGAAAAAAGGCAGAAAAAAGCATATATACAGAAAGAATAACTTCTTCAATAAAACAGTAGTTCAGCTCCTACAGACAAGAAAGAAACATCTCCAGTTACTATCGGTTTCTGTTAGTTTACTGAAACCATGCCTGCAAGCTAATTAATTACTGACAGTTAGCAGTAATTAACACTGTCTCCCTCTCACTTGAGAGGTAATTAGATTGTTTTTCATAGCTTAAAATATACATGTTTAGGTTTGAGTTTGAATTTAAACATGAGTTGGTAGAGGGGGGAAGATTACTTTCTGGAGTATCATACAGAGACACATGCATCAAAAGTAGACCATATTTCCAATAAGCTGAGAAATGCTGTAATGAATTGCAAACATTCTCTGAACTTTGTAAATTCACTGATTAGGTTACACATAAGCTGAAAAGAATAATGAACCAGTACCTTTTCCAGTTTATACTTGATTAATATGGTCTGTGAAGGGAACACTGCAGGAACTTAATACTAAAGTTGTGTATAAAAAAACTGGATTACAACCTGATGAAATCAGTTCTCTGTTTGCCTTCTTTTTGCCTTTTTTTTTGCCTTTTTTTTTTTTTCCCTGGTAGAACAGAAGACACCCCCACCCCCCGAATTTTGGCACAGAAACTACCCTTAGTAGAGAGACTGGGATAAATTGAAATTATGTGTTTTGCACTGTTATGTCCAGTAAATTTCGTCTTCATAGGAAAACCAAAGAGTAAAATCATTAGACACCTGCTTCCTCGCTGGTATTTTAGAATTGATCATATAGAGATACTATTAAACTCTTATATGGGTTTTGTTTCAGTGAACAGCACAGATTTGGGTTCTTCCCCCTGAGTAATAATAATTTTTCTTTGATTTTATGTCTCCACGGTAACTCTGTTTTTTGAGAATCTCTTTCTCTCTTTCCCTGGGAAAGCCCAGATATGATCACTACCCTGCGAACAATGTAAATAATTAATTTAATATAATTTTTTCAGTCTTTATTAACAGGTAGAAACCTTAGCCCCTTTCACTTAACTGAATACTTGAGCCTAAAGGAGACATAAAATACATTATCTCTACAAGTGTCTACTCAGTCATGTCTTCTGGGCTAATTTCTGTTTTTCCACACAGTAATTAAGACAATAACTCTTCATGCTCGATTTATCAATGTAGTAAAAAACAGTTTCAGCTAATTTCCTGTCTTTGGTAAGCTTTGTTTCTTTTTTCCCCCTTTTTTTTTTTTTTTTTTTCCTTTTTGCTTGAATAATTTTTAATTACAATGCAAATACTGTTACAGGAAATTCATTAAAATACTGTGGACCATAGATTTATAGCTAATGTGTCACCCTTACTGTTTTGTGCTTTCAATGTTTTGAAAGACTAAATAAGCTGAGTCTTGATATGCAAGCTAAATTATTTGGATGAAGCTCTTTATTTAATTGCCTATGCAAGCAAAATATTTGGATGAAGCTGTTTGCTTAACTACCTTATATCATATAAAGTTATAAAACAGTAAAGGAATCAATTTGGATTCTAAGTTTTCTGAAGAATTTTGTTTCATATGAGTATTTTAAAAGATACATAGCTGTAATAGAAAATTTCGTGCTTAATACGAGTAAAAACATTTCCCTACATTTAATGAGCAACCAAAAAATCTAGAAAAAAAACAAGGAACATATAGAAAACCCGTATTTTGTTTTGTAGATTTCCATTAATTTGAAAAAATCATGCCAAATTCAACATTTGTTATAGCTCCACATTGAATTAATCCCACTGGTGGTAAAATTATTTTAATGAGTAGATATCAAATTATGTTAAACCTTAATTTGTTTTCTTAATATTTGTTTGTTCACTTTTTAAACTTAAAGTAAGTTTACTTTAAACAGTGGTTTTTCCACACAAAAAAACTCAATCCCAAAATTAAAAAAAAAACAAACAAACTTAAAAATGAACAGGCAGATCTCAGCCCTGCGACTTCATAACAAATTATTTCACTAAAATTTTAGGGGTTTTGGGGGGGCTTTTTTGTATTAATGAGAAAGTAAATAAATAATGGGCAAATAGACAGTAATTTTATCTCTAAATTACCTAGCAGCAAATTTTAAAACATCTTGACCTTATTTATAGTAGAATATTTCTTTTGACCAATCACTTTCTTGACCCCATTTTATTGACAAATATGTGGCATTTAATAAGTTTTCCTACAATATATCAGCTACATGGTAGAGATTTTGATCAGTGTTCTGCTACAGACAATTAAGATTACAGGTCTGGAACTCAGCTTCTGAGACAATTCCTGAAACAGTCAAGCACAATTCACAAGTTCAATGAACTTATTTTGACTAAACTTATTTATTAAAATGCTTGCGAGACATGAACGAATACATAAGTATAGTCAAGCAAGTTGATTTATAAAGTCAGATGAATATTCATGGTCAGCATTTTGTACTCTGTGCTCTCAAATCAACCTCCTGGAGCCAAGAGAAGCCAGTGGAACAAGTACATCCGGAAGTGTGCCCAGAGACTCCTACTTTCCTCTCTTGCTTAATCAAGAGGAAGTACAATTGTTTAGTAAAACCTGAATGCTCAGTATCAAAAGAGAGAGACTTCTATTTACCTTCAGACACCTTTTCCCAACATTATTTTTTCTCTTCTCCACAGACCCCGTATTTCAGCCATTTTTCAGAAGATACCACCATGAGTTCACAATGAAATCAGCCAAGACAAACAGGGCTTTGCTTTGGTTTGTTCATTAACTTTTATGTATGTAGCCATCTGCATTCGATATCTGACCTACATATACTTAGCTGGACTCGTGAATGCATGAGTCCAGTCAGGAATGTGGAATGGTACTCAAAGATAAATAGCAGACTGGGCAGGACATTTAAACTAATCAAAGCAAGGTGTTAAGGGGAATGTGGAAACACAAAAGAATTACGTTTAAGGCTCCAGAGTCTAAGCAGAAAGCAGACACATCTCTCTCACAGGATTCAGACTTACAACCTCTCATGCAGTAAGGAACTAAAGTCAGACCACCAGTCCCTTCATTCCTTGCTAACATCTATTTGTCTTTCTCTCCATCTCCATACTGGTAGACAACCTTCATTTGTAGCATTGTTTTAAACAGAAACATAGAATCACAGATTGGTTTGGGTTGTAAGAGACCTTAAAGATCACCCTGTTCCAACCCCCCTGCCATGGACATGGACACCTCCCACTAGACCAGGTTGCTCAAAGCCCCATCCAGCCTGGTCTTGTTGGTTGTACAGTGTTACAAGACTCTGTAGGATGAAGAAATACAAGTCTGTCTTGTGGGAGGATTCACTAGAGTGAACTATCTGGTGCATTGTGCTAAACTTTTTTCTTTAAGACAAGTTCTCCAAACAGTCAAGAAGCATAATACCAGTTTTTTAGTGTGATGACAAGGTTTCAGTGCACAGATTTATTCACTGACCATCTTTCAGTTTCACCAACAGAAGATCTAACTATATATTTAATGGTTTTAAACTAAAAGAGGGGAGATTTAGATTAGATATTAGGAAGAAATTCTTTACTGTGAGGGTGGTGAGGCACTGGAAGAGGTTGCCCAGGGAAGTTGTGGATGTCCCATCCCTGGAAGCGATCAAGGCCAGACTGGATGGGGCTTTGAGCAACCTGGTCTAGTGGGAGGTGTCCCCTGCCCATGGCAGGCATGTTGGAACTGGATGATCTTTAAGGTTCCTTCTAACCCAAACAAATCTATGATTCTGTGATTCTATATCTCTGGGTAACATTGCCTCCATATGACTTCACTTATATGGCTGTAGTTTCCTCAAAGCCTAGGCAGCATGTTCCATTTTGAAAATAGCACCTCTGGTGGCATTCACTTTGAGATTATATACTGAAATATAGCTGACTCTATGCAAATATCATTATATGAGCTAGTGAATAAGAGCCATTAAAAGGTTTCATTTCTTTTCCTAAATGTAAATGGCTAGTGACATTTGAGATACCCTCTAGTATCACAGATACCATAGATACAGAAAACGAGGAAACTCATGCCCTTCCTAGCAGTTCGTGTGAGCTACTGCATCTCAAATACCATATGCAAAGGCAACTTAAACGAGTCAGTGCCAAATTCCATTGACTATGTTGATTAGGTTTTCAGTGCCATGAAGGGAGATTATTGAGTTAGTTCATATGTAGCTTACATGTAGGTACCTCAATCTTGTACCAAATCCCATTTGTTATGCTTGTATTGTTTACACTTTCTATATTTTGAGAAAGGGTGTGAACTTAATTTAAAAGCTAAATTTTAACTTAATGTTGCTAAAATGTTGAAAATAAAATAACAAATAATGCCTGTACTATAAAACATTACAAGAAATGAACCACAGGTATGAGCAGTAAATGTCAATCCCCCACTAGTTGAATACAATTGCAATTTCCAAAATAGCGGCTCTGTTTCTAAAATTTCTAAATTACTTCACACTTATAGTGGGTTGACCCTGGTTGGATGCCAGGTGCCCACCAAAGCCACTCTATCACTCCCCTCCTCAGCTGGAGTGGGGAGAGAAAATATAATGAAAGGTTCAGGGACTGAGATAAGGACAGGGAGATCACTCACCAAATACTGACATGGGCAAAACAGACTTGACTTGGGAAAACTAGTTTAATTTATTAGTAGTCAAAATCAGAGTAGGATAATGACAAACAAAACCAAATCATAAAAACACCTTCCCCCCACCGCTCCTTTCTTCCCGGGCTTACCTTCACTCCCAAATTCTCTACCACCTCCCCCCGCAGCAGTGCGCAGGGATGGAGTACAGGGGTTGTGGTCAGTTCATCACCAATTGTCTCAGCCGCTGCTATCTCCGCAGGTGGATGACTCCTCACACCCTTCCCCTGCTCCAGCATGGGGTTCCTCCCATGGGAGACAGTCCTTCATGAACCTCTCCAAAGTGAGTCCTTCCCACGGGCTGCAGTTCTTCATGAACTGCTATAGTATTGTCCTTTCCACAGGGTGCAGTCCTTCAGGAACAGACTGGGTTCCCCACAGTGTCACAAGTCCTGCCAGCAAACTTGCTCCAGTGTGGGCTCCACTCTCCATGGGTCCACAGGTCCTGTCGGGAGCCTGCTCCAGCATGGGCTACACACAGCCTCACAGCCTCCTTCAGGCATCCACCTGCTCCAGCATGGGGTCCTCCATGGGCTGCAGGTGGATAGCTGCTCCACTGTTAACCTCCGTAGGCTGCAGGGGAATCTCTGCTCTGGCACTTTGAGCACCTCCTCCCCCTCCTTCTTCGCTGACTGGGGTGTCTGCATAACTGTTTCTCTCACATATTCACTCCTCTCTTCTTTTTTTTCCCCTTCTTAAATATGTTATTACAGAGACGCTACTACCATTGCTGATGGGCTCGAACTTGGCCAGTGGTGGGTCTGTCTTGGAGCTGGTTGGTACTGGCTCTATTGGACACAGGCGAAGCTTCTAGCAGCTTCTTACAAAAGCCACCCCTGTAACACCCCCACTACCAAAACCTTGCCATGCAAACCCACTAAAACACTTCTTTGGTGTGCTTAGTGCTATTTATGAATTGGAGGAGCTGTGTTCGCCGCACTTTTACGATTGGATCAGTAGGCTGGGAAATTGTGTTGCAGAGGAATGTTATTAGGATACTAAGAACTGATTTGGTCTATGACTTTTTAGATGAAAGAACATTCAAATATGACTTAATGTGACTAAAAAATTTCAATGACTAAAAATACATATTTTTCACTTTTATGGAAAATATTTTTGAATCATACCAAATGAAAAAGAAGCAACGGTAGAAAGGTGTGCTTTAAAAGCTTTAAAATTTGTTATGAAAAAAGTGTCAGATCTTCATCTTCTCAAAGCCTGAGGTACAACCGTAGTTTATAATTTATTTGGCAAGGCCAAATGTTAATAAAAAGATCTAAAAAAGTCTATAAAGTCAAAATGATCAGATAAATTCACTAATATAGTCTCTTTAAAAGAAATATGCATTTTAACATTCATATATATTCAGGTCATATGGAATTAATTGCATTGTATTTTTAGTAGCAAGAGAGCTTATTTACATGCAGTTCTATGTTGATAGTTCTTAAGATGACAGTGTAATCTCTGCCTTTTTTCTTTTTCTTTTTGCTATTTGGTATTTACCTCTGTATGAAATTAGTGTTACTTTTAGAAATAGATACACTTTTTCCAGTCAACATTTTTTCCAGCTCTGGGGCAAGACTCTGAACTGAACTGATGTCAAACAGAGTTGTTCTCATGAAGTCAACCATATCACACAAATAGAGCAGAACAGATATTCACAACAGCATGGTCTCTGTCTCCCTCTCACACGGGCACACTAGAGTACATAAAAATTAGTTTTCATGGAATCATAAAGCTGGGAAGGACCTAAAATAGCTGCTTAGTTCATCTTTCTGCTCAAAAAAAAGTATCAACAATTTCTACGTTATTATTTGTAGGTGTTGTCTAGTTGATTCTTAAACGCTTCCACAGTAGTGCCTCCAAACCTTCCCAGACACATTATTTCAGAGTTTTATTATCTTGCCATTATTTTTTCCAATGACAATGATGACTCAAAGCTATTTACTGTATCCCTACCTGAAGGTCTGCATAACTTCTAGCTAGAGTTCTTTGCTCTCCATACCTATACAGTTATTTCTGCCTAAACTTAATGTATTTCATGTAACGTATTTCTTGTAAACTATAGAATCATGTAAAATTTTTCATTTTTCATTCCTTTAGTATTTAAAAAAACCTTTGAATTCAATTCCTGTCCTCTAATGTACTTGCAGTTTATCCCAGCTTGATATCAACTGCAAAACAAATGGTGATATTCATGGTTTAAGGTCATTAAGTCAAATACTGAATAGCAGCTGTCCTGGGACAGAACCATAAAGAGTTTCATTTGATAAATCCTTCAGTTTTGACGGTGAACCGTTAATATTCTCTGACTGTATATTTACAATTAGTTTTGCAATCATCTTATCATGCATGCATTTAAACAATTTTCTTTAGCTTGCATGCGATGCTGACATGCAAAACAATGTAAAAAACTTTACCGAAGCCAAATATACAACTCTAATATATTGCTTCCTTTTTGTCTGTAGGGCCTGTTACATTATAATAGGAATAATGAAATTGGTTTGACATGATTTGCTCTTGACTAATCTGTGTTGGCTGTTACTTACTGCAGGTCTAAAATGCACTGACTAAAAGGCTGTACTTGTAAAATCAGAATAGACCGTGTCACAAGATGACACTGCCCAATGCATCTTGCTATTTCTTTTAGTAAGGCTTACAAAATGTTACCCTTTGTCACCTGGCATTATCCCTTGATTAACTTGATGTCCTCTATTGAACTGATAAAAACTAACACAGAATAGTTCTAAATTTCTTGGAAAACTGAATGATGCTCTTTTGTCCTGGTTCCGGCGGGGATAGGGTTAATTTTCCCTGGTATTCCCTGCCATGTGAGCCATGCCCACCCTGAGCTGCCGGGGGAGGGGGCAGGAAGTCGCCGCTGGGAGCGGGCGGGGGCGTCCCGGGTCCGGTCGGGGAGCGGCGGGGAGCGGCGGTCCCGTAATCCTGTTTGTATATGCCTCTGTCCGTGTTGTTGTTGTTGTTTGCCTGTTCCCTTTGCTGTCCTGTTAAACTGCCTTTGTCTCAACCCAAGAGTCTTGCCTTTTCTTCTGATTCTTCCTGTGTTAGCAAGGCCCGAGCGAGCGGCACGTGGTTCTTTGTTGCCCTCTGAGGCTAAACCACGACATCTTTTTAATCTCAGTACTAATTTGAAATGAAACTAGTGGCACTGTTAGCATGACTAAGGTGGCAGGATCTGGCATTCGATGAACGTCCAATTTTTAAATTACTTATATACCAGGATGCCAATGACCTAGGTAAGAAAAAAAAGAGAAAAACCCAAACCTTGCTGCTCACAAAAACAGTTCAGTTAACTAAAAGTTTATATGTTCTTTTCCTTTGTTAGGTCCTGAACTTAACAATGCCAAACATATTCTTTGTTTCCTGGTTTCCCTGTGTCAATGTGTGGACTAATAACCAAGGGGCTGTTCTTTGTGGGGGAATGCATTAAGCCATTTTTGGCTTCTCATAAATGCATCTGTTCCCTACAAGTTGTGTATCAACTGGGAAGGAGTTATTTGACCTAAAGCAGAGAAACCTGTGGAATGATATTAAAGGACAGATATCAATATATATACACAAAAACTTACATAAGGTCTGTCAAGTGCAATGACAAAGTGAAGATTCTTTATGTACTTGTATCTGTGTGAGCACAGTGGATAAAGTTCTAAAGCCTCTACAGGGCTTTATGGATAGGTAATATCCGTATGTAAGACTCTAAGACCATCAAATTTCTCATTTGTTGTTATTTATCATCAAGTTGTTATCATTCCTCTTGTAAGTTAAAAATAAAAATAAAGGCTTTGATGGTGCTGCTGGGTTTACCAAAATGGCTGGATACCGAGAATCATGCATTTGGGAAATGAGAACCAAGTTTAATTTCTTCTTCTTCCCAATCCTAAACTGTATCTTTTAGAAAAATGCCACAAAAAAATGTTTGAAGGGAGAAAAGTTGAAATAACAGTTTCAAACTTTATTTAGAGCCTAGAGAACTAGACAGAGAAAAATTTTTGCTGTTCAGTGGATTAGCAGTTTATCAGATTACCAGTATTTGCCTCCATGAAGTGAATCCCCATGCTGCCACTCGCTAATATTACACCTAAGTCGGTCACCAGTACATAAACCCATCTGAATCTGGCCTTGATCTAGTCTAGAATTTAGCCTCCCGACACAGGCAAGAAGCAAACTTATTCCTTAGAAGGCAGTGTTCCTCTGGCCTGCAAGATCTGTAGATCTGGATGGACAGTTTTCCACCCTTCATAGTCTACACTGGTGCTCAGAAGTCAGCTGTGAAGTGTAAATACACTTAGGAGGTGAAATAAATGACTCTGAGCTTCTAACTCTTCATGGGACAAAAAAGAGAGAAGTAAACAGCACTACCATCACACCTCGATTTATAAAGAGAAGCGTGAGACCTGATCAGTTACTGGAAAAAAGTTATCTATGCATGTTTTCAGGAGAAATGTCAAGGTGGCAGATTCTGAGTGTAAGAAGGTATTTCTCTGTGTGCCTTCGGAAAAGCATTTGAGAGTTCAGTGCATACAAAATTCTTTCCTTAGCTAGGTAGCTGAAAGTTAACTTTATATTTCTACAGTTTTTGGTGGCATATCAAGCTTCTGTTTGCTTTCACTGCATCACTACAGACTGGCTTTTGTCCATACCATGCAAGTCTCAGGGATATTTGATCTATTTGATCATGTGCTTTCTGCATACATAGGCATAGTCCGGCTTTGATGCGATAGCTCTCTCTGCATTCCTGCTGGACACCTGTGGCAAAACCTTGTTCCTGATTTGTCTGGAAGGGTATGAAGTCTATCAGGATTTCACAAGGACTGGGGAGAAAATCCGTTATAACTCATATTCAAAATGTGTTGATTCCATCACAAAAAAAACCAAAACCAAACAAACCCAAAGCGTACTTTCAGTGCATCTCTGGGATGCTGTGACACCTGGCTTCTCCAGTGGGTGATTGGTGTCATTAAGTGCCTTCTAAGAAGCATAGACTAAGTCTTTGGTGTGTTGGGAGCACCCACTACATAGTGCAGACACATTCTGATTGTGACAGAAGGCAACTCCTTGGTCAGTACTTTCTCCATGAATGGTATGGAAATTTGAAGCATAGCACAAACTTCTGAATATCATTTTAGGTGCCAGAAACTACATTTTAGGTAATACTATACTTAATTATTAATTCTGAAAGATCATGGCATTGGATCACAGAAGTCATATTGTGGTTGCACCCTTGAATTTTATTGACAAATGAAATGAACAAATTTAACTCCATACATTATGCACAAAAATATTAAATAGAAGGAAGATTCTGATCATAAAATCATAGAATTGTTTTGGTTGGAAGAGACCTTTAAGATCATCAAGTCCAACTGTTAACCTAGCACTGCCAAGTCCAACACTAAGCCATGTCCCTCAGCGCCACATCTACATGTCTTTTAAATACTTCCAGGGATGGTGACACAACCACTTCCCAGGGCAGCCCGTTCCAATGTTTGACAGCCCTTTCTGTGAAGACATTTTTCCTAATATCCAATCTAAACTTACCCTGGTGCAACTTGAGGCCATTTCCTCTTGTCCTATTGACAGTTACTTGGGAGAAGAGACTGACCCCCACCTCTTTATGACCTCCTTTCAGGCAGTTGTAGAGAGCGATAAGGTCTCCCCTCAGCCTCCTTTTTCTCCAGGCTAAACAACCCCAGTTGTCTCAACCCCTTCTCATAAGACTTGTTCTCTAGACCCTTCATGAGCTTTGTTGCCCTTCTCTGAACATGCTCTAGCACCTTGTAGTCTTTCCTGTAGTCTTTCTTGTAGTAAGGGACTCAAAACTGAACACAGTATTCAAGGTGCGGCCTCACCAGTGGGACAATCATCACTTCCCGAATCCTGCTGGCCACACTATTCCTGATACAGGAACAGGATGCTGTTGACCTTCTTGGCCACCTGGGCATACTGCTGGCTCATATTCAGCTGGCTGTCAAACAATACGCCAGGTCCTTTTCCACTGGGCAGCTTTCCAGCCACTCTTCCCCAAGCTTGTAACACTGCAAGGGGTTGTTGTGACCCAAATGCAGGACCCAGCACTTGGCCTTATTGAAACTCATACCATTGGCCTCAGCCCATCGATCCATCCTGTCCAGATCCACCTGTAGAGCCCTTCTACCCTCAAGGAGATCAACACTCCTGCCTAACTTGTTGTCATCTACAAACTTATTAAAGGTGCACTCGATCCCCTCAGCCAGATTGTTGATAAAGTTATTACAGAGAAGCAGCCCCAATACTGAGCCCTGGGGAACACCACACTGCTGCCAACTGGATTTAAGTCCATTCACCACAACTGTTTGGGCCCGGCTATCCAGCCAGTTTTTTTACCCAGTGAAGCGTGCATCCATCCAAGCCATGAGCAGCCAGTTTCTCCAGGAGAATGTTGTGGGAAATGATGTCAAAAACCATGCTGGTGCTTTTCTCCTTGAATGCTTCAGCTACTAATGATCTTATCTCAATAGAGCTACCTCTGACTTTAATTTTATATTTCTTATCTTTCTGCCCATTTTCTCACAGCTCTCTCTCATAACTTAACTGCCCTCCCTCTTTTATTCGGTGTGTTTATTCCATGGTCAACATGCAGAAATAAACTCTGAAGTAAGCCCAGTATTTCTTTTACAAGAAATGAGCTGTCAATACAGGCAAAAAATACAAAGGCCCAAGCGCATCGTCTACCTTCATGGGGGTTTGGTGTCTTGCAAAGAACCCTGCCTATAGCTTTTATAGCTCTTATCATTTATATGAGTTCAGACTTTCTCTATATTAAGTGATAGACGAGAGGTAAGAATTCACAGAGGAGAGGTATCTGAAAATCTCCAGAATGCACCCTCATATTCCATGCAAGGTTTCACCAGTATAAGTGTATAGGGAGGAAGAAATGCTCCCTCCTGGTAGTAGCAGGTGCTTTTTGCTCCCGCATTAGTGTTTACTGTGTTGCTGTGTAGCCTATTTAGGTTAAATCAGCGTTATATCTGCAGGGTCCCTCCACCCTGGGCACAGGACTATTGTCTTACAGTCTCAGTGGTGCAGCAGAAAACCTCACTTCATGGGTCACTTCATGTGTTTTCAGCACAGTAACCAATGAATGGGACATGGGTTACAAATATTGTAATCCTATCAAAATTCATTGATAATCCTTTGTATGAAATTTTGCTTTTCTGCCTGTTTGATCTAGTTAATCTCAGCTACTCAGACATTCATGGAAAATAAACATGAAAAGGTAAAGAACCTGGCTGATCTGAAATTTGGTCTAGAATCTCAAGAAGCAGTTCCATTTCTGTTTTCTTTACAATTCACTCAGTTTTAGAAAGAAAGCTAATGCTCATGCAACATTTAGCTGCCGGCATTTCTGCTAAACCGGTAGCTTTTAGAACCCCCAGAGAATGCCACAGATGGAGAGAAAACGCTCTTGAGTTTTAAATTTATTTTGCTCACCATACATCAGCACTTCCTTGAAAAGGTAGGTGATATTAACCTTCTTTAGGTCTCCTATTTTTATCTTTCTACTGGGAAAGTAAGTAAAAAACAAACACTCAAAATTTTATCTAGAAAGTAGGTATTAGAAAGGACACCATTCTGCCATAACAGGCCAAACCTCTGATACTTTGGCTACTACCGTGCTTGTCCTTATTTTCATTTTCTGATTTCCCTATGCAGCGCTCATGGAGGAAAACATGATAAGGGATTGTTTTTCACAGAACTGTGCTACCTCTCCTCTTTAGAATCAGTTTATAAAGGCGTTTTTTTATAGTGCAGAGAGACTCTGTGAGTGATATATAAACAACTTGAAAAGTAAAAAGCAATTATTTATTAGTTCAGTACACATAAAACATAACTAAGATTTAATGATCTATTAGGCTAAGCATTAGTTTGCTCACCAGTACCCTTAAGGCACCCAAAGAGTTTCTGTTGGCCACACAGGCATCAGTCAGTAGGTGCAGGGACAGTCTCTACCACTCCTTGAACAGGTCCTCAGTGCTGCCGAGTTGCCAGGTCCCACCAGCTCTGTCATCACTGGTGACACTGGTGGCTTGATCCAAAGCCCCAGTGATTCCTAACTACTCAGCTAGCTTTCCTAGTTCTTTGTTTAGTAATCCATGCTGGTGCTTTTCTCCTTGAATGCTTGAGCTACTAATGATCTTGTCTCAATAGAGCTACCTCTGACTGTAATTTTATCTTTCTTATCTTTCTGCCCTCTTTCTCACAGCTCGCTCTCGTAACTTAATGATATTCTGAGAAGCCAAAGGCAAGGTTATGCTGCTGGGACAGATCAGAGCTGGGCCTTGGACCCTTGGAGCACAGGCTATTGAGCCCAAGTGTAAAGGAGTTTACAGCACTGTTTGCAGCGAAAGAAGGTTAGAATTATAAGTAATTTTTGTTTGCAATGTGAAAAAGTCAACAGGCATGTAAAAGGCGATCAAGCTGTAAGCAGTTCAGTTATACATCTTATGAAATGAAAGCAAAACTTTCTTCTGATGAAATTGTGAACTCCATAAGAACCTATTGAAACAAAGGGTGCTTGAAATTCGAGGGTTTTCATTTGTTATTGTTTCCAGCTTCAAAGTCATAAATTCTGCCAAAATTTTTTGATATGTCACAAGGAATAACATATTTGCAGGTAACACGAACAAATTTCTGATAGAACATTATGTAAAATCATTTAAGAATCATAATAAAAAAGTTAATTTCTCAAAATGATTGCAATTGGTCGCCATATATAAAGATCCTGGCCTTACATTGGTAATATATATATTCAGAAAATGCTCTGTTAGATGATCAGCACCCTTTTCCTAGTACAACTCGTGGGTGATAGATAACTAGACATATGGCTCATTTGTTTGCCTCACTGATTTTATTGTTCTCACTTTTGCAAATGTTGCATGTTGCATCAAATTATTGTTAATGATCTTCCAGGTAACAGCATACATCCTCCCAGTTCAAGTTACAAACCTCATCTCAACTGCCTCCTTTGAAAAGAAGAATGCTGTAATTCTGAATGATGGGTATAATGCAGTATAATAACTCTTTTCTAGGAAGAATAATGTACAGTACCACCTGTGCTAGTAAAGCCATATTGAGCGAGCTTTGTTATAATAAAAGCGTGCAGCTGCTTCAGACTCCCCTGAAGCTCAGTGTTCTGACCATTACTCTTTATAAATTTTTATACTTTTTTTTCTGAGGGAAGTTAGATCCATGAAAGCGTAGATACAGGTATAGATATAAATATCAAAACTTTTTTTTTTTTTCCCTCCATGCAGAGTTTTCATGTTCATTGTGGTCAAATATCTGTCAACCACACCTGTAGCTTTGACAGCACACATCTGATGCAACCCTTTTTATATTCTGGGAACACAAATCAATTCTTAGTTTACCTTTCTTCAGAAGTGAAAGGACTGAAAACTTAAACGGGTGATCAATCAGCTGCACAACTGTCATCTGCATCAACTGGAGCAGCTCTAATGAATTTTCTCACACCTTAATCAGGACCCTGCATATGACTTAAAACTTTAGGGGACTTGAAACCAGAGCTCCAGATAGGATCCATCCTGTCTGTCCCTCTCAGAGTTTAGATGTAAACAAACTAAGCTTCACAAGCTATTGCTTCCTCCATCCAGGATAAATAAAGGCACACCTTCTGTGGCAGGGAGAAGAGGAAAGGGCAGCTGGAGCCTGAGAAGAGTCTACATCCTCTGTTTAATTGATAAGCTGTAGTTAACTCTTCTGCTATCTTGCCTGTGAGGTGGTCATACTGTCTGGTTATCTTTTATTTCTCAGTACATCCATTCCTGTTAGAGCTGATTACCTAAAAGGAATTACTGCAATATGGTGGTGTTGGGTTTTTTTGTTTGTTTGTTGGGTTTTTTTTGTTTTTTGGTTTTGGGGTTTTTTTTGAAAGCAACATTTTAATAGAATTTTAGGTAAATCATTTGAAAGTTCTACCTAAATATACTATTATTAAAAAACATAATAATGCAGTAATAAACACATTTCCACAGTGTTTCATTTGCCTTTACTACCCTTTAAAGCCACCTCCAAATCTTTTCTTCCTTTTTAAATTTTCTTCCTCCTTCATAAACTCTGGCCTCCTCTGGGTCACCATCTCTTACTTTTCCTCGGTTCCTTTACCTATAACTTCCTCATGTGTTTGGTATTCTTTTGCCTCCCTTTCTTTTATGGTTAGTCATCTATCCCTAAAACAGCTCAATACTTACTTTTTGTTTACATTATTTTTTACTCTTATATGTTTGAGTAGCATAGTTCAGGCAAACACAGAGGCAAGAAAAATGCAACTATGTGTGGTTTGGAAATATACATATATATTTATTTTCTGGACTGGAATGTCAAACGGTTTCAACTTCTTTTACTATTTACTTTGTAATAGCAATCATCAAAACCTATCAGGGCATTACATGGGCAGTAGGTTTTACTGCTTTGAGATCTTATTTATCATAATATGTACATGCACCTCTGTTATATTATTGAATATGTTATATACTATTAATTTTCTTTAAGACATACTTGCTCGATTTGATTAATTTGAAATAAATTGTACTGTGCTATATACATAACCTTTGCTTCTACTGAGTGGTGAACTTTTGCTAGAATTGCATTTCATTAACCTCTTTGCATAGTATGCCTTCGGCTGTTTTCGTCAGTTACAAATGGTCTGAGTTTCTCTTCCTCTTTTCCAGGCTTCTTGAGCCTAGAATTATTTTTCCATTTTCCACAGCTGTTTTGCCGTGATTATTTTGGGCATATACAAATCAAATCAAAACAACCCCAAAAAACTTGCATTACACAAATGTGTATTACTGTGCAGCATTCATGGACTCTAGCAGAAAGTAAGGTCCTGTAAATGAGATGGCTGTTAATAGCCATTAGTATCTCAGAAAATGCAGGGTAATGTCAATGGTCAAATTACCTTTCCAGAATAAATCCATGTGGTCATTATATAGCACATTCCCAATTGTTAAAAATGTCTTAAAATTAGATGCCCATCAGTCTTTTAGTATCAAATCATAAACTGCTAATCCTATAATAAAAGATTCATGCTTACTACACCCAAAATAAAATGTCCCAAACTGTAGAATACAGCCCACTACGGTGTCTTGACCCAGGCAAGCAGCTAAGTCCTGCATCACTCACTACCTCCTCCAGACAGACTGATCCCCAGCCAGCCTCTGAGCAACAGCCACCTTGGAAGGCACATACCATCCCCACACATACCTTTCTTCATGTCCCTTTAATGTGAATTCCTGAGCATGGCATTGTATGCTATAGAGTACAATTTCAGTTTGGGCCAGCTGGGCTGGTTGTGTTCCCACCCAGCTTCTTGCTCACCCTCAGCCTATTTGCTCAGGGGGACAGGGTGGGAAAAGAGAAAGCCTTGGTGCTGTGCAAGCATCCTTCAACATTAGCTAATGCATTGGTGCATTATCAACAGTTTTAGCCACAAATCCAAAACACAGCACCACAGGGGCTGCTATCGAATAAGTTAACTCTGTCCCAGTCAGACACAGTACATCCATGTTTCTCAAACTTATCTCTAAATTTTGGAATATATTTTAACAGTCAAATGATGCTTACTTAGTACACATCTTACTGCTTACTGTGCTAGTAATTCTCACTAGCTGGTATTCTGTCTTTTTTTGTTTATTTTCTGTCATAAAGCCAAAAACCCAAATTGTAGGCTCAGTGAGTTGTGTTACATTTGTGAGAATACTGTCTGTGATTAAGTGAATAATTTTTGGAAGCAAGAATTCATAGAAAATTAAACAAAATGTTGGATTCTTGTTTTAATTACTCATAAAACTTGAAGAAAAAAACAACTGGACAATAGCTTCTGGTTATTATAAAAAATATCCAGATTGGTTTGGATGTTTAGGACAATTCATTTGGATGAAGAATTGAGAATCTCAGTACTGAATTCACTTAAGGACATCTAATATTTATTGTTATGGAGGCAGGCAAAATCTAGTAAACAAAAGCTAGGGCTTTATTCTGCCCTCACGTACAGTGTGGAGTCTGCAGAGAGATCAGTGGGATTATGCTGTGGCTACACTCTGAACTATAGCAACTCTGCTCAGCCTGGCTTTGGAAATGTAAGACATCACATTGGCCTCGATCAGTTTTGCTTTCCAGTTGTTTTTGGTGCAGTTCAGGGGGATTCTCAACCTCTCTCTGCTCATTGTCACTGAAAGAGAGACAGTTGCTCAGGTAGGGGTTATGGGAAGTGATTCTGCCAGCTGTATCGTTAAACCATTACCCTACAGTAAAATCACTGAACGCTGCTGCAGACTTTGTGCATGCCACAAGTTTCCATCATCTCAAAAAGGCAATTTAATGCACTGAGACTAGTGCTTATTATAATCCCAGTGAGAAAGGCACTCAGACTTAGTAAGGTATTGTTTAAAATACCATATATTAGAGGTGACAGGAAAAATAAAAAGATGATAGAATAGGCAATCTCATGTCTCTGAGACACTGGGAACCCCAGGTTGTGCAGGATCAGATGGACCTCCTAGCAACACAGGTCATGCTGTGCAGATCCTGTCCATGGAGAGATTTGCTGACTTTTTGGCTTTTCGAACTCACACAGGATTCTCTTTATAGAAAACAATTCTGTCTCTGGATGCTACTGTTGAACAAAAGGATGTTCACCTGTAAACTTGCTGCTTCACTTTAAGGTAAAGGCAAGGGCATGTGGGTGGTGTAATTGCCAGTGTCCATAGGGAGCTGCCTCAGAGTCCTCTGTTACAATTACCTGCTTAAGTTTCCCTTGCTTCCAAAGAATATGTGCAGCAAACACAGGCCTGAAAGCCAAGTTACACATGCATCACAGCACAGCAAAACACAGCATGGGCCTGTGCCTATGTGACAGATAAGTTCTGGTTAACAACCAGATGCCCACCCAGCTGCTTGATTCCCTTCTCCTCTGCCTGTCCTCTCTTTTGCCCTTTCTAAACTACTTTTTCCGTGAGGTGCTATCATCTTGGCTGAGGGTCTCGGCCATGTCCTGTGGTGGGTCCATCAGAGCTGGCTGGAAGTGGCTGTGTCCAGCTCAGGGCAGCTCCATCCTCTCCTCACAGAGGCCACCTCTGCAGCCCCTGACTGCCAGCACCTGGCTACAGACACCCCATACACTTACTTTACAATGCTCAATGATCTTCCATTAGCATCACTACAGAAAATTAGAAAAAAATAATGAAAAAAACAGGACTGGGGCAACAATATCACTCCTGGTTCAAGAAAGCCTTACTTGCAAGTGGCTGAAAGCATATATGGGAGGAGAAACACGATATCTTGTGGACATCTGGTAGCAGCCCCCTGCAGAGGCAGAACGCTGAGCTGCCGCTGTGACACTGTTGCCAGGCTCTTTTCACCGTTGGCTTTCCAACTGTGTGAAAAACTGGAAAATGAAGTGCAGCAACGTTTGAGCCGTGGTTGCTTCTGTTTGCCCAACTTGCTTTCTGACACAAGATCTGGGTGAACGCTTGAACCGCACACATGCACAGAAGAGAACTTCCTCACTGATAAAAAGAAAGACACAAAATGCTTCAGTTTGTCACCCTATATTGCTATTTGGAAGTCTGCAACTTGACCTTGCAATTTATATACAGCCACAGAGATGGACTAACTATTAGCTTGAAATGAAAAATTAATGAAACTTTCTGGTCTTTTCACCATGTCATGAAGTCAGCAAAATTCCTAATGTTTTATGATGCTTTTAAACATGAATTCAGGATTTTGCCTCAAGGCTTTCATTGCAACAACAGCTAATCTGATTCAGAGGAGACTGAGGTGCAACCCTGCTTTTACTAATTATTTGTATTGAAAGAGGCAGTAAACTGGTGTTACTGAGATACCCTATCTGCTTTAGACACTTTTTAAACAAATCAACTCTATTGAAGTTCCTGTAATATCTTCAGATATATACTGAGGTCAGTGAGATTATAGTTTGGTGATTAGTTTAAAGCATTTTAAAAGTCCAAGCAATTAGAATGGGGCACATTTCCTGCCAACCTTCCCCAAAATTGCATGTCCTATTGCCTCGCTGGTACTAAAACTTATTTTCACACATCTAGACATACAGTCCTTGTGAAGAAAATGTACCCTTTTAAAGTTACATTAATGTTTTATTAGTTATGTTAATGTTTTATTTAGGATGGATAGCATATTATTAAGATTCTATGAAGCATAGAAGAGAGAATGATCTCTGCCCCTTGAGATTGCAATGCAAATATTTTTTACTTACACTGTTCGGTTTTAATATATATATATATTATTTTTTTTTAGGAGTGTCATGAAAACCATTAGCAGCAGCATTTAACTGAATAACGAATTGGGCGATCCACATAACAGTAGTGATAGCAGCAATAAATTCCATTTTATGTCCTACCACAGATACGAAACACCTCACCTTGGTGAAGTTAAAGCATAAAAAATAAATATTTAATCACTGTGGTTTGCCTTTGAAATTAGTTTATCCATATCGCCTGTGAATTGACAGAAGTGGAATTTAACCAACGTAGCGCTCTCTATCTTGTTTCCTACTGGTTTTGATGGAAGGAGATAAGAACATACAAAGGGTGATTCATTCCACCTCTCACGCATATTTATTTTCTGATGGGATTCCTCCCTTGAAGATGCTGATTTTTTTTCCAAAAAGGTAGCCAGTGCGACTAACAGATGTGAAGGGTGGCATTCAATTGCCTAACATAAGCAAAAGTTGCTATCTATCTGGGATGCTATAGGGTATCCCACCACACTTCCCGCTGCTACTGCAGAAAACCATGGGTCTTGTGTAGACTCTTCATACTCTGTGTCACGTCTGTTAATGTTTTGTGGATTATATAGGCTGGGTACTTATGTTTAGGCAACTGAATCTTGATTTAGGTGCCCATAATAAGATTTATTTTTTAGATTCCTAAATGTGTATTGACTACAAGGGCCACTGGAAGCCCAGTAGCTGTTACAGGATCAGTAAACCAGGATCACCTGGTTCAGTAGTAGATACTTACAGGTAGACACTTAAAGTTAGATAGGTAATTCTGCAGCTGAATCCTACCCAAAGTTCTTAAGCTTAAATGAAATGAATCAATAGTTCAGTTTTCAAACCAAAAATAAACAAACAACCAAATTAAAAAAAAAAAAACAAACCCAAAATGAAACCAAAAACCAGAATGAACAAACAAAATACCCCACGCAAAAACGAGCCTCCTCCCCCATAAAAGCCACGTGCTTAGGATATTTTAAAAAGGAAAAAAGAAAAAAAAGAAACTCCTGCATGATTTTTTTGATGTTTGGTGAGCTTTTACTAAACGCTGGTATTTACACATACTTTGAACATTATAAAAATGAGAATAATAGTAGCACTTTGAACAACTACAAAATGCAACACAAAAAATGATACTATTGAACAACTACAAAATACAACACAAAAAATGATACTATTGCATCTTCATTAATTTTTCAAAGATCAGAACATGAAAGAATACTCATTTATGCCTCATATTAGCTTTTCCTTGTTCCTGTGCAACACCACACTTAGGGCCCAAAACTCTGACTCTCAAAAGGACTTTAGGTAACTAAGTTGTCTGTTGGGACCTCTCCAGATCAGGAGCCACCTATGGCTCCAAGAGGGAGTGTAATGCAGATAGATAGAGGTTGGGATCATTTGTCTCTGATCGTTCAATTCTGTTTTCCTTCATGCCTTGTACAATGGAAAGTTCTGCTAGGAAATAAACAGACTACAGAAAATACATGCATAACTTTCAACATGATGCCATGGTATGTTGCCACCTTCCTAAATGGGGAAAAAAATGCACAGATCCTGTTTCTTTTGATAACGTCTGTGAACAGAGATAGAATGTTTTTTGTTTGGTTGGTTGGTTGTTTTTTTTCCTAGTGAAAATGTTTATAATGCATAGAAAACAAGTCACTTACTTAAACTACTTCTTTCACATGCTGCTTTTATGTCTGGTGTGAATCCAGCTTTTGATTTAGAGCAGGATAAAGTATAAGAGAATCAAATCTCAGTGTTCTTCAGTTCTGGTTATATGAACAACTGGTATCTTGGAGCATGGCTGTAAATATCAGAGAAAACAACATGTTATTGAGCATTTATAAAATACCGTAACAGGTTTTCATTTTGTGCCACTGTAATGTAAAATTCAAATTAACAAAATCCCACAGTATGTAAGTGATCCAGATTGAAAATAGGAACATAAAATTAAGCTCCTTCTCGTGTGACAACACAAACATATTTAGGTATAGACTGACTCTGTGCAGAGAGAAACATTGTCTCTCCTCCCACTATATTAGGGCAGTGGGCTATAGAAACGGTTCCTTGTGCCTTATTCCATTGACATAACTTGCATGAGGGAATGGGTAAATCTTTCAACTCTGTTTAGTTGAATGGTTTGTGCTATTTGAGAAGCCTCAAGTTATTCTTTATAGAGTCTCACTGTCTGTCCAAGGAGTGAGAGATCTTTACAAACAACCTGTACCACATTTATCTGTCATATCTCTGTGGGCCTTGACACACAAAGCCTTTTACTAAGTGGTTAGGCAACTGAACTGTGTTCTCAGGCTCCTCTGAATATAACGACCGTACCTCCTATATTTCTTTTCTCCAGAAAGCAGTGCTCTGTTCCACCTGTTTTTTCTCCTTGTTCTCCTCATGTATACTGGAAGGAAGAGAAGATTTGACATAGCTTTAGTAGCCTAGCTTGTTAGACCAGGCTGGGAAAACCCTTCATTCATGGCTTCTCAGCCTCCTCCAGGTCTCCCCCCACCGTGGCCATGGCCCAGGAATGTGTTTCACCTCCCCAGGGCTGTCAGCCCCTGGCCCGGCAATACCACAACATGGCCGGTCTCCAGCTCCACACAGCCCTGCCCTGCCGGGCCATGGGCCCCACTGAACAGGGCCCACCTGTGGACCATGTCCCAGCCCAACCATGGCCTGTCCCCATCCCTGTGGAGATGCCTGATTCTCGGGGCTGGGACTGCCCCTGGTGCTCCCAGTTGCCCCGCTCAAGGCAGCTCCATGGCAAGCTGTACTGGTGTTGCCTGAAGTAGGAAACACCCAAGTCTCCTGGCTTAGGAGAGAAGTTTGTCAAACCTCCTATCATTTTCCCAGAGCTCTGCAGAAGACCCTGTAAGAGGGAAGCAAATAAAAAAAAAACACCCCACACAATTCCCCTCCACTGAAAGAACAGGGTTCAGATCTGAAGAAAAGTAGATTTGCAGACAATTCAGAATTTTTTCCTGGCTATGGGCCCTATTCCAAATCTACACAACCTTTGTAAATTTAATACCCTTAAAAGAACTTGTATTTTTCTGCTTTTATTCCACTCTATCTCCTTTCCTAATTATATGAGCTGAAACTGTTTTTTATACTGTATTTTCATCAGTTATGATAAATAAGGAGCTCTATATGCTTGTTGGCAGACACTTGTTCTCAGGTGCTCCAGTGGATCTCAGGCTGTGGATGGGTGGGCACCAATGTAGGAAAAGATCCCTGAATTCTATTAAAGAACTGTGCCTTACAAAGGTTTTTTTTGTGATGGTGAAGAGCTTTTAAGTAGCATCCATTTTATCAAGTAATTCAAGCTAAACTATGAATTATCCAAGAATAGCAATTAACCTGAATCTTGACCTATCTGTGAAATAAATGACTTTGTGATTGTTGAAGATCCCTTAGGTAGACAAAGCCAATATTAATCAAATGCAGTGGTGTCAGCCAAGCCAGGAATATTTTTATACGATGAGTTCTTTAATTTTTTTATCTGATCTCTAAGAGACAAACAAAAATAACCCTGATACTGAGCCTGGACATATCAGAGGACAAAATATAGCTTTATTTACTGGCTCTGTCAGAACAAATTTAAACTGTGCAGAGATGATTTATAATTTTCTGCTTGTAGTAAATACTGTTTATGACTGAAAATAATCAATTTTTAGCTCATATTATTAGAGATAAATAGATTTTGTGTATTAACTCCAGAGAGCTAATGAAAGTGAGAAACAAAATATAGCGGTGCTTTATTATGCAGCAGAAAAAGCCAAAACAAGAAAAAACAGGAAGGAACTCAAGCTCCCCTGACCTAAAAAACCCAGATTCATAGCAGCAAGAGCAATAATTATTCTGATGAAAATGCAGCGTGGAGTTTTTTGGTCAATATTAAAGATCAAGACAGAAAAATGCATCACTATATTAAAAGCTCACTACTGAACTGACATTTCAACAATTCATATCTTATTTTAAAAAAAGATTTGAAATGTGACTATGAGATAAATTAGACAAAAACTGAACATATACTCTGCTGTCCAGCATGGACAATATTTAAGTAAATTCTTTATGCAAGACTGAGGAAAATTTTGGCAGTGATATTACTTTTGTACAGATATAAAAGTTTTGATAAAGGTATCATATGTTCCTGTTGCAGTGGAGTTTCATCTGAAGGGCACAAGATCCAAGAAGTCATTTGTTTTGGCCCAAACCATGTCATTGCAGACAGCATTATTCTAAAAAGCCAAGAAAAGTAAGAAACATTATATGGGTTTGTTTTTATATATTTCCTGTATAGGGAGACAGCATCCAAAGCCATAACCTATTTCCTATTTCCATTTTTTTCATTAATATAAAGCAAAAGTATATGAAGATCTTTCTTCAATACTTCTTGAGATATGCATATCAGGTAGTGGATAGATGGTGTCAATTCACTTGTACACACTTTTTGTGTTATTTGCGATGCTATTGGTTATCTCAGGCATCACATGGGGCTGGCAGGTATGACCCAAACTGTGAAGTTAATCTTGAGTAAAGCATCTCAGGTGCCTGTGTGTGGGTAGCTGAAACAACCTGAAAAAGTAGGATTCATTTCCTTATTTGAGACACCAAAATCCAATTTTCTTTAAATGGAAGGGTCTATATGCAAATTAGGTGAGCTATGGGTTTGCAATAGTAAGTTATACAATATGAGATTCAGTTACTCCACAAGTAGTTACCAGCTGTCATTTGAAATACTCTACCTCATTTGACTTCCACCTGGCATTCCTAAGAACTTGGCTCTCCAGCAAGCTCAGGTTCATGTTTACCATTCCTTGGTGCATATGCTTCTCAAAAAGTACTAGATTTCTACACTGGCTTTGGCCTGAAACCCCATTCAACTCATGTGATATATCTAAAGAAAAAGAAATTTGAGAGTCTGTGAACTGAAAGAAATTTTCTCATTTTAGCTAAGTAAATGGATTTTACAATAAGGGAGTTCTTATTTCTTTTACAGTCACCCCTTCCATACATCAACAGCAATGTCTTATCTTTGAGTCAATAGGAAATTTTACATGTACAAATCCATTTTTCACATCAAAGTAATGAATAATCTTACAGAATAAGACTAATCTAAAACCTACGCTGAAAATTTCCACTAGTAACCTCCCTGTACAATTATTTTTTTTTCCTTTCAGCACTGTTCACTATCTCTCCCAAAATTCAGTTATTGTATACCCTTGTGCCCAGTTTGGATAATAGATTTTCACGTAGCACCATATGAAATACTTTATTGATTACAGCTATATTAAGCCAATGTCACAGGATCATAGAATCATAGAATCATAGAATGGTTCGGGTGGGAAGGGACCTTAAAGATCATCTAGTCCAACCCCCCTGCCATGGGCAGGGACACCTCCCACTAGACCAGGTTGCTCAAAGCCCCATCTGAGCTGGCCTTGAACACTTCAAGGGATGGGGCATCCACAACTTCCCTGGGAAACCTGTTCCATTGTCTCACCACTCTCACAGTAAAGAATTTCTTCCCTATATCTAATCTAAATCTACCCTCTCAGTTTGAAACCGTTACACCGTGTCCTGTCATTACAATCCCTGATAAACAGTCCCTCCCCATCTCTCTTACAGGTCCCCTTTAGATACCGGAGGGCTGCTACAAGATCTACCCAGGCCCTTCTCTTCTGCAGGCTGAACAACCCCAACTCTCCTGTCTTGATAGGAGAGGTGCTCCAGCCCTCTGATCTTCTTCATGGCCCTCCTCTGGACCCGTTCCAACAGGCCCATGTCCTTCTTATGTTGGGGGCTCCAAAGCTGGACACAGTACTCCAGGTGGGGTCTCACAAGAGTGGAGTAGAGGGGCATAATCACCTCCCTCAACCTGCTGGCCACGCTTCTTTTGATGCAGCCCAGGATGCGATTGGCTTTCTGGGCTGGAAGCGCACATTGACGGCTCATGTTGAACTTCTCATCAACCAAGATCCCCAAGTCCTTCTCCTCAGAGCCTCCCTCCATTCTTGACCCAGCCTGTATTTGTGCTTGGGATTGCTGTGACCCAGGTGCAGGACATTGCACTTAGCCGTGTTGAACTTCATGAGGTTTGCATGGGCCCACCTCTCAAGCCTGTCCATGTCCTCTGGATGTCATCCCTTTCCTCCAGTGTGTCGACCACACCACACATCTTGGTGTCATTGCCAAACTTGCTGAGGGTGTACTCAATCCCACTGTCCATGTCACCAACAAAAATATTAAACAGCGCCAGTCCCAATTCACATTCCTGTCACCTAGAAAATCAATAGACCTTCTGAAAAGTGATAGCAAATTAGTTTATCGCAATCTAAATGTCATGCCTATTTTTTAATCCTGTTTTGCTCATATCTTTATGTTTGTCTCATCTTTATTTTAAAGCTTTTGCTGAATATATGCAAACCACTGACATCAAATTAACAACCCTGTAGTGACTCTGATCACTCTCCCAACCCATTAAATGAAGATACTATGTTTGCTCTTATTAATTTGTTTGATTCCGTTGTGATTACTCCATTAACACCACCATTTACTGTCACTAAAGTGAACAAGGTAGGCAGTCAGCAAGTATTTTGACTGCAGCAAAGTAAATCTTAATTTCTGCTTCTACTACAAGCAATGACTGATGTACATAGAGTTGTACTTTTTTAAGGTTATTACTGGAATAAACCTAGCAACTAACTTGACATTATGTTAATTTTAACAAGTAGGACCTATGGAGACCTCTTACAAGTTTTAGCCCTGAAATAACCTGTTACATGAAGATTCCATGACATAGTGATTGCTATATAAATGCCCTCTTGCACATTCCGCTCTAACAGTTCCCTTCACATACATTAGTTCAAAATATAAGTAGACATCGTATATTGCTCTTGATAATTCCGGATGTTGGTGTTTGTTTCTTTTTAACAGAAATTTGGCAATACTGTATAATGTGTTCTAAAAACCAAGTTCTTTGCACACAGTAATTGATTTAATTCTGTGTCTGTATCTAATCTCCATAACTGGTGTGTTGAAGCTATTTCAAGCACCTAAAGTTAGGAGAAATAGGTAATTATCTTCATAGATTCATAGAGGTTAAGGCAAAAGAGATTATTAGATCATTTTGTCAAGCCTGAAGTATACTGCAGGCCATTAAATTTCATCCAGTTTTGATATCTGTTGAAAATGAGCTGTGATGATCAGTGTTTATTATTAATATTTTTGATTATATTTGTTACAGCACTACCCAAAGGCTGAAGAAGAAAAGAGCTACTCTGAGATAAGCACTGTTTAAACATAGATTACTTGCTTATCCCTGGCTTGAAGAGTTTACAGTCAAGATAAGAACAGCCTGGAGCTGGAGAATGGAATGTAAAACACACTGCACAATACTCATCTGATGACAGCAGACAACACATTAGTTGCATTATTTCCTTTTATTTCTTCCTAAGTCAAAGGAATATAACTGGAGTTAAGCTATATGGAAAAGGATCACAAACACAAGAGGACAGACCAGTAAGAATGAAAGGAATGTAAGGCTGTAATGAAATTATTAGGAAGAGATATGGTAACCCTTTGTGTTTTCCTCAGTGGCTAAAAGTACTGACTGTTCAGGAAGAACAAAGCACAGGACGCAGTGAGTGGAAAAGTTCTCTTCATTTATCCTTTTCTTATGTTTGGCAATGTTGAACACAAAAAAGTTACATTTAGTAGAAATATTCCAGTTTAATTCCATATTATGCATTCCTTTTACACTGCTGATTTGCCTATTTCTGTAAGATATGGTATACCTAGACATACAAATGATTTAAGAATAGGATTCCTGTACTTTTCAGTATCCTATTCCCTCACAAAACCCTCCAAAAACCCCCACAGATATAACAAAATGAACTTCACCTATGTTGTTGGCACAGTGTTTGTAAATTACTGTCAGATATGTTACCAGCTATGTCACCTTAGATGTGAATAATCAGGAACATTTAGCTTTTCTATTCTGAACAATTACACTTGTAATGTAATTCTGCAGTTTCGACCTTATCCACCTTGATAAGTTTCTCTATGAATAAGGCTGCTGATACATTGGACTGCATTCTGCTGGTTGTAGTAGATGTTAGATTTATAGATGGTCTAGAAAGAGCTGGGTTGCATAGATTTCAGAATTTGCATTTCACTGTAAAGTAATGGAATTATCAACAAGTCACCATAAAGTATATTCACATGTTTGGTCTCTAAGGCTGTTTTCCTTATCGGTATGGTGCAAAACTGCAGCCCTAAAAACAATACATAATATGCAACATCCTGATAATCAGGTCCTAAACTCAAATGCACTAAAAACATTCATTTTTATAAATCATCGAATATATTAAAAAGGTTTTCACCTACACAGGATATGTTGGACAGTGGCAGTGGTATAATCATACAGATAATTGCATTTCCTCTGCGAGAAACAACTGCAAAACTATCCTCAAACAACTTTCTTTGCTGATAGCAAGAGCTCTAACTTCTTTGGTGCAATAAATGAAATCACTGTTTCTGTCAGCTGATTTGACACCACTGGGCTGAGACTGAGAGAAAAGCAGGCAGCGCTTTACTGTGCTCTTGTGCAAACATTAAATTGCTTCTCAAGGTAACGAAAATGGCATTAAGTAGCTACAACTAGCAATATAATTTGATTGTTGTTAATAAAGATACTGTAAATGCGCTTGAAAAAAAAAAAAATCCGTGTTCAGAGCCCAAGTTAATGTTTTTCTGTCTCTGGCAGAGAAAAGTGTGTGTTTAATTTTTCCTATAGAGATAATAAACCTGGGACAGCTCTTCTGACCTGGCAGTGGTGCCTAAACAAATTTACTGACTAAAGATCTGGCTGTTGATTTGCATTTGTCAAGGAACCTGGAATTCTGGGCTACAATTTTATGAGTCCATATGCAGTTGCACATGACAAGCAATAACTAGTCTCCAATATTGAATCTGGGGTAGTGATAAATGAATTACCAGGCGCTCAACCTACTTGGCTCAGCACAGTAATAGATAAACCAAACAGCTTGGATCCAGAAATACTAGTTGCGTCGTTCTGCACCAAAGCTACTAGGTCCTGCTTTATAGTCTTCAGTAGCCATTTCATGTGAACAGAGCCATACTGACTCCAGACTCCAGGATAGATTTGTCTCCAGCCACCCTGAGCTTGCTAGGACCCATGTGATTTATGGATCTGAGACTAGCAGAGACAGAGATAGATAAATGAAAGGGCCAGCATGCACATCTCTATGAAATTTTACACTGAAGAGAGAAGAGGAAAAACAACACAGAGCTTCTATATCCTTATGCTGAGAAAATCCAGGACTGTGGATGGGATGAGAAAGAGATGAAAGACTGCTCCAAGGGTCTGTCTAGATACTTATTTGTTCTCTAAGCTTCAACGAGAAAACTAAGCTAGGTCAGCAAAAAACACTATGTGAGAGGACTACTTAGAGAAAACTAAGTGAAAGAAATGAATTTTGCATTTAAATCTGAAAGCTGTGAAATCTGATCTCATTTCACAAGCTCTTATCACTTGTAAAAGAGAGTTCCCTGATCTCCATGCAGCTCTTGCAAAAGTTCCGTCTCCTCTGCTTGCAAGTCTTTCCGTCTTGGCAGAAAACTTCATAGGTTCTTTCGATTGTAAAAGCTGTCAAGGGAGGTCATGATTTCTGAAAAGAAAAGCTTTGTCCTTTTCTAGGAAGGCTCTGAATATTAAGATAAACTATAAATTGGATCCTGTATTTGGTAAGAAGGCAGAACACATAGCAGTGCAAGGGGTGATGTGTTCAGAGACCTATGCGTTACTGAGAAGACGGGTTGATGCATTTTGAAACTTCTTATTTTAGTCCCTGCTTGGATTCATTCCCAGACATAATGAGTTGCAATAACTGAGTATGGAGGTCAAGAATGTGTGGCTTACGCTGGCAAACTTTATTCCTGATATTCCGAAGTTACTCCATGTTTAAAACTGTATAAATGAGACCAGAATGTGGACTTATTTTCTTTTTATTGTTATTTTAACAGTTCAAATAATTTATGAACTCATAAAATAAGAACACAAATTTGATTCTACCTCTTGGTATAGCACATTTGTTAAATCTGGTTTCTGGAAAAAAACTTCAAATGTAGATGTATTGAAGTCAACACTTGCAGCTGTAAATGCCATTCATTTAAAGGAGGTGAAGAAATTTTACAGCTAAAAAAAAAAACCAAACAAAAAAACAGTGCTTTTATTACAGTTGGTAACATGCAAGAGGAAATCATAACATAGAAAAAGGACTAAATTATGCACATCAGCGTCAGTGTCACCTATTGGAAGTCTGCAGCACTAACTTGTACACAGTGTTATCTTTACAGGAAATACCCTGTTATGCATAAAATTCCCTATTTGGTTAAAAAATTATGTCTTCAGTTTTCTTGTTTATTTTTCCACTATGATATCTGACACCTGCGATAGGACTTGTTATTATTATTGCTTCAAAAATTTATTATATATCCTTATGTAAAAGAACTCGTACTGCAACTGAAAACTGATAGGATTCAACTAATAAACAAAGGGCAAAAATGTTAGAATAGAATAGACTATTTCAGTTGGAAGGAACCTACAATGGCCATCTAGTCCAATTGCCTGACCAATTCAGGGTTGACCAAGTTAAAGCATGTTATTAAAGGCATTGTCCAAATGCCTCCTAAACACTGACAGGCATGGGGCATCAAGCACCTCTTTAGGAAACCTGTTCCAGTCTTAGATCAGCCTTTCAGTAAAGAAATGCTTCCTAACGTCCACTCTAAACCTCCGCTGAAGCAGCCTTGAACCATTCCTATGCATTCTATCACTGGATACCAGGGAAAAGAGAACAGTAATCAACAGCTGTTTCCAAGCTGGTTTTCCAGATTGAAAGAACTGCTTTTCCGTTTCTCTTGAAAAAATTTTGTCGTGCCTTAAAGCAGTGTTCCTGGGAGAAACTTCTTCAGTAAGTTCGACTTCATTTAAAATTATAACTAGACCCACAGATACCTTCACCTGCATTTTAGATGAACTCAGACTGACATTGGTGTTCTGAGTAGTGGAATTAGCACTCTCTTTTACATTTCTCAATGAGAAAGTTCACAGAAATGGTAGAAACTGCAGACAAGTTGACCTTCTAAATTCAACAGACCAATACAGATCACTATATATCAGAAATAATGTATTTTCTCAATGGTATTATGTCTATCATTATCCAGTGTACAATTTAAGATAGTGCAGTTTATGCTTAACGAATGAAATATTTCAAAGTTGTTCAAGTACCTTGAAGGAATCCCTCTTTAGACCTAGATTGGACTAACACAGTGTTTTGGGGTCCAACTATGTAGTCCCAAGGCTAAAAAAGAATGAGGAATTGAGTTCTGCTTCACTGAAATGTCAAAATGAATTACTGGTTGAGTCACAAATGTCTTCAGGGAAACTTTCCCTATTTTTGGCCAACAGTCCAGGAGGAGAGTTAGCCTCACAATTTTGATTCAGATTTTAAAGAAACTAGAGCCAAACCTCTACTAATGCTGTAACATGGGATTCATTTTGGAGTTTTGGATTGGATGGCAAATATTTCCTTTATTTTGATGGCATTTGGATTCAAAGTTTTATCTTCGCTCATGATAGTAAACATTACTAGTTCATTTAGTTGAAAATTACTACAAAAGCACTACAGTCACTCTATATATTGCTAAACATATAGTAGAAAAGATCATACTACGTATTAGTCATTGTACGATTTAGTTGACCTCTATAAATCAGTATGATTGGGATGCAATGCTTAGGATTCAGTTCTGGCACTATAATGGCATGAGATAGCATTAAAGTACCAAGTCAGCATTCAGACAAAGTACCAAACAACCATGCTAGAACACTGTGTATTTTAGATTTAGTATGGCAGATTTCCTCCGGTGTGTTTAGAGTTGAGTTTTACAGTGGGAATTTAATGGGTATATCGCCTGCTAGTGACACATCCAATAATGAGGGGCACTGCAAGACACTTTCTGAACCATTGTTAATGCTTCCTAACCTTCTTTTGATTACTCGTATTTGGACTGCTGCAGGAAGTAAGGAAAACAGAACTCCCACATGGGATTTACCTGTGGCTGTCACAGTCATGAAGAGTTACCTACTAAATTGCTTCCAGAACACTGGCAGAGGGAGCACTTTGGCTGTCTCCAGCTGGTAAAACTCTATTAGTGAACAATTTTCACATATAATGGCTGCAGGCTACTCCAACACAGAAATTTAACAATGCTTCAAAATGGATTATAGCAGTAATACTGAGAGAGCTGACCCTATACTAGGCAAGTCACTGCACCAATCTTTGCTGCAGTCTACAAATCTGTAAAATGGGGAGAATAATAGTTCCCTGTTTTATAAGGTGCTTAGAAATCTAACATCACAACCTTGTAAGATGGGTTGTTTACAACAGACATCAAAAGGGCACCAAACCCATCAGTTTTAAATGAACATTAATAACACAAAATAGATTTCCCCTGTTATAGTCCAATTACATCATCACAATTAATCAGTCATCAAGGCTTTCTAATTTTTTTTTTATTTTATTTTTTTGGGGGTGTGTGTGTGTGTAGGTGTTACTATTAAGCAAGCCTGTCTTTTATAAGATAATGGAGCACTAAAGAAGTTCCAACAGTAGTAGCTGTAGCAATACCAACACAGGCTGAAAGAACTGTGACTTACCCCAGTGCTTTTAAGTGAGGCATCCATCAAGCGTAAGACCAGTTCACCTTATCAAAACCGCAAGATCAAGATGCCTCTTGCCAGCCACCTTTTCAGCAATGCAGACAAGTTAAAGACAAGCATTCTTCATCTGAAACACACAAAACCTGAGTCTGGAGAATACAGTGGATTGCACTATATACCCCATGGTTTGTAAAATGTTATGTTTAATAAATGTTATGTAGGGTGAATACCTAGCTTGAAATCAAGTAAAAAAATAAACACACACATTTTTAGCCTAATCTGTATGTCTTCTATGAGACAGCATAAAAGATAATGTATGCATATGCCTAGGTGTTCTCAGGGTGGGAGGCTAAAATTATAATGAGGGTTAATTTGTTTCCAGCTGCTTTACTACTCAGGAGGAAACATGTCTAAAATTCTGACTCCTGTGTCTTGTTCCACTGAGACTTACACCATTTATGCATCAGTAAGCGTCAAGATTCAGAAGCAAAGATCGGATGTTATGAATTGAATTATGGTAGTTTCATTACCTGAAAATTTCAAATTTCATTCATATGTCTCTGAAGTCTTGACTTTGAATTTTCATAGCCTGATTCCAGTGGGAGCCTGGAAAACTTTCCTGAAGTGCTATCTGTGTGTGACTTGCTTGCGCTGGCTTTCTACAGATATCAATAACAACATTCCCTTATGGACAATGGGGTAAATATTTGCTGGAGTAAATCATGTGCTAATGGGATACATGAAAAACAAGTTCAGTTTGCTGCTTTTATGTTTCTGTTCGCATGGGTGTACACAGCCCACCCCCTCCCCAATATATTAGTTTTCTGTCTACAAACAGACTGAGACTTGACTTTCAGTTATTATGTCAGAGATGTAGTTAACTATGGTATTAGCTTGTGAAACCCATGAGAGCAATGCTGCAGTTTCCTGATAGTAAAAAGAAAGAATGAGGAGAAGATATAGAGAAGTTTAATTCAGTTGACCAAATATAGGAATCTACTGCCACTTGGGGCACCCGGAAGAATCCATCTGACTTAGCTGCAAGCTCAGAAAAGCAAGGGCAGGATTCAATTATCTTAATGTAGGTGACCAGAATCATATAAAACAGGGCAGGATGATACTATGAGAGAGACATCTGCATAGACTACCAAATGTGACACAAGACATAAGACAAAACCATTAACTTACTGGAGTGGCCACTAGAGACCAAGTAGGACAATTCACAATACCTAAAATGACATTGAGACAATTGAATTTTGCCCCAAGCTTAGAGGCCAACTTAGCTCACCCTGGATTTGTCACCTAGGGCAGGATTCATTTCTTAAACATAGGTTTTCAATGTCATTTTAAGTGCCTTACAGTAGGTATCTGGCATCCAGCTGCTGCAGAAGTGAGTTTCCCTTAAATCCCATCACATACTTTTCAGCCTTCTGCATTTCTAGGAAACTGAGGCAGCCTGGCCAGATGAAGGCTAGACAGGATGCTCTGTTATTGAAAATGGCTACCAATGTCTGTCAGCTGCTAGGGAAATGAAGAAAATAAAACTGACATTTTTTCTCATTAATTAAGCCAAAGAATAAAACACTAATTTATACTAATGTTCATGTTTCTCAGATATATACACAACTCCTTCTAGTTGATTCTATGGCTGAGGATATGACCCAGTGCCCTCTGTATTTCTTTGTTCCATTTGCTTCTAGTATTAGAGATGCTTTTAAGCTCAATTCTGCTAGAATATATAGTGATTTTGCAAACAGAAGTTTTAAAAAGTGAGTAAGAATCAAGACTGTAAAATTCCTTTTTTCTCTAGAATGTGTTAACTTCTCAACAAAGGTATGAATATCACATAGCTAAGCTGTTAATTAACAAATGTTTTCTTTCTTTCTGTTCACAAATTACTTACTAAAGGATACATCCTCGTATTTAGCCAAAATGTTAGCTTCATCTGTTAATCTTTGAAATGCAGTTTCTTCTTTCACCTTGTCAAATTTAAAGTATATTGGTGAATTTTGTAAATCTGTTTAATGGCTTCTTATTCCCTGATCATAGCATGTAATTTAGCATGCAGTGTCAACTGAATACTTTTCAATTAAATAGAAAACTTGAGATACGCACAAAAAATTTGCTCATGTTATGGGCAAGTGGGAGTTTACGAGGAATAATGCAAGGATTTTTTATTCAGCAAGACAATGGAAGGCCCTATCTAAATACATTTCAGAAGGTTAACTTTGTCATATTTATCTGATTTATAATGATAAGTGAGATTATTAAGCTTGTGTTTAGTCAGTTCACTTATATATCATATAGTAAATAACCCAACTATCTCATGATATCCTATAAATTTATATCAAAACACACTGCTGTACCAACCTTTTTGTGGTAAAAATTCTTGGTATTTTTATGTTTTTCTAAGCAAACTGCTGCCAATACCTGCATGCCCAAGGACATCAGAAGTAAAATTAGTTGTATAAAGAAAAAGGTTATGTGTAAGATCCTTCTCAGTGTAGTCTGGCACCACAGAGCAGCAAGGCTGAGTGGGATTAGTTTGATAGTGAAAACTGATCTGTTGAGAAGAGATTATTAGAAGGTCAATGACAGAAGAAAAGTCCTCTTGGTTTAAAGGAAGATGGATGATGCAAAAAAACCCTGTAAATAAGCATTCAAAATGCTCATAGCTTTCACAAATCAAAGCTACAAACCTTTTGAGGTTTGTATATTGCTTTTTGACACCCTTAAACCTTATCCTATGATGTGTGAAAGTCCTGTAGACTCTTTACTGTAATATAAAAAGGCAAACACAAATCAATACCTTCCTCTTTAGCTAGCAGTAATGTTGGACAAGTCCCGTCTGCCCCCTGTTAGTGTATAATATTGCTTGTTGGCTGAAGATAAGATTGATTTACTTTCCCCTCAATTTTTCCTTATACATTTCCTGCTACAGTACATTCATTTCTGAGAGAAGAGTAAACGAATTGCTGGTTCAGAGATGACACATACACGTGGTCCAATATAAAAGCTGTTAACATTCTTCTGGGAGAACAGGCAGATAATTTCCATGAGCCTGTCATCCTTCTCTGTCCCTGCCTTAGTAACCAAAGCCTTTTCTTCTGTTCAAAAGACATGCATTCACAAGCCATGAGCATGGAACATACCTGAAGGTTACTCGTATGTCAGTTATGGAAAGAAAGCCAGGCAGTGAGTTCAAGAATTGAACCCCTCCATGGTTCTAAGCATGAGTTTTGGTGCAGCACACAAACTATAATTGTCTGCCAGAGCAAAGGTTTCTTTAACAGAACATGCAAGCAATTTGGGCGTAATTACCCATATGATCACCCTATTGGTCATCAGTTTTTCTGTCCTTGTCCTTTCTGTCTAGACCTTACTGCCCTGGGGTGAGAGCAAGTCATCATGTCTTTTCTGTAATCCTTTTTACTACAATACAGGCAAATAGAATGATTTTGTGTTTCTTAATTTACAAACCCTTTTGCACTCCTGAATGCACTTCCTGATACCTTTAGTCATCTAATTGCAAGTCTTGATTTATAATTTTAACAAAGATGATTAATCATGAACTGCAGAAATTTAATTGCTTTGTTCTAGCAACACACACACACAAAACCTCCAACTCCTTATTACTTCTTATGTCACACAGTAGCTAACAAAGCAACATTTAAATCAGTACCCCATACTACATATGTGATATTTTTACTATGAGCACTTTATCAGCAGACTTGCAAGGCTGAGACACAAAATTTATGCTAACTAAACCACAGACTGGACCTATATCCTGATCTCTCATACTGCTTAGCAGTTGGCTTGCTCCCTAACTCTTAAGTGTTATCCTTAAAGCAAATCTACCATAGATGGGAGCTTCAATCATGATGTTGTGCAATCTAGTCTTACAAGCCAAGATGGATAATTTTCTTACAACAAATGCAATTTCTTTCAGAACTTCGCTATTTTTACTATTAGAAAGGTTTCCCTAGTATCAAGACTGAATCTTATTGCTGCAATTTAAGCCCATTACCTCTTATCCTATATTGCAACCTGTTCTTTATAAGCATTGTTTTCTTCCATAGGAAATTGTGCCAAGAGTATCTTTCAAAGCTGACTTTGCTACAGCTAATGTGAATTGAATTACTCTAAAAATTTGTGAGGAATATTGCTTTTTGAGTGTAGCAGAGATTGATGAATCTAAAGCACAAATAGAAATACATAAGTGCTATTTACCATGTGTCTCAGGAAAAAAACCTATATAAAACCTTTGTGCCTCCCTGCAAACTCATCTAATTGCAGAAGATATCCTCCTTCTTCTGAATTTCTTCCCTCTGAAAATATACAGGGACAGCAGTCATCATCAGTGAGTTGTCAGCAGGGCTGGTTGAAAATCTTCCATCAAAGCTATAACAAAATCCAATATTTGACAGAAAGTTTTCTTTGTTCTTCTACCATTTTTTGTTCTTTGAGCACTCCATCTTCTTAGCACTTTTTAATTCAAATGTATCTTTTTCTAAAGAAAAGCCTCTTAAGATAAGCCCTTATCAGAAATCTAAATGTTTATTTTCGTTCATAATCAATAACAAATCCCTGAACAATAACAATTGTTGTTATTTATTTTTGATCATAAAAGAAGACAAGATGCAAAAAGTTCTTCTTCCCAAACAAAATATGCTTATACACGTGTCTGTATTTATTGATGTTTGAAGAGTGAATTTTTTAAGGCACAATAAAAATTTAGACAGATAACTATTATTTAAAAAAAAATAAATTAAATATAGTCTCTTTCTGGGCGTAAATTAGCTATATGCTTAAGTGACCCATAGAAATTCTTAACTCTGAGAGTAATGAATTCTATGAAAAGTTTCTAGGTATAAAATGCCTTAAGTTCTCCCACATCTAGTACAGTAAGCACACTGTGAAAGAGGAAAAGAAACCTATATGCATTTTTTATTCCTCTTTTTTTTCTCCCTCTTTCTCTCAATAAATTGTAGGGGGACACTGAACTAGTTGGACCCTTGTGATGAAACTGTTATCCCTTTTCCTCTTCACAGAAATGGGCATGTCAAAAGACTGCAAAAGCTGTAAATGTTATACCAGGATACAAAATGATAACCTGGATCTTCTTAAACAAAACAAACCACCAGGGAAAGAGAGGGGAGAATGCCAAACTACCTCTCCCAACTGCTGTCCACTGTGTTCTAGGGCAAATCATTGCTTCTTATTTAGTTCCAAATCTAGCAAACGGCTTCCTTTGGTTTTCCATCAGTGGCTTCCTGGGTTGCAGCAAACTGCACACAACCTTGCTAACTTTGCAAGACAGTCTCCTTCTCTCTACATACTTAGGTTTTAGATCAGGTCTGATTTCCAAATCTCATGCTGCTTCTTTGTCACTGCTTCTTCTGTATACTTCTTTTCATGCTTGTCCCTCCCTGAAGTCAGCAGGCTTCTCTTGGGAAGGTGTCATTGCCCTTTCTCCAGAGCGAGAAACCTGCTCTTACTTCCACCAGAGTTGTGTCTTCTCTGGTGAATGGAGAATGAGTCATTTTGCTGAAAAGAAATGTCATCCCTTAGGTTTCTTACATGTTACTTTGATCTGCGATCCTTTGATAAACCTTACTATCTTTTTTTCCATCTTCTCTGGCCTTGTACTTTGTTGCTCAATATATGTCAGCATGAGCCACCACTGCCCCAGGAAAAGAACCCCAATCAGTCCTACTCTTTCTCTACTTCTGTGTATATTATTGTCTTCTCATTTGAGATGGTGCACATATCCATACAGTTAGCCGGTGAACTGCAAGGAGGAAATAAAGTGGTTAAAATCTTTCTTATTGAGGGAGGAGGGTGGTAGGAAAAAAAAAAGAAAAAGAGAAAATTTCAGTTTAGATCAGTTGTATGAGGTAGGCATAGCACAACACTTTTCAATTGCAGTCTTGATTTATGTTACTTTAAATTGAGCATTATATGTGACATGGATAATTTAGGAATTTGCAGGAAAACAAGGGAAAACAATTTCTTTATTTTAAAACCTGGAAATAGGCTTACATGAGACCTTCAAGTGTGTATAACAATACTGACATTCACTTGTGAGTGTTTCTAGTTTGAACATTGGTTAAATTAGCATCAATGGCCAGTGGAAAACCCTTTTAACATTAAAACCTGGTGAATTTCTCTGCAGAAAAGTCTCCATCATTGTTCATTTTCTATTGTAAATCCAAGCTTGGAATCAATGCTCAAACCAGCATTCTCTGGTGTAGAATGTGGGAACTGGTACTCTAAAGTAGTGCAAAAATATTTGGTTGTTGATTCTATAGACTCATCTAGAAATCAGTCTATAGAAAATGCCAATGATGTCCTTATCTTATTCCTCAAATAGATATTGGAACTTCATTCTGTGCTGAAAGGAGATAATTAATTCTTTTGGAGAGTTCACAACCATGAAGATGATTTAGATTCTTTCTGGGGAATGTTTGGGTTGGTTTTTTCCATTACCTGGTTTCTCCCTGAGAACTGCTCTTTTCCTTTCTTTACATTTATTTTAGCCGAAAGGTACTACTTAGAACATTCTTGCTTGAGGACTAGTGACCTCATGCACTTGTGCGTTTTGAAGGTTTATCTTTAATGTCTGAAACAGATGTCCCTTATTCTTCTTCATCACAGTATCTGCTGCCATGGGTGTATATACGGTACCCAGGAGAAAGATAAAAAGCTTAATCTATAGAATGTTCTGTTGACAGTACTAACTGTAGCTAAACACCCCTTGATTCCACCTACACACAGTTAAAAATACTTTAGGTTAGAAAGTCAAATGTTAAAAATGCAGTTAGAAATCTTAGAGTGATTTATATCAGAAAACAGCCTTGGAGAAAATCTGGTGCAACTTCATGGTCAAAGGGAGCCAGTTCAAAGCAAGCTACTGAGGGTCCTGTTAGGTCAAGATCTGAATATCTTCAGGGGTGGTGATTCCACAGCTCCCTTAGGCAATCTGCTCTGATATTTGACACCCCTCACTGTTAACAATATGATTCTTAATACATATTTTGAATTGTTGCTACTCACCTCTGTTGCATCTTGGCCTTTCACTGTGCACTTCCAACAGCATCTTGCTTTGGGTTTTTATACTGTCATGATAGGCAATTGAAGACTTCTCAGTATGTGTTTGGCCTTCTTTGCCAATTTACTTTCAACTTGTGCTCTTGTAGGTCCTTTTCTGCAAAGCTATATTCTAGCTTGTTGAGACTACATTACTATTACTAGCAATGTTAGCAATGTAGATATTGCCGGTCGAGGATTCAGTCACTGGTGAGACAGACCTTATTTACATGGTCATTTTTTTCACATTTAAAGGAAATTTAAAAATGTCCAAATGATAAATGTGTTTCGATTATGAATTAGTGTTCTTTTTTAAGCAGTTCTGCAGGTTCTCTTCTTCATTTATGTGTTGCACGGGGAACAACACAGAATTTATGTACTGCCTAGTGACAGAAAATATCAGGAAAATAACATGGTCTTATTCTTACTTCATTTGATTGCTGTCTTGCCGAACCAGACTCTTTCTTGCTCTTGACCACACAGTCTTTATGTAATGCTTGATAATCACTTCAAAGAAATTGCTCACAAATGATTGTTAGCAATGTGCTTCTCACTTTTTTATTTGATACTTTAAGTTCTAGTCTGCAGAAATGTTGAACATTACAAGCAACACCAACACCCTTAAATTGGTGCTTATCTTTGCAACTGTTTTCCAGCTCGTCTCTCCTTCTCTGTATTGCTCTCTATACATACCCATATACCCATGACATGCAATTGAATTTAATCCAAGTGTCTAAAAACTGACTGACCGATATTCATATAATTAAAACATTTAAATGAATCACCATCATGAAGATGAAATATGGCTTCCTTGTTGTTCAGTAAGAATAGCACATTTATCACCTATGCAGTAAAATTTAGGGCAACTTTAATAATTTTCCTTATTTACAAATGCTTGCTTTTATTACGGGATTCAGTAGGTAAACAAAATGATGATAATTAGTAACTCTCATTGGCTTTATAATGAATATTTTCAAATTTTTGAAAAAAAAATGTTTAAAATTTTTCTGTTAAAACCTTACAAGTCAATAGGATGAGGAAAACTGGCTATCAGTATAAGGCTGATGATTCAATAACATTGGAACAGTGAATCATTTTCCATGCATTTTAAAGGGTATTAAAATAAAATTGCAGTGCCAAAAAACCAGAAATGCCTCCGAGTTCAAAAAAGATTTGGAAAAGGGGAGGGAAGATTGCTGTGAAGAAAAAAAAAAGATAAAAAAGCTACACAGAGGCATAAATAACCACAAACGAGTAACTTAGATATTGTTTCTTTGGCATATACTTCAATGAATTTAGAGTGCATAATGAGTCTATTTATGTTGTGGTGACCAGGCTCCTTGTTTAGTAGAGAAGTCTGTCTGATGAAGGAGCTTTACAGGTGGTAGGCCTTATTTAGATAAACTTTTTTAAAATACCAGGCTTAAAAATATTTCCATTTCTTGTTAGCAACCAACACAAAATATGAATATTTCCCAGAAGGTAATTACACCCTTAAAACCCTCACAAATCCAAACCACAAAAAACAGTCCAACAAACAAACCCGCTTCTGACATAAGGAGCAAAGCAGTACTTATAGCTATTGTTTTTCAGAAAACTCTCAGTTGTCTGCATTTTACAAAAGAAAGATTTATGTCTGGTAGCATCTTTGTGAGAAACACAGCATCAGCCAAATCACATGGAGCAGCTTCCATATAATGCCAAGGGAAGAATAAAATCTTTACAGTTTTGAAAGCTGTAAGAGCCTTACTTTAATATGTAGGCTGTGCTTTTTGAAAAGCCACAGAGCACTACGAAAGTGCACACTTTATTTTTGAAATAGCTGTGCCAGCCAGGGAATTTCTCAAACGATGGGGGAACAGTCTTCATCAGAGAAGTCTATTTAGTGGACCCTCTCGTCATTCCCAGAGAGCGGGTAACAATAAATGACACGCTCAGATGTGTCATGGGAAGTTTTATCTTAGTGAAGATGCAGACGTGGTGTGTTTGTTAACTTCCTGGGGTGGTGTAGAGACATCCTCATGAATGAGCAGCATACTGTATGTTTGATCATGCATCTGCAACACGAAACAGAGCAGAAGGGACAAACTCCATAAGCAAACCTGACCTTGCAACTGTGTTTATACTGTGCTTTTGTTTAAGAGACTAAAACATACTCTGGCTGGATCTGGCTGGATCCAAGTATTTTGTTGATTTAGAATTCCCAGTGTAACATGTGGCGGTTTTGTAGGAAGGGGTTACAGGATGTAAAGGTAAAGTCACAAAGATTAAGAGTTTTTGGTCTGAGCCCCATGCCCTTCCTCTTGAATTCCAGAGGTCTTTAGAATAAGGTTATGGATACTTTATGGACTTAAAAATGATGGATGAAACAACATAAAAATTAAACAATCCCTAATACTGTCTTCACTTTTAAGAAATAGCAGAGAACTGAGGATTTTGCCCCCTTTTCCCCATAAAAGCTGTTTGTTTTGGTTTTTGTTTATTTGGCCTTTTTTTTTTTTTTTAATCCAAACATCAGAGAAAGTCAGGGCAGTCAGGATTTAATACCTCTTTTACAACTTAAGGAAAAGAAAAGGAGAAACAGAAACATGAAAGCAAAGAGGCTCATTGAGAGGGTAGCTTTTTCTTTTCCCACTGACACTGGGTCATTTTCTTAGCCTCTACTCAGAGTAATGGAAACTATGACATATTACACTCAGCAGCTACTCAAAGTCAGAAATAGCTCCTATTGAGCATAGCTTCTACATCTGGCAAAGAATAAAAACCACAACTATCTTGCATTTTTCAACTGATCTCTAAAATTTTCAAGTAATTTTTGCCTCATTGGAGAAAGAAGAGCCAATTGGTGCCTAGTCTTCCTTTTTAATCATTTATTCCCAATTTGAAATATTTTTTTCCTTTTTTTTGCCTTTCATATTTATTAAGCTAAAATTAAACAAATTCTCTGGCAGTGCAGCTGTGGCAGCATCTATTCCTTTAAGCCCAAATACTGAACTCAGATGTTCATATGAAACTCGTTGAATGAGTACAATCTCCTCTGACATTCACAGCCACAGGCAGTTGGCCCTCGTTGTCCATTCCTTCACCACCACAGATCACAAAAAAACATTTTGCATCCACTGTATACTGCGTGTCATTCTATGAACTGACATAATAGAATGATGCCAAGAATAAACTTGGTTTGTTTTTTCAATTCAAAAAGGTGTCTTCTGCTATGCTATGTAAGCAAGCATAGAAATAGATTTTCTGTTCTGAGGCGAAATATATATTGCTTTCCACGACATAGTGTTTTTCTTTTGCTCTCTCATCTTTTGCTTTATATAAATTCATAGTAGAATCCTTTCAAATAGAGATTGTTTATTTCCTTGAGTCTTTTGCCTCCCTAATATGGAAAGTAAGCATTCTGGAGCAGGATGCTTCCTTCTCTGTAAGTACAGAATCTAGCCAATTGTGTCCTGATACTTCCTGAATCTTGGGCACCTCATACATTTTGTACTTCCCATCCTTGCAGAACATAAGCATAGTTTTTCATTGAAAACTGTCATGTATTTCAGAGGCATCCAAACAATTCTAGATCAACTTTGAAGTCTAGGTGAACAGGAGAGGCTAATTTTCTCAATTTCTTGCACTGGGTCTATTCCATAACCTGCGTTAAATTGTTTGGAATTACAGTGGACATCTCCACATTATACTGCCGTGTGAAGCTGCTATGGCATACCTTTAGCAATATAAAGGAATACACCTTGAGTTCAAATAGATAAGATATAAAATTTAGTTCATAACATTGTGGTTTTTCCCTTCATTAAGCCACCTGGAGCTAATTTCCTACAGGCCAAGTGTGTACACTGGCTTTCAGAGCCAAAAGATCAGTGGAAAAAGAAAATCAAATAAATTTTAAAGACAAATCTGAGCATTTTATGTTCTTTTTTTCTCTCTTTTTCAATGACATATTATAGTAATTTTTTTTCATTGGCAGCTCTTCTATTCTGGTAATTCCACACTGCAAAATTGTCTGGAAGGTACAATTTCCTTCTGCCTTTCTCTTTCTTCAGTCTTACACATTTTAAGCTGTTGAGTTCCTATCCGACCTTTTATCTATACTATGTGAATATTATTGGCTGAGGCTGATGTCATTTAAAATTGCGTATGTCTCATATTAAACTTGAAACCTTTGCCTTCTTGGGATGCAATATGTAGTTTTCCTTTATTTTTTTCTTTTAAGCATAAATAATTTTTTAGTTCACCTTACTATATTCCGCATCAGTCTCACCTAGGCTTCTTCAAGTTCAACTTCTTTATAATAATCTAATGACCAGAAGTTTTAAAAATCTAAGTGAGACTTACTCTAAGATAGAATGTCATTACATTCCTTTGGAATTATATTCTTCTATTATAGCCATATATGCAAAAATCATGTCGACTTTCTCAGTGCTACTGTGAACTTGTCTGGAGAGTTTTAAAGATAAAACCATTATTATGCCATTAGTATGTTTCGACTTTTCAATTAATTTTATACTAGGGGAATGTTTATTATTTTATTTTCTGATAGAGTTCTTTTTAATCCTTTAAAACATTTTATACTACTTGTGGTTGTAAAATTAACCTTCACAATTATTTTTATTATAAATTACTTTCATCTGTAGTTTCTACTCACAAGTTTCCATTGATTCAACATTTGGGGTAGAAGTTATTAAACTTGAAAATAATTTTAAACAGATTTTGAAGACTTTCAGTTGTTCTATATCTTAGAAGAAATACAATATGATAATGAAAAATAAGAGAACTTATCCATAACCAAGAATGACTTGATTTTGAAATTTCAGACTTCAGAAACAAGAATAATTGTTCCTGTTCCCTGTTAAGCAGTTCCCTCTTAAACAGCAGTACTTCAGTTTGAAAGAAAAATCCAGGTCAAGGGGGTTTTGATTTGATTTCATTTTTTAAATAGAATTTCTCCATTTTTAATTATATTTAATTAAAATAAGATTTTCTGAAATTCCAAGATGAAGTGTTAGGTATATTCATATGGAAACCGGAAATTAAATTCGTTTGGAAAAATGTGGGGTTTAGCTTTTATTAATACTGATAAGCGATGAAAAATTTGTTTTGGCCTTTTATATTATGTAGAGGGGTGAGATCTCAGTGCTGATCTGGTCTGATAGCCAGTGTCAGAACTAGCTAACTAAACAGCAGATTAGGTCAACTTCATGTGTTTTTCGAAAACTCAATGTAACCTGGTAAAGATATTTGACAAATTTATGGGATTTACAAAAAATTGCCTCAATTGGTCAAGACATTTATGAGTCCCAGTGTTATTGATAGGAATCAAAGAAGAGTCAGTGCTAATGAAAATAAGCTTATTTTTTGATGCTTTGTATGTTTCAAACCAGGTTTAAAATGCTTCACATTCCTACATATACTAAATAAATAAACAGGGGTCGGTCATCATATTGGTTTAAAATTTGTAATATTTCACATTTAAACTACCAGGGATTTATTCTATTTTCTTTCTGCTGAATGACGCTTTGGGATATATTTGGTTTTCATTTTCAGATGTGTCTGCAAATATGTGTCCAGAAAAATCTCAGCATTTTTACTTAAAATGAAAAGAGATATTTTCAGATAAGTTCTTATGCTTAGGAGATGACTAGCTTCTCCTGTCTGAAATGATGACTAACTTGAAAGTTATGAAGAATTTCTTAATAAAAATAGCTAGTGATACAGCTATCAATAGCTCAGCTTAGGATGTTCTGTCCAAAATATACTTTTTTTTAAAATTAAAGTTGGACTACTGGCTCCGACATTGTAGAACTGCACAATAAGATACTGACAGAGGCAGAACAAGCTGTACTACTTGGTATATATATTAAGTCTAATGTCTATAAGGTTACTTTAAACTGTAACCTTCCAAGCTGTGGAATCTGGCAGTATTGACACAGGTTTTTTTCACCCCTTGTTTTCTTCCCAAAATAAAGGCCTACAGTTATGGATCTCTGTGTCTACATAGGGATTCTCTGATTTCTGGAAAGCGTTAGGAATCTGGTTGCACTTACAGATCTTTATTGTTCTTGTTTGTTTTTTTTTTTTTGGCCGTATATAATCTCCACCGCTCTTCCCTAGGGTGCAGGCAGTTCTCCTGAGATACGTAAAAGGTTCAGTATATCTTGCTTGCCCTCTGAGCTGCATCTATGTTTTGTAAGCTGGTGTTGAAAATTACTCATGCTTCTAAGAAAGCAACACCGTAAAAGACTAAAGTACAAGATTCACAGATGCTTTACTCTAGAAATAACTATTTATGATGTCAGGTGACACTCAGCATGAAGAAGAGGACTGAAACTGACAGTAGGAGATTTTAAGCACTGAAATGGATTTACAATAGCTAGCTCTGGACTCACATCACATTTAGAGTATCCTAATCTGGGACAGTTAGGTTCATCCTGCCTCTACCATACTATCAATACATGTGAGCGAATGAGCCAGTGCATAGCAATGTTGAAATACTCCTTGATATTCCATCTTATTCTGCTACTGTATAGCTGGAATTATCAAATGACTTGTCTATTTCAGGTGTAGATAAGAATAAAAACAGACAGAATGGTAAACTATGATTTCAAATGCTTATTTTCCAAAGATATTTACTCTTTCATATATTACACAAAATGAACAAATCTCTGAAACAGCATTATTATCACCCAGTTTCTGCTCAACTGTCCTAACATACATGATAAGGTGCATTTTATGTTTGTGTTCTTGTTCTCAAACTGGATTGGTAGTTTGTTTCCTTACTAATCCAGAAGCATATAAGCACAGTGGATAGCTAGACTTTATCCGAGTGCATAGTTTCCTTTGCAGATTGGTTTTAAGAAGTAACATTTCTTTGTTGTTGTTAAAGGCATTAAAGGCATTCTGAGGGCTAAAGCAAACAAAACAAGATCAGCAGAGTGTCTTATTCTATTTACGTAACGGTTAGCACTTTTAATTTTTTAAATTTTACCTGATAATGTGAAAAAATCTTTTCTTTTTTTTTTCTTTTTACCTTCAAGGCAACATGAAATGATAAAGAGATAAAATGTTCCCAGGAAACGGGCCTGTTAAATTCCTTGCTTGATAGCAGTAGAAAGAACACGCTCACTGAAGCACTTACTGATGTTTCATTGACTTGAAACAAAGAATTAGAACCCACAGGAAACTGTTAAGTATGATCTATACCAGAGATCTGTTATTCTAAACGAAGTAAAATGTATGCCACTTCTGCTATAGGAAAAAAACGCTTAGAAAAATCCAGGAAGAAGATTCATCCTGCTTTCTCCTTTCATTGATAAGCAGAATGTGACATCTGTTTGATTATTTTGAGTTCATTTACTGTAATAAGAAAACTCTAGATAGATAACTTTTAGATTATTTATCTCTACATTAATTTTAAGGAAAAAAAAATTTAAAAGGTTCTTTCTCTCTTCAGTGTACATGATCTTTTGTTTGCCAAATGCTGTATTTCCTATCCCTTCTCTTTTTATATCTTTGATTTTATGTTTACATTGAGAATTGTCATAAAAAATTAAAGAATTGCAAATCTGTCTACAGAACACTTCTTTAATGGTTTCTGCATTCAAACTGGACCATTATGAGAAACCAATCTGAGAGGATGTGGAATCCCCTTCTCTGTAAAATCCTACCTGGATGCGTTCCTGTCCAGCCTGCTCTAGGTGAACCTGCTTTGGCCAGGGGGAGTTGGACTAGAACTGAACTTCCAACCCCTCCCATTCTGGGATTATGTGACTCCACACAGATGGAAAATGGAAATTGCATGGAAATTCTGCAAGTAAACCTTTTGCTGTATATACCGCTTCTCCTAGATTCAGACTCCTGGACGCCCTCCTTGCATCATTGCGGATAGATGGAAAAAGATTCCTGATTTCTTAATAAACTTCAGGGGTGGGGAACTAGGAGTGAGATGTCTGTACAGATTTTTGCTCTAAAGAGACACTTAGGACAGTTGCCACAGAGACCAGCTACAGTCTATTGAGGTCCTTCCCCAGGCATACTGGAGATTCCAGGATCTTCTCTAGACAAAGCCAAGTAGGGACCTGAACTTTGACTACCTTCGTTGAGTATTATAATCATAAAGCTTGAAGAAAAAATGCCAGCTGTCTCCCATGCTGCCCATCCCATACCAAATGAAGAGAAAACACTTAAATACTTTTCAAGGTTTCTGCTGTGGTCTTGGGCACACTGCAGTGCATGTACAGGTTATACTAACAATTTTCCTAGTTGAATTGTGGTTAAAACTCAGTAGGCCTTTTCCATGGTCTGAGCAACGACGAGGGTATGTGATAATTACTCATATAGCCATGGAAGGGAAATTGCTACTTTCTCCAGTATTGAGAGTCTATAGCTGCAGACTATAGATGTGTACGAGTAGACCATAATTTGCAGACTATAGCTGTGTTGTTCCGCAGGGTGACTGAACTTATGTTATGAAAACTTGAGAGGACTTAGCAAAAGTATTTATAGAACAGAAGTTAATGCCTTCTTGAAGATGTAACTTGGCCAGCAGACAGCTCACTCTAGCACTCATTCATTGAAATAGAAGTCTTTTATTAACTTTAATGCAAAAATAATTGGGCTGCTGACAAGTAAGGAGAAAAATCTCCAGTCAACAGCAAAGCCTCATAAAAAAAGGCAGACGGAATACCTATCCTCAAACCTCTTGGTAGCACATCTCCTTAGTATGTGACACAAATGAAATACAGCAATAAGATCTCATTATTCACAGGGTTTCCCTTGTTTTACACAGAACAGGGCAGATGGTTTCAGTCAAAGCATTCGAGTTTTCATTTATTGTAACTTGGATGCAGCAAACCAGCTGATGTAGGATCCCTTAGGTTTAGAAGGGGGCAGGTAGGTAAAAAACCCAAAACATCATACTTCATAGGAGAACATGAAATAAAAAATCTACTTTAACATTTGGAAATAATTTAGAGGTCTCTTTTAACAAAAATACCAAATTAAATTATCAGAATGAAGGTTCTAGATGTATCAATACTCCATGTCCCAAGTTCACTTGGTATAAACAATCTCAGTGCTGTTTTATTTACATGTAGTACTTGTATTTTGAGCCTTAGGAATGCATTGAAATCTATCAAATCATATTTACTAACCTCAGGTTTCAATCCTTATCTTTATTTCCCAGGTGAAAAGGTGAAATTAATTACTGGGAATAGACTTAGAAAAAGGTCTATGCCCTTTTACGCTCTCTAAAGCTTCAGGCAAAGTAATCAGGGAGACTGAACTTAAAACCAGCACATTTTAATGTACTTGTCAGCTCTACACAAGTTGTCCAAGAGATGGAAAAGAGATAGAGACAGAGAGGAAGAGAGAGAGAGAAAGGAATATCCCCAGGTATTTTCATTCTCTGATCAAATTATTTGTTTAACTTCTTGGTTGGTTGTTTAATAGCAAAATCTCTATTTTGTGCACTGCATGATGCTAAAGCATTTTCCTTAATTATATTTGACAGTTTATCCATTTTCCTATGTGTTTTCTTTAGGGAATAAAAAGATAACTAAATTCTTAAAGCAATAAAGGTAAACTGGCTCAACTGAATAATGTGTTGTACTATAATAGCCTCAACATTTCTAAATTGCTTCAATAAAATTCCAAAATTGCTGTAATTGAGAAGAAGGTTGAAGAAGTCTTGCAGGTCAAATGACAAATTTATTAATGTGTAAAGCTAGCAAAAAGACCAATAAAAATAAGATTTGAAATGCATAAATATATTTAAAAGCAGTAAATATAGAACATGCACTGTCATTTTATACAGTCAGTGGAAATGTAGCACATACATGAACAAACAATTAAACTAGTTTTGTTAACATTGAATAGTTCATTATAAGCCACTGAAATTGTTGGGACTGTTTCTTATAATGACGACAACAACAACAACAACAAGAAGGATAGAAGTATTAGCACTCAAAACTTTTAGGAATCATTACTTTTAAAAACACTCTGATCTGTGGTAACACAGACTTGTATATTCACATATCACTACACAATCTAGTGAACATGAAATTTTACCAAATATAAGCTTTACATTCTCTGATCCCTGAAATGATTTCTTTATCTAAAGTTCAAATATATTTTTTTTTAACTTGTAATTTTATTACTGAAAAAGACCCCAAACAAACAACCCGAAACCCCCAAACCCTATACACATCATTGACAAAATATTCCCTAAGAAAACCGCATTGAAAACGATTGATTTACCAAGGAGATTAATTTTGTCAGCAATTTTTTTTGTAGTACTACACTTTCAGTGCAGGAACAAGGAAATGTTTAACTTACATTGCTCTCTCTCATACACACAATTGTTCTGTCTGCATTAGTTGACCCTGTTCATACAATATACCCCTTTATATCTGATAATGCCCTGCACATCCCCGAGTACTACCTATAAAAAAATGTACATATGAAGGTGTAATTACTACTCTTTTCTACAGTCTTGTTTCATTTTATCTGCACTATTTATATACTTCCTTATTTCTGTACTATTTAGCTATTTATCTACTTCCCTATGAAGCCTCTGCTGTTCAGTGAATAGTGCTTCAGCATGCTTGCTGTATTTTGGTTCAGTATTTGGAGCTGAAATGTTCTCCTGTGTATATTTAAATGACACCATGTTTTAGTAAATGAAACAAGAATATATAAATGTACAATACAATACTGTAAATAAATGCTGCACAAGAATATACAGATAAATGGAGTAACTAACCATTAATCTTCCTATTTTGATTCTTTTATTGAAAACAAATTAGGAGAAATAAAGTTAAATTGTTTCAATTATTTCATTAAAAGATTATTTTCAAATATTGTTGTGTATTTCAAATGCACCAGTACCACAAGCCTGGGTGAGCTGGAACTTTCCATTTTGTATCAGTGGCTCATGAAAATTTGTTATGCTTTCCTTCGTGATGAAATATATTTGGTCATGAAGAGAAAAACAGCACAGCATGTTGTAATAAACAGATGAGGTCAGCTGGAATTTGAAAATCTATTTTTTATTTACAAAGTCTTCCTGAAACTTGTAGACAGTTTTCAAGAAGTGCATTGGATGTTGCCACAGTATCACTTAATTAGTTGCTAACCTTTGCTAAAGTTGCTAAAATGGAATCTTATTTTTAAATTTTCTCCTACTTTAATGACTGACATGATTATATTTTGAGTAATTCTCATACTGTATCTAAGCTTTGAGTAAAGGTTGATAACTTTAATCTCTTTTATGTTATCTCTATGCTGCAAATTCAAAAATATTTTGTTGTATTCCAGACAATCCTGTAATGACAACACACCAACATGTGTGTTAAAATTCTTCAAATGATCAATCTTTTATAAACAGCATAAAAGTAAACATCTTACTTTAATGTCTATAAACAATGATGAACACTGTTTCCTTCCTTTTGGAGGCCATGATCACTATCCTGGCTATTAAATTGAAGGCAAAACAACCATAGTCTGCAGGATTTATCTTTCTAGAAAGAGAATACTGTCACTATCTTCATGTCAATAATTTTCACGTGATACAATAATACAATAGCATTAGTTCTGAGTTACAATCCAGACTGGATCCAGTTGACAAATCCTTTTTTTTTTTTTTTTCCAATTAAAATTCCTTATAAGACTGTTGAGGAATAGATAATTTTAGAAAGGTGTTGTTTTTGGAAATTTGTCAAAATTAAAATGGAAGTGCATTTAGCCCTGAATCTCTGAAGCTTTTATTAGGAGTGTCATATGTAAGTAAAAAGCAGACATGAAATGTACTATTTTGGGAATAATCTTGCCTTAATGTAAATAAAAACTTTTTTTTTTCTTTTAAAAAATATTGGTTTTATACAGAAACAATCTTTTTTTAGGGTGAAAGGAAACAAAATGGCAAAACAATAATAAAAAAGAAAAGGTTTCCACTTCTGCTGTTTTAAAAGTTTTTCTTAGAATTGAATCTTTAAAAGGCCTGAGAAAGTTTTTCAGCTTTCCAGGTGTCTGCACTTGCCGCGGGCTCACCACTCTCTTAAAACGACTTGAGTAGAACTTGAGGCTGCATAGTCTATTTTTCCTAACAATCAGTTTTATTTTAGCTCTTTTTCTTTGGTAAGAACAGAAATTACAGCAGAGGCCAATTTGAGATGGTTTTTATGCTCCTTTAACTAATGTTAGCTTCATGAACCAAAATAACCTATGAAGATTGAAAAAAAGTTGGGATAGGGCATTTGGGAGATTGGTGGCTTTTTGCCCAGCCTAGTGGTTTATGACTTGTTCTTTTTCATTACATATTCTGTAGTTATGACTCAGTCACTGAGTTGGATTCACAGTAGAGAGGATAATAGAAATCAATACCATGGAAAAGAATAAACAATGAAAGCTCTCTATTAATGACAGCTTTCTTCTGCACAGATGAAAATTGAGCCCTTTAGTCAGACCACAAGAGCTTCCACTTCTTGCCCAATTTTAAATTTAGCACGGCAAAGAAAAAAAAAAAAAACAACACAAAACCACAACCAAGAAAAAAACAAGTAATCCCTTTAAAGTTAAAAAGTCCTATAAATTCTGATAGTAAAGTTTTAAAATTGAACTTTAAATTTGACTGCTCTGTACAAGACTCTCATGATATTATACTCTCTGTGACACACATCAGACCTGATAATTTTTCTGCAAGTAAGGGAATAGACCTTAAGCTGTTGAGACAAACTATTATGAAGTCAGTGGATTAGTCTGCACTTCTGTAAAAGACTGGTCTCAGAGCAGCCATGAATACCTGCCTGCTTCACATTTGTTTCACTCCTCACCAGAGAGCTTGCAAACTACCTGCCAGAGACATCTGGCCACGATGTCTGGGTGTGGCTTTTAACCACAGAAAAAAAGGATGAAATTCACTTTGAGATTAAATATTTCATTCAGTTATCTAAACATAGGTGCCTGGTGCCATCTTGTTGCCCTTCATTGGGCTAAGAGACACAAAAAGGATGTATGGAAGATCTGCATCTTTCGGGTTCTGAAGCTAGGCTAGAACACCACTGCAGTAGATAAAATGACATTAGGTGATTGTTCTTAGGTTGCTGAAGTTAGTCGAGGACAACAGAGTTTCTTTCCAGAAAGCTGTTGTTTATGGTAGCTAAAAGTGAAAGCTCTCATACAGTTAATGAAGACTGGGGGTCTGGAAAACCATGGGAACCCTGGAGAATCTCTGTTGTATCTGCCAGCTGAAGCGGGTGTCAAGGAGATCTCAAATAGTACTAGATCTCAATAGAGATCTCCTACCCATGGAGTTCTCAAATAGTACTACATATCTATATTTAGGCATAAATATTACACCTGATGAGTATTATTTTTCAGCTGAAATGCTGTCTATGCTCCTGCAACTTTCTGGAGCAAAGACTGAGGTAATACCAGATACCTTAGAGCAGGCATTTAGAATTTCTGCTGAAGCCTGTGTTTAGGCACCTCAGTTCTACCCTTTGCTCACGTGCAGACATTTAGATTTAGGTACCATGATCACTAATGGAAAACAAGTCTAGATTCAGAGTGGTTTTTGAGACAATTTGCCCATGAATAGTATAGACGTATGCTGTCAGAGTTTTGTTTGATCAGTGGAACTACGGGGCTGCTCCTATAATTATTTTTATAAAAATCTTCATTTGTAAAATAAATACCTACTTTCCCTGATACCAAAATAAGTGGCAATAATGTTACTTTTATATTTCTAACTCTCATGTTGTTGATTATTTATTCTTTCTCTTGGTAGAGTACTAAGCTACCTGAAAAAGGATAGAAATCTTGTGCAAACCACTTGAGTCAGCAGTTAGACAATTTACAGTCTGCATAAGAGCTTATGATATGGGGCAATTTTCAGGATATCCCACTAGTAACTTAAATCACCTGAACTGAATCACCATAAAAGGTCTTGCTTGTCCTTTTAACACATTTCAAGAAAATGTTTAGTATTCACCAGTCTCACTTCAGATGAAGCATCCAAATATCTATCCTCTATAGTTTTGTAAGCCTTACTCCACACACACATATTCTTCACCAGACCTGCAGCAGTAACTAGGATTTTGCAATTAGGACGACCCAGTATGGCTAGGTATAGTAGTGTTATGTCCCCTGAAGCTCATGCATAAGCAGAAGACATCGCTGAAAATACAAGTTTAGAGCAACACCTGCGTTTAGGTTGTGAGCTGCTGTGATTTGTCACAACTCTCATAATATGGGGTGGGATTCAAGTCTAGATTCAGACATCTAACTTCAGGTAACTACAATATAGACATTTACACGTCAGCTAGCTGTTTAATGTAACAGGGTACCTAATGGAAATAAGAGGGGTGATTCAGTGCTCTACCCATAAACATGAAATGTATACTGAAAGGCTCTAGGGTATCTCTCATGGTCTCCAACTGGCCATCCAGAAGGCCGTGGATATTCTCTGCCTTGCGTATAATCTATAGATGCCTCCAGATAGCTTAGAAACTCAGAAAGTTGTAGCATATAAAGCGGAAAGCCATTTGCAGGCTACAGCATCAGTCCCCAAAACTTTAGGATAAGCTGCTGAGAGACAAAAACTATAACGTTCATTCTTACAGGCTTCAGCTTCAACTTATGATGGTATGGCTCTAAGACTATAGGAATCGCTTCTGCCAATTTCCAGATCTTCAGGAATCTTCACAAAGTTTGTGGTTTATGAAAAGCCTCTTCTACTATACTGCTGCCAGGCAACAAAAAGCAGAAACCAGACCTTCCTTCAGCAGAATGTAATTTTTCCCCCTCCAGTCTGTGCTGACAAATCATTTTAATTCTTTCTTGGATTTAGAAATAGCTTTTCCTTTCAGGAGGCCAAAAGTTTTGGAGTTTTTTATTCCACTACTTGTCTTGCTGTGCTTGCCTGAATGTCCAGATCCTCAATTTGGGCAAGTTCTCTGGAGAAGAACAAGGGGTGTTCCTGTTTCTCTTTTCTATATAGAAACAAACTTCTTTTTCCACATGGTACTCACTGCTCAACCACAACACAGGATTTGTCTTTATTTGATTCTTTCATTTTGTGACTCTCTATACCACTGCTAAAATGACAGCATGTTAAAAGGAGGAAAGATTATATTTCCAGGGAACAATATAGAATATACCTTTTATCCCTATCAACTTTCTTCAAAAGAGGTTTTCTCAGGCCACTGTATAAAATGTTCAGTTCTGTGTTCAATGAATTCTCCCTTCCAACCCTTCATACCTCCCACCCCTTCATGTGGCCTTCCAGCCCTCCTTGAAGATACGCCTCACAGACACTGCCACCCTGTATAAACCAGTTCAAGGAAGGATGAGGACACGGAGCTCTAAAACTAAGATTTCTTCCCATTTCAGCAGTTCTTAAAGCTCCCATGGTGACACGAAGTTTTAATTTTCCATCAGTTTCTGGTGCACTGTTTCCAAATTCCTTTAGATGATGTTTTGTGCAAGGCTTAGTGAACACAATCAAACTTTAAATGTGAAGTGAGTTTGTGGGACAAAGTCCAATCAGGTTATGGGTTCTGAGGACTTTTTTCACTCTATTTCCCAGACTCCATCAGCACAGAGAGAAGTTAACTGCCACTTTTCTCCTGGGATGTGAATTTGTTGTCTTTCGTAAATGCTTATTTTCATCACTTACATTGAAGTTATTGCTGTCCATGAGGTTATATTGGTTTAAAGCCATTTCTGCTTTAGTCGGTGAAAGCAGGAATAAAAGGACAAAAAAATTCATTCACTTGCAGCCATGCGTATCTGTACTTAATGAAGTTAGCAGCCCCATTATCCTGTATATTATCCCCCCTGGTATAATACTTTACACCCATGTAAGTCATGAGAAAATTGTTACTAACTTAGAAAGCTTGTGTTTAAAAACAGAATTAAATTTAGAATTCTGAGTCTCTTGCAAAATCAATGTAGAAAAGGGAGAGTTAATTGGAAAGCTAGTTATTATGCTTTTGTTCTCTGGAGACAGTATGCCCCACAGTGTTTGAACCTGGCATGTTCTTAAATAAGGGTTGGAAAATGTACAATGTGTTCTTTGATACTTTTCCTCTCCCTCTTTCCTATGGGAGAGCAGACATGATACTGCAGTCAGCTGATCATGAACTCACTTCCAGCTGGTTTTATGCTATTAAGTGATATTAAATTATTTTGACTAAAACCAGTGCCAGCACACTTAAGCTTTAGAAATTAGAGAAAATACTAAGATTTTACTCTTAATGCTTACCAGTGCAGACATGCATAATATTTGGCTCTCTTATTTAAATCTAGTTGTCAAATATTTAGTTATGAAGCCAAGCCATTTTGCCAAATAAGTAAGTTCATCTAAATTGCTCTCTTTGTGTGTGTGTGTATGTATGTATGTATGTATGTATGTATTTTTCCCAGATATGAGGCTGTGTTAATAGTTTAGATGGAAGAAGGAATATGAAATAAAATGATGATTTTTCTGGTTAGTGGAACCTGATGGTGGAGAAGAGTACGACCTCATAAAGCTGATTGAATACAGTGAATTATTGATCACTGCAGTTCAATTACTGTAAAAAAGTGAAGAATAAAAGTTAACAGACTGTGATGGTTATTTATTATGACAAATTTAGAGGTGGGTATTACAGAGAAGAGGATTTTTTTTCCACTACCATGAAAACTCACACAGTCATTAAATAAATTTCAGTGAAATGCGATTCTTAAGCCATAGTACTGGGGGAAAAAAACCAACAACATTAAAATATTCTCTGATTATGAGTTCCAATTTTATTCCATTTTCTCCAATGGAAGAGAGAGTTTGAGGAAGGGATGAATGATGTTAAGTAAGAAGGCAAATAAGTTTATTATCCATTTTATACCATATCTTGTGTTGAAGAATTCTGTATACTGCAGTATTGCATCCACTGCTTCTTACAGTACATCCAGAAATAGATTAACATACATTGAAGACAGGTGAGCAAACCCCGATTCAGAGTCAATCTGTAGTTAGATTCCATGATAAAAATGACGAATGTGTCTGGGACGTAGAAAGAGGGAGTGGACAGAGACTATTTTTTTAGTCTAAATGAATGTGTGCAGATGCAACATTTCTAGGGAATTTTAGAAAAGTGAAAAGTAGTGAAATCTGACATATAAAAACACATCATCTACACCTCCGAAAAATGGGGTATGATACACTAAGGAGAAATAATTGGTAAAGTGCAGAACAGTACAAAAACAGATCTAAAATCAGATTAAGTCAATAAGCATAATAAGGCTGATTAGGTTTTCATTTATACCTCTGAAAATTTGCTGTAAAATAACATTTGGCCTTAAGTGACAGAAGATACCTGTAAGGCCAGAAGTTGGACAAGTATTTATTTAATAATTTATTTCTGCAACAGGAGAGGCATTCCAGGACTTTCATACACTGGTATAGGCCACTTTACAGTATATTCTCCTGATATACCATTTTCTGTGTGATGCTTTTTACGCTAACACTTGCACATGGGAAATGTGTTCTTTATCATAGAAGAGTTTCCTTATAATTCAGTAGACTTCTATGTTGAATTAAAGCTAACTTTTTCCATGAGGATGATGCTGCCAGTGATTATATAATCACTCTTATTTCACGCTTGAATCTGTTCTTTGTCTCTCTCTAGACTGTAATTGGTCTAATACAAATACATTACTTTTTATATAAAGACTATTTTCCCTTTTGACTTTAATTAAACTCCACTATCACATACTAGTGGAATACTTAGGACTTTATTTTTCTGCTTTAAAAGTCAACCTTGCTGCCATGTGAGTTTTCCCAAACTCTCACAGCTCTTTGTCTTAAATTTTATTGCTTCCATAATTGCTCGCAGGAAATACAATGTCTCTTGGTGTAAGTATATCAATTCAATCTTGGTGTGATGTCTTTGAAATGAAAAACAGTTCCCTGCATGAAAACCAGAACAGTAACAACAAAAACACTTAAATCTTTTGCACAGAGGGCTGTGTAAGAAAATCTTTTGTGTGCACAAGGAATATCAAGCGCAATGTCAAAACACAAATTGGTGCACTGAATAAAAGCCATGCCTCAACTATAAGAAATCTTTAGGGACATGGAAACTCTGTGTTTTCATTATAAGATGAAGTGACCAGTGAAAAGGGATGTCTGTACAATCCTTCTGGGAATAACAACAACAAAACATAACAGTTTTTAAAATACAATTGCTCATGGACTAGAGTTGCAGAGCTGCCGGGCATTTGTGAGATCATTTCTAAGAGCTCCTCCAACAGGAGGCAGGAAAAAAAATATTTTATGGGTTCATAGAATAGAAAATAAAATTAGTTCCAAATAGTGCCTAAGGACTGAATACATGGCACAGGGCCTTCTGAGACATAGGTATGTGATATCCACAGACCGGTTCTTACAGGTGAGCCCCTTGCACAGCACAACACACAGATCCACTCATGGTAGATCCACAGTGGCTGCGCAAGGAAGTCATGTGGCAGGTCTGCTCTCCCCTCTCTGCAGATCTGTGGGCGTCTCTTCTCTCTCCAGTGGCAGAGCACCTAGAGAAACCTTTACAGGCCTACAGCAAGTAACACAGCTCAGCCGAGAAACTCTCATGAGAGAAAGAGAGACAATATTGCTTCTAGCCTATGCTTCAATAATTAATAACAAATAATAGTATTCTGACCCCTTGCATCATTTTGATGGTGAGACTTTCCGATATGAGTGGAGAAGCCAGAGAGGAAGAAAGTGATTTAGTTTTTAGAGCAAGTCTGATGAGTGCACCCTGGTTTGTACTGGGAAATTATTTTATCTATGTGGAACAGAGAGCTGGCCTCTCCTCTTACAGAGACCTGTTGTGGGATGTGTCAGACAGCTCTGGCATGCAGTGAACTGAGTAATACACTACAAACAAAAAAAGATAAAAACAGGTAATGAAGGTACAGACTCTGAGTTTGAAATAGGCAATCCCAAGAGTAAGAGGCACCTGCAGGGTATGTGTATAAGAGCTATAAACTATGTATAGTATGTGGCTTGCACACCAAATTTTCACCTACCTCATTCCTACTTATCACAGAATCATAGAATGTGTTCGGTTGGAAGGGACAATTAAAGGTCATCTAGTCCAACCCCCCTGCAGTAAACAGGGACATCTCCAACTAGATCAGGTTGCTCAGAGCCTCATCAAGCCTGGCCTTGAATGTCTCCAGGGATGGGACCTCCACCACCTCTCTGGGCAACCTGTTCCCGTGTCTCACCACCCTCATTGTAAAGAACTTCTTCCTAATGACTAACTTAAACCTACCCTGCTCTAGTTTAAAAACATTGACCCTCATCCTATCGCTACATGCCCTTGCAAACAGCCCCTCCCCAGCTTTCCAGGTACTGGAAGGCCACTATAAGGTCTCCCCAGAGCCTTGTCTTCTCCAGGGTGAACAACTCCAACTCTCTCAGCCTGTGGTTTAAGTATACATGGTTTAAGTGCATAAGCATTGCTTATAAAACTATTGTTTAAATATGCTTATAGGAAGGCAGACACACACAAGAAGTTTTTGTCTTTCACACAGAGAAGCACAGCACTTGGCCAGACCTACTCATTTCTACCTCCAGCAGCAGCACGCTGTGAAGACTCATCCCCTGTGCTGGTCTGGGGAATTGAAGTAGCACAGCAGGGGTAACCATTTGTTTCATGCTGATGAAGGAAAGGGATTATGTATCTTTAAAACAGAAGGAAAGGCCTTAGGGATTTTAGGCCTGCAGTAGGAGAAATATTCTAGAACTGACGATCTGACAGGGATGGTGAACCCGTGGCATGTATTGCTATTGCAAATGGTGTGCAAGCAGGCCTTGAGATATCCGCTTTCTTTTGGCTGCTGTGGAGCCTTTGCTACTCACACTGTCCAGCAAGCAGTGGCTGGCTATAGGAAGAGTTCAAAACATCAGCTAAAAGATAAGGATATAGCTTAGAGGCTCTAATGAGCTGAAGGAGATAAGATTGAATAAAGAGCAGATGGGGGTAGAGAAATATTGTCATGAAGCGTGAAAAAGGTTCATCAACATATCCTAGTCACTATAGCACTTTTCACACAAATGCATAGGATTTAAAAGTAATGTTTAATGAGGACAGATATAGTGAAACAATTATTGTTATGCTCTGCATGGTTTATTAGCTGAAATAAGGTTAGCTTTTCTCCACTTTTTTTAGTGTTGCTTGTGAATGTTCAGACATCCAATTTCCAGACATGACAAAAATTCAGGAATAGTTAATAATAATACTTTATTATTATAATAATCCAATAATTTATAATATTAATTTATAATAAAAGTTTATATATAACATGTCATCAAATACACTGAATTTATAGCTATGTCTATGCATTTTACATATATGCATAATGCCGATGCACTACACAGAGTGGTTAAAATGTGAGAAACAGCCTTTCAAAATCACATTACTGTGATACTGTGTTGCAGCTATCAAACTTGTACATGGTGAAGTAAATGTATCTTCAAAGCGTTTTGTAATATAAGAGAAGTGCACTGGGAAGTGAGGGTCAGTTCTTTACTGGTAAAAGTAGGAACAGTTCTAGTGAAATGAAAGGTCTTCTACCTGAACAGTTAGGCCTTGAGACCTATGGTAGTTGGTGTTTGTTTTTTTTTTTTTCCCATGGGTCTTTTGTGTGTGAAGCTAGTGGTAATGCAGAATGACAGAATAATTACTGTTAAAATATCTTTTTTCAAATGGAATGTGATTATGTAATGAATCATCTATACAGAGAATAAAGTATATTAAGGCACTTCACTTTAGTCAGTAGGAATCCAATTGGGAGTTTAAAGCTCCATAAAGTTTCCTCTTTTCTCTTTTTCTTTCTTCATTTTTTTTTTTTCATTTTCCCCTCTTTCTGGGGAAATCTTAACCTCGAGATATATTTTTTTTTTTCCTTTTTAGCTCTAAAGGAGCTTATGTCTCAAATAATCTCATTGAAGAGATAAAAGCAGAAGCTCTGCAAAAGCGTGCATTAGAAGGAAAAAAAAGTTGCATGGATTGCTGAGAAAGACTAGGTAGGGTCATTTCCTCTGATCATCAGCTATTCCAATTTCTGTTCCATAGCTGTGACCTGGCTTCGTGACTTGTGGGTTTTCCGTCAGCTTCACATCATCACCTGCAATTTACATAATGTAAAACTCCAGGAAAACACGGGGTAGGACAAGCTTAAATTAACCTTGTAAGGTCTGAGCTTCATTCTGGCTCATTAATTTCAAAGCATGTGTAGTTCTAATACCGAATAGGTAGAAAATGCGTTCGGCTGTAACAATGAGCTGCAATAAAAATATGAAAGATTGCAACTTCAGTACTAAATCTGATAAGAACGAGATTTGATTTTTGTGTTTAGTTGCCATTTCTCATATGAGAAACCTAAATACTGCAATGTAATCAGTTTCCGATAGTGAGGCATTGTCACAACCAGTGAAAAATCCTCTGAAGGTATCTTTGAATCTTAATGCTAAGCTGAGGAGATATTATAACTTCATTTGCTGAAATCCAGTCCCTACTATCAAATTTTGATAGTGTGCTTGGTATTGTGGTTTTGTGAAACCACATTAACCACTTTATTTTATCGGATAAGGATTCTTTTGTGTTCCTTAAGCTTACTGTGGTCTAGTAATTAATCTAAATAGATTTCACTGCCTCTGAAACACAACATATGTACATGATCCATGGAAAATTATCCTGGAACAGTATCTTGGTAAATTAAAAGTATAATTCATTTTGCTTTCACATTTACTGAACTTAAATACCGTCAGGGCTGCTTCAGAGATGTTTTAAGTAACAATAAATTCCAGCATACTAATACTTACTGTGGTAACATTAACATAGTAACATATAATGTGTTTAACTACATCAATCTGCCATATAAATCAACTGCAGATGATAACAATCATTTACATTCTAGGTTCAGCTGTTCTGGGTTATGGATATTTTTTGATTTAGGTATATAAAATATTCTATTCTCTCAATTACATACTCCTGTAATTACAAGTCTTAATCTGTTTTCAGACAATTCATTCACAAACGAACAAACAAAGAAAACCAAACAACGCAAGCAAGCAAGCAAAAATCCCCTAAAACATTAAATACATCCAAAAGCATATTTCAGGAAGTCAGAAAAGACAAGTAACAGTTTTCTCATTCCCCGGACTCCTAGAAATGTAGACCAAGTAGTAGTGTGTCGGCCTTTTCAGTCCTAACTTCTTTTTCTGAGCTGTGTGTTTCATCCCATGGTCTTCTTTACATCTCTTTCTTGGCTGAGAGCTTCTTCATGAACTGGTTGGAAGAGATTTTTGAAACAATATGTTTTCTCTGCTTTCTCTGATCCCTTTTGTACAAATGTTCAAAAAATATTCCAGCCTAAGGCAAATACTTTGCATGGAAAATTTCCGTACAAAGAATAAAGGTCAGCAAAATTAAAAATAACTGAAAATAGATGTGTTGGTTAACTAATAATAATAATCAGGCCTGCCATCTCCACATATTCATAATGATATAATAGTCCACCCCAAAAAATAATTCAAAAGATACTTGAGATTCAGAAATGTCCTGTGAAGTGGAATATTCACTATGAATAGTAAAATGCAATATTTTAAACTGTCCTGAAATATGAAACAAAAAAGCACGCATCTTGTCTTAATAAAGTGCTTAACAATACTGAAAAGAATAGGACAAAATATCCAAAATGCCAATTAAGCAAACTTATTGACCTCGTAGTGTAATGAACAAAGTTTACTAGCCGCAGCCTGTAGACACTGTTGTGGATACAACTTTCTTAACCTTAGGAAAGTGATGAAATAAACAAAATTATTTAAGCACAAATACAAAAAAAAATGCAGGAAAAATATCAATTTTTTTCTGTTGAACACTCTAAAACAGTGCCTGAGTCTATTCTGTTTTCGCTACATAAGATTGTATTTTCTCAACTGAAAGCTGAGTTAGTCTGCATGGGATTTGTTTATGCTCAGTGGAGAAAGAAAAGACTCTTCTAGAAAGTGGTTCATCACATCCTAAAGTACCCCTCTTCAGATTAATTGAACTGCTTATTTCTATCTATTGACAATAAAGGGGTTTGAGGGTAGCTAGCTCAGAGAAGATACCTGCTGTGAAGACATTTATTCAGATAAATCCCCAAAAGACATTTTGGCTTTCCAAGTATGCTTGTCCCAGTGCTTTCCTGAACACTACAAAGATCCAACAATGCCAATGCAAAGATCTGACCTGCTCCTGAGAAGTGAATGTCTTGGGATGTAAAACAGGTGTTTGGCTTTGCTATGGTATTAGCTAAAAGAGCTATTTTGTGCTCTTCAAAATACATTATATTGCTCAGGGAGTGTCTCCCTGGGTTTAAGGCCATAAAGTATAAAAAGGCTCATGTCCATTTATTAGGACAAACTCCTTAGAGGGTAGATAGGCTATGTCCACACTGGATGGTGGGTTTCAGTTCAAAATATCTGAAGTAACATACCAGCAGCATAGCCCACAACCCACAGGGGTATCTTGATAGACAAAAGTTTAGGGTATCAGAAGGTCTGGTTGGTTCTAGGATGTGGCATAAGAATATGGGGCAGCATTTGTGGGAACAAATGCTTCTGGGATGTGTTGTAAGGCCCTATAGAATGGAGGGATCCAAACCCGATACAACTTTGATTCTGTTTTGTAAGGAAGCTCTTGAATTAAGTATTTCCCCAAATTAGCCCTATTTTCCTGGACTGATCTAAGTAGAATGCTACAAAAGAGTTTTTATTACAGAATTAACATTTCTGAAATGCTCAGGTAGCTCTCACGGCTACATCTCTACTGTTAAATAAGAGGGTTAGGAGTGAGCTTGATCTGTGGACCTCAGTCATACATACTACTAAATTGTTATCTCTGTTCCTGGCTCTATCATGGAATATTCTGACTAGCTCTGTCCAAAATAAATATGTCATGTTGAGTGGGTTAACCATAAGGAGTGTAGGCTCAAACCTACGTTTGAACATTTGATCTCTCACCCTATCAGCCTATGTCCTTTCCCTCTATTATTCAGTAACATAGACATAACCTTACATTGTGTAAAGTCTTTGAAAGATGTCACAAGCTTCTCTAACTTGAGTTAGGGGTTAAATAAATTCCCTGGCCTACATTGCAAGGAAAGAAGATTAAATATAATTTTGAAAAATATAATTAAATCTATACAATGAAATATATGAAATACAAAATGAAAAATATATATTGTCTTTCTTTGTTATCAATATATTTAGTGGTGCATCCAGCACTAACCAGATCTTTAACCAACTGTTTTAGAACAGGTGTTCCTAATAGTTTCATGTAGATTTCTACTGGAAACTGTAAGAGTTTCCTTGGGTGACATGTCAGAATACAGACCTCTTTTAAAACACTTGTGAGCTGCTTGTCCACTTAATTAGGTAATTCAATAAGTACTTCAGCCTGCCAGTTCTACTGTCATCTTCATGTCTTTTGCTCTGATGACCTTTTATGCATATTCAATTTGTCTATTACTCAAGTGGGCTTTTGACTTACACTTGCTGGTTAAAAGTCTAGACTGAGACATTACTACAATGTTTGATCTTTGCCTTGAGTAGAACGAGACATAAAAGCAATTTTCAATTCAAAGGTATAATGCTGCGGCAGACGTGCTTGAGTTTAATTTAAGTGTATGGAAGTTGTTTGCACTGTAGGCTCTTTGTCTTTGGACTTCCTTTCCTGTTAACTGACAAAGGCTAGATGCAATGAAAATTTGGCTGGTTTAAGGAGAGACTTAGATAAAACAGATTGAAGACTCTCAAGAATGTTGAACATGGTGTATAGCGCAGAATGATGCAATTCAAGGGGACTTTTTTCAGCTTCCATCAATGTTTATTTTAGGAATATGGTCTACAGTAAACGTGTTGCAAACATGCTGATTAGGAACACTTAGTGCAAGGTATTTAGAAATAAAAGAAACACTACAGAAAGCAGTAAATGTGGCTTATTTTGCTACAGAGTAAAATGAGTCTATCACATTTTAACTAAGGTGAGCAAACAGGCTTCCGTTCTCCTACAGCACTTTTTACAGATATCAGCTTTAACCTTCAAAAGATCTTCTGTATAAAGAGGTTCTAGTTTGACTCCACTAGAGTTTCACTTGGAAGAATATTAGTATGTAATTCTCAGAGATATTCACAGAATCACGGAATCAATCACGGAATCTTCAGAGTTGGAAGGGACCTCTAGAGATCATCTAGTCCAACTCCCCTGCTAGAGCAGGATTGCCTAAAGCACATCCCTCAGGGCTGCATCCAGGCGGGTCTTGAAAATCTCCAGAGAAGGGGACTCCACAACCTCCCTGGGCAGCCTGTTCCAGTGCTCTGTCACCCTCACCGTAAAGAAGTTTTTCCGTGTATTTGAACGGAACTTCCTATGTTCTAGCTTGTGCCCATTGCCCCTTGTCCTGTCGCTGGGAACCATTGAAAAGAGCCTGGCTCCGTCCTCCTTAAACCCACCCTTTAGATACTTGTAAACATTAATCAGGTCCCCCCTCAACCTTCTCTTCTCCAGGCTAAAGAGTCCCAGCTCTTTCAGCCTTTCCTCATAAGGGAGGTGCTCCAGTCCCATAATCATCTTGGTTGCCCTACGCTGGACTCGCTCCAGTAGTTCCCTGTCCCTCTTGAACTGGGGAGCCCAAAACTGGACACAGTACTCCAGTTGTGGCCTCACCAGTGCAGAGTAGAGGGGGAGAATGACCTCCCTCGACCTACTGGCCACAGTCTTCCCTATGCAGCCCAGGATGCCATTGGCCTTCTTGGCGACAAGGGCACACTGCTGGCTCATGGATAATTTGCTGTCTACCAGGACCCCCAGGTCCTTCTCCTCAGACACAGCATGTCCGCCCCTAACATATACTGGTGTTTGGCATTCTTCCTTCCCAGGTGCAGGACCCTACACTTGCTTTTGTTGAACCTCATTAGGTTCTTCTCTGCCCAGCTCTCCAGCCTGTCCAGGTCACGCTGGATGGCAGCACGGCCCTCTGGAGTGTCGGCCACCCCTCCCAGCTTGGTATCATCAGCAAACTTGCTGAGGATACACTCTGTCCCCTCGTCTAGGTCATTAATGAATATATTGAACAAAATTGGTCCAAGTATTGACCCCTGAGGGACACCACTCGTTAGAGGCCTCCAACTGGACTCTGTGCTGCTGATCACAACCCTCTGAGTTCTGTCACTCAGCCAGCTCTCGATCCACCTCACTGTCACCTCGTCTAGCCCATACTTCCTCAGCTTCCTAATGAGGATGTTATGGGAGACAGTGTCAAAAGTCTTGCTAAGGTCAAGGTAGATGACATCTACAGCTCTTCCCTCATCCAGCCAACCCGTTATAACATCATAGAAAGCTATCAGATTGGTCAGGCATGATTTGCCTTTGGTAAATCCATGCTGACCACTTCCAATAACTTCCTGTTCCTCTACGTGTTTGGAGACGACATCCAGAATGAGTCGCTCCATTACCTTCCCAGGGACAGAGGTGAGACTAGCCGGTCTGTAGTTCCCTGGGTCCTCCTTCTTGCCTTTTTTGAAGATTGGAATGTTGTTAGCCTTCCTCCAGTCCTCAGGCACCTCTCCTGTTCCCCATGACCTTTCAAAGACGATGGAGAGCGGTCTAGCGATAACATCTGCCAGCTCTCTCAGCACTCGCGGGTGCATCCCATCAGGGCCCATGGATTTATGAATGTCCAGCTTGGCCAAGTGGTCTCTGACCCGGTCCTCCTCAACTAAGGGAAAATCTTCCTCTCTCCAGACCTTCCCCCTTGCCTCCAGGGTATGGGATGTGTGAGGGACGGCTTTATCAGTGAAGACCGAAGAAAATAAGGCATTCAGTAACTCTGCCTTCTCTGTGTCTTCCACCACTAGGGCACCCGTCTCATTCATCAGTGGACCTATATTTTCCCTAGTTTTCCTTTTTCTGTTGATATACTGGAAAAATCTCTTCTTGTTATCTTTAACTGCAGTGGCCAAGCTGAGTTCTGATTGAGCTTTGGCCCTTCTAATCTTCCCCCTGCATAGCTTTGTTATATCTTGATAATCCTCATAAGTTGCTAAGCCCCTTTTCCAGAGAATGTAAGCCTTCCTTTTTTTCCTGAGGTCCAGCCAAAGCTCTCTATTTAGCCAGGCTGGCCTTCTTCCCCGTCGGCTCATCTTTCGGGACATGGGGATGGCCTTCACCTGTGCTTCTAAGAGCACCTGCTTGAAGTATGACCAGCTTTCCTGGGCACCTTTGCTCTTCAAAACTGCCTCCCAAGGGACGCTCTCAACCATGCTCCTAAACAGGCTAAAGTCTGCCCTTCGGAAATCCAAGGTGGCAGTTTTGCTGGCTCCCCGCCTCCCTTCACCAAGAATTGAAAACTCTATCATTTCATGGTCACTCTGCCCAAGACGACCTCCAACCTTTACATCCCCCACAAGACCTTCTCTGTTAACAAACAGTAGGTCCAGTAGGGCACTTCCCCTAGTAGGTTCCTTCACCAGCTGTGTTAGGAAGTTGTCTTCCACACACTCCAGGAACCTCCGGGACTGTTCCCTCTCTGCTGTGTAGTATTCCCAGCGGACATCCGGGAAGTTGAAATCCCCCACAAGAACAAGGGCAGATGATCGCGAGACCTCTGCCAGCCGCTTATAGAATACTTCATCGGTTTCTACATCCTGATTAGGGGGTCTATAACAAACTCCCATCATGATATCTGCCTTGTTGGCCTTCCCCTTGATTTTTATCCATACACACTCAACACTGTCATTCACACTGTTGAGTTCTAGACATTCAAAACCGCCCCTAACATAGAGGGCCACCCCACCACCTCTCTTCCCTTGCCTATCTCTTCTAAAAAGCTGGTAGCCATCAATTACAGCACTCCACTTGTGTGTGTCTTCCCACCACGTTTCCGTGATGGCAACCACATCATAGTTTCCCTGCTGCACGATGGCCTCCAGCTCGTCCTGCTTATTCCCCATGCTGCGTGCATTAGTGTAGATGCACTTCAGTTGGGTTAATTGTCCTACCACTTTCTTGGGGGGACAGGCCCTGATTTGCACCTGATCATTCTTGGACACTACTGTAGTTACCAAATTATCACTACTCCTTGTGTCTATGCTGCCACACAATTCACTATCCCCCACCATCGCTGAGACAGGCTGCAAGACCTTGCTATCACTTTTACCCATGAGCACTGCTATGTTGCTCCCAGGCACCACTTTTGTGATCCTGGTTTTGTCCCCGTCCCCCATCAAACCTAGTTTAAAGCCTTATGGATAAGCCCTGCTAATTCTTGTCCCAGTCTCTTTCTTCCCCTTCGGGTTAGGCTTCCCCCGCCTGATGCCAGCATGCCTGGTTTCCTGTAGATCAGCCCATGTTCAAAAAAGCCAAAGTCCTGCCGGACGCACCAGTCGCGGAGCCAGGAGTTAATTTGCTGGCTCATCCTATTTATCCCCTCGTCTATCCCTGCAAATGGTGGGATAGAGGAGAACACTATTTGTGCTCCCGATCCCTTAACCAGCCGTCCCAGGGCCCTAAAGTCATTCTTCATTGCCCTCAGACTTCTGGTACCTACTTCGTCACAGCCTACCTGAAATATCAGTAGCGGATAGTAATCTGATGACTGGACCAGGGAAGGGAGTTTCCTCCGTATGTCCTTAATTCTGGCCCCAGGGAGGCAGCTGACTTCCCTGTGGGATGGGTCCGGTCTACAGATAGGATATCTACAGATATTCGGGAGAGTGGTTTTAGGTACTGCACATTAAGACATGTAAGGACTTAGAGCTTAAAGAGAGAAAAAGGAAAAATGGTAGGAGAAAAGGGAAAAACTCTATGTTTCTATCTAAGCTTTGGGTCACACAGTAACACAGAATTAAAACAAGTGGTAAACACTGAAAAACCAATATATATTTCCCCTTTGCCATTCCGGTGTCCTAGTCACTGGGCATAGCACTGCTAGAGGATGACTTTTCCTCTATGATGTCAGAAATTTACTCTCACTGTTTTTTATCGACTGTGTGGCTTCTCATTTATCCAGAGTGAGCCACTTTCCCGACGTCAGCATCCTTTCAAAGTGTCAGGAAGAGAGTGACAGAAACATATCACATTTCTTCTGAACCTCACAGAAGGAAGAAAAATTACATCTTCTGGAAGATGCTGATGTCTGAAACTGTCCTCTTGATAGCAATAATGTGTGTGGTGCAGGAGTATACTTGCAGCAAACAACTTTTGCAGTTGATTAAATGCCTCAGCTTCACAAAGACCATTTATTGCTTTGTCTACTCCAGCAACATAGACATTCTACTTTGAATAGAACAAATGTCAGTTCTGGAAAATGGGATGCTCAGACCTTCAGTTATAAAGTAGAAAACCTTGACAAGAGGTGATTGTTTTTCTTTTTCTTTTATTTTTTTTCCTTGGGATGGCAGATTCCAGTACTTCACCTCAATATTTCAGATTAGCCTCATTTCAAAACTAAGAAGATAAAACTGGACAGAGAAAGTTTAGAGGGATAGATAAAATGCAGTTTCATCTATTAAATTTTCCAGTCCATTTGGATTTTTCCAGCCTTGGAGACAGCCTATGCTTTTGTTGTGCAGAAAAGGATTTAAATATTATTGAAAAACCATTAGTAACAGTTAGAAAGTCTTTTCAGAGCTATAAAAAGTTGGATGGATTTATATGGAGTAAATTTTCAGTGCTGACTGTGTGGACTTAAATCCAAATTGGGTAATTTTAATAAATAATTTTAATATTATCTACTGTAGAATGTAGGCATATGATGCACAGACTGTTCTTACCAGGAAAAAAAGAAAAAAAAAAAAAGAGACATTTTAGTCATAAAACTGTGTATAATCTTAGAAAAATACAACGAATGCATGCCAGATTTTGGGTTGTTGATTTGGTTGGTTTTCTTTTCCTATACCAAGTTCAAATATCCTTTTCTCAAGCTTATTCTTATTCTAAAATGAGGAATATAAATGGCATTTCCTGTCCTAGGGTGGATGCTTAACATTGTATATGACATGGCCATGTTTTTTGTAGCTGTAGTTGAAGTTCTGGTTTGAATCTCAATTACAATGGCAGATGTTTTATAGCTACCTTAAAGTACCTACTTTCTAGAAGTGATCTGAATAAATGTACATCTGAGTTAGGAATACACCAGTGGAACACTAGACTCCCTAATTTGGAGAAAAAGCTCCACATCTGAAGGAAAAGTTTATGACTTTTCATTACCTTTGCGGTCCTCAAGGACTTCCATGCAACTACTATTACATGGTGTAAAGTAGTTAATGGAATAGGCCTATTTATTTTTTAGTGAAGACATGTTTCAATGCAGAAATATACTTAAGCAACTGGACACAGGTAAAAGTAAATCAAACAGTTTTAGTGACAGAAGGCACAAAACTCTCAAGGACATAAAGCTGAAAGTCTAGACATACTAAATATTTTTTCTTCCTTATTCTGTGCTATAAATGTGTTGAGTTTAAAATTTGATACTGTAATATTTATTGACACCATAACAGAGGATCGCAAAAAGAAAACAATCCTTGTTTTAGAGCTTTTATAACTATGCATTGTGGTCTTCTGGTACAGTCAGAATTGTTTTTTAATTTATATAGGAGAAAAGATTAGAGAAAAAAAAATCCTGCCCCAAAATCTGTGTTTATCATCTTTAGTTCTGCTTCTAGCAGAGTAAATGGTCTGATTAGTTTCCAGCATATTTCAGGAAAGATGATTCATGTATCTGTTATACATTCAGGGTGCCGCAGTGGTGATGACTGTTCATGTGTAGCTGCTACTTGAAAAAAAATTAAAACAACCCCAAACCCTACAGGAAATGCATGCAACTACTCTTAGAGAAAAACAAACAAACAAACAAACAAAAACACTGAAGGAAGAATCATATTTGTCCTTTCATTATGTATCCTCTGGCTGGTAAATATTCACCTACTACATCAAAATACTCCATTCATTTCCTTACGTATATCAAAGTATTAAGCAATCTATCATGATCACTGCAAGGTAGATGGTGCGATAAACGAATTATCTAGGCATATGTTGTTGATTAGCTTAAACCCCCTTATCTTGGATATACTCAAACCCATGATAGGTGTATCAATGCAGTGACATCCACTGCAATTATTTATACGAACTAAAAAGGAGGATTTTATGTCATAGAAGTGAGCCAATAAGCAAATAGTTGACATTAAAAGGGCAAGTTTGAGAGAGGTTTAACCTACATTAACATTGTAAAATATAGAGAAGTAGCTTATGCAACTTATAGTTATGATACATTTATTTATTCAATACCATCCTTTAAAGTTGCAGTATGTGTCTGCAGAATGAAAGAGGAAGAAACAAGACTCTCTTGCAGAGTCTCTGTTATTCCTTTTTGCTTTTCAAGAAGAAAGTTATTCAGGTTAGAAGTGCATGCTTGTTCCTTTTGCATGAAGATTTTGAACAAGCCATATGAAGAATAGAAGATAACACACAAGCTTGTGTTCCAAGAAATTGGCCTGGCAAATAAGAGAAGAAGTTGGACTGTAACAGAGAGACTGAACATTCTTAGAGATGACTTCAACTGTCAGAAGGTAGTATCCTGGGCTTTTTTTCACCAATTCCTACATTCAAAGCATGTCCTGTAAACCCAAACCAGACAAAAGTAAAGAAACAGATTCACCGTGCGTTCTTACATTACTTAGGGTGATCCCGCATACTCATATAGCCTGATAAATCCTATTCCTAGCAGTCATGTGAGGCTAGGAAAGGTGCAAAAGATGGGCAGGCAGTGCTCACTAGACATTAGACGTGAATAGGACTTTCTGATAAAATATCAAATGTTGAGGGTGTGACTTCTGGGCAGTAATGTGCCACCATCAGTGCAGTCATCTTAGCTTCTAGACAAACCGTAGCTCTTCCCTTAATAATTAAGTAGGTAAAGTGTCACAGATTTCACTTGAAATACAGAAAAAATGAGTTCAGACTCTTTCTTTTGTAGTATACAGAACAGCTTTCAGTCGCATGATACTGTAAGTGTGACTTTATCATCCTTGCTGGAATAGTTTCACTTTGTGTAACTAATTAAATATTTATAGGAACAGAAGGTGCAAAAATAACTCTATGTGATATAGGTTGTGACATTTATGTGGGAGAAGAAAACCTCAGGATAAGTTCTCTAACTTAGAATGAAGAAGATTCGGATCAGGGCACCCACGTGATAAGCAAGTGCTCTAAACTTGAGTTATAGGATATACTGCTTTGGGGTTGCCTCATTGTAAATTATGATTTTTTTTCAGTCCAGAAAAAAAGAACTTTAGGCATTTCTTTAACTTTTGCATGAAGTGGGACAACTCTTCTCATTTGAATTTTATGCAACATATCAAATTTCCACTAGACTGTTTCACTGCAGTTGAAAAAAGAAAGAGATATAGAGGGTTTGTAAATATTGACCTGTCTAGTTGTATCTCTATTTACATTTCTGTTTGGTTATTAGATAACAAGGAATTGTGAAAATAGAAAAAAAGTTCAAAAATAAAACTTCAGCTAATATACAGCATGCAGAACTGTTTAGAATTCTACTGCTGCTGAAGAGTCTGAAAAAGAACATTGACCGCCTATATAATTACAGTGTTCAAAAGGATACTTCTTTCAGTTACCAGTTCTATTTGAATGTAATGATACTTTTCAGTTCTCAGAACCAGAAGACTGAGGATGACTCAGAATAGCATGCAGTAGCTTCCAACAAATGTCCCAAAGGAAAAAAATAAATGGAAATGAAATTTAGAAAGAGAAGACATAACACCACAAACAACAGAGTCACTAACATCACAAATAAGGATGGAGAAACTTCAGAAGATTCTATATTGAGGTTCATTTCTTAACTGTCAACTCGCTCTCTGATGTGTAATATTCTGCTGGAAATCTTGTGTGAACAGATTTTGTTTTGATATTTCCAAATTTCCAGTTCTTATCTCAGTAGAGCCCAAAGCTCCAGAGATGCATCAAAAGAGAGAAAAAGGTGTTGGAAAACAGGCTATGTAAATAATTTTAAAACATAAAAAAAATCTTTGATTCATGCTTGACTTCAAACGAGGAGTGATTTCTTTTTTTCTTCTTTTTTCTTGTTTTTTCAAATGACTGATTCTCTTTTCCATTTTCAAAGAGGAAGCTGGAACTTCCAGGACTGTCTACCTTACAGTATAGGGTAAGATATCCGTCTTAACTAAAACAGTGTGGATATTAGCAGTAACGTACCTGCAGCAACATATAGGCTTAGTCAAGGTTCTTCACAGTACCACAGGTGGAATGATTCCAGTACCTGAGATAAATTCATGTGTCTCTGAATCACCTCTCATGCTTCAAAACAGTATTTCAGGATTACAACAGGTTTGACAATATTCTTTAATTTAGGATTAAATGTATGTGACAGTAGTGCCTTTTCTAGATCAGCCTGTCTACACCAGATAAAAAGGTGCTACAAAAAGGAATAAAGGTCCTATCAAAGAAAATGAAGGGTTTTTCATCACGGTAGCCAAGGGATTCTGTTCTCTGAGTGCAAGTCTGAGCTTAAAAGTTCTATAAGGAAAGGACCTGTGGGTACAAGGTGCACATCAACACAAACGCAGTATTCAGCCCTACTCAGTTGGGCTGACTAATATAATGCTATATTCTGCAGAATGATGTTAGTTTTATCACAAGCTTTCTAAATCAAAGTAGCACAGTATTACAAAGTGCCAGAATTTCCAGGTGAGAGTTTTCTGAGAAAAGAGACAAAAGTTAATTCATGCTACAAGTTTTATTATTTGTAGCAGATGCAACGGTCCTAGCTGAGACTGAGGTACTATTTTGCAAAGACTTTGTAAAAAGTAGTGTAAAACAGGATCTGCTTGAAAGAATTTATATTCTTATTTCAAACAGAAGACGATGACCTGCATCTGGGAAGACTCCAGATCTGAGACAGTGGTGGGTATGGAGCACAGGGTCTGGTATTGGATATTAGCCAGGCTGAAAAACCTCTGTTGATATTCAAGGGATCTATGAGCGTGGTGGTGATTGTGAAGCAGGTGAATGATTGCATGCACCTATTTGCTAGTAAACTTCAAGCTGGAGAAGCCAGTGAGTAGGAGGAGACCCATTTAGAGGGTAAAGGGGTCTGAGATCCAGACAGGAAAGCTAGGTGGATATTCAAGGGATCTGAGAAAATGGGTGTACTTGTGAATCTGGGGAGTGAGGGCATGCACGTTTTCACTAGTGAACTTCAATCACAATCAGTCAGAGAGAAGAAACACATCTTGGCCAGCAGTACTTATATTTTATGAGAGTCACAGTTTATGTGTTATATGTTGGTGTTGTTAAAGGCAGTGCTCTGAACATGCAAATGGTAAAATAAACAAACAAACAAATAAATAAATCAGAAAAAATCTCAACCCATTTCTCAGAATAGAAAAGCATTGACAGAAATTATAGGTTTTTCTTTATGAATTGTGAATAGAGTTACATCTACATTTCTTGAGTGGATAACTTACAAAAATGGTATTCATTAACACTGTCACTTTTGTGAATATTTGCTATTTTTTGTGATAAATACCACATCTCTTTTTTTTTGACTAACAGAAACTAAAATGCAGTGAAAGACAGATGGATGCAAAAATCCACCTTCTCTTAACCAATCCAAGCATATCAGCTGTAAAGTGAGAAAAAGGAGAAAGATATGTTAAAGGAACATGCTGGTTTAAAATATATCGGGTGTAAAGGCTGGTAAAAAACTGATGATAAGCAGATACATACATACTGTTTTGACAAACTAACAATTCACTTTACATATAAAGATAGTTTTATGTAATCTGCAAATAAGAACACTCACAGCAGCATGAGATTCAAGTGAGAATTAAATATTGTATTTGATATGATTTTCACCTAGGTTTTGGAGAGCCATTTCACACACTGTTTTGAGAATTGCTAGCAACTATAATCCCCCAAAGTCTGTTTGCAGCGTAGCCTGCAGTGAAGAGACACCTGAACCAGCACGTGTGCCAGAAGCAGTGAAGTCCCAACAGTACTGAGTTCAGCGTGATTTTTTTCCTTCTGCTAAAGTAATCACAATACAGTCAACTCTCTGTTATCGATGCTAACTGGAGCTTGGCAGAGTTTTGCAAAGAGAGGTGATGTTATGGCTTCCACACTGAGCTAACTTGCTGAGGATCAGCCCCATGCACAGCCCATTTGGCTTCATGAAAGATGCTGTTGTCCAAATGTGTGCAGCCACTTTGGTTCTGAAGCTGTGTTCCTGGTATACGGCATCAAAACCAACAAGCCCTCCAGATATGCCAGAGTGCATGGTGTGAAGACAGATGGGACAGCTTGTGATCAGTGGCAAGGGCTCAGCACAGCATGGAAGCAGTTTATAACACTTACGGACAAAAGATGGGTGTCATTGCACTCATGTGGCTCTACACTTGGTGCAGCAATCTGTGCAGCATTTGACCTGGCCTGCACAGATCAACAGGAATCTCTTTGCACCTCTGGCATGATTTAGCTACAGCACGGATAGCTATTTCCCAGATGAGTTGCCTCTGACCAGCTGTAGATGCTAATGATGTATGCATCCAAGCTAGTCTGCCCAACTCCCTCTGTGGTCAAAGGAAAAAAAACAACAGCTTTTGGGTGGTGATCTACTTCTTTATAATCCTGATCAGAAGTGTTCTTCAGTGTGCCTAATTCTCTACACTGAATAAAAGAAGGCTCAAGTGTCTATCTCAAATGTGGACATTTATGACTGATGACTAGAGCTAGCTGGCATCCCCCTTGGCATCTACCATGAGTCTCGTGCCTTACTTTTTAAAAAAGTGTTATCAAACATTACTTGTAGAAAGAACAAAACCGTTGTTCCCCCAGGAACAATTTCCCCCTCTGTATTTCCATATTGACATAGGAGGGACATGTTTTGCATGTTTGGAGTTCACAGAAGCTGGAGAGAACTGGTGTTATTTGACCATGTGAGACATCCATTTTCATCATTGATTTAGGAGTACGCAGTAAGACCACTTTCTATAGCACTGATATAAAAGGCAACAGTGGCTTCAGGACAATGATTCTGCCTGTAATTATGTTCATAACATCAAAACAAAAACATTTATTTTGTTAGTTTCTTAGGCACTTGTGATGCTCGTTTAAAATGTTAGATCATTCTGCTGTTCAGATGATTATGGATACAGAGGGAAATACACGAACTGTCCACCAATCGAGTGGTTAAAAAGTTAGTACCTACACCTAAAGGGCAGCTTTGGAGGAATGAACCTCAGCTGAAGAGACTGTATGGTGGTTTTTAAATAACTGCATATACTGTATTCATCAGTTGCAAAGTATTCAGCCCTAAACTTGAAGAATGGGGTAAAAGGAGTGCTGCATGAAGTGCTTCAGACATTTTTGAAACACCTTTGTTTTGTTGAAAATAAAAATTAATAAAAATTGTTTTTTGAGGGAAGGGGCAAAAAGGGGGAAGGGAAAAGGCCAATTTCAACTCGTCATTTGAAAGACAAAATATCAGGCTGTTGAAATGTATTGTACTACTCTTAAAAGTAAAATCTTTTAAAAGTAGAGAAACATTTCTTGCCACATCTAAATCTACTACCATTGTAAATAACATGCATATTATTTTAGCTGGAGACAGTCTGAGAATAATGCTCATTTAAACACATGATTTACAGCTGAAGGATTTCAGAGTTTCAAGACACCTACAAAACAAGTGAGAAACTGGCTAGTATTATTAATACCACAGTGATGGAAATTGTTTGGCAAAATATTAAATGAATATTTAAAGAAGACAGCTCTAAATTTGTACACTACTAAATTGCATTATAAGTAATACTGATGATCTAAAACATTATATTTTTTGGTTATATGTCTACTGATTTATAAAACTTACAGAGGTGCTGAAATGCAATGTCAACATATTTTTGAAATAAATGCCAGGTCAGAGTTGGGAAGCTGTCTGGGTAAGGGTTAGATACAATGAAAGGACTGTATGTTCTGATCTTTATATTTGTTTTCAGACAGCAGTGCATCACTGAAACAGTATGCTTCAACATCAGCTTTCTGTGGCTAATAAAAATGATGCAGATTGTACAAACTAACTGTGGTGGGATAACCCCAGCCAGCAACTCAGCTGACCCAGTCACTCTCTCACTCCTCTCTATCAGGATGGGGGAGAATCAGAAGATTCAGAAGAGGAAAAGTGAAACAACTTATCGGTCAAGATAAAGACAATTTTAAAAGTGAGGCAAAGCTGCATGCATAAGCAGAGTAAAATAAGAAATTCATTCAACACCTCCCCATCCACAGGCCACTTCCTAAAAACCAGGGCCTCAGCATGTGTAACGGCTACTTGGGAAGACAAGTGCTCTAACTCTGAACATCTTTCTTTCCCCCTCCTTTCCCGCGGCTTTTATTGCTACATACATGATATGGTATATAATATCCTTTGGGTCAGTTGGGGTCAGCTATCCTATCTCTGTCTCCTCCTATCTTGTGCGCCCTCAGCCTACTCACTGCAGGCACAGAGTGGGGGAAAAAAAAAAATCTCAACACTGTTCAAGTACTGCTTAGCAATAGCCAAAATGCTGATGTGTTATCATCACTGGTTTAGTCACAAAGTCAAAACACAGCACCATATAAGCTGCTATGCAGAAAATTAACTCCATCTTTTCCAAACCCAGGACAGTAATGGGGGAATCTTTGGTCAAATAATGATAACAAATGAAAAAATATTTTAGGGCTATACTTCAGCAGATTTTACACGTGTAACTCTATATAAATAATAGAACTTATTTACATCAATACAGTTGTATAAGTTGTGCATGCTTGGCAATTTTTTTTGCCAGTTTAACAAGAGGAAAATCATAAAACTGTTTTACTTTTGGGCATCTAACAGGTGATTACAAACAAGAAGTTTAAAAGCTGTGTGTAAAAGGAGAACATATCCATTAAAACTAATGTATACTGGCTGTCTATAATTCTGTGCATGGTTGCCTAGAAAGTAGCCCCCAAGGGGCTTGCATGAAGTCTGAAGAAAGCAAACAAACAGAATTACAGCTGAAAGACTAAGTTCACAGTCTGTCCTTAATTCACTCTGTTGAAACTACAGAACAAACTTTTGCATCTGTAACAGCAATCAGAAGGAAGGAGTCCTGTTCTACGAGGCAGGTTAAAAGCAAAGTTGACGCAGACTCTTTTCATTCCTCTCCGTTTTGGAAGTCTCTAAAAAAATCACACTTCTATAATACTTTCAATTCAAGGACAAAAGAGCTTTTTACCTGCTTAAATGTTACGCCTCAAAATATATCTATGAGTGAAGCATTTATTATTGCCTTAAAAATGGACTGAAAACTCCAAAAAACTTTCACTATCACTAAAATTAGGTATCTAACTGTTAGACGGATTTATTCCATACACATCATGCTCAATTTAAATTGACTTGGAGCGCTTAATACCTCTTGAACCTTCATTTGCTTCTTTTTTATTGCCTCTATTCTGATGTGTGAGCTGAGATGTGCATGCAGTATGATATGTTACGGTCTTGACCTGGTTTCTTGTTGTTTAACCTAAGTTAATGAGTCACTACCACCTGTTGAGCCTAGTGACAAATGATGGAAAAAAATCAGTTTTCCTGACTTCAGTCCTGTGCTTACAGGGTGGAGCTCAGGAGTTTGAGTCACTTTTGGACTCACCTTCTTTCTTCAAGATTGTATTTTTTACCTACATTTTTTGATTTTGTGCCCCAAATTTGGTCTTTCAGTGCTTTATGAAAATTTAAACTTCAGTTATCAAAAATCTATCTCTCTCAATGTAAAATTATTTTCTTGTGGGGTATGTAATCTTGGCATGTGCTCCACTGACTGTGAAGTACATTTAGGCCCAGATTCTGTTGCTAACTTTAGGCCATCACAAGCAATCTGAATGATCTTATAGAATTATCTTCCAAAGATAGTTTCTTTAGCTAAAGCCCACCAGTTAGCTCACATAGGTGTGCATATTTGAGCTTTAAAGTTCCAGGACATGAACTTCAAAGGGACAAAGCACATAAGACCAACAGGAGACTTGGATTCCACCTCCGAGCACTAACTTCCTAGGAATTAACAAAATATTCCTATTAAAAAGCATTTTGTCACTATTCCTAAGGCTTTAGATTCTGACGTGTGAATAAACTACTTCCAGCTGTTAAACTAAACTACTGTGTAAAATAATTGCTATGCTTAATAGCCCACCTCCCAAATCAATATTTTATTTCCCCAGTGTTACTAAAGAAAGGAAAAAAAATATCTCCAAAGTAACTAGTGCCCAATGTTATTTATATCATGCAAGAAGCATATTTTATCAACTTGCTTTATTCTCAGTTGGGTAAAAGAAGTCTTATGCTTTAGAAGCAGGACCAGCTTAACAGTTTCCTTGAGAAAGTCTTTAGACAAAAAAATTGTGAAAATAACCTCTCAAACAAAATATTTGTGAACCTGGCATTTAACAGTAGTGTCACACAGTGGTCTCCCTTCAGAGATGCGGGATACCTAGTTATCTCCATGGAGGTCCTCTGTGGTGATCAAGGAAGACTACCCACACGAAGTCACGCAGACCCCCGCCGAAGCTGTCACATTTGCTGCGTGCAGCCCCTGGTCTGTCTGCTTCCCTCTGTCTCTTTGTAGCGACAACAGCAGCTTATGCAACTCTTGAGCAGGCTTCAGGCTTCTTTCCATGAGAAGGCTGCCTACAGTCTAGACTTGTATTATTAATGATGAAACCTATTTTTTGTGGTGTTTTCTGAAGCAGCTACACTAGTGCTTTGCCTCTTAACTATTGGGCATTATTTCAGAGTTGGCATATTGAAGTGTCGTCGTTAAAAGACAGCGTGGGCTGGATCTAGTGTTCCTATTCAAAAGGGCAGCTCTGATCTGATCCTTGCATTTTCAAATGAGATCGGCTTTCTTAGATGTGGGGAAAATTTCCCAATTTGGTCCTGATGCTAAATTTCAGCCTTGAGCAAGTTTTTATAAGAAAAGACTTGCTTATGAAAAAATGCGAATCAGTGATAGGCTGATAATTATAGCAATGTTAGAATGTACTGTTGTGACATGCCTTTGTAGTGAAGTTAGTGAAGTATCCCCTACAGTAAATTGCATTTTTCATAAATACCAAACATTTGGGGATAATTACTGCAAAGCATTTGGATGCCTCAAGGCTTTCTTCTTTGTGAATGGAACGAACAGTGAGAAACAGACATGGAACAGCCACGCATTGCTTATGAGTCTCTGTCTTTCCCAAATGCATTCATTCCATCTTGTTCTTAAAAACCACTTTAAAAGGCTTTCCTACCCTTTATGAATTCAAAACATTGTTAAACAATCACTGCTTTTCTTGTTGTTTGAAAAACATACTCCTCTCAGCTCTACATTTAGTAATAAAGTTCAAAATTTCTGAGCTGAGGCACTTTCTAAATGAGCCATCTATCTCGACTTAGAAGATTTTGTAGTACCATTTTCATCTTCTTTTTGTTTTTCTGTGGACAGATGAGTCAAGTAAAGATTATCAAGTACGAGAGTGTTGACTTTGCATAGTACTGTTAATATAGCTGAATATGTCTGTTTTCATGATTTACCTGTCAAAGGTATAATTGAAAAATCTTTGCAGGAACTGACAGCTTGTATACAAACCTTCCCCACACAAACATGCCTTCTTTCAGATACATATAATTTTAAGCCTGTGTTTTTGTACTTTCCTTCTTTCTAAAGTCTTTTTTGAGGTATTTATTTTTTTATTTCATCATGTATTCTCTCTATCTAATTATGCTGTCATGTATTTCAGCTCTCTTTTCATTATTTTTACCTGTTTATTCTGGCTTGGTATTCACTGAAAATATCCCTGTAAAAGATGATTCTTTTAACACAGACTATGGATCAGCATTTTATTTTTACCTGTGTGTTGCCTGCGTTAACTGGTGGGGACAGGTACTGCCTTGGACATAAACGCTTGTAGGAGTGATGAATTATTCTGACAAAAATAGTTTATTTTCCTATTAATTATCTGTTACTGGACATGCTATTTTCCAAAACTGACAATTCCAAAGAAGATGCCAAATTCCCCCTATGGAAAGATTGGAGGCTAATTTACCCTGGCTAGGTACCAATTGCAGCATTTCTTTAGTTTAATTTTTGCAGTTACCTTTCTTTGGTTCCCTAGTTTTATTGATTTCTTTGTTTTAGAATAATTTCCTATAATTCAGGCTCTGAGAAACACAACTGCATGAGTTAATAATTTATGTTGCATGATTGATGTGGGATTCAGGTTCAAGTTTAGATACCTACATACCTAGGTGTCTATATATAATGTAGGCACCTATGCACTCTGTCCCATCATTGGAGCTCAATTAATTTCCCTTGATACATGCATACAGTTCATTTGAGATGCCCTGTTATAGTTCACCTGGCTTCTAACCACTTTTACAGAATTCTACAAGTTATGTATGTCTATGCAGATGTCTCTCATACTCAAGGGTGCCTCAAACATCACTATGTTTGTCCAGATGAAAAAAACCCAACAAGTCAATGCATCAAGTGAAGCCTAAGGAGTGAGTCAGTTGACCAGCCACTAGGAGCTTGATTCAGTTTCCTGAATACATGTATCTAATACTGTTGCAAGATTCTGTAGGACATCTGATATATCTACATGAGGCAGATATAATACAGGACATAATGGAGATATATGCATTTCTGGCTAGCAGTTACAGAATGTCTAAAATGGCAATATACAGAAAATTTCATATATACATGATAGAATTATATTTTTTTTAATGTTGTCACTTAAGGTATTTATGCCCAAAAATTCAGAAGGTGTAGAACAAGCAACATTCATCTAATAAAACAAATAATGTATTTATTGACATTGGCTATTTTGTAATGAAGGACTGAAAATTATCATGCAGGTTGAATATTTAAGAAAATCAAGTAAAGAGAGAAAACCATACCACACAAATTATTTAAACAATGAAAATTGACGTGATATCTTATAATTGACATGCAATGTGAAATCCATGTCAAGAACCATGTCTTGGGTGTCTAGGCTCCATAGAAATGGAAGGAATTAAGTAATACAGCAAGATGCAAAATGAATCATGAATACAACATGAAAGAAGTCGTAAGATGCTGGCCAATACAGACAGTTTGGATACAGATAGGGCTCAAAAATCTCATACTGGAGATACATCCAGGCTTAGAGAACATATCTATGTTTGAAGGTGTACAAACCTGAACCATTAGCAGTTTTATCTTTTCTTTCAGAGATCTGATAAAGTCTCACTTTTTCAAAACATAGATGAAAGATAAGCTTTATTTTAGTAAAGTTGTCTGGTGATTACAACACGCTCTTCTTTCTACTTTACACACAGAAGTAGATTCAATTTACCCCTTTGCTTGAAAGAACTCAAATATATTACTTCAATTTCTAGTTGTGTGTTGCGGAGAAAGCAGTAAAGGAATGGGACATGGAAAAGGGAGGTGTAGTCTATTTTTTCCGTACATTGGGCAGAGAGAAATGTCAAGAATAATTTTACTGGAAGGGCAATCTTGAAGCTCATTACCTATGTATTTCACTTTGACCAGACAGCCATTTAAAGGAAAAGAATAGTTAAAAAAATATTGTGAATATAATGAATCTTAGCTTCCTTAGTATTCTGGACACTCAAAGTTTTTCATGCTTAAGGCATTCCATCTTAATAAATTTAACATTATTATTATTATTTGCTTTGCATAATATACTGAAATATGTTATGCATGGTTAAAGCAACAAAACACTAACCAAAAATACTAGCATACTTACCACAGATACTAGAGCATGAGACACCTATTGTAATTGGTCAGCAGTGTTGCTACCATTCTGAGTATATTATCATTATTTCCCATTTTACAGGTTGTTCACTGATTTATCTATTTTTTTGTTTTCTAAAGTACCACCAAAGTACTATTTACAGACAAATTCTAACCAGAAAAAAAATAGTGCCATGGATTGTAATATCAATGAAGAACACAGTCAATGGAAACTACAATTTTTACAAGTGACTGTCCATACTGTAGTAGAATAAGAAAATTCAAGACAAAATTACAAGATACTTATCTAAAATCAATTGAATATACTTTTCATGTCTAAATGCTGAGTTTGCTATTAAGCAACAAGAAAGTAATCAATACAGAGGTACTATTCTAAGGGGAGATTACAGAAAGCAACATTTTTTGTTTCATATTAAGTTGATAATTCCAAGATTCCATCAAAGCTACTGTCAGTCCTGGCTGTCACCACATACGTAATAAACTATTTCCCTTCAGGAGAAATATTATTCTACACTTTATTGACTATTCCAATGGTGTGCAATCAGATTGAGGTCTCAGATTTGTCATTTTATGGTATGATGCAAAATTCATTTGCAATCAATGCAATACTCCCACTCATTTAAAACTGGATCAAGACTTGTCACCTTAGTGATGCATCTCAGGTTATCTTACACTTGTGATGAAAAAGAAACCTGTTTGTTACCTGTGTAAGTAACCCTGGTGTTAATATGGAAAGGAAAAGTGTGTGGTGGCACAGCTTCTGCTCACCGTAGGACGCAGGCTGTGTGCCATACAGTAAAACTGAAGTTAAGGATGGGAAAGGGGAGGGTATCAACATGAGTTTTTACTGTCTGTGATTTAAGAGGAACATTAGGAACAAGAGGACACATTTTCATTTGCTATAAACTATTGTGTATCATTTATGTCTGAAGTCTGTAATTGATCCACAACAGCTTAGGGTAGCTGAGGATTTATCTGGTAACGCCTAATTCTGATCTTCATTTACACCAGTAACTGCATCACTGTGAACATAAGCCTGATTTACAAGCACATAAGTGAGATCAGAATCAGAGCCATAATCTTTACAACTACGCTATCAAAGCAGAGAAGTAAAACAAACTCTGTTTCTCCTACAAGCTATTTTTATGGTTCCCAACTCTGTAGATGCTGAGCATCTCATATATATTAATAAATTTATCCTCACAATGTTCATTTGAGAAAAGGGAATAGTTTTAGGTTCTTTGAACAATTGTTGCTGTGGAAAAGAATCAGGTGTATTAAATGTCGAGCATCAGTAATTGTATTCCCAATTTTACTAAATATTCATAGTCCAGAGAAACAAGAAATGAAAGGCTAAATTCAATAATGGTTTCTCAATGTCAGATCAGTGCTATGTGAGCCAGTACCACACAGAAAGTTATCTGCAGAGTTTTTAGAGCAGTCGTTCTTACCCATTTTCAAGTTACCTTCAGGATAATGATCTTCTTATCACCCACGTGCCCCATCTCTCTGCCACTTTAGCAAGGGTTCTATCATCATGCACTTCTCATTTAGCAGGGTGCAGTCCTTTGGCAGGAAATCAATGGAATAAATGGAACAATGTTAGTGCATCCACTGAGACAGTTTAGCTAATCCTACTTTTTTCCAACTCCCTGGACAGAAAAAATGCTGTGGAGTACATTGGCCTATGTCTTGAGCTGCGCTACTTGTTTCTGTGCTCTGACATAACAAAATAGAGGCTACCAGTTATACTCATCAGGGTGAAGCAATGAAGAGAGCTGATATACCACGCAAGTGGTGCAGGCTGGAATAGTCGGTTTTGTGAGAAATGCTGCTTCATGTTGCAGCTGTATTGAGAATCCACGGGTAGAAGGAGGGCAAAGGATGAGACAGTCAAAGCTGCAAGGGAGTGGAGAAGGGCAGTCTAAAGGCAGATTCCAATGCACGATGGGCATCCTTTCTATGGATTCAGCTTACTATTTTCTTACCTATTGTGTTCAGGGAGGACTGAGACACTCCTGACTGTGCCTTCTGATGGGTCTTTTTCTTCTACATTTGAAGGTGTTCTACCTCCTTATATTCTTTCAAGGTTAGTAAAGACCAAAATGGTTAGTTCTTTAAATGAAAAGTGAATCCTGACTGAGATGAAAGTGTACAAACAAGTCAGGTGCCTGAGCTGGGGAACAAGTGGCAGCTGCATAACTGTAGTGTTAACTTTGATACCTTAATTTAGATACCTGAAAAGTCTTGTATAACGATTTTCACCAATTTTTGGTGAATATTTCTTAAGTCATTACAGACTGGCGAAAAGCATAGTGTCATGGTTTCAGTTGGGACAGAGTTATCTTTCTTACTAACAGCTGCCAGGTTTTGGATTTGGGATGAAAGCAATGTTGATGGCATACTGATGGTTTTGGTTGTTGCTAACGAGTCAAGGCCTTTTCTGCTCCTCACACCAGCCCTCCAGTGAGTAGGCTGGGAGTGCATAAGAAGCTGGGAGGAGACACAGCCAGGACAGCTGACCCCAACAGAAAGATCAGAGCAAATATCCCTTCTACAGATGCTTATACAGATGGGTGTACAGCTGGTAAAGTGTATTCTTTGTGTGTTGATGATGGCTATGACTGTATAAATGTGCATTCTAGCTGCCTAGAATGAGTAGATGAATCATGTGACAGGAAGAAGCATAGATTGTTCTGACCATATACATGGTGCATACATGAGAGACACAAGGCTGAGTTCCTATGTCTGGACACTGGGTACAGCTACCTAGGAGCTGTGAGTTTCATGTGTTTTGTGTCAGGAAGAAAGCCAAGATCATAGAATCATAGAATCATAGAATCATAGAATCATAGGGTTGGAAGGGACCTCTGGAGATCATCTAGTCCAACCCCCCTGCCAGAGCAGGGTCACCTAGAGCAGGTTACACAGGAACATGTCCAGGTGGGTTTTGAATGTCTCCAGAGATGGAGACTCCACCACCTCTCTGGGCAGCCTGTTCCAGTGCTCTGCCACCCTCAGGGTAAAGAAGTTCCTCCTCATGTTTAGGTGGAACTTCCTATGTTCCAGTTTGTGCCCATTGCCTCTTGTCCTGTCCCCGGGCACCACTGAAAAGAGCCTCGCCCCATCGTCCTGACACCCACCCTTTAAGTATTTATAAGCGTTGATAAGGTCACCCCTCAGACGTCTTTTTTCCAGACTGAAGAGACCCAAATCCCTCAGCCTTTCCTCATAAGAGAGGTGTTCCAGTCCCCTAATCATCCTCGTAGCCCTCCGCTGCACCCTTTCCAGCAGTTCCCTGTCCCTCTTGAACCGGGGAGCCCAGAACTGGACACAGTACTCCAGGTGCGGTCTCACCAAGGCAGAGTAGAGGGGGAGGATGACCTCCCTTGACCTGCTGGCCACGCTCCTCTTGATGCACCCCAGGATGCCATTGGCCTTCTTGGCCACAAGGGCACATTGCTGACTCATGGTCATCCTGTTGTCCACCAGGACTCCCAGGTCTCTTTCCACAGAGCTGCTCTCCAGCAGGTCAGCACCCAACCTGTACTGGTGCATGGGGTTGTTCCTCCCCAGGTGCAGCACCCTACACTTGCCCTTGTTGAACTTCATAAGGTTTCTCTCTGCCCAGATCTCCAACCTGTCCAGGTCTCTCTGTATGGCGGCACAGCCTTCCGGTGTGTCAGCCACCCCACCCAGCTTGGTGTCATCAGCAAACTTGCTGAGGGTGCACTCTATCCCCTCATCCAGGTCATTGATGAATATGTTGAACAGGACTGGACCCAGTACTGACCCCTGGGGAACACCACTCGTCACTGGTCTCCAACTAGACTCTGTGCCCCTAATCACAACCCTCTGAGCTCTATCTTTCAACCAGTTTTCTATCCACCCCACTGTCCATTCATCTAACCCACACTTCCTAAGCTTCCCTATGAGGATGCTGTGCGAGACCGTGTCAAACGCCTTGCTTAAGTCAAGGTATACCACATCTACCGCCCTCCCCTCATCTATCCATCTAGTCATGCCATCGTAGAAGGCTATCAGGTTAGTCAGACATGATTTCCCCCTGGTGAATCCATGCTGAGTACTTCTGATAGCTTTCCTTTCCTCCACGCGCCTTGAGATGACACCCAGAACGAGCTGTTCCATCATCTTTCCAGGGATGGAGGTGAGGCTGACCGGCCTGTAGTTCCCCGGCTCCTCCTTCTTGCCTTTCTTGAAGACTGGAGTGACATTGGCTTTCCTCCAGTCCGCAGGCACCTCGCCTGTTCTCCAGGACTTTTCAAAGATGATGGAGAGCGGCCCAGCAATGACTTCCGCCAGCTCCCTCAGCACTCTCGGGTGCATCCCATCAGGGCCCATGGACTTGTGAATATCTAGATGATCTAATTGGTCCCTCACTCGCTCCTCCTCAACCCAAGGGAAGTCGTCTTCTTTCCCTGTTACTTTATTCAATGCCTGGGACTCCTGAGGGCTGGGCCGAGCAGAAAAGACCGAAGCAAAGAAGGCATTCAGTAACTCTGCCTTCTCCACATCCTCCGTCACCATGACTCCTGCCTCATTCAGCAGTGGGCCTACAACTTCCCTGGTCTTCCTTTTGCTTCCAATATACTTGTAGAAGCTCTTTTTGTTTTGCTTGATGTCACTAGCCAGGTCTAATTCCAAGGCGGCCTTGGCTTTCCTTGTTTCATCCCTGCACGCTCTGGTGGCATTCTTGTAATCCTCCCAAGGGGTCAGTCCCTTCTTCCACTTATTATAAACTTCCTTCTTCCACTTGAGCTTTTTCTGAAGCTCCCTGCTCAACCATGCAGGTCTCCTGCGTCCCTTGGCCGATTTCTTTCTCTTAGGGATGCACCGATCCTGAGCTTGGAGGAAGTGGTCTTTGAATATCAACCAGCTTTCTTGAGCCCCTTTGCCTTCCAGAGCCCTAGCCCACGGGATCTCTCCAAGCAGTTTCTTAAAGAGGTCGAAGTTAGCCCTCCTGAAATCCAAGGTTGTAATTTTACTTCTTGTTGTTGTTTTGTGGATAGTACCCATGATCCTGAACTCAATCATTTCATGATCACTACAACCTAGGGTGCCCCCAACCTTAATGTCCTCCACCAATCCCTCTGTGTTTGTCAGTACCAGGTCCAGGAGTGCTCCTCTCCTTGTTGGCTCCTGTACCACCTGTGTCAAAAAGTTGTCATCAATGCACTGGAGGAGCCTCCTGGACTGTGCATGCCTGGCTGTGTGGTCTTCCCAGCAGATATCGGGGTGATTGAAGTCCCCCATGAGAACCAGGGCCTGCGCTTGCGAGGCTACCTTCAGTTGTCTGTAGAAAGCCTCATCAGTCTCCCCATCCTGATCAGGTGGCCTGTAATAAACACCCACAACAGTGTCCCTCATATTTGCCTGTCCCTTAATCCTCACCCATAAGCTCTCAACCCGCTCTTCATCCGCCCCTAGTGAGAGCTCGATGCATTCCAAATGCTCTCTCACATAGAGTGCAATTCCACCACCACGCCTCGCTGGTCTGTCTTTCCTGAAAAGGACATAGCCATCCATGACAGCATTCCAGTCATGCGAGTTGTCCCACCACGTCTCAGTAATTGCAATGAGATCATGGCCCCGCAACCGCACACAGACCTCCAGCTCTTCCTGCTTATTCCCCATGCTGCGTGCATTGGTGTATAAGCATTTCAGAGAGGGAGTTGTGTGTGTAGTTTTGACCCTTGAGATGTGGTGTGCCTTCTGGCTTTCAGAAATACTGGCACACTGGCCCACGAGCGCTGAGCAACTACACCCTGGCACCTCACCAGCAAGCCCAGTACCATCCCCACCCCCCTTCAGATCTAGTTTAAAGCCCTCTCAAAGATGCTTACAAAGGAGATCATATGTCCAGACTTTGATGCTTACAAGATGCTTACAAAGGAGATCAGATGTCCAGACTTTGACTTTTAGTCTGATAAATCACACTCAGCCTTACACTTCAGTACATTTTTAGGGTACATTTTCAGCATTAAGTAGTCTTTGTAAAGCTGAAATATTCTTTCATGTAAGTCTAGAAAATCTTAAAATTTTGGATAACTCATACTATTCTTTTTAAAGGAAGTAAGATGGGGTAAGAGATGGAAGTGTTTAGTACAGATTTATGGATGAAAGAGGGATATTATCTCTGAAGGATTTCAGACTTGTCACCTATTTTGAGAAAACAAAGGTTTCTTCAATATTTCTTTAATTAGCTTGGACTTCTCAATTAATGAAAAAAGCAACTAAATCAAACTGCACCCAGTTACAAATGTTTAAGTATTTTGTATATGAGTGTTTATCACAGTTTATCACTCTTAAAGAGGAATGGAAGTAAGATTGAAATGGCAAGTTATTAAAATTATAACTTAAAACTAATAGCATTTGTATATCAAAATAGGTAAATCTAGGATTTATGAAAACAAAACAAAAGAACATCCTGATATCTCTCATCTTCTGAACTGATCTTACGGCATGAGCTCATGTTTGTTTTCCAAGACAAAAGATGATCCACAGTTGTCATTTGACCCAAGACTTTGAAATAGAGTGACTAAAAAGGAGGTGTCTCTCTGTTCTCATTTTTAAGAAAAACTTGATTTTTTTTTTATATCAAACTTAACCTAACCAACTACCAGTGTCTGGGTTTCTGAACATTTCTGTAATTGCTTTCCTACTAAAATAGCTATCAGTCAGATGTGTCCAGAAGAGGTTTATCCGGGACATTGCAGACCATTATATCTCATTAGCTACAAGAAGACACTTGGATTGAGAATTGATTGAAGTCTTATTGTAATTACTGGCTGTGTTTTTACTTTCAAAAAGAGCTACCTGAATGACCCATTTTTTAGTCATGTAGTCTGTAGTTTAAAAGTTTTAAAGGACAGCATGGCAATGAAATTCCTGACATTAACTTCTACAAACATTCATGCAATTTCTAAACTACTTTTGAAAAATCAACCAAAGGTTTATGAACTGTGTTTTTTATATGTTTTATTGAAAAAATCAAATATGATAATGTCTGTGATGAGGCTGTGTTTATAAGCTGCTTTTAAAAAGACCAGTCAGTGCTTTTTTAACATAATTCACTAATTAATTTGTGTTTACTTTTGTATACAAGTAATTTTCTTTTTCTTAGTCTATAAATTGGACAGTAAAAGCTCTTTATTAAAAGTTTTCTTTACTCTGTTACTAATGTTATATTAGCTTCTAATTAGTATATACATTGATTTATTTTCGCAAAACTTGTTAACATTTGTAACTTGTTAACAAAGCATTTAGACAAAAGAAAAACAATGCTTTTTTATACATTTAAAAAGGATACATAAATTTAAATAGGAGTTTGTAATGGGAAAAATTTTAAAAGCTTCAAGAGCTTGATTTAATTTCACATACATACAAAGAACTTCACTGAGCTATCTGAGCTGTCTAAATCCCTAAGGTCTGCAAAAATTGAGACTGGAAAACTTAAGAGAACAGGCTTTTCTCCTGGTGCCAGCTGTTTTTGGAAGTAGTGAAAATAGCTTTTCTTATCTTTTTTTTGCACTAGTTCTCCTGGGCAGATTAAAAAATGTAGAGGAAAGCAAAATGAATAATAATAATAACAAACCAAATGTTACGGAGCTTGTAAAAAGATTTAGTTTGAGTCTAAGACTTTTTTTATCTTTCAGTCCTTGATGTACCTAGCTACAGCCACGTACATCCCTTCTAGGTATATCTATAATTATTTAAAACATATGGGCATATCCAGTAACTCTTGTTAATTTGATGTCAGTGGAAATTTTGCCATTGACTTCAATATAGACAGATTGAATCATCACATAGTAATGTAATTTGATATACTTTCATATACATCATTTCATGTTTGTGACATTTCAAGAATGACCTAATTCTGTGAAGCCATCAGGATTCCAATGCACAGATAATTCCAATGCATATAAAAGGTATAGTCCATTAATATTTTTTCTCTGATAAAACACATAAGAAAGGTAACTGCCCCTTTTCAGCTGCTCCACTGATTTCCTGTGTAAATAGGCAAAATCACTGAATATCAAATTTATTTCATCTAATGTTAGGTACCTTACCCTTGATAGCTACTTAGGTAAGGTACAAGTACCTCCAAAGCTAATTCCCTTCTTCTTCAGATAACTAAAATAGCAAGGACAAAATCACCATTTAGAGTTGCTTGCATTTCCCCATTCATAATTAACAAAGCTAAGCTTTGGTTGAAATAAATACCAGTTTTACTTTCCCCATGTCTCAATGGTCTTTTCATTAAGGTCCAGACAGTACCCTTTTCTTCAGAAGTTCCTGCTGGAAAATGTAAACCTCTTTAGGATTCTAGTTTTACTATGGCAGTTGCCATCTACTGTTGATTAATTCTAGCTTTTGTATTATACAGATTTCCTAAATATTTTAAAAAATATAAATGTTTGATACATTAACACAGAAAAGTTTAAGAAGCTGTTGCATACCAGGGTACTAGGAGAGAGAATAAGCCCTGAGGATAACAGCTTAGAGATCTGCTACTGTATTTCTCTGTGTGCTGAATTCAGCAAAATTTTGTGTCTTATTAGCGTCATCTTCTTAGAGATCCTTTGAGTTCAAACAGCATCCACATTCTTTTTTGGTATGTTTGACAAGCTAGCACTATTAACTTACACCCTTCTAGGTATCACCTTATTTTCCCAAATGGAAATACTTCAGATTTCTTGCCATTCTTTTTTTTCTACTTTTTCTTCTGAATATGTTCCAATTTTGACTTCATACAAAACTGCTTTAAAAAATTTTAACAGTCCATGTCAGTACAAGTAAATTAAATTTTTCTTAAGTCACTTACTTTCCTCCCTCTGTCCTCTTTGTGATATTGTCAGTAAATGTAGCCCAGACCACAAAAATATATTTTCTACGAAAAAAACCCCATCCATAATCCCCTCAGTCTAACTGTTTTTTTTCCCCCAAATAATAGGTAAGAGACCATTTTGTTATGTACTCGTTTGAAAGAAAACATACTGAATGCTTGTTGAAGCAGTTCAAAGTACAAGGCTGCAAACAGACAGCTTTTTGGTCCATGTCAAGACCTAATTTGTATTAAGTGCATTGAAACATTTACTTTTTTATAAGACACTGATCTGCTGCATCAAATTAAAGGTTTTTAATACTAAAAAACTCCTGCTTTCTTTTTTTTTTTTTTTCCTGGACTCACTTGACTTTATTTTGTTTAAATATTGCCAAACACATAAGCTTGCCTCTATCTACATTTTCTACTGCAGAAACTTTATTCAATTACATTTTTGTGAAGGCTTGCAAGCAAAAAGTTGAGATTCACTATGAAAAGAATTATGAATAAGGAGAAACTACACACCCGGTTAAAAATAGTCTACACTTTTAATGATTTTAAAACGTCCCTTGACCAGTTGAAACTCATCAGTTATCACAGAGCTCTGAATTTGCAAAGATATTTTAAAAGAATGTTAAGTTTTTCTATACAAAATAATTCGTGCTTATCTAGAACCTTAGATACTAGTCTCACAACCAGGCAGTGAGAAGAAAGATCAAATGAAACCTTTAGTTTGTATTTTATTCAGAATTTCCTGGACACTTTCTTCCAGGGATATCATGGAGTAAGATTATAATTGCCTATTTACCTAAAATCCATTTCTATAGGTTTTAGTAAATGTAATAAACATAGAGCTGATCAGATGTATTTTAACCTTTTTTTGCTATATAATAAGGGGTTTCATCACGGTTTTATGCTTGGCTGGAGAATAGTAATGATGTTTTTGACTTTCTTAGCTAGTTCAGGGGTCTTCTGCCTTCAGAGTCTATCATATTTGATGTATTATCAAACAAGTCTCAAACTTGTCATCATGATGCATTAGCATTTTCAGGCTGATATCAGGGCTCTGAGTGCATTAATAAGCCTTAGTGAGCTTGACCAGCCACACCTGAGACCACACTTATGGGCCTAAAGGGTCCATTTCAGTTCCGTCTGGGGCCATCATCCCCCTCCTGAGCTACGTTGGTAGAGTGTTGATCACCTTCTCAGCCACAGCCTTTCCCCTGCATGACTATAGAGCCCCATCCTCAGAACCCCAGTCCATGGACTGACTTATCTTGCTCTGGTGCCACCATGAGCGACCTGTCCTGGACTAGACCCTAACTCTAACTTATTGACTAACTCCTGGGCTTGGCCTTGGCCCTGCCTTATCCCCATCTTATGTCCTTATGACCAGGCTCCTGGCTGGACATGGCTGCTATCTCCAGATCTACATTGCTCCCTCACTATGTAGCATAGGGTGGGCCCTGGCTGATGAGGACCTGTTCTGCCAGCCCCCTCGGGCATCACCCTCAGCTTCTGGTGCTCTTAAGGAGCAGCTGCCCCTTGCTGTTCCCTAACAATTGATTTTGCATGAAATATGTATTACTGCTGCTCTAAGATATATCTGAGTGTATGTAATTAATATTGAACTGCTGCAGCAAGGGTGCAGGTATACCTTCAGACAATAAAGCAAATTGTTTTCTAGAAGTAACACGTCTGAATTAAAAGTTTCTGATAATCTCTGCCTGAAAATAATACCCTGCATCTTTGGTCTAAATATACCTGAAATGCAATACCATGGTGAATTTAAAACCTGTAAAAATCCCCAAACAACACTGAAATGTTGAAGATGTGAGCTAATTTGAACTTTGTTTCACATATTAATTAAATAAAAACCTCTTGGTATTGAGGGAAATACTATAAAACACTTTACATATGTTGTTCATTTTTTGAACTTTAAAAAAAAAAACAAAAAAACAACTGTATATTTACATCATGAAGTACTAAGATTTGCAAATAAGTTATTTTGTAGTTGATGTTGGAAAATATTTTTTCCCCTTTCTTGTTCTTTGTCTTAATATTTTTTATGAACAACCTTTAATATAAGCAGACCAAGAGAGGTCTGTATTTTATAGAATCTAAATAATTTTTCAAATTCATGCCAACCTAGTCAGATAGTATGGTAAAATTGGATTAAAAATTGATGAATGGGTATTTATTTCTTTTTACCAATGCTGCTGAACCTGTTCTGAGCCACTGGTGGTCTGTGAGATGTCAAAAAAGGAATCATTATTTTACCAGCTCCCAAATATGGTCAGCACCTAGGACACACAGCCAACATGAAAATGTTTATCATTACAGGTAAACTCTGCTAATTCAAAATATAGTATTTATTTAAATGCTAATGCATATTTCTGTAATCATCTAATCATCCTTCACAATTCTTTATTTCCATTCTCAAGCAATAACAATGTATAGAAAATTCTGAACACTTTTTCTCAGAGAAAAAAAAAAAAGTAGCTTTTCAACTGAAACAAATGTTCTTCTTTCCCAATATTCCAGCCCTTCTTTCTGTAAAATAAGAACTCGACTCATTGAGGTTAATATTCTTATCATCATTCATGTCACGTCATAACTAAAGCAACAAGCAATATGTGTTTCTGGCAGATGATTCTAAACTTAAAGTGCAGAAATAGAATAGTTCTTGGAAAAAAAATCATACAGATAAAAAAAATCATAAAATCACAGTTGTGGCTTAGACAGTCATATTTGGAAAGTATCTGTAGTAGGATGTTAGAAAAAATGATTATGGCTCTGACAACCTTTGAAGGAAAGGTGTTCTGTGGATAAATGGGATAAGAGAGGTAGGTAGAGTCACTAGCAGCATGCAAAGGATAACAGATAAGTGGAGAGGGGAAGAATTACTTCAGTCCTTCACAGTAAAATTGGAACTCTGCTATTGACCAGGTCAGCGATAGATCAACAGTGAGAAATTGCAAACGCAGTAAAAATTTTAAAAAAATCTTTAAAATAAAAGACATATATTAGATCAGAATAGAAGGAAATATACTGCTTGTAGGCAGTAGACCTGTAGCGTAATGCTGGATGCCTGTCTAGCATCATTAGTTATATTCATTAAGCCATCAAAGAAACCCTACTACTCATTCAAGTTAACATAAAGAAAGAACAATCAGTGAGTCCAAATACTTTCCTTGATAGCTTTATGGTGTTAAGGAGAAGCTATTTTTAATAAATTAGTCTAAATGCATCATAGTTCAAGATCCATTTTGACTGAAAGAGGTATATGGTAATAATTGCCAGCGTATTGGTGAAAAAACCAACCTATGACACTAAAATGCTTGTGCTAGGAGTCTGAATCTGAATGATTTGATAACAGTTCGTTATCCCTGTGCAGCTATTTGTGTTTTAAAACTCAGTTAAACAGAAATCATCAACACAAAGGTTTTAGAGATTTTTAAAACATCAAATCATCAGTTGTACAACTGATCTGTACAACTTGTACAACTTGTACAACAACATCTGTACAATTCAGATGATTTCTTATTCAAGTGCTAATCAAAATAGGATATACTGAACAATGATTAGATTCAGTCATCAGTTTTTCAATAAAATATATTTTTAGCCTAGAAAATATTGATTTTTCAACATTAATCATTTCCTCGTTAAAGTTAAAAGCTTATGTCTTAGCAAAAAAACAAACACACACACAAACAAAAAAAAACACCAACAAAATAGTTCCTTCACCAGTATATGTTGCTATATTACTGATTAAACATAAGCTAGGACGGAGCCAACTTCTCAGACTTCTGCTCTTGTAATTGTGCAGCAGTAGGATGAGAAAAAAAGAAGTTGGAACACAAAAAATACTGATTAGACATTAAGAAAAGAAATTATCATGAAGCTGCTCAAATACTGGAACAGGTTGCTCAGGGAGGTTGTAGGATGTCTGCCCTTAAAGGTGTTCAAGACTCAGCTACCACAGGCCTGAGAATCTTGATGGAATTAGATGTGTTTTGAGCAGGGAGTGTGCTAAGTAGCCTCCAAAGTTTTTTTTCTGATCTAAATTATTCTATGATTTTATGATTCTGAGAGTGACATAATTTCTGGTCAAAACTAGGGAGGTTTCCCAATAACAATAGAGCAATCCATCCTGTGTTTAGTACTATTGCCTGGAATACTTGTACAAAAGTCTCTTCTCTGACTGTTTTTTTTGTTGTTGTTTTTTGGTGGGCTTTTTTTTGTGTTTGTTTTGTTTTGTTTTGTTTTTGCTTTTCTTTGGGTTTTTTCGTTGTTGTTTTTTTTTTTTTTTAAAAGGCTTGATCTACAACTCTTTACATCTTAATGCTGTCCAGTACTGGAATTTACTTTTCAAAAGATATATTTTTTTTATTTCATGAAGAATGGGAACTTTTTTTCTAAACCTAAACATGAGTGACATGAAATAACCATTTCCTGGTTCAATCTGTTTCTTTACTTTTTAGGAAATGTCGATAAGATTGGAAAACAAAACATTTTCCAGGGACTGGTGTGTTCCCAAGGACTGAGGAATTGGGAAAATATTTTTGCAAAGCTACTTGCAATAAATCTGTTTCATATAGTATTTTTAAATAAACAGATTCTACAGTTGCTCCCCTTCTTATTTGTTTGGTTTATATCTATTGTTCTACTGTTTGTTCTAAATGTTTTAACTTTATAAAATTTACGCTTAATTGTTCTTTCTAAAAGTACATTTTTTTTCACCCTGACTTCAACCCTCTTTTTCTAATACCCTTCCTGCTTTTCAGATGCACAATCAGAATTTCTATGTTTCTCAACCATTTAATCTTTTAACCAGCTTTCAATTTAACTAGGTTTTTACCTTCCTAATAAATCTAATGAATCTGCGAAACTATGGATATTTCTGGACATTGCAGGCTGTCTCTCCATGGCCAGATGTTTGTCAGAATATGTTCACTGGGAAGAACTTCTCTTTTATATCTAGCACAAATAATATCAGCTCTCTGAAGCAAAATAAGGTTTGGTAGGAAACATAACTCAGCTAGTTTTCTTGATTTTCATGTACTCAGAATAAATTTTTTACATGAAATTTTATTTAATTTGACATCCTCAATGGATGCATAAAAGACATCAGAGTTGTTAACTACCCCGAGATCATTTTAAAAAACAGACAAGTTTAAAAAGGAAAAAAAGTATATTCAACTGTACAACAGAATACAAAGTTCACTTATTGATTATAACATTGGAAATAAGGTTAAAAAGAAATGAGAAAATACAGTCTTAATCCATTAAAATCAGAAAATGCCACTGAGACGTAAAACTAATCTCTTTACTACTTGTCATTTTAGAATGCCCTAAGATAGCCCATCTTCAAAAGCTGCTGAGCTGTATCTTGTCCTGATTGTACTGTTTTCCAAAGAGAACACTTTTCTCTGTCACTCCTACTCTAGTTATATTGAAATATTAACTGTGTTATCAGAATGCAATAATCTTCAGCATATCTCCTTGGACCTTCAGTTTTTATTTCTCCTCATTAATCAATTTAAGATGTGTTTGTAGCTTTAATTATTCATGGTCTTTTCTGAGAATACAAGTGAAGGACTGAGCAGGCAATGTGCCCTTGTCGCCAAGAAGGCCAACGGAATTCTGGGCTGCATAGGGAAGAGTGTGTCCAGCAGGTCAAGGGAGGTCATTTTCCCCCTCTAGTCTGCGCTGGTGAGGCCACAACTGGAATACTGTGTCCAGTTCTGGGCTCCCCAGTTCAAGAGAGACAGGGAACTGCTGGAGAGAGTCCAGCGTAGGGCAACAAAGACGACTGAGGGACTGGAGCGTCTCCCTTATGAGGAAAGGCTGAGAGAGCTGGGACTCTTTAGCCTGGAGAAGAGAAGGTGGAGAGGAGACCTTGTTAATGTTTACAAGTATCTAAAGGGTGGGTTTAAGGAGGATGGAGCCAGACTCTTTTCAGTGGTTCCCAGTAATAGGTTGAGGGATGATGGACACAAGCTGGAACATAGGAAGTCCCAATCAAATATGAAAAAAAACTTCTTTACAGTGAGGGTGACAGAGCACTGGAACAGGCTGCCCAGGGAGGTTGTGGAGTCCCCTTCTCTGGAGACTTTCAAGACCTGCCTGGATGCAGTCCTGAGGAATGTGCTCTAGGCAATCCTGTTTTAGCAGGGGAGTTGGACTCCAGAGGTCCCTTCCAACTCAGAAAATTCTGTGATTCCGTGATTCCGTGACTGCCGAAGCTGAAAAACATGCATACCAATATATTATTATAATTATTTCTTCTGCTAAATTCACTTTGCTGTTATAAAATCAGTTGTACTGTATGTGTTATGATCTTTCTGAATGCTCTTACCACAGACAGTGAGATCTCTCGTAGGAAATTTTTCACTTCTTTGAGGAAGTTCATAACCTCTTTTTTTTTTTTTAATAAGGAAGTATAATGTATCTAATGTTATATTTTCACAAGCTGTATTACTATGTTGTATTTCTACATACATAGTCTATGAATAGCACAGATGACCAGTTTTTCTGGCATTTTTCAGGCAAATGATACAGACAAGAGACCTGAAGGCTCTATCAGCTGTGTGTTAGAGGGCAGAAAATTAGCGTCAGTTAGTATAGAAGTTATAGTGGGAGATTCATTTTTCCTTGTATAATAATTTAAAAATTGTCTTTAATATTTAAGATCTCTGTTCATCTTTATCAAATGAAAATTCCCACAGGACAATACATTTTAACCTAAAATATGTGCCCAAGGAAGGTCTTTCTCCTTTTGATACTTTTGAATTTCTACTTTGATATGCTTGTTCCTCTTTTAACTATGAAAATAAAATGTATATGCCTAATTTTTCAGATATCTAAACGTAAGTGATTTCCACTTACCCATGGGAGTCTATGCTTTTTATCATATGAAGTAAACAAAACAGAAATAAGTCAATATGTTTGTCTGCAGACAGAGAAAAAAGTCACCTCTAAAGGATGAAGTCAAATAATCCCTTTGATTAGCTCCTTTTCCTTTTCCACTGAAGATATCCACAGGTAAGGCTACAGATGTTATACTGATATTTAAATCACTGGAAAATTTGAACTGAGGCACCAGTGGAGGTTTTATAATGAAATCAGTGCAATATAAAGGAAATTGTTACGGTACAATTTGCTTTTGCAGCCCAAAACCCTCCTCAGCCACTGCAAGAAAATATGCAGCATTTCGAGATCTGTTCAATTTCAGATAGGCATAAAATGTGGCATATACCATCATAAGCTGTGGTATACAGGTTGCGATAGAGAGTCTTATCTAATGAACTAAAATATATTTCAGAAATATATTTGTGAAAACAAACAAACATGCAAACAAACAAACAAATATCCCTCACATACACTCTTGAACACTGACTGAAAATAGGAATTATTTATCCTTACAAAGCAAGATTAGACAAGCTGTCACACGCTTTGATCCATAGTCTATTTGAGATTTTAAGATTCATGAAAGGAAATACATTGCCTACCGTTACACAGAGAGGTAAATGTTAGATATTCTGCCAAATTTATCCCAACAAATGTGTTTTTCAATCCAGAATGCCTTCTCCAAGTTGCCGCTCAATCTGTTTACCCAAGCATCCCACCACAGTTGGCGTTGTATCCTTTCTCCTCTTGGCCAAGTAAGCAACTTCTCATTCCAATCTCTCTTTAAAGCACACTTCTATTAACTGGCGTTCCACCATTCATCTACTGTTCCATGTTTACATGCCTAGCCATCTGCTGGCACGTGAACAAAATATTAGCTATAAAACAAGCACTTCTAAAAATTTTAATTTTTTAAGTTGATATTTTTTGAAGTAGCAAAAATACTCCAAGGATTCCAAGACAATCTTCAAAGAAGCATCTGAAATACTTTCCTCCTTTCAGACAATCTGCAAGTTTCCTTTCTCCTTTCCATTGCCATGGGTAAATTGTGTCACTTTCATGAAAAGGTATTTTAGCTGAAGTATTTAAGAACTTAGTCAGCCTGAGATCCTTCTAAAAATGAATTAGGAAAAAAAGAGAAGTCTCTAATCTCCCTCTCTGTTTCCATCGACTATCCAGGAAGCTGTATGGGCTTTTGCTATAGTGAAATAGAATTAATCTCAATTTTGAATTCCTGGCACATTTGAAAACAGATAAAAACACCCACTAATTCCACTGCAATGCAATTTTCAGTCCTTCAGTTTCTTACAGAGAAAATATTTTGAGACCCATATTTACTGGTGATGTTTTGAAAATAATATTCATCCAGCTCCGACCAGAAAAATCATCAACCAACCAAACAGAAAAAACAAAACAAAACCCAACCCCAACACAAAACGCCCAAAATTATTAGTACTTTAAGACTCTGAATACACCATTATGTTGTTTTCTTTGCTTGAGCAAATTTTGGAGATTACTTGGAAGTAACTGCTGAACCTTTTACACTAAGCAAACAAACAAACAAACAAAAAAATCCATAGCTTTGTCTCCATCCAACATTTGCAGTGCTTGAAGATGAAGCATGAATATGAAACAATGTGCAAAAGATCTTATAAATAGCATTTGTCAAGTTTCTGAACTTAATAGTTTTTCAGTGCTACCAGTGTACATAAGACAGGTCCACCTGAGAAAATAAAGGTAGCCCACAATTCAAGCTCTAAGGTAGGTCAATCAAAACCTGACTCTTTCAGATCTTTTAATATATGAGTATTACAAAATGCCTTTACAATTGGCTACACCATAGGTTCCTGACTGGGATTTTTTCATTGTAAACCTTGAGTAAGCCTAAAATTGTACAACCAAAATTACTAAACTGGGACAAATCATTGACTGGGACTGCAAAATTCTGTGTCAGCTGCACTCATGAATTTTATTAAAGCTAGCTGGAAACTAACAAGTCCACACATATTTCAAATTTTGGATGTCCCAGCCTGTACAGCTGTGTGATTTGGAATGCACAAGCATTCGTTTCATGATGGTGTCCATCTGTAACAATGTGACTGGGCTTTTACTAGTGCTCTGATATACTTTGTGTTTGTCTGGTGGTCACAGTTGACAGGTCACAATTTCCCATTCTCAGGAGTGTTGCTTGGCAGTGACTATTCCAATCAGGTTAACATCACTGAAGCACTGGGGGCTGTATCACACAGCTAGGAGGCCATTCATACAGTGCTACTAGCTAACTTTGTGGTTTCAGTCAAGTTCTTTTATTTTTCCACCTGTAAAATGAGAATAGCAGGTGTTCATCTCCTTCGCTGGGTTGCCAGAAAAAAAAAAAAAAAATCTGTTCTAGGTGAAAAATTAATGGCAAGGCAATGCTTTATAGAAAGACAAGATAAAGAATAGGGAAAAAAAATTACGTACTATAGAATCATAGAATAATAGAATGGTTTAGGTTGGAAGGGACCTTAAAGATCACCTAGTTCCAAACTCCCTACCATGGCCAGGGACACCACTTCCCACTAGACCAGGTTGCTTAAAGCTCCATCCAGCCTGGTCTTAAACACTTCCAGGGATGGGGCATCTGCACCTTCCCTGGGCAATCTGTTCCTGTGTCTCACCACCCTCATAGGGAATTTTTTTTCCTAATATCTAATCTAAATCTCCCCTCTTTCAGTTTAAAACCATTACCCCTTGTCCTATCACTCCACTCCCTGATAAAAAGTCCCTCCGCATCTCTCCTGTAAGCCCTCTTTAGGTACTGGAAGGCCATTGCAAGGTGTCCCCAGAGCCTCCTCTTCTCCAGGCTGAACAGCCCCAACTCTTTCAGCCTGTCCTTATAGGAGAGGTGCTCCAGCCCTCTGATCATCTTCGTGTCCCTCCTCTGGGCCTCTTCAAACAGGTCCATGTCCTTCCTGTGCTGAGAAACCACAAGAGAGAAAAGAAAAGGTACACTTGAAAATGGAGAATGGTGAAGTTAAGATAATCAGTTCCACCAATATGAGTATGTGATTGGGCATTAGGAATGAAACTCATGAGCCACAAGATACAGTGGTCAGCATCTCACTGCTTAAATTTTAGTCCCTTGTTTTGGGAAGGAAGTCAATAAATTTAAGATATGGCATGAAAGAAGATAGCTTGATGCTGGAGAAATACATTCAAAAAAGGCAGCACTCTGTTTATAACTCTGTCCAAATCAGTAAAGAGGACATAGTAAACCAATAGGTGTGTTTGGAAATCCACCTAATTTCCAAAGCCAAAGGGTTCCTTTGCAGCCCTGAATAAGGTAATAATTTGAGATTTAAATCTATGATCCCTTTCAGTTTAGGTAGCAAAATCATCTGTAATGATGAAGATGAATAATAGCTATATTAGAAAATGGATGCGGTGGAATTGTTAATGATGTCCACTTGCTTGGAAGAAAACTAAAAATTAGAGAAGTGGTCAGGATAAGGACACATCTGCATATTGCACATCTGGATCTCATCCCAGTGTGATTTCAGGATGTGTTTGTCTTTCATCAACACACTGTGTTAACTATGGTCATTTCAGGGCTATTATGTAAACTATGTAGGTGGATTTTTCCTGAATTGGATTCAAGATAATTCATGTCGCAATTCTGCTTTATGAAAGTTGGTGTTGAAGCTAATAAATTTCTTTCATCACTTTTTGATATTATGCTGAAGATCCAGACTATTCTAATTTAATATAAATTTTCTTTCCAAACAGGCAGAAGTTCTTATTTTCCTTCCTGAGGCTGATATGTACAAAGAATTGCTAAGTATGTTCTCATTCTGCAAGTAGAATGAGGTAATAAATGTTTCATGGAGGAAAAAAGGACAGCTTGACCAAACCACTTTTTGTTTTGTTATATTTTAATGGATGTAAATGTAGAGAATGCTTTTAAGGAAAGTGTTCTGTAATGTTGTGTTTTTTATGTCACAAGTTCATCGCTTGATTCTTTTCTACCAGTTTTGTGTCTGGATAGTACAATGGAGTGACAGTGATGCTTTCTGGTAATAAAAATGGAGAATTAGGCCATGAAAATTTATTTATTCTTTATTGTAAATATTTTAAAGGCTCAACGACATGTTTAAGACCTTTCCTGTGTTGATACATTTGATAATTGCAGCTGTTCCTAAAGGATATAATAAGAAAGATGCCTTAAACATAGACACATCCTATGAGTAATTGCGACAAAATATAAATATTTAAATTGTGTACGGTGCTCCTGTGAATGCATCTATACCCATCCAAAAAATATATATGTCTGTATATCTCTGTGTCAAACATAAAAGTGTGTATGGATTGCCTTAAAACAGAAATGAGACCACAAAGACTTTTTTTTTTTTTTTGAGTAAAAAAAAGCTATTTGTCTTCTGCAGGTTTTTGAATAATCTTGTCTTGGAACCTTTCTCAACAGGCAGAGGGGCTGAAACTGCCCACATCTGTCACTTTCTATCCTCTATTCTTGTTATGATAGGCCAGCACCCATTAAGAAAAGGACCTGCAGATTCCCTCATACCAATTCCTAGAGTACATAATACGTGCCATAAATTTTATGATATAAAAGCACTATCATCCTGGGTTTTAATGCAGTCTTAACACTCCAGTCACTCTGACTTGAGAAGGAAGAAGGGAAATAGCACCTTTTCAAATAAGGATGATGTTTTAGAGCCTCAAGGATATCACATGATGTCAGAGGAGATCAGGGGAAAGTATATTGTACGGTAACATAGTTAGCCTGTTTTAGAAGGCAACATCCCTTGAAAGGGTGAAAGAAAGCCGCAGTACTCCTCCTGGCTGGGGATGACTGTGTCTTAGGTACATTTAGGAATTTCTTCTTGAAATCAAATCAATTCCTCTCCACAAAATTTTTCAGTCTTGAGAATAAATGCTGCTTTTTAAAAATATAAAGCTGTTGAAAGCCTGGTGACTAACATGTGTTAGAGCATAATTTTAACAGTGGGTTGTCGGTGGTGTTAATTCTCTCGACAAAGCAAAAAAAAAAAGGAAAAGAAAAAAGATTATGTTCTGCACAGCTTTTGCTACTGTGAAAGTATTTTTTATGGAAATGACTCAAACACAAATTAGGTGGTGACAAAAATCTCAGGTAGCTGGTGTATTAGATACATGGGGGTATATGTATGCTTTAAAGATAAGCAATATTAAATGAGTTTTGCAATCAAATCTGCTTTTCTCTTTGTTTACTTTTACTCTTTCACTGAGTTTTAAATATTTTTCTGAGTGCTTGGGCACATTAGAAATATGGGGGGTTTGCTGTAGTGCCTGCATCATGATTCAGAGGCACCTGCCTGATGATTCGCCTTGCAGAGCAATTAGATTTCAAGTTAGAGTTTGTTAGAAATTAAATCAGGCTGTTTGTGTGATGTAAATGCAGTGAAACTTGACAATAACTTGATATATTCCATTTGGTATATTCCAATTCCTAAGTCTCATACAAATACATGAATTGCGATTTTTCTTAGATGATATTAATTTATCTTATCTTTGACTTAACATATCTGCTTATAATCCAGTAGACTTTTTTTAGAGGTTTTTACTCATCCAATATGTCAAGTCTGATTTTTATACGTTGCTAGGTATTTTAATTTAAGAAATTTGTTAACTGAACTTCAGATAGTCCTCAGAGCCAGTAAATGTATTATTTTGCTTTGTAAACTGTTGTAGCTAAAATTTGAAGAATAATTTTTGCAGTAGTTGTTATAAACTACATACCTGCGTGTCACTGTAGTGTTATATGTCAAAGTCTATGCTATATAGATATAATTTCTATTATGGACAAGACAAACTATCTGACAATTTGTAATTTGATTCCTACTTTTGGAAAGTTATATGAATTCCTAGCTTTCTTCTAAAATACAGTGTTTTAAACCCAGTAGTTCTCATGAAAGATGTGATGTTGTTTAAAAGTGCAGTCAATGCAGATGTTCCACTCTGTCAAAATAAAAATTATTATCGGGTCATTGAAAGCCAGGCATTTGTCTCACTTTCAGATCAATGATAACACCACTTCCCTAAATTTTCAGCACAGGTAGAACAACTAGAATATTAATTATATCCTTGTCTTGTCTCACAAGAAAAAAAAAAAAAAAATCTTTTCTCATATGGTAGTTCTGCTAGAGACTCTGAAGGTGATGCTGACAAAGGTTTATCTGAAGTGATCTCTGTTCCTCTAAGCACTGATGTTTACAATGGTTTGAGTAAGGTTTTTGGTAGTCAGCTCTCATTTTACCTTGTTCAAGGTCGGCAGCAGGAAATTAGATATCTTCTCATTACAGAAGCATCAAGTAGCATGATAAAGTCTCATATTAGTTTGATTATTATAAAATAACAGTAAGTTTTATGGTCAATTTGCTCAAAAATACATAGTCCTTTGAATCATGATGCTTAAGATCTTACCAAGATAGCCACAGTTGAACTAAAGAGCATTACAGAATTATTGGGCTATTTTTATAACTGTCATAAAAATATTGTCATGAAATAAAATAATAAAACAAAAAAAATATTTTCATAAATTATTTTCTGAGTTTTTTGGATTCCCTTGCTACAACTGATAGTGAAATGTTGCTAACTGCTTTAAACTAAGTCAGAAACCCTCCTGTCATAGTCCTAAATCAATGGAATTGATAAAAAAGAAATACACAATTCTGAATTAAGATCTTGACTGTGAGAAACGGGTTCACTTTTTGATTTAGTCCTTACGTCACATTACCTATCATGTTATCAAAGTCTATAATATTGAATTCTCCTCCTAGAAAACACTGAAATACATTATAATGCAAAGCCACAGGTATTTTTTAGTTGCTGTAGTAAGGGTTAAAGTAAATGTTTATGGTGAATGTTTTCAAGATCGGGGTCGTAAAGTCAGACATTTAAATCTGCACTGCAAAATAAAAGCAGGCATTTTGTAGTGTTTTTATTAAATTAAGACTTGTTCTCTCAAAGCCCTTCTACAAAAACCAAACACGCAGACTTGAACATACAATTGATGTGCATGCTTTTATGCTTTTCTCCCAAACCCTTGAACCTTGTACTTCTTACCGTACAGGGGACCAACTTCACTGGAAGCAACGGACAGTTCTCCATAGTTAGATTAGTTGGTAGCCTTACAGTAGATGTAGCTGGTGAGATCTGGAGCTGGTTCCTCACTTCATGAATGAACACTTAATTTTCATGCAATTCTTTTGAGTGCCATTATCTTCAGTAGTTACAAAGGGCGTGTATGGCTACTTTGCTTTTGTTGGGTCCTTTGGAGAATGTAGGTATCATTTTTTTTATTTTCTGCAAGTAGATGCTGAACTGCTTTGATTGGACTGGTTCTGGGCATGCATAGAAGACCCATGGGTATCTTGTAAACTTCCACACTGAACTAGGAAACCTCTGCTACTCACATACTGCACTGATGTTTTACATTTTAGTTTGGGATTTTGTTATGGTCCAAATAACTCCTAGTTTATGTAATTTTGTATCTTCTGTTCACTAACAGTATGATTCAATATGAAATGTTTTCTGTTTCTGCCAGGCCTCAATTTCAAAAATAGATTTCTTAAAAAGAGATTTTATTTAAAAAGAAACATCATCTAAAATCCATCTTATATCCCCAGAAATACATAACAGCATAACTGAAATTTTGGATTTTTACTATGCAGGATTATTTTATTACTTCCCATATGACATTGCCATAGATAGCGTAGTTACTGAAACATGACCATATACAAATCTAAACAAGAGTCCAGTACGGGCACAAACTTGAACATAGAAAGTTCCATCTAAACATGAGGAGAAACTTCTTTACTTTGAGGGTGGCAGAGCACTGGCACAGGCTGCCCAGAGAGGTGGTGGAGTCTCCGTCTCTGGAGACATTCAAAACCCGCCTGGACGCGTTCCTGTGCAACCTGCTCTAGGTGAACCTGCTTTGTCGGGCAGGCTGGTCTAGATGATCTCCAGAGGTCCCTTCCAACCCTTACCATTCTGTGATTCTGTGAGTCTATGCAAAAAGTGAGCTGATGTGAGGTATAGGAGCCATGCATAATGATACTAGTGTACAAATTTCTTTAGCTGACAAGTGCCAAATATTGAGTTATATACATCGATTTCAGGTAACAAAATGGGTTAATTGATGAAAGAAAATAGACACTTCCTCTTTGTCCACATTCCAGTTCTTTATCATGAACAGATATCAAACAGGCAGAAGTTCTAGTTTATTTTCAGTGCTAAACTGCAATTGCTGTGTTAGGCTAATTGCAGTACTACTTGTACGAATACATAAACTTTCCCATCTGAATAGATTTCAGGTCTAACTGAAAAACTGCTTCCACTAGGCCATCAGAATAAAATGTGAAAAAAGAAAAGCTCATGATTAATGAACTGAGTTCAATGTTTTTAATTGAGTGGAAGCAAGTCTGTCACAATGAAAATGCTTGCTATTATATGCCATGGTGAAACCGTATCTTAAACTTGTGTTTATATGTTAAGGGTTAAATTCTCACTCCCACACCTTTATGCTCCTTAGAAGAGCCTGGAGTGAAGCCTTGAAATAAGCTAAAAGAAATTCCCTCCGGGCAGCATCCTTTCCAGAAAACAACTGGAGAGCTAGTACTTGCTAAATCCCCCGTCTCCAAACCTTGACACAGGGGTGAAGATGCAGCATATAGTTTGACAGAGAAATTGATTGGCATGATGGGAGCTCAAAGAAACAGCTTTACGTTTAACAGAAATGCCCTGTCCCTCTTTGTCCCCTCTGTCCAAAGTACACGAGAGCAACCAGGTTTAAAGAGAAACAGTGGCCTTAATTCCTCACTCTCCTTGCAACGACTTTTGTGCTGCACTACTCCATCTCCACAGGATCTCTGCAGGGGGAAGGACAAGTGAGTTTTTATTCTTCCCTAACTACACTGGAGGAAAACATGCCAGCATGGAGGGTTGCCCCCCTCCCTGTACCAGCCTGTGTCTGGAGCTTTGGATGTTGAATTGGGAGCACATTTCAATACATGATTGTTGTTCATCTTTCTTCAAATGCTTGATCTGGGACATGAGGAATCACAGTTCAACCTTTACAAAGGCTAGATAGCCTATAAGTGGGGATGGAGAAAGGGATAGTACGTAGCAGTAGTGGTTGCATACAGTGCTCCCAGGGTCAGGAACTCACTCTTGGAGGAAGGCAAGCTTCTTCTGGCCAAGCATGTAGTTCTCTGTGAGAAGCCAATGTCACGGACTAATTTTTTTGTAGTACATATTTGAAAAGACATTGTTTCTGAATTGAAAAGCTCTTGTTAGCTATCATATTACATAGGCAATATATTTTTGTTGCCAGAATCTTGGAGAGAATAATTTTCTCTTCCTTGAGGGAAGAAAGGAAAAAAGAGCAACATTTTAAAGCCAAGTCACGCTAATTAATTTGTCACATTTTATTAATGTTTTCTTGTCCTCAAACAGGCTAATCTGAGCTTGACTGTGGAATGTAGCTTTAAGTTGGTAGGCTTGAAACCTGGTTGAACTACCAAATAACAAATCCAGCCCTTTATACCACAAATAATGCCAGAAAGCTGATTTAGTGTTTCTGCAGTAGACTTGCATTAGGAAACATCTAACTAAGATAGGTTCTACGATCCATCATTTCTTGACAAAGCTATCACTGGACTCAGACATCACTGAAATTTATTTTTTTTTAAATACATTACCTGTATGCTATCACTTTCATAATGTTGTATCATAATAGATGGAAAAAAGAAAGTCGTTGTAATGGTGGTGTTATTGGTTCTGAAGCTGAGACGAGGCATAGCATTACTCCCTTCAGGAACTTCTAAGGGTTTTGAGAGATGATTCTTGATTTTTAAAAGTCCTGCCCCCATTGTATTTCAGAAATGAAGTGTGAACAAGCTTGTTTGAGCACAAACAGAACATGTTTATGTATAAACAGAACATGTTTATATCTCAAGAGGGATCTGAGGGATCTGTAGTACTGTACTCAAACCTGAAGAGGTCCAAACATTTTCTCAGAAAATCTTTACATGTGATCACAGGAAACAAAAAAAATATCATGATGCTTAAGGAAACTGCCCACAAAGCAGCAAACTTTTTTCCCCCCTGGGAATACAGGATAATCCCCATTGCATTCAAGAAAATGTAGCAGATGGTAACCTTAACTTAAACAAAATTAATGCAAGAACAGACTCACATAGATAATTGTAAGATAATTTTTGGATGGCTAAATCAACCTAGTATTTCTCCCTTTATGATGTGATAGCAAATATTTGAAATTTTTTTACATACATAACACCTTCTTTTGTAATTTTTTTTAGTAACAGACTTGTCCATTTTTAGTTACTGTGCATAACCTTTCTTTTTCTGCTACTAGTAGAAGAAAAACATTGGGATTTGCATCCTATTGCATTTTCCAGAAGATTTAATTAACTAATTTATTAACCCATACTACACTGACGTGAGCTAAAATCAGCCCAGGAGCTCAGGTAGCCAAGGAGCAATGTAAAACTTTCTAAGCATGAAGGAAATAAGCTGTCAAGTTGTCACATCCCACTCTCAGGAAAAAGGGAGGGTAAGTGACTCAAATTTGTAAATCCACAATGGCGCAGACTAAGGTGAGATAAATCTCAAGGTCCATATACAAACATTCATTAGTTTCCCAAAATGATTAGTATAGGTCTTAACAAGTTAATGATAATTAGTTAGGTATATAACAAGTTATTGCAAGTGAAGAGGTATGCATTCTGTTAGTTAACAACAGGTATATGGCAACTTACGGCAAGTGGTACTTAAGGTTGTTACTTAACAACTCTAACTGTTACTTAACAAGTCTGAGAGAAAAGGGAAACTGAGGGATAGAGAAAGGAAAAGACAGAGAAAAAGACAGAGATGAAGAGATCACCGGTCCTGGTCTTTTTGAGGGAATATTCCCAGGCATATTCTTCTTCTTTCTTGGAAAAATCTTCCCAGGTACGGTTTTCTTTCTTGGGAAAAATCTTCCCAGGCACGATCTTCTTTTGTTTCTCTCTCTAGGGGCACCTACTTTCCCCTTTTATGTTTGCTGAATTAGCACTGTCCACCTTGTCTCAGGTTTCTCCCTTCTCCCAGGTGACATGTAGCATAATTTGGGTGGAGAGACGAGTGCCATAATCATACATGTTTAGCATCATCTCTATAATCTTCATTAGCATATGCAGGGTGTGCGCTTTCATATGCATTTCGCAGGTAATGAAGCAAAGGTCACTCATCAGACACAATGGCCTCAAGAACCGAGAACTAGCAAACTCACCACAGGAGTGGCAGAACTATCGTGTCTTCACAAGACAGTCCTCCCACGCTTTCAGGTGCCTGAAGTGTTAGCCTTATCAGTTCTTTGAAAGCCACGCCTGCATTATGTATTTCCTTGTGAGTGTTTGAGGCATTCCATTGAAGGCTTGGAGGGCCTTCTGCCCCTCCTCAGGGAATTTACAGGCCGTCTCTTCCACAAGTAGACTGAAAGCTATGTAAAGGAGGAATGTCTTGTGTATGATGAAATCTGTGTCCGTCACATGATTGTCATGATACCATTCAATATCTGTCTGCACTGTGAATTAGCCGAGGATTAGCATTTCATTATGACTCTTCATGGAGTACAAAGAAATGTCAGAGGAAGGAAATTTAATGTGGAATTTATCTAGGCAAGCATTAACCCTGTCATTGTGGGATTCAACCAATGATGGGTATGCACATCTGTGGCACAGATCCCACTAACGACATATAGCAAGAGAGCTAGAAGCTCTCTCACTGAAGAGCGAGGAAATGTCTTAAATTACGATTATGTCTGTGCGGTGATGTCAGTTTGGTTTTGAATCCGAACTTGAATTCAAAACTCTTCATTGTTCATGTGTTGATTTGTACTGCGGTCTGATGCTGAACAAACCATCTTGATCCCAGATGAGGAAACTCAGATCTGAGGCAGGGGGAGGAGCTGAGTCTTGTTTTTCATTTTCTTCTAAAGAGAATGGATGTGAATCCAGGTCTTATTCTTAGATTCTGAGATTATTTTTCCAGACTCATAGATTTACTGAGCTTAATAAACTTTAGATAAGATCCTGTGTACAGTTCTCAAGCTCATTTCATGTGATACATGACACTGTAACCCTTCCTTTGCTGAGTTACTTTTGTCTATACATTTGTCCTATAATCTTTCTAGGGACCAAGATTAGGCTAATTGGCCTATGGTTACCTGGATCCTCCTCCTTGCTGGTTTGTTGGGTTTTTTTTTAAATGTGTGTGGGTTTTGCCTTTTTTCAGTCATCAGGAACATTTCTCAATAACTATGGCCTTTTGAACATAGAGAACAATCCTGTAATATTGTCTGGCTCTCTCAGAATAGCCTTATGCTCCCCATGTCATCACACTGGCTTGTGTATGTCCAACTTGTTTTGGTTATTTCTAACTCAGTCTCCCTCTGCCGTGGGTAATGGTTTCACTACCACAGACTGCTGCCAGGCTGAGGGGCCTGGTAAGCCTGAGAGCAGACCTCGTCAGTAAAACTGAGACAGAAGTGGCTCTAAGTCTTTTCTGCATCATTTGTCACTAGATCCTTTGCCTATTGGAAAGTGAGACTGCATTTTTCTCTGTCTTCCTTTTGCTGCCTGTGTACTTACAGAAATCCTGCTTGTTGCCTTTCACACTCTTCTAGTTTCAACTCAAGTTTCAACTTCTGGCTTTCATTTCAAACCTGTATGCTTGAGCAATGTCTCTGTATTTCCCCCAGGTATCCACTTTACATTTCCACCTTCTGTGTACTTCGTTTTTTGCATTTGAGCTCAGTCGGTTCATCTACGCTGGCCATCTCACATGATTACTAGACTGTCTGCACATTAGAAAGGACTGTTGTCCTTGAAGATCAGCTAGCTCTCCTGGGCTATATAGGGCAGTATTCCACATGTCCGCACCAATCAGACTCCTGAAGAATCTGAAAACTGATATTTTTAAAGTTTGAATTTGTAATTCTGATATTCATCTCACTTTTGTTTTTTCTAAAGAAGTCTTCATGAGACTTAAGAGGGCTTGTTGATAAGGTGATCTGTAGCAGATGCCCACCATGACATAACACATGTTGGTCTGTCCTTGACCAGCTTGCTTTTTGCTCCAAGGTAAAGTTCCATGCATATTAACTGCTCCGTTGCACAAAGTTGAAACCCTCCTGCTTGCCTTCCTGTCCCATCCTTGCTAAAGAGCCTGTATCCATCTGTTACAGCACTCCGTTATGAGTCATACCCCATTACGTATCTGTGATCCTAATGAGACCACAGCTCTGGAAGTATTCATAAACAGTTTCTAATTTCTCCAGTTTGTGCAGACACTTGAGATGACTTCCATAGGGGTAATGAGACTGCCTCCATCATCATGGATTCCTCTGAGTCACTCCTCATTTCTCCTCAGGCCTCCACTTCTCTTCAGGTATTGTCAGTATTCCTCACCAGCTTCGTCTAAAGCCCACCTCACTGAATTAACAAAACACTTTGCAAAGATGTCCTTCCCTTGCTTTGTCAGATGGCTCTATCTCTCCTCAGGCAGTCCTTATTCCTTAAAGAGAGTCCTGTGGTCAGAAACAACAGAGCCAAACGCCGAGCATATTTGAGATTAGAGGTCATTCGTTTACTCTAGCTACTTTGTTTTCCTGGTACTTTTAATGGATCCGGGTGCTCATGGGGTAGGTTCTAATACTTAGCAAACAAGTAAAACTACTGATTAGTTGCAAATATGTTACAGAAACCAGTGAAAATGCTGTAGCTCATTTCATTGTGACCATGATTTCTCCCTGAAATTCCGAATTGTTGAATTTTGTTAATATACCCTAGCTACCCATTCTAAAGAAAAGCCTATGTGTTTGGAATCTCAACTGAATTTTTTTTTTAATTTTTTTTTTTTTCCAAGGTAAGTGCTTTACTGGTTTTCTAACTTTGAAAGGGTAAATAATGGAAACACTGCCTGATAGTCTATTTTAGAATCACACCATTTAATCAATGCATCGCAGTCAATGTCTATACTGCATTTAGGAAGCATGATGGGCTTATCTGAAATAATGTAACCAGCTAGCGTAGCAATAGAGTGGAGATGGCACAACACCAACTTCTGACAGGCCATAAAGCCGTGCGTTGGACTGTAGGTATGCATTAGGTATGAAACCTATGCTGACATCCATTCCACTGCATATTCATTGTTCCTCAGTGCTTTCCAAACTTGCTCTAGTCAAGCTAATTCAGGTTGACAAATGAACTATTTTTGTTTCTCCCAAACGGGTTCTCAAGGTAGCACTACTTTCATCTTAGAAGAGAAAGAAAGACTTTATGCATCTATGAAATTGGAGGTTAGGGTTCTGAATTCGGCGTAGGCTGGCAGTCTCTGTCTTGCAGAAGTAAGACACCAGTTTGGTCTCTGTGCAAGAAAGCTTCTCTGTGTAAGAAAACTCACCTGCAATTGTGAGCCAGCAAACCCCATCTCTTGCTAGGGGAACTGTTGTCTCCTAAGGAGTTTAAAATTTGGTGAATGCTAAGACAATATTGCTCCTGACTGAAAATCTGTGGTTCTATAAATGTCAGCAACTCCCAAGCCATGCTGCTACCTCGTGTCTTCTCTGTAGTGCCCACTGACAGCACAAGAGGCAAGGGGTGCAAGTTAAAAGACAGGGAATTCTACCTGAACATCAGAAAACATGTGTTTTACTGTGGGGGTGGTTAAACACCAGAATAAATTGCCCAGAAAGGTTGCAGAGTTCCTGTCTCTCGTGATATTCAAAGCCCAACTGTACATGGCCTTGAGTCACCTGCTGTAGCCAACTCTGCTTTGAGCTGGTGGGTTCAACTAGACAATGTCCAGAGGCCCCTCCCAACTTCAATTATTCTGTGATAGTCATTAATATAAACTGATAACTCTTATTTATACAAGATGGTGAATCTTCCTGAGTTCTTGCAAGCATTCCAGGCATTTGACTTAAGAAGTGTAATGAGAATTTTAGGAGGCATCGCTAAATGAAATGTAGTGACACATCCCACTCCACTTAGCACACTGATTGTAAGGAAGATCTGTCCCGTCTTTCCCTAAATGCATTGATGAAACAACAAGTCAGAATTTAAGTACATTTATCAGATAGTTGTGGTTGTGTTTGCCCTATTTATTAGCGCTGGATTAAGGTCAAAAGTGGAAATGATTAATAAGGACAATCTAAGAGTCATAAATGATTTTATGATGTCATTGACATTCTTGGTATTTGAGAGATGAGCATCACTGTCAGTTTGCAAAATACTTTTGTTATTAAGACACATTTCTTTTGTGACATTTCCATCATGAAAACCCCATGGACCATTTAAAAAAGCAACAGTATTATGCTTATGTTTTTCTTGACCCATATTTTCTTAAACTCCTGCTTTATCTGATGACTTCTATTACTCTATTCCAGCATTTCTGAGGAAAACATTCCTGTGTAGGAGGAAAGAATAATCTTCCCTTGAAGTATTCTCCCACTTCCTTTTTTACATCAGCATGTTTGTATTTTAAACAGTTCATGAAACGTAATGATTGAAAAAATTGATTCTATTTTTATATTATTTCTCTTTTTGTATTGACTACAATAGCAATATTGTTCTCCTGCCTGAAGTCAGTTCTTTTGGAGTCTTTGCATTACACAAGACTAGCAACTTTGTCATGTCCATTTATACTTACCTTCAGCCAACTTAGAACATTGGCTTTATCTTCTTCTTCATCATCATTATATTTCAAATCAATGTATAGTCATGAATTATTACTATCGTTCTTCACCTCATCCTTCCCTTTTTCGATATAAGGTACTGTAGAAATAAAAACGATACCACTATAAAAATATAAATTGAATAGACAAGACAAACAGTATGTCAGAGAAAGGGATATAATATACAACAGAGCAAGTATATTAATAGTTTGTTAGAGTCATTGTAGCACCATCATTTTCCCTCCTGATCCCCACTGAGTGTGTGTGGAGGTGGTTGCTCAGTTTCTATTGCCTATAATAAAATGGAAAAGCCAATAATAATTCTTCGGGGAGGGGAGGGAATTACTGAGTGATGGTGGTCATTTGGAAAAGGGAATAAAGGAGAGGAAGTAAGGAGATAAACATTGTAACATCTGTAAAGTGGCTGAAGTGAAGATTATGAAAAAGGCCAGGGAAGAGAGCTGAGGGTCAGTAACAAAAGTAGGGGAAAAAATGGTCAGAATTGTACTGCAGAAAGCAGTCTGACACCACTAATTTCTGATATTCTTGGCTGAAATGACTTCTTGTTTTTGTTTCTGTAAGCCTGCAATTTTTTGGCATTGATCCAGTACAAGTAAAGCCAATGATGATTCTGTTGAATCCTCAGTCTGTTTTGTGTTTGGTTTTGTTTTCTGTTCTCTTTGGGTGTTTTTCATCTCCTTTTCTATCATTGTTGAAATGTGGTTCCTTCTGGTTTGCCAGTGCAGATAAGTTATCACTGTATATTGTCTTCTGGCTTAGTGGGAAAGTAGATTTTGGCAAGTTAACATGGGAGTTTTGTTAAAACACTCGGAGTCATTAGGTCATCTCACCAAAATCCACTGGCTGTGTTGCAATGTTGAATAACTGTGTAGTCTTATACAAACAGGAGCAAATGCTTATAAAATTGTTAAAAATTCATTTAGGCAATGAATTAGAAGAGCCCTCATATCCCTCAGATTGCCTTTCCAATAGCATTTAAAACCCAAGAATACTCATAGAAATTTCACTCGGCTGCCTTTACAGTCAAACTTGTCAGTTATGGCAAGAGTTACAGATGGCAGTGACGTGATAATGGAACAGGGTCTCTTATGAAGCTGATCCCTTTAAGTTTACAGTCCTCTGAAGAACTGCATTGCTATTTGTTAGAAGCATATTGGGAAGACTTTATTTTACATCGTTATATTACTGGTTTCTGAAACAAGTCACAAAGTCCACCGGGTCAGTTCAGATATTCCCTTGTCATACAGCTCCCCAAGAATGAAACTACCTGAAATCAAATACCTGTCATTATGAAATCAGTATTTATTCATGGAGAGAAGATAACCAAGGAGCATTGGACACTTAAATCGCACAAACTGAAGAAGTTGCCTTTAAGGACCTCAGATTCTCTGGGAAAATCAGGGCCCAAAGCAGAGCACATGCCTGCAGAAGGGGGATCTTGTCTGCACAACACTTGTTTAAACTGAAGTAAGTGGACAAAACCTGCTCATTGCAGAGGGGTTGGACTAAATGACCTTTAAAAGTCCCTTCCAACCCAAACTATTCTATAATTCTATGATACTATGATTCTACAGTGGTCTTCAAAGTGTGCCTTCCTCCTCTTCGATATAGGGAATATAGTAGTTTAGTGATTTCTCCCTGTGTGCCTGATACTGCATTTTAAGTTAGTTGCCTATCAGTACCCTTATTTAAAAGAAGAAATAATTGCTTGTAATTCCCATAGTATAACTTAAAGTAATTATTGGTAAAAATGCCTCTTAAATGATGAGTCTTCTTTTTTTTTGCACTGCAAGACTTATGTTGCTACGTAAGTTAAGCTATCTCTTCAGGTGAAATAGTTAGGCCAATAAAATGATGTGAGAGTCCTCAAATAATTCAAATTGGAAACAACTTTTGGAGTTATCCTGGTTCCCATCTCAAAACAGCGCTAACTTTAAAATTACACTTGGATTCTCAGAGCCTTGTCTAGTCAAATTTTAAATATCTCCAAAGAGAGAGGTCCTTAGCATCCCAGGGCAACCTGTTTCAATATTTGACAACTCTTATTGTGAAAACTTCTGTTTTATATTGAGATTTCTTTGGCTGCAATTCATGCTTGTTTGTCCCTTGTCCTTTTGCTGTGCGCCTCTGGGCGGTGTCTGTTTCTTCTCAATAACTACACGTTAGGTAGCTGAAGACAGTCACAGTTGATTTATGTGTCATCTAAGAATCTGATTCACTATTCTTGCTGAAGATGGGAGATTTTAAAAAAAATCTATACTTAACAATCAAGCGTGGGCATACTTGGTCAATCCTAAGGTAACGAGACTAGAAAACTTTATTTACAGCTCTCACAGACCAAAGGAAAAAAGACATAAATGGATCTCAGGCTTGGTTCAGAAATGTTACATATTTTGCCTTTCCTTTCTTTTCTCTAATTCTTATCTTCTTTCCCTGACTAGCTTTTTGAGACGAGGAATATGAGCAATTAAGTACCAAAGTGAAATTTAAGTCAGAAGCAAACAAATAGCTGTATTAGCAGAAACAAAGTGAAATTTTTGAAACATTCACTGAATTGCAGGAAAATATAGTGTAACCAGAACTGATGCCTCTAAATTGCAGTGTTTAGAATTGGATGAAATACAGCCTTCAGCATTTTTCATATTATGTACCTACTGACCTATGGATGACATATCTATTTATTTCCATTGGAAATTGTCATGGACACTAGAAGTGAACAAGGCAGTGATGTAGAGACAACCTACTATACTCTGACAACGAAGTCAGAAATGCCTGCAATTGCAAGAAGCATCAGTTTAGCTTAGGTGACTGCATTTTCCTGTAGATTAATAAAGGGTGCAACCTTAACAAAGGTTGTGAGACACAGCAACCAATTAGAATTTAGCACAAAACCACAGCTAAATTGTCAGTATAGTACTGCACTGTGCTACACTGAAGAAAACACTGGGGTTGTTCTGTAAATGAGGCATTTTTTTCATCTCTTATTTATTGTTTACGAACAATGTTTTCCGACCGGAAAAGCCTCCAAGATTTTTATAATGTCCTGGTTGTATATTCCTTCCTGTAATGGGTAAACTGGCAATGATATAAGCATCAGCAAAGGCAAGTTGCTAAATGAATATCAGTAGACATGGTTCTCTGCATATTATCACTGTACTTTGTGAATATAATTCATCCTTATAGTAAAATATTATCTCACAGCAAGAAATAGCGGGGCTGGAATGCCACTTACTAATCAGACTGTGGTGATTGCTCATACCAGCCTGAGCCTGTTTGTTTCACAGCAAAGACGACAAATCTTATATCATCTCTTTGGTAATTTTGTTTTATGATTGCAATTATATGTACTAGAGATTAACAGCATTAATATAAATAAAAGAAATAAGTTTAAACAAATCTATTCAATGGGAAGTTTAATTACTTAGCTGAATAAAAAAAAAAATGTTAACCTGCTAAATAGTGCTGTGAGCTAAGAACAATATAATTGCTCTTGGTATTTTCCCCCACTTGTTTTCCTAAGAACCATCAAGTAGCAAAATGTTTAAGTAATGTTGCACACGTGGCAACTTGTTACACACAATTTATTTTCTCTGAACATTTATAGACTTACCTATGTGAATTACAGGTAATCATGACAACTTCAAGCTCCTCCACTATGCAGAGTTCTCTAACAATGATGCTGAGGACAGTAGCTTAAATAGTGATATAGCAGTATTATGAGTGTTTAATTTTACATTAGCCATAATGCAAGCACACTCATGTTATCCTGTGGTAGGCTAACCCTGGTTGGCTGCCTGACACCTGTATGCTGCTCTGTCACTCCCCATCCTCAGCATGACAGGGGGAGAAAATAAAGATGAAAAAATTAGTGGATCAAGATAAGGACAGGGACATCACTCGCCAGTTACTGACACAGGCAAAACAGACTTGTCTTGGGGAAGATCACTTTAATTTATTGCCAATTAAAAAAATAGAGTAGGATAGAAACAAAGACAAAACTAAAAACACTCCCTACCTCATTTCTTCCCAAGCTTAGCTTCACTTTTTCATTTCCGACTCCTCTGCCTTCTCTCATCCCCAGGCAATGCAGAGGGGTGGGGAATGGGGGTTAAGGTCGGTTCATAATGCTTAATCTCTGCCACTCCTTCCTCCTCATGCTCTTCCCTTGCTCCAGTGTGGGGTCCCCCTCCCATGGCTGCAGTTCTTCAGGAACTGCTCTAGCATGGGTCCTTTCCACAGAGCGCAATCCTTCAGGAACACGACTGCTCCGCCTGGGTCCCCAACGGGCCACAGACTCTGCCAGAAAACCTGCTCAAGTGTGGGCTCCTCTCCATGGGGTGCAGCTTCCTTCAGGGCATGTCCACTTGCTCCACTCCGGATTCCTCTATGAGCTGCAAGCTGGATATCTGCTTCACTGTGGTCCTACAGAGGCTGCAGGGCGACAACTTCTATCAACAAGGTCTTCTCTCCATGGGCTGCAGGGGAACATCTGCTCTGGTGCCCGGAGCACCTCCTTCTCCTGCTTCTCTGACCATCATGTTTGCAGAGTTCTTTCTCTCACATTTTCTGTGATTCCTCTCACTCCCAGCTGCTGCACGGAGGTTTTTACCCTTTCTTAAATATGTTTTCACAGAGGTGCCACCTACATCGCCGATTGTCTCAGCTTTGGCCATCAGTGGGTCCATCTTGGAGACAGCTGGAACTGCTTCTGTCCAATACGTGGGCATCACCTGGCCTCTTCTCACAGAAACCACCCCTGCAGCTTTCTTCCCTGTCAAAATCGTGCCACATAAATCCGACACAAACCCTTAATGGTTTTTTTGAAGGACTGAAATATTAGTAGCTTACAACAATGTGCAATGATTGAAACCGTATGTTACAATCATGTGCAATGTGACCACAAGAATCCAAATACGTGGAGTAATAGTAAGCATGAGAACTTTCATTAAACACAGAGCAGATGATTTTTTTTTTCTCTAGTGAAATACACTGACAATAAAATGCACGAAAGTCATTCACACTGGCTTACCTATGGAGCTCAGAGATCCTTGAGCTAATCTCACTGAGCTGAAAAATCCATGTAGAAAAGTGAAGGGCCGTGTGGCTGCACCAGCTGGTGTCCACAAATGTCTGATCCACATTTACATGGCACCACATTGAAACAACCAAGGTTTGCCAGCTCTCCTTGCTTATGCTGAGCCAGTTTGGTGACAGCATAGCAGGATGGCTAATAGGGTGAATGTATCCAGGAGTGACTGAGAGTTAATGATGCAGCTGGGCAAGTGTGCCACATTTCATCCAAGCATACCCTGCCTTTTTGAGGGAAAATCACACTGCTCATAGAATCACAGAATCATAGAATCATAGAATTGTCTAAGTCGGAGGTGACTTTTAAGATCATCGAGTCCAACTGCAAACCTAGCACTGCCAAGTCCACCACTAAACCATGTCCCTAAATGTCTTTTAAATACCTCCAGGGATGGTGATTCAACCACTTCCCTGGGCAGCCTGTTCCGATTCTTGATAACCCTTTCAGTGAATAAATTTTTCCTAATGTCTAATCCAGTCCTCCTATGGTGCGACTTGAGGCTGTTTCCTCTCATGCTATCACTTGTTACTTGCAATGCTGCCTTTTGAACCGGCGGTGTGCTGAACTTGCCTGTCAGGGTGACTTTTTTAAGTTGTGCTGCCTACTTCTAAAAAATACTTGAGTTGTGCACTATCTTCACATACTTTTTGGAATTACAAGATTTTATTGATTTAGATGAGAAAAAAGTCAGATTGTACCCTTGATTATTTCATTTGTTGAATATCAAATTAATTTCTTTTTGTGATCTTTCCATAGCTTCGGATCTCAGAGCGAGTTTTCACATTCAGTAATACAGTAGCCTGCATCACATTGCTCATGTTTCTTTGATGATTTTTTTCAGAGTAACAGGATGATCTGTCAGATATGTACACACTCTGTCTACTGTCGTTCTTGTTTGCGTCAGGATTTCAGGTTTATCCCCCCGTACCTCAAACTATCATGTTAACGTGAGCATCCTGGAGCACAGCTCTGTGACAAGAGGTAAATTTAAAAGCAAATTCTCTAACTAAATTCTGTAACCACGGGGTCACAAAATCTCCCTGCAGAGCTCTGTGTGGACTATATGGCGTTTTATTTTATTTTTTTTTTGGTAACGTTATGTCTGGTGAAAAGCTCCTCAGGCCTTTGACTGTACTTCACACAGCATTAAAAACAGTGTTGCTTCTGCCTTTCAGTGCAGATACTCTTGGGAATATACAAAGCAAAGATCTCAAAAAGATAATCTGTAGCAACATGTAACTTTGTTCTGGACATTGGATGTTCAGAAGGAAGATGTTATAAATAGATGAATTAGTCACACACATCTTTTCATTTCTTCATCATGTTACGGAATATTTCTACTTCCTTTAATAATCAGCTTTGGGGAGGATGAAAGCCTGCTTTAATGCAGCAGATGGAAGAACATCAGGGATGGTTTTAGGATACCTACCACCTTTGTAAACATTATTATTTGATCTAATTTAAGTCTTGTCACATTCACAGAAATTCCAAACCTAGTCTTTTCTTCCCTTTTCTTTACATCAAATAATACTGTTTACAGATAAAACTATATGCTTCACAGGTTGTGAAAGGATTGACAGAAAAAAAACCCACCACATTCTTTGTCAGCTACCTGCCTGTCTTTAAACATAACTCAGCAAACATGAGTTATAGTCTTTAAAAATAGTTGTAGCTTCTTGTAGAAAAAGGCTAGTAGGAAGAATGTGGCACCATTCACCCTGGAAAACAAATAGTCATGGAAAAGGCAGTGCTCCCATTTTCTCCTGGACAGATAAGTGATGCAATTCAGTTTAATGTGATCTCCAGGCACTGAAAACACCAAAAAAAACAACCAACCAAACAAAAAAACAACCAAACCAACTACCAACCACTAAAAAAACCCCTCAAATGAAACAACAACAAAAAACCACAAGAACCCCCCCACAACAGTATACAAACCATTTTGATTAATTTAGCATTTAAAGACTTATTCACTTTCAGCTGTAGTTATACTACATATCAACTGTTATTAACACCTCTGTGAAGAAAACACTGAGGAAGACCTGGGGCTCATTGCAGGAAAATCAACAATATTTTTCACTATTAAACCATTCAAGAGATAAGTTTCTTTTCAAGCACTCCATTGAAAATATCTAAACTTCAGAATTTCAAATTTTAGAATTTTTATCCAAAGCGATTCTGCAAGCATGACTGAGCTGAACGCAGTTAACAGAGGCAGCCAACAGATGAAGGAATTTCTGCAGCAGTTCTTGCAGAAGGGTACAAAGACAGGGCCAGCAACCCTTCTCAGAGCAACATGCACATCCTCAGCTATCGTGGTGACATGCCATAAGACATGATCCCCAGCAGCCACTGAGGCAACTGTTCCCGCGATGCTGGGGGCCCTGACCCAGTTGGAGCTTTAGAAGGAGGATGCAGGCCTGCAAGTCTCAGGCTGCAGGAAGCTGTGGGATCTTTCTCTGAGGCTAGGGAATATTCATCTCCTAGCCTGCAGGAGGTCTGCAGCTATTGAGGAGTTGTGCTGCTAAGTGAAAGAGCTGCAGGTTGAGGTCAGCAAACTGTGTAACATCAGAGAAGATGAGAAAGAGATCGACCAGTTCTTCTCTGAGACCCTGCTGCTTCCAGAACCCAAATCACCAACTGTTACAGAAAAGTCTGTGCCTGTCAGGTTGGAAAATGGAAATTCCTTTGATGACAAATGCTGGAAGCTGGTGGACTCAGACACCAGGAGGAAAGCTCCTGTTACAGACTGAAATCTGCAATTACACAGTAGATTGACTGCCTTGAGAGCTGATGAGGACCAATCCATGGTGTTGACCAATGAAGCGTTCAAGCTAGCTGTCCCTGAGCCACACATCAAGAGAAAACAACGAGTGACAGCAGTGGAAAACTCCCTGGAAAGCACAACAGAGGCCCCCATCTTCTGACCTGATCTGTCATCTAGTCAGGTTTAGTGCTGCCTATAGCTCACTTTCAGGAAGTTGTTGAGATGCTCTCAAGGTTTCTCTGGAACTCAGACTATTATCCCCTGCTGCTCTTTCCTGTGGTCAGTAATGGTACTAGCTGGGGAGACCTGGATAGTATCAAGCATGACTGCATGGTGCTGGACAAGGTGATCGAGGACATAAGGGACTAGGTAGCTTTCCCCTTGATCCTTTTAGTGAAGGGAAAGGGGCCCTCTTTGAAGATGGATGACTGTTTGGAGGATACCAAGATACCAAGTTCTGCACCTGGGAAAGAATAACCCTATGTCCCAGTATAGGCCAGGGGCTGATCAGATGGAAAATAGTTTTTCCAAGAAGGAATTTGGTGGCTTGGGGGACAGCAAGCTGACCACGAGACAGCAATGCGCTCTTGCAGCAAAGAAGGTTAACAGCATCCTGGGAATGCATTGGAATAGTATTACAAGCAGGTCAAGAGTGAAGATCCTTCCTCTCTACTCAGCACTGGTGAGGCCACACCTGGAGTGCTGTGTCAGTTCCAGTCTCCCCATTATAAAAAAGATAAGGAGTTACTGGAGCAAGTCCGGTGAAAGGATTACTAAAGAACTGGAGCATCTGTCATACAGGGAGAGGCAAAGAGAGCTTGTACTGTTCAGCCTGGAGCAGAGCAGGCTCAGGGTGATCTTATCAATGTGTATAAACACCTGATGGAAGGAAATAAAAAAAAGAAAGAGATGGACTCTTCTCACTGTCTCAGCAAACGGACATGAAGCATTGGACACAACTTAAATGTGGGAAACTACATCTAAATGTAAGAAAAAAACTTTTTTTACTGTTAAAAATGGTTAAAATGATGCATTTGTTAGAAATAAGTGAATAATATAAGGTTCACTGGGATCAGATTCTAGATGAGAACAGACCTATCAAGAGACAATTTAATGAAAAAGGCCTCAAAACCAGAAAAACGCCCTCTTTCAACAATTCCGTTTTGGTTCCTTTCTCCTCCCAGTGACACCAGTCTAAATCTGGAGGGAGAATACTGAAGCAAATTACATTATTTCATATTGATACTTGAGTAAGGCCGGTACTGACAGTGTTTGATTCTGACAGTTGCTTACTTGGTTGCAGAATGCAGAGCGTGGATTTGAAGACACTCCTGACCCCAGGAAGTCTAAGCAGAACTTTTCTAAGCAGAACTTTTATCCTTTCATCCTTTCACTCTATGTCACTTTGTGAAAAGAAGGAACTGAGGAAGTCAGGAGTGTTAAACGGAAACTCAGTCAGGAGTGTAAATACTGAAGTAATCCTTGGCATATGAAGGCAGTTCAGGGATGCAGAATTTCTTTTTATGCATTCTCACACAGTTCTTGTTCACACTGCCCATGCCTGCAAGCATTCCAGTGGGAAACTATCCAAGCATAAGGGCTACAAAGTCTAGCTCATCATATCTTATGAAACTCCCTTTGCATTTTGATTATTAGGACTTTATGTAGTCCACTAACATTTTTTTGAATATTTGTCAGTATTGATAGAAGGGATCACTAGTGGCACTTTCAACTTATTCAGCCCTGACTGATTTTAATAACCCTAAATAAAAAGTAGGTATGGTCTGTTTTTCCTACCTATACATATTGGACTGCCTACTCTGGCAGCATTCACAGCCAAGTATGAAAGACAATGGTGTATCAAGATGTAAGAAACCTTCCAGGAAAATAACAGATGCTGAGTCATTGACTCATCATTTACACACTGTATATGTGTCCCTTGTGGAAAAATACAATTCTTTGGCATGATTTCTCATTGTACTACCCTCAAGTTCCTAGATGAATTGCAGTGTTTCTTCCTGGGAGATTGCTCTACTGGACATTTGCACAGATTTACATTCACATTCTAGGATGAACTGCACCGTAACAGTGGAGCAAATTCATTCCATCAATGTTCAAAGAAGACAGTAGAGTTCTGATGCTAAAAGCTACAGGGTCTGTGATTACTACAGGCTGACTGTCAATGGAGCCCTTTGGTTCCTTGAAGGCTTCAAAAACTCCAACAGCATTCAACCATAAGTCAAATAATCAGTCGGTTTGCTCACACACATATATGAACTCAGCTTTAATTCACTTCACTTCTGTTGTCCTCAATGAAAATTCGTTTAGACTGCCAGCCAAACAACATGAAGTCAGTCCCTTCTAAGACTAGGAGAGGGCAAGTCAAAGAACAAGAAAATAAATAATCATTTGGGGAAAAATCAAATAGAGTAGGAAAGGTAAAAATGAAAAAAAAAAAATTAGAGCCATTGATAAACATGTCAGGGTAATAGTGAGTACAACAGAGGGAAGCATCCATCCTCTTCTGAGTCATAATGGGAAATATTAGCAGAACTTGGAAGCTGTAAAGCAGTGTCAGAATATTCCACTGAAGATGTCCCTCAGCAAAGCAGAGATGTCTTAGGAATTCTTTTCAGCTGAGGATGTTGATGAAATATCTGATAACACATTCCCTATTATTCATACAATTTCCCATTGTATTACAAACACACAGATACTGAATGGTACACGCGCATCATATCTATATATTTTTATAGGTATTTACACACACACTCACGTAGCGACTTTCAAATGAGAATTTATTACTGAATTTTAGTGGCAACTAGATGTCTAACTTCCTTAAGCTCCTTTGAATAAAATCTCATCTAGCATTATCATCTTGTCAAAATATAAAATAATTGTGATGTCTCTTGGCATAAAGCTTTTTATTATTATTTTATAATTATTTTGTTTTTCTTCCACAGAAAAAAAATATTAATATATTTAAGCAATAAAAAAAGTTCTGAGCAATTCACTGGTCCACTTAACTCTCAAAGTCTTTCTACAAGAAATGCGTAAAATGAAATTTATTTTCTAAAGCCAACAGTCAGTACATTTCCCCCCGTATTTCATTGTGTCATTACTTTAAATGAAAACTCATCTATTAATTCTGAAAGGCAAAACATAATGCATGCGACTTAATTTAAAATATAGAGTTGGAAGTCATTGCTACAGTGACACAGGACGGTGTACCTGAGATGGAGATACGTTCTTTTACTATTCATGACTAATCCTACCGCATGAGAACAGCTTTTTGCAGACGGTGTTTCTAATTTGTCATAACTTATGAGCAGCCTGACAAAGTAGCATGTGCGAGGGACTGGGGGATGGGCTTAATCATAAATCTCACAAGCATCTAGTCAATTATACTTTTTCAACTGGATTCTCTGTGTAGTTCATTGACAGGAGATTAACAGAATTTGCTGTTTACGCAGTAATTTTCTCTTATACGCCTGTACTGCAGCTGCTGTTAGAAGGATCCTTGAAGTCAGGTTGTGAAAGCTGTGTTATATGAAAGAACACTTTACAACTGAATGTTGTAAAGACTGTTTTTGTCAGACTGCATCGTGAGCTGCTAACTCACAGAACAGGTAGTTATCAATGACAGCAGTAAATGCATGGAGTAAAACGCATCATATGAGCAAGTGTTTAGCAGCTATTAGCAATATGACCAGTTTGCTACTACTGAAGAATCCAAACAAGTATTTGACACACCATTAATGAGAAAGAAAAATCTTTTTATACAATAACACTGTGTCATACATGCATTCTGGAATATGTTTGTTCTTTTTTTTTTTTTTTTAATCAAAGGCTGCAGGTCTTTCAATATTTTCTTGAATATACTGAATGTGTACTGAATATCGGCTGTGCAATTCTAGATGGGATTCCCTAGTTTTATATGCATATGTATTAAACTTAGATATCTGAAGTGAGGTGGTCACCTAAGGATCCCTCTGTTCTCAAGTGGCAAGGTAGAGATGCTTCCAAACAAGGATTCATTTAACTTGAATCCTTGCTTTCCTTAGGAAGAGTTAAAATGTGGTCTAGAGAGGATTTCTATCCATTAACTGAAAGGGAAGGTAGGATGAAAAGTTCTGACTTTCAAACATCTACAGCAAAGGCAGAAGAATCTCACACATTTCTAAAACTGGGTGTCTTAAAAGACCAATTCTTACTAGTATTTTGTGTGATTCAGCAATAGTAGTAATTTATTCTGGAATTTTGTAACCTCTGGACAAGTAAAAAAGCTTAAATATGCAAAGCTTTTAAAAAGTTTGATTTTGGTTTGTTTTTTAAATGTTTTTAATGTTTAGTTACCAAATAAATTAATATTAAGGGAATGGACAGAGATCATGAATAAGCACATGAACTTACTTTTATTTGTTATCTTCAAATATAAAAACAGAATTTTAATGGAAAACAAGCATAGCAATTTTTATAATGTATAAAAAGAAAAGATATTTTCATAGAATACATGAACAGCCTTTGTAATTCCTTGTCATAAGACATACGGGGATCAAGAACTTAGAATATTAATAGTAGCCTCTTTTACCCAACTAAAATGGGATCGGGCAGACATTGTTGCTAAATACACTTCAACTGAGAAAGACTGTCTGATATATATTCCCCAGCTTATTCAAGATAAATAATTAAAATGTTGGGATCCTCCCAGGCCACAGGTTCTACTGACATGACTATTGTTTCAAAGGAAGGTGTTTTGTAAGTTTAAATCGTACGGCTATTTGGTCAAGATTCAAGTTAGTGGGGTTTCTACATCTATATTTGCAGCTATGAATACAGATGCATTTGTGCGTACAGATGTCAGAGTCTTTGTACTTTATCCCTTTAAATAGAGAGGGAACATTTTGTGTAATAGAAGCTGAAGTTTATTCACTGTAATTTTTCTTTTGCAGTAGTAAATGCTTTGAAAGAAAGTAGGAATTTTAGGGCTCCTCAGACAGGAGTCTATTTCTTTTATTTGTCCTTATGTCAACCTTTTTCTCCTTTTTCTTCTTCCTTTTTCTTCTTCCTTTTTCTTTCCTTTTTTTCTTTTTTTCTTTTTTTTTTTTTTTTATCTCTTGCTCAGTGTCAGAAAAAGGAACCAGACAATTCAGCAAGGTATAGCACAGATGAATACCTGCAGGGGCGAGAAGGAGTGGAAGGACGTTTAGGGAGCATCTTTGAAACTGTTAGAAGTACAAAACCTGAATATTAAATCACTACCCTCAGAAACTAGAACTGATTTATCTTCAAAGCAAGAATTGTCATGATCTATTTTCTAGCTCCGTAACTGTCAAGTTTACTTGTATCATATCAAGACAACATTCTTAAGCTAAGAATTTTTTCTTTACTGTATAAGGTGTTTCAAACATTTCTGATCTCTGTGGAATTAGAATTTATATCCATAGTCAGCTATGATTTTGCTTATGAACATAAAAGCCTCACAGCATCTATTTTGCAAGCAATGTTTTTAAGAAGGTTGTGTTAATAGTGTCTTGAGGGCTGATAAGCAGATATGAATTACATTGCAGTCAATGAAGATAATTTTTCATTCTTACCCAGTTTTGTTTGGTTCTTATTCAAGCAAAATAATGGAGGGAGCAAACTGAAATCCGTATTTTTTTCAAGAAAAGCTTTCTTCTATATTTTATTGAAACTAGCAAAAAGTAAGAAAATACTCAGCAATTCAAACTAGAACTGAGCAAAATTTGTGACAAAATATCTCTGAAATATTTCATTACAATATTTACTAAAGTAACATAAGTTTGGATTGAGACATTTAATAAATTCATTTAAGTATTTCAAAAAAGAAAATACCTTTTTATCACTCCCCACATGAATGTTTTCATTTTTAGCTGAAATATGTAACTGTGCATTCTAGTGTAAATAAATTACCTTCACTATGAACCCTAGCTACTTTTTCTCCAGAATTTAGGAACTACAGGTAAATACAAAAACCTACTTAGCTACACAGCATCCTGAGGAACATAAGTTTTCTGAGAACAACTTCCTTAAAAAAAAATAGGGCTATCATACTGCTAGCTATAGATGGTGCATAAATCAGAAGAGAATGAACAACGGGTTAGGTGAGCACAACAGCTTAGCAAGCAACCAAAACAAAGGGGAGTTTAACCACACCATAATATAATGTAGCCAAAGCTATTTTAAACAGACAACTCACATTTTGGAGCACAATTAAGATCATAAATGATCAAAAGCAAAGACAACATGAGATTTACTCCATGTTTATATGAAAACAGTTCATAGAATTGTAGACTCATAGAATGGTTTGTGTTGGAAGGGACCTTTAAAGGTTGTCTAGTCCAACGCCCCTGCAATGAACAGCGACCATCTTCAACTAGATTGGGTTGCTCAGAGCCCCGTCCAACCTGACCTGGAATGTCTCCAGGGATGTGGCATCTACCACCTCTCTGCACAACCTGTTCCAGTGTTTTGCCACCTTTATCGTAATTTTTTTTTCCTTATATCTATTCTAAATCTACCTTTTTCTAGGTGAAAACCATTACCCCTTGTCCTATCACTACAGACCTTATTAAAAAGTCTGTCCCCATCTTTCTTATAAGCCCCCTTTAAGTACTGAAAGCTCCAATAAGGTCTCCTCGGAGCCTTCTCTTCTCCAGGCTGAACAACCCCAACTCTCTCAGCCTTTCTTCATAGGTGAGGTGTTCCATCCCTCTGATCACGGCCCTCCTCTGTACCTGCTCCAACAGGTCTATGTCTGTCTTGTACTGAGGACTCCAGAGCTGGATGCAGTTCTCCAGGTGGGGTTTCACCAGAGCAGAGTAGAGCGGTCAACTTGCTGGCCACGCTTCTTTTGATGCAGCCCAGTATATGGTTGGCTTTGTGGGCTGCACGCGCACATTGTCAGCTCATGGACAGCTTTTCATCCACCAGTACCCTCAAATCCTTCTCGTCAGGGCTGCTGTCAATCCCTTCATCCCCCTGACTGTATTGTTACTGGGTGTTGCCCTGACTCATATGCAAGAGCTTGCACTTGGCCTTGTCGAACCTCATGAGGTTGACATGGGCCCACTCCTCGAGCTTGTCCAGGTCCCTCTGGATGGCGTCCCATCCCTCAGGTGTGTCAACCACACCACTCAGCTTGATGTCACCTGCAAACTTGCTGAGGATGCACTCGATCACACTGTCTATGGTGTTGATGAAGACATATTAAACAGTACTGGTCCCAATATGAATCCCTGAGGGACACTGCTTGTCACTGATCTCCACCTGGACATTGACCACTATCCTCTGCATGTGACCATCCAGCTAATTCCTTATCCACCAAATAGTCCATCCCTCAAATCTGTATCTCTCCAATTTAGAGACCAGGATGTGTGAGGGACCGTGTCAAAGGCTTTACAGAAGTCAGATAGATGACTGACATCCATAGCTCCTTCCTCCCTTGTCCACTGATGTATTTACTCCATTAAAGAAGGCCAGGATTTGCCCTTGGTGAAGCCATGCTGGCTGTCCAAATCACCTCCCTGTCTTCCATGTGCCTTAGCATAGCTTTGAGGAGGATCTGTTCCATGATCTTCCCAGGCACAGAGGTGAATCTGACAGGTCAATGGTTCCCAGTTGATTTAAGTATATGGAAAAAAGCAATTTGGATTTCATCTATGTAGAATCATAGAATCCTAGAATCATTCAGGTTGGAAAATACCTTTAAGATCATTGTGTACAACCATTAACCTAACACTGCCAAAACCACTAAACCGTGACCCTAAGTGCCACATCTACACATCTGTTAAATACCTCCGGGGATGGTGATTGGTGCAGGGCAGCTTGTTCCAATGTTTGATAACCCTTTCAGTGAAGAAATTTTTCCTAATATCCTGTCTAAATCTCACCTGGCATTACTTGAGACCTTTTCCTCTTGTCCTATTGCCAGTTACTTGGGATAAGAGACCGACACCCACCTTTCTTTCTACAACCGCCTTTCAGGTAGTTGTAGAGAGTGATAAGGTCTCCCCTCAGCCTTGTTTTCTCCAGGCTAAATAACCCCAGCTCCCTCAGCTGCTCCTCATAAGACTTGTTCTTCAGACCCTTCAGCAGCTTCGTTGCCCATCTCTGAACGTGTTCCAGCACCTCAATGTCTTGTAGTCAGGAGCCCAAAACTGAGTATATTTCTAGCTTTCTTTTCTTTTGGTACAAACCCTGTAAAAGCTTGTTTTCAGATGCTTGTTCTGTGTTCAGTAGGTTTGTCAATTAATTTGACAGTAAATGCTTTATTATTTGTGTTTATTTTCTTTTTACTTTGTAAAACACGGTAGTAGTACATTGTAGTAATATACTGTCCTTTCCTTCACTTGCAAAGCTGAAGTGGAGACCAAATATAATGATTTCACTTGACTGCAATACTTGAACTACTTTATGCTCCTGTGCTTAATACAGCTCTTGGCTTGTATGATTCCTTCAGAATTTTGTGGCAGCTTGACTTTGAATGGGGATGAGAAGTCAGATTTATTTTCACTGTAACAATCTGCCACAGCATTTCATGTATGTTTTTCTTCCTCCAAGTACACAGCTTTCATGTTTCTCCCCACCCCCCTTAAAGGAATGGCTTTGAAAACAACTGGCAGTTTGCAGTCCTGAAATTCAGTGTTCCAGTTCAGGATATTTAAGCTGGTTATATTTCAGCATATTCTCTTTTACGCTTAGAACTACTGCCCAGATCTAAATACAGGCTGCAGCAGTCAGTGAGTTCCATTTTCAGAAGATAAAAAGTAAAAACAACAGACCAGCAACAGTGAGGGAGAAATGTGTATTTCCAGTTTCTTCTATCACTTCTACTATTAGTTTCATATTACTGAACTGAGACAGGTCTCTTATTTGAATATAGGAATATTTAAGATTTAAAAAAAAAACAAAACCAAAAAAAACTCCTAAAGATTTTTTTTATTATTTTTTAATTTTGAAAGCTGACTAGAGGGGAATTGGGGTGTTAATGGAAAAGCAGAGCAGCAGTAGCATCCAACAAACATTTTCTGTAATGGTTTTGAAGATGCCTGTTCCTTGCATTTTTTGTAATGATTTTGAATATGCTTGTTGCTTATACATGATTTTTCTTAAGCAGTTAGGAGATAAGATAGACACCTTCATTCATCACTTTGCAAGCATGCGATAGCAGTATGGGGAAGAAAGTATTCCCTATTCCGTTCTATCACACTGTCAGCCCTGGGGTTCCTTTCCTTTTTTTTTTTCCCCTTCTGTTTTTTTTGACTCGGAGCAATGAACAGTAAGTATTTCATTCACAGCTGGTTTTACACTGAATCTATGTGAATGTCAATATTTCTGTATAGGTAAACACGCATATAATTTTCAAGTCAACATTTTTAATATGGACCATTTATATATTAACAGCTAAACATAGTTACTAATAATTCTGAGAATGTTTTTGCCATTAATTGAATGAGTCCAGTTTTGTGTGCTTCAAGATATTCTTACCTCACTTTTCAGCAGCAGCATGGTGAGCCTCCAACAGCAAAAGCATTAATTGAGGCTGCAGCTGAAGGAAGACCTCAGACCTTGGAAAGTTATTTTTACGTAAACATTTGAATGTTTTTGTTACAAAACTAAAAGGAAAATACAGACCGTTCATACATTAAATGCATCAGTTTCAGTTCTTGCATGGCTAGTTTTGTAGTCTCAGTCCTTTTTATCAACTAAATTCTGGAGCTATTAACATGAGTAGGAGTGTGACCCTAATTTCCAAAGTCTCTTTCACTTGTTTATCAAGGCATGTGTATGTGGGTGGAACTAGATGATCATGACAGCTGTGAAATATTATCAGTCATCTGATCCTTCAAGTGTACTGTCAGGAAAAGAAGAGAAAATAAATATCCTCAAGTTTCAGGGGACATGAAATACAGTTTGATGTGATCCATGCCATTGAAACTGTAGAGGAGTTGATATAAAATATGCTTACTCCATGCAGTAATGACAATCCTTATCAACCCAATTCAGAGGATTAAACATTAATCATTTCACATTAGAATGAGAGGAGCTTTAATTTCTCTTTCACTTTACTCTTGGCTTTCCAAAGTATCTTAGTGTCAACAGAAATAATATATGTAATCCAGACTACAATTCCCTTTTCTTCCACATACCATAATTAAAGTTGACATAAAATAAAACAAAAATCCAAACAGTGTAATATTAAATCAGTCAAAAACCTAATGAAATAAGAATAAACAAGATGGGTTTTGAGGGATATTTTTTGTGGGTTTTGTTTGTTTGTTTGTTTGTTTTGTTTTCCAGAAAAAAATCCAAAACTTTTTGGGGAGTTACATTTTTCTTTGACTATGAGTTTTAAAGAAAAATCTTATTAAATTTGGACGTGTGCTTTAAAAAAGAAATAAGGACTGAAAAAGATATTTATCTTAAAATTATAGACAGTAATAGGTAGGTTCCACTTTTAGTTATTTAACTTTCTTCAAATGCTGGATTTGGAGCTTTCTCTCTTTCAAAAGATCTCTCAGTTAAAAAAGAAAAAAAAGTAATTAATAAATAGTTTGTTTCAAGGGTCTTTGGCTCCACCTTGCGTCCATTGTGCTTTCCTAAAGAATCTGCTTAAACTTAGAAAAGTTTTACCATTGGCATCTGTGATGTTGGATTTGACCTCATCATCTACCAAGGAGTGATGAAGCTCAGCAACTCCGGTATTGTCAATTTTTTTTCAATAAATATAAAATTCAAAATACAATAACATTTCAAATGGAGAAACACATGATAAACGACTCAGAAATATTTTCTATGTACACATGTAAAGACATTATTTACTGAAATAAGTCTCCAGTTTATATAAGTGAGTCCTGCAGGTGTATCAGACTTTGCCTAGGAAACTAGGAAAAGTAACGTGTAGCAAATGGCAATGCGCTCTGCTCATACACCGTAGATTATGCCTAAACTTTGAAAGAACCAGATTTTGCAATCACTATTTCAGATTCAGCTAGGTTGAATCTGAAGTCACTTTTATGAAAACTAACCTCTCTCTTTTAGGTTCTACTGCACTAAAAGTGTTTCTTCACAAAAGGCCTCTGTAATCTTATGAAGAAGTGTTTAAAGTTAGGCAGTTGCCTTTCAGAAGAAGTTACATGTAAAATTTCAGTTCCTGCATCCTGCTTTTTTATGACTTTCTGCTCCTCTTCAAAGTTATTGTTTGTTTACTGCACAAACAATGTGCAGTAAAGCTGAGTCAAGTATAACTGCTAGAGCAGCAAGTGATGTGTGTAATGAGTGGGATTTTTTTTCCCTTGACTTGTCAATATTTTATAGGGTTATCTACCTAAAATCAGTCAGTGTTTCCCTCTTTCCTTCTAGGAACCTGAAGCAGCAAAGAGTTGTTTGTAGGGGTTTTTTTACCCAGTTGGGAGTGAATGCTATGCTTTGCCATTTCATGTATGTGCATTATCTTGTGCTGCACATCAGATCATCCAAACACCTTCAATGAACACCAGAGATACCAGCTGAGAGTTTGGGCTCTTGGAAACTTCTCTGATGAACTTGTCAAGAGGCTGATTTTTGGAGCCTCACTGTATGAAGTCGGTGCCTCAACACCACCAGTAGCCACCTCAGGAATCAGGAGTATCTCAGTTCTTCTAACTTATTCAGTATATCGTAAGAGTAATAGTTTCCAAAGAACTAACATACAGGAAAGGGATATTTTAGATTACACCATAGGATGAAATGGAATATGTTTCAAATAAACACAGTCATCTCTGTGTTTTCTCCATTTTGTCTATTAATTTCAGTCTTTGCTGTATCTGCCCGGCTATTTCCATTTACTTTGTTGGTTTTTTTAGTTCTAAGACATTATTAAACTTTTTTTTTTTGTCCTCTTTGTCTGCTTTCTCTCTTATACTTCTGTGGGAATTTTTTCTTTAATGACAGGTGCTATAGAGTCTATATTAGCTTTTCTTCATAAAAAAAAATTGAGATATGAAGTTTGTTTCCAAAATTTGTATAAAAATCTATTTTTTTTGTCTAGGTGGTTGGTTTGTTTGTTTTGGAATTTTAACGCATGGCTGTTTGTCTACATTACAGAAGAGAAGAATTTGAGAATCTGAACTTCTATAATAGAATCATAGAATCATAAAATCATAGAATGGTTTGGGTTGGAAGGGGCATTAAAAATCATCTAGTTCCAACCCTGTTGCCATGGGCAGGGACACCTTCCAAAAGACCAGGTTGCTCAAGGCCCCATCCAGCGGCATCCCCAGCTTCTCTGGAAAACCTCTTCCAGTGTCCCACCACCCTCAGAGTAAAGAATTTCTTCCTAATATCTAATCTAAATTTCCCTTCTTTCAGTTTAAAACCGTTACCCCTCAGATTATGTCAATCAACCAGATTATGTCAGAATTTTTAAAACACAGATCACACTTTTCCCTCCCTAGTTAAGGAAGAACATATTGAAAACAATTGCGTATTCCAGAGTCCTATTGAGCAGTTACAAAATGAAGCTCAATCAGAGAGGAGTGCTCTGTGGTGAGAAAGGAAAGGAGAAAATCTCTGTGTTCATTTCACTATATTAATCTAATTATATACATTTCTTTCCCAAGATCTCTTCCTCCCTTCTCCCTGGGATCATAACAAATATTGTCTTCTCTGAAGCAGAGGAAAGCAAAGGACTGAGAAAACCACTGTGCAGTCCAGAATACAGGAGACATTACTGGACTCTCAGGCTTCTGTTAGAGAGCCATCATTTCCTGATATACAAACCCCAGATTGAATGCTGATCATGATGGTAGCTAGAGACAGATCTCTATGAGAATAAATCAGTCTGGTGTACAGATTTTCAGTAACCTTCAGAGGCCCATATGTTCAGTATTCCTGGGTTAGGGCCAGTGGAATTTGTCCTGCTGGTTCTTTTGCTTTATTTCTTTTCTAGTCACACAGCTTCATAAAAAGTATTCAGAATTGCTCTCAGTCATAAGAAAGTTATAATAGAGCTGGGAAGACATTTTGAGCTTGATTTTATTAAGATGTGATTACTACCTCAAGGTACTTTAGCAAAGAGACTTTGGCACAAATGGCAATTGTCACATTTTTCATGGGTGTGCTGAGAACAGTAAGACTCTTCACCTCCTGCCCAGAAGAGGATACACACACACACACACACATCCCCGACACACACACACCACCCATCAGTGCAATGATTTCCAAGTCCATCATTTTAGTACATGCTAGGGAATAAATAATTAGAATACGCAATCCTCTCTTTTAAGTATCTCTACAGAGTACAGGTTGCACCTATACGGTATGGCTCCTTTTTCCCTGTGTCCAAATTCTCAACTACTGGACAACTCCCACAGCAAAAAGAGAATAATGCATCAGCCAAGGCTTCTATTGTTTCTATGATTGTCCTAAAACAAGAATGTGGCAATCAAAACCAAGTTGTGGTGAGGCTGTGGATGGTTGTGGAAAAAAATCAGGAAGAAGTGGGCAGAACTCAGATCTATACAGAGCAAAGACCAAAAGGATGCCATAAAATGTGAATGTCTATATTACCAAAGAGGAAAACAGTTATCAGTCTGGCAGCAAGCCTCGTCAGTCTAGATAAGGTAACATCAAATATATTACCTGTATATTGTATTGATAAATTACCGAAGACAAAAGCCGCATGCTACTCACCTTACCTGTTTCTATTTCTATTTTGCATTTCTGAAACCAGAATAAGCTTTGTATCTATATAGTCCTTCATATTCTGTCTTCTGTTTTGTAGTTGCAATAGTGTATAGCAAATCTCCATATATCTCTTGTTTGTTCCTTTGTTTCCTAATATCTAATCTAAACCTCCCCTGACATAATTTGAACCCGTTTCCCCTCGTCCTATCACTTGTCACCAGGGAGAAGAGGTCAGCCCCCATCTCTCTACAACCTCCTTTCAGGTAGTTGTAGAGGGTGATAAGGTCTCCCCTCAGCCTCCTCTTCTCCAAGCTAAACAACCCCAGCTCCCTCAGTCGTTCCTCATAAGGTTTGTCCTCCAGGCCCCTCACCAGCTTTGTAGCCCTTCTCTGGACACGCTCCAACACCTCAATGTCCCTCTTGTAGCGAGGGGCCCAAAACTGAACGCAGTACTCAAGGTGGGGCCTTACCAGTGCCGAGTACAGGGGGATGATCACTTCCCTAGTCCGGCTCACCACACTATTCCTGATACAGGCTAGGATGCTGTTGGCCTTCTTGGCCACCTGGGCACACTGCTGGCTCATATTCAGCCAGCTGTCCACCAACACCCCCAGGTCCTTTTCTGCCGGGCTGCTTTCAAGCCACTCTGCCCCAATCCTGTAGTGCTGCACGGGGTTGTTGTGACCCAAGTGCAGGACCCGGCATTTGGCCTTGTTGAAACTCATACCATTGGTCTCAGCCCATCGGTCCAGCCTGTCCAGATCCCTCTGCAGAGCCAACCTACCCTCAAGCAGATCAACACGCCCGCCCAGCTTAGTGTCATCTGCGAACTTACTGAGGGTGCATTCGATCCCTTCATCCAGATCATTGATAAAGATATTAAAGAGAACCGGCCCCAGCACCGAGCCCTGGGGGACACCACTTGTGACTGGACACCAACTGGATTTAACTCCATTTACCACCACTCTCTGGGCACGGCCATCCAGCCAGTTTTTTACCCAGCGAAGAGTACACCTGTCCAGGCCATGAGCAGCCAGTTTCTCCAGGAGAATGCTGTGGGAAACAGTGTCAAAAGCTTTGCAAAAATCCAAGTAGATAACATCCACAGCTTTTCCCTCATCCACTAAGTGGGTCACCTTATCATAGAAGGATATTAGGTTTGATAGGCATGACCTGCCCTTCACAAACCCATGCTGACTGGGCCTGATCACCCTGTTCTCCTGCATGTGCCGTATAATGGCACTGAGGAGGATCTGTTCCATGACCTTCCCAGGCACCGAGGTCAGACTGACTGGCCTGTAGTTCCCCGGATCCTCCTTCCGGCCCTTCTTGTGGATGGGCGTCACATTTGCTAACCTCCAGTCAGCTGGGACCTCCCCGGTTGTCCAGGACTGCTCATAAATGATGCAAAGTGGCCTGGCGAGCACTTCCGCCAGCTCTTTCAATACCCTTGGGTGGATCCCATCCGGCCCCATAGATTTGTGCACCTCCAGGTGCTGAAGCAGGTCCCTCACCGTTTCCCTTTGGATTACGGGGGCTTCATTCTGCTCCCCATCCCTGTCTTCTAGCTCAGGGGTCTGGGTGCTCAGGGAACAACTGGTCCTACTGCTGAAGACTGAGGCAAAGACTGCATTAAGTACCTCAGACTTTTCCTCATCCTTGGTCACTATGTTGCCGGCCCTATCTACTAGAGGACAGAGATAATCCTTAGTCCTCTTCTTATTGCTAATATATTTATAGAAAATTTTTCTGTTGTCCTTGACAACAGAAGCCAGGTTTAGCTCTAGCTGGGCTTTGGCCCTCCTGATTTTTTCCCTACATATATCTTCACTACCTCTTTGTAGTCCTCTTGAGTGGCCTGCCCTTCCTTCCAGAGGCCATAGATCCTCTTTTTTTCCCTAAGCTGCAACACTAGCTCCCTGTTTAGCCAGGCCGGTCTTTTTCCCCGACGGCTTGTCTTCTGGCACATGGGGACAGCCTGCTCCTGCGCCTTTAAGACTTCCTTCTTGAAAATCATCCAGGCTTCCTGGGCTCCTTTGCCCTGGAGGACTGCCTCCCAGGGGACTTTGTCAACCAGGCTCCTGAAAAGCCCAAAGTCCGCCCTCCGGAAGTCCAAGGTAGCAGTTCTGCTGACCCCTCTCCTTGCTTCTCGCAGAATCGAAAACTCTATCATTTCATGGTCACTGTTCCCAAGACAGCCTCCAACCTTCACATCCCCCACAAGACCTTCCCTGTTCACAAACAACAGATCCAGCAGGGCAACTTCCCTAGTTGGCTCTCTCACTAGCTGTGTCAGGAAGTTATCCCCAGCACGTTCCAGGAACCTTCTAGACTGTTCCCTCCCTGCTGAATTGTATTCCCAGCAGATGTCCGGCAAATTGAAGTCCCCCACGAGGACAAGAGCTCGTGATCTTGAGAGTTCTCCCAGCCGTTTATAGAATATTTCATCTGCCTCCTCATCCTGGTTGGGCGGTCTATAACAGACTCCTACTACGATATCTGCCTTGTTAGCCCTGCCCCTGATTCTTACCCATAAACACTCAGTCTCATTATCACCATCATTAAGTTCAAAGCATTCATAACACTCCTTAACATACAGGGCCACACCCCCGCCTCTCCTTGCTTGCCTATCCTTCCTGAAGAGCCTATAGGCATCCATGGCAGCACTATAGCTATGTGAGTCATCCCACCACATTTCTGTGATGGCGACTACATCATAATTATCCTGCTGCACAATGGCTTCCAGCTCCTCCTGTTTGTTGCCCATGCTACGTGCATTAGTGTATAAGCACTTCAGCTGGGCTACAGGTCCTTTCTCCTTTTTACTGGTGGGAGCCGAAATTCTGCCACCCCCAGACTTATTCCTAAGGAGCCTGGTTACGCCCCCTATCTTTTCCAAGTCTAGTGCCAGCATGCCACCTTCAGGCTTTTTGCTAGCAAGCTTGGATCTATCCCCATCCCCCTTCGAACCTAGTTTAAAGCTCTGTCAATGAGCCCCGCCAACTCCTGCCCTAAAACCCTTTTCCCCCTCTGAGACAGGCTTTTGCCGTCTGTTGCCAGCAGGCCTGGCGTCCTGAAAAGCAGCCCAGTATATCCCATGATACTTTTGGAAAATCCCATTTATCTGTTCTTTAGGGACCTGAATGCATTTAGTAATTTGTCTCTAAACTTCACTGCTGTAATGTGTTGCATGAAAAGGGGCAAAGCAGTTTTGGCAGAAAATAAACCCCCTTGCATTCTAACACTCCCCACTGAGGTGGGAGGCTAGGTGTGGCTAGGTTTAAATTCTGAGTGATGCCCAATTCACCACTCTCAGTCCAATCGCGTTTAATATGTATTAAACTACTACGATTTGGATACACTAATAGTGGACTGCACCTTCAGTCTAGTCGTGCTCATGAACTAGCACGGCCACTCTCGAGTCTTTGGTCGCGTTCAGTGAGAAACCAAAACGACTAGCTACTTAAAAAAAGTGCAGTTTATTTAAACAACAGATACATAGGTTCTTAGGATTGCCGGTGATAAATACACTGTCTGCAAAGCACGTGCAAATGAAAGTATTGTTACATATACAAAACGTGCGACAAAGTTATAAACGATACAGCCTGGCTCTAAATGTAGAAAAGAGAGTCTCTAGAGAAATTTCTAAGTTTCCCGAGGAAGCACTTGGTATAATCTAAGTCTTACCCAAGGGCGTCCCTATGGGGGGGAAGAGAGGCTCAGCCCGTCGACTGATCCCAGAAGTCAGTGATGTAATTCTTTGTGATGGTGTCTTCCCTGGGTATCCCCCCTCTCTCGGGCTATTTTCATACTATTTGTTATCTTCAGGGTGGAGTTTGAGTGACTTTAGTCATACATACTTTTATCATGATTGGTGTAAATTTCTCTGGCTTCACAATTAAAGGTATAGTTTACGAGAAATTCAGGGCGCAGACTCAAGGAGGAGTGCTTGCACCTTGGAGGCGGGTAGCCTTCAGGATGGAGGTGTGTTTTGGTATTATAATGACATTATAATGAGCATAGTTCGCACAAAGGACAGCATTTCATCAAAATTTGACAAAATGTTGGCTCCAAGTATCGAGCGGGCAGCTAATTGGCAGCTTATCTGTTTCATGGTATCATCCCATTCCCATATCCACTATACATCATAAGGTAAAGCCGTGGAATAATTGCATCCCATCCCGTACCTCATGTAGCTTATCAGGGAACCACAGATGTTGTGTCCTTCATGCCAGCTGCGGCTATTTTCTACCTCAGAAGCCTCTTGATTTTATACTTTTCCTTAATTTGTGAACAATGCTGTACTTTTGTATTTTTTAGCCAATTTAGTATTTACTCCACATAATGAGATGCTGACTGAAAGTTGGTGACTTCCCTCATCAGGTCCCTGCAGTCCTGTACTGCATTTCACCCTGACGCATGAGTAGTCCCATCCAAATCAATCCACAGATTCACACATACTTAAATGCTTTCTTCGATCAGGGACTGAATTGTAAACATTTCTATGTCTTCCCTATCATTGTGATAACATTTTTTATGGCTACATTTTCCAAATTCACTCAGGTGTACAAACCTGAGCCCTTAAGCTTTCAATTAATTGATTACTCAACCTATTTATGGCTACACCTGCGTATTTTCTCATAAAAGCTTGAAGTAGTCCTGTAGCAGCAGTATTTAAACTGTAGCTATTACAATACTATACATTACTCTGTTATCTTAAGTAAAAAAATAGATTAAATTTATAGGTTAATAAATATAGAATGCTTTTGTTGAGCTTTCCAAACTGGGAAAATTTTGTATGTATCTCTTGCTTGGAATAATTATGTGAAACCGTATAGTTCTCACTTGAACTGCTGGAGTTTCTAAATAGTCATCATGTTCACAAATTAGTCAAACAGGTTGTCACAACAGCAGTTGGTTTAAAAAACTGAAGCCAATAGAAGGCAAGGGACCCTAAAAGGAAAAAAAAAAACCAACTACCCAAAAAGAGACGTTTCTGTAATAGCAACTTCATTTCTGCAATAGCTTCAGGAAACACACAAGCAAGGGGGAAAAAAAAAAAAAAAGAGGAAGAAACAAAAAATAACTTTCAACTTGGAAACTTGTGTTTGCAGAAAATTATTTATTCTGAGTGACATATGAAACAAATCAATTCAGACTTGAAGTCCATTTAATTTAAGTTCTTTGCAATATTCAAAGGCAACATTTCAAGTGCTCAGTATAATTCACTGAAACAGTTTTATTGGGAATAAAGGCTGTTCAATTAGGAAAACAAATTAGTCTCAATTGTAATCAGTGAAGGATCAAGCGGAGTCATGAACAAAGAGTATCAATTACCTTATATATATTTGTCTGGTAAAATTCAAAGAAATCATTAGGGCTTGCTTCTCTGTCTCTTCTAATAAGGTATAGCTAAATTAGAAACTGTCAATTAATTAACAATATAATATTCACATTCTTCTATTGTGAAATAAAAGCAGAGCTCGAGGAAATTATTGCTAAGAGTATGAATACTATAATTGCAAATATCTCATTCAAGATTGTTACTGGTGATAATTTTTTCAGATCCTGTTGAAAGAGTTAATCGTATACATGGCTGTCACACTTTCCTGATTCTCCCAGGGGCTTGAAGCAGAACATTTCCTCCCTTTTTCTTGAAACTTTCAGAAGGATATTTACAACCTATAATCTCTAAAGTTAAGTCCTATTAGTAGACACACACACACACAGACACACATGAATCTAGAGCACTTTAAAGAAAGGAATCCATAATTCCTGGATGAAATAGCTGAAATATAATTCTTTAAAGTAAATTTCTTTTTTGAGAACCGTGTTTTCCTCTCCTCTCAAATCCTTCTTTCCAGCCCGGGCACTTTCAGGGGTTTCTGTGGTAGGAACAATTTAAGTGCAGCCATCTAAGGTTTGGTTTCTAGTCCTGCAGGCAGGTCTTTGTCTTCTTAGGCAACTTCTAAGTTGAACTGCAAAGTCATGATTAGCTCCTACGTCTAAGTGTATCACCCAACAATATCCTACTGCTGAGAAGACATGGGTGTGCACCAGACTGATTTACTTGTTAGGGTCTGCAGGAAGAAAAGCCAGTCATAAGCAGCAAAAGGGTGTTATGACATGCTACAGCCATGGCCCCCTCAGTAGAATTCTCAGAGGTTACATCAGTGCTTCATATTTCTCCATTTTGTGCTTGTCCTGCCTGTTCCAATCTGTACTTCAAAAATGTTTTAAAGGTGAAAATATTTCAAGGTTCCTCACCAAAGGCTCTTAAAAACACTAATCAGTCATGGGATACAAGGAAAGATCCTCAAATTAAGGGAAAACTGTTGAGAAGAGAATAAATAGGGAGTAGAAATAAATGCTCATTTTTCACAGGGGAGGGAGGTCACAGCAACAGAGGACTGTGGCCAGGAACTGTGTTGTGGCCTGTCCTCTTTAAGTTGGTACTGTAAGGAAATTGAGCAAGACAACAAAATTTCTTGATTACTTCAAGGCAATAAAAGCAAGTGCTGTCCAAAGAACTGTAAAAGGACCTTTCAACATTATTCAAGAAAATGTCATATTAAGTTCAGCTTAGATAAAAGTAATATCATGCACTTGAAAATGAACGGCCCAAAATTTTGGGTTTATAATGGATAGTTCAGTGAAAACAAAAATTCTTGATAGCAGTCCAAAAAAAGATATTGGTAAACAGGAATTATTCCTATTTTAAGAAAGATATACTGGAACCAGAAAAAATAAAAGGAAGAGCAACAAAGATGACAAAAACTGCAACATGTCTTTATGTTATGAGATAATGAGGATTTTCAGTCTAGAAAAAGTAAAATGACGAGGTAGAGTGTGACAGAGATTTATAAAAATGTGAATGGAACAGGAAAGGTGAAAATGGAGAAGGGCGTTCTTAATATCTGGAGCACTTAATGAAACTAGTGTCCAACTGAAAGGAAAAAAAAAAAAAAAGAGGTCTGTCTTTGAATAATGCATACTCAGGTTGCAAAAGAAGGAAGAAGTTGTGATTGTTAAAATCTTAGGTGTGTTCAGTTAGTGATTGAACAAGTTACTAGAGCAAAAATTCACCAATGGTTATTACAGTGAACATCTGATCCTCTTATCTCCAAAGTCTAAGAGACTATTCAGTCATTACATATGGGCTATTGGTGTGATTGCTTATATCACTGGCTTGACTGAGCTTTTATTTGTCTTTAGGCATCATCTACCTGTCACTGTAGAGACATGAGACCAGGCTAGACTGGCATAGTTGTCTGGCACAGTATGGCTGGTACTGTGTTCATCTGTTACAATTGATTGGTTGATTGCCTTATTAACCAACTAAATGAATGACAGGACAGTGCTGTCAACTGTTAGAAAGTACTGCAAAAATTAACATTTTCCTCAAAGCCTAATATTGTCTTGAATTTTTGATCAGGTGAGGATCTCAGTTTTTAAAGAAAAGGATTTTAGATGACTTCTAATAGAAGATAATACACCAGAACACAGATATAAAGACAATGTTATGATAATAACAGTATCTTCAAATATAAGACCAGTAATAACAGTAACTAAAAAATATTATACTTTTCAATTTCTTCTCATAATTTGTATCAGTATTTTTGAATATTGGAGATAAATTGGGAAAGTGTTTTAACTTTGCTTTGTTAAAGCCTTTCAGAGGATCATTAGTTTTAATGACCTTTGATGCACTGTCAAGTTACATGACCATTTTACGCATAACATACTTATACAAAAATGTTCAAGTTATTTACATTCCCATATTAATACTCCAAGTAACATCATAAAATTCGCTGTTACTGATGGAAGTAATGCAGAGAACTCTTGATGAAAATTTTCTAGTATGGTGGTTTCTCTGAGGGGCATATATAGGAATGCATGTTTTATGAGAAGATTTATGGCTGAAGATTGGATTGCAAAGCTTCATCTGCAATATTTAAGAAAACTGGAATTTTGTGAGAGCTCTGAAGTGGTTCAGGTACAGTTTTTACAGAGTATTTAAGTATTTGCAGAGGCTTTCCAAAAAAAAAGAATTAAAAAAACCCCATTTATGACACTACAGAAAATTAACCCTTTCTCTGTGGAAAATATTACTTGGTGGACCCATATTGTGAGAAAATCAGGAAATGGGAGGAGGAGGACTGTATGGTCTAGATTTTCCTGAGTGAAATCCTTTTCCTACCTTTACCTCATGTACACCAAGTACACCTAAAGTGAATTTCCTACCTTTACCTCGTGTACACCATCTTTATGTGTAGTGTCCATTATCAAATTTAAGTTTAATCAAGATTGAAAGTTCTTTGGTTGTGTCTCTTCAACTCCCTTTCCTTCCTACCTCCCAAGGGAAGTAAAAATCACTGTTATTTTCACAGGAGTGGGAAAGAGAAAGAAACCTGGTACGGGTGCCTCTGAACTGTAGCCTCAGGACCATTTCTTGCACTACTCCCAGTTGTTTATTCTGGAAATAAAGAATTCACTGTCCCAGCCCAGGAGGGATGCTAACAGCAGTACTAAATGGATTCTCCCTGAACCGTCGAGGGCACAGGACCTTGCAGAGAAACAAGGAGAAATCCCAGCTCTTTTTAGGAATGTCTCCCTTTGTGAATTCCTGGTGTTAAAGCTATGGTTGTAAACCCTCAGTTTGATCATGCTTTGAACTGCCTAAAACTAACTACTTGACTGCAAATAAAAAGTGAGGAGGCCAGAAAAAAGAAAAGCTTCAAATTCATCCTTATATTCATTGTTTTCAGTAGTCTGTCTTAGATGTCCTGCTGCTCACTGTGGTAATGGTTATGAATCTCATTCTTTTTTTCCTTTTCTTGTCCTGTGACACAGGTGTCTTAGGTACCTAGGAGTGCTGTAAATTTCATCTGAGGAGCTAAACACTTTTGTACTTATATGTGGAAATATTCAGGATTATAATTCTAAACTTTCTTTGTGGATCTACCCCTAAAATTTATTTACATAAGATTCAAAATACTTGTGTATTAATTACCTGTCTATTAATTTACTAACAGTGGACAGACTCATTTTATTTTGTTTTTCCTAGATAAAATATGAAAGTTAGGGTCTCACAGTTCCTCTTGAAAATGGTTTCTGTGTGATTTCATCACTTACTGGGAAAATGCAAAGAACTTATTCTATCTTCTGCTAATCAAAGAATTTGTGTGAAAAGAAACAACATTACCTATTAAAACAGAGTAAACTTTTCAGTCTCTTACGAAGATGTTTTTGTTCAGTAGTGCTGCAGATCCACAACTCTGATTATAATTATGCCTTGTCTCTGATTCTATTTTGAGCGAGTAGTTAGCTTCGAAGGTTAATATCATGTAGGTTACTTGCCAGTCAATGGCAAGAAAAGCTTAGCCATCTTTTGTTCAAGCTCATTTACCTTTTTGGAGCCTAAGGTTTCACTCAGAAATCTGCAAAATAAGCAGTGGCAGACAATTACTCAAGTTAAGCGGGGAGTGAGAATGCATCATTTACTTTTTAGACCTCATTAAGCCCAGCCCTGCTGCCTCTCAGAGGTGGTACAGAGGGTGTTGCCCAGCAAAAGATAACAAGCAAGGAGAGGAAAGTAAAGACAGACCGAATCATCTTGTGGACAGCTTGGGAACTGAATCTTTTCATAGGTGGGAAGATTTTCAAAAATACAGAGGACATTTGGGTAACCAGTTACTGTTGACTTACTTTCGGAAAAGGGTGGTCTAATTCCAGAGAATGAACAATAGTATCACTGTTAAGAGCTTTTGAATTTATCCTATATGAAATGCTCTATTGCAAGGTACTGGGCTAATAAAAAAAAATAATGACGATATTAAGCTAATTTATGTAATTTTGCAAATATTTTAATTTTTTTATAAATTATTTTAAGTTTTGTAATGAAAATAATTTTAGCCAAAAAAATGCGATCAAATTTTATCCACCTAAGATTTCAGCTTATGAAACACTGCATACAGAAGCACATTCATGTACAGGAATTTTAATGAAATTAATATAACAGATTTTTAAAAACTACTTGCACTTGTTTTAAAAATTAATTTAAGTACTTGAAAAGTCAAAAAATTCTAAAAAAAATAATCCCATAGCATGTTTTTATAAGGAATGAAAAACCAAGCACAATATTGTAATCAAATATTCACAAAGGATAGAATTAATGTTTTGTGTGCAAACATGTTTTATTGTGTCAAAGTTTTTTTGACTGCTTAACAATGCGAGTTCAAAGTTGTTTTATGGTAGTTATGCTGTTGCTTGATTTGATAAATTGATAAACAGGTTTCAGAGAAGGCTCTCTGCTCTGACATCTCCATAAGAGAGATACTTAGGACTTCTGCGGGTTTATCTGATTACAAAACTGGAATGAAATTTAGAAAATTATGCCAAAGTAAATAAAAATCTGTCTAAATTGTCTTGCTGTTTGGCTGACAACAAAATGCTAATCTGTTTTGCCCCTTACTCTGTAATCAGTCAAATCATACTTTGTTGCAATCAGATTACTTTATGACAATAGTCACAATGGCCACTGGGTAATAGGAGGTGCCAAATACTTGGATCTTTTTCTTGAGCCTGTAAAAGTTAATGTTCATCCAACTGTTTATCACAGAAAAAAAAATATATTATGGAGAGTAATGTAATTAAAGAGCAAAACAGATGGTATCTGCAGTGAGAAAATCATCTTTAGTTGTTGAGTCCTAGAGCATAGATTAACTCTTGTTCATACAGGAGACACTATTCCAGTAAACTTGTATGCATAAAATTAAATACTGCACATGTTGACTCAACTGGCTATCCAGAAGCAGTGACAAAAGCTGTCTAATGAAACCTAGTCTGAAACCAAGTCCTGGTTAGGAAATGCTGGCAAGAATTATTTGTAAGTTCTTCGGACAAGAACGTGAGTTTGAGACTTCGCTTTGCAGATCTTTGGGACCGCCCAGAGTTACTGCCATTCAGTAGTGTGATCTCTTTGTTCTTTTGCAGGTCCAGAATATTTTTAGGTTGTTGCAGCCACCTTTCCAGCCTGTGGAGGTTGGTGACTGTCTGGGTCCCACTACGAGAGGGAATGTTTGACACATTCTACTTGTCCTTAGGACAAAGTCTGCCATTGGAGGCTATACTGGAAGATATAAGCATTTAGTTTATTTATTTTCAGTATTGCCTGGATACTGTGCAGTATGATTTCTTACAAAGATGTCTACTTGCTTTTTGGGGGGTTTTTGAGCTCTGGGCCAGGTGGGTTGCAGAGACTGACCCTTCCTTTACCGCAACTGAATATGCTCAAAAAGAGGAGATTATGTAGTGCAACGAAGGGTAGCCAGCAAGCGTGACAAAGATAGAAAGAGGCATCATGTGGTATAAGTGAAGAAATAGAAACACCTGAGGGGCTTTGCTGATCCATGGTCCTTTTGTGGAGGCAAACAAACATGGCCTACAGCCCAGCTTTCCTTGTCCCTCTACTGACGTTTTTCTGTTGTAACGGCATCCTCTGTGTACAAAATAAATTCAGTTAATCTGGCCATATTACTAGGAAATTAAGTTTGTAAACTACTCAGAAACTGTGTGCTTGGCCTCTTTCAGACTCAGTTGATCTGTCCCCAAACTCAAGTAGGAACTTTACAGCTGTGGGTAGAGCAGACCTGAGCCTAAGATACCCTGACAAAATTTACCAGCGTGATGTCAAGTGAGCTTGGAGTGCAAACAAAGCATCCGTGGCCAAAATTAGCTTATGTTTGCCTGCCAAGGTAATCATGTAGAGTATAATACCACAGAAAGGAAGAAACAGCTTGATTTTGGCACTAAGAAAACAAACCAAAGCAAAACACTTAACTGAACTACTCTATTTTATGTAGGATGTGGTGGTTTTTATGCCAGTCATTCCTGTCATTCTATTGGAAATACAGGCTCAGTAGCTGATGACTGCAGTCAGTCTCTGCATTCTCTGGTAGCCATGCTTGACAGTCATCTACTTAGTGTTATCAAAGCCACGCCATGAGACTATTAAAAATCCTGCTATTGAATCACACTCTTACAAGGAAATGGGTTTCTCTTTGGCTCCCTTCTGATTAATGAAGAACGTACTGCTGTGGTGGAAGGCACATCTTTTCTGATATATAGAAGTTTTGTGCAATTAACACTCTATCCTGATAGTTCTGGAAAGGGCACAATCCAAATCATTCAAGTTATGAAGAAACAAGAACTTCATTTTCTCTCTTGTCACCATGTGTAATGGCGAGAGTCCACTGATACAAATAACATTGGATTACTTTCTCTCATGTATGTCCAGCTAATACTGGAAGTCTGTCTCCGATTTAGAAAGAGCGACCAAAGTATGGCCATTTCTACACTGCACTGATACACTGATACGTCTTTGTCTATCTTGTCATCTTATCTGCTCTTGTGATGGACCATGTGTTGTCAACTCTCTTTCATTCTAATGAGAGAGAATAATGTCACACAGTCAAGGCCTTTATCTCCCTTTCTCCCTTACCCACCCACCTTCTGCTTCAGAGGAAGTTTTCCCCCCAACAAATTTCGGTTATATTCTGTGATAACATACAAATGGGTGCACAAACACTACAACCATTCATAACTATTCTGTTTGATACTAGGGATTATGTGAGACTAAAAATGTCATTATGAACCTGAGGTTTGATTACTTCCTCTGCCTTTTTTTTTTTTTTTTTAAACTTTCATCTTCTGGTGCAGTTCCAGGGAACAGATACACATGATCCATGAGCAGCCTGGTTGAACTTTGGCAATCTATCTGTTTGAAAATAAATGCTTTGGGCAAAGAAAGCAGTCAAGCCAAGCCAAAGAGCGCATACAGGCAGCCTGTCAGTGAACTACGTCATTGCAGACGTTGGTCATCTGTGAGGCTTATCAGGACTATTAGCTAAAAAGGGGTCTAAAATATGAGTAGGAGGAAAGTTGTCTTATCAATCATTTTAAAGAGAAGGAGGAGAAAGTTCATGTTCCAGGGAAGAAGACAGATGGAGGGAGAAAAAGGAAATACTCAAGACTAGAGAGAACACTAAGGCAGGAAAGATATGACTGTCATATTATTGTGGCTGGATATGTGTATTTCTTGAACTGTACAACAGAATGAGTTTCTCTTGTAAAGACTATAAACTGTCATGAAATCTGTGTATTGTCCCTGATTCTTCAGAAAAAATCATTGTACTTACTAATTTAGACATTTGTGAGTGTGAATGAACACATTAGTGTGTCAGCAAGGATATGGGTAGTTAGGAGGAATAAATGGTCCATCTTTCATGTAAATATATTATTTCATGTTTAATAATACACACTGTCATCCAAAAAATGTATAAAAAGGAAGCGACACTACCGTAGTCTACTTGTATTAAGAGATCTTTAAAAGCATGCAAGTCCAGCATGAGAGATCAAAATGCTGCAGCCAAAAATAAGCACACAATGAAGCCCTTGGTGAGGGCTTTGAAAGTTGCCAATCCGGAAACTGAAATAGGAAAACTTGAGTATCAGAAATATTGAATGTTCACAATTCCTATTGAAATGAATGGGAGTTAAGATAGCTACCCATAATCTTTTAAAACCCTGAATTCTTAAAAAAAAGGTTCCTCAGAAGATGCTACAAAAACATGAATAAATGGAAAAACATATTATTAAAAGAGAAAGCTTTTTATAAAGTGCTAGGTATAGTTCATCCACCAATCTTTCCGCTCCAGTGTTGTCAGATTATTTTGATGTAAATCACTGTGCAGCTCAAATCAGCCTACAGTTTTATACCACATGAGGAAGCAGTCCAATTTTGGAATCAGTGATTTTTATTTAATCTATGGCGACCTTTAAATATAAAGTCTCTCTGCTCATGGTTATGTTTTACTTTGAGCAGAGAAATGACAATATGTATGTGAAAGACAATTATTCCAGTCTGGTGAATTCCTTCCTTTCATCACTGTCCTCCCAAAGCACTTTCTGGAAGTGGAAAGCATGCCCCTACCCCATTTCTTACCCCTGAACGAGGAAACAGATGTGAATACACTGTGGTTCTGCTCTGAAATACCATGCATGATCTAAAGTGTCAATTAACATTAGCGTTGGATGGAGTTTTGCACTAACTTTCAACTGAAAATAGGAAGCACTTCCAATCAGTGATTCCCTTAGAGCCGAGAAGGTGGAAAATTGCTTTTACAAGCATACAACAAATTCAAATGAGTCCTTCAATGTTTTCCCTGTTAATTTAGTATGTGAAGAGCCTGCAGCTGATGGAAAACTTTCCCATTATTTTTGAATTACTCATATTCTCTTTATATTCATTAGGTCACCTTCCATGAAGCCTGAAAATGACTACCGGTAATTTATTGGCATGTAGGCAATATTAATCAAACATCCACAACATGTTCTGGTGTTTTAAGTGTGCCTCTTTGAGAAAGGAGTGGAACCCCATGCATATCTACTTACATTCCATCTTTAACCATGAGATATTCACAAGTCCTAAGGGAGAGAAGTGGCTTGCAAAAACAAGATAAGAATTTTGACAAGGGCATTCAGAGATAATAGTATTTTCCTAGACTATTTCTGGAATTCTTCAAGAAATTGTTTTGATTTTAGGATGAAAAATTTTGTTTGTTCTCCTCTCTGGAGAGAACAAAAAAGTGGCAAAATACTCAGTAAAGAAGGTAAGCAAATGAAACCCCTCCAATTCTGTTAAATATTTTAAAATAAACCACTATTAATTATAGGCAAAATGTGGCTGTTGAGTAGAAAGGAGAGAAAAAAAAAACACTAGAAAAACATCAATGGTGCGGGGCTGCTCCCAGAGCATTCTCACATAGCAAAGTAAAATGTAGTTTATCATGATAATAGTATAAAGATTTATTCCAAGGTTGGCACGTTGATGTAACCCACTGTTAAGTAGGCCAGGCTCACTAGTTATTGAATTTCTGGAAAATTGAGTAGATTCAGTCTTCTCTTGACAGCTACAGCTGCACTCATTAATTTTCAGGATGAACATTTTAGCTGGCAACTTGATAATGGCTCCATCAAGTGGTACAACTGCTTCATTGCATATTTTTGGTACCACTCATTAAGAAAAAACTTGGCTTCTTAATTTTTGTCTTGGAGATATATTTGGCTCATCTTGTGAACAATGAACTCTGCCAACAGTTTTCACAGGCAGTTCTTCGGAGATGAAAGATTCATTAACACTAAAAAGGCCAACATTCATGGTGTGAACCCAAGTGATTTAGAAGAATGTGAGAAGACCTCAGATGCCCCAGAGAAAAATGTCAGAGGATAGATAAGAAATCAATGTTCATTACCCCTCTCTGCTTTTATTATTTTTCCCTGAGACCTAGAGAAACAGTTCAGTTTTATGTTAGCATTAGATATTGGATGATCTATTACCTCATGTAATAAATTAACTTCAAAAAGTCTGTTTTGGCTGAAAAGTGAGGAAACAATGACATTTGAGGTATTATAAGGAAAAAAATGCCTTTCTGTTGCTTACAAAGGTACCTTAAAGGCTTTTTCCCCTTTTTCTTCTACAGTTATAATAACTGTATATAACTGAATACAGTGGATACATTATTTTGTCAGCTTGCACTAAACAAGTGTTTTCATAATACTTATATTAATTAAATGCTTGCCATGTCAAGGAACTATAGTTCTGCATCTGACAGGAGATATAGTCAAATAATCATGGAAAACTAGGATTTGCAGACTTTGGGTTACAAAATGTCAGGGCATTAGTACCTCTGCAGGCAAATATGCTGAGGGGTGTGAACTATCTCTAAACCGGCAAGAAAGGTCTACTTAAGGTATAACCCATCTGCTACATTTAGATTATATTCTGCCTTCTTTGAGGAAAAAAAAAACAAAACCAAAACCAAATCAAATCAAACCAAAATGAAAGTATAATAAAAGTAAAGGGAGCATCTAGTTAAAAAAAAAAATCTTCTGGTTATTTATTACCCATACCTGATGATAGGGATGATCAGAAAGGATTGATTTTGCATTATTTTCATTTATGGTCATCTGTAGTTTTTTTCAGTCTACTATGGCAGGCAACAGGCACACACATGTCCCCAGGCACTGCTTTGGTGTTTTCTGAGAGTCTGAGTTGGAAGAGGCCAAAACCATGCTAGGGAGTATTTTAACAATGAACCAATATCAGGCCTGGTGATAAGTGAGGGAGTCCTTGTCCTACTTTTGTTTTATTTACGGCAATACATATAGATACTGATTCTTGTGTTTGCTTCTAAATCTTCTCTACCCTTTATGCAACATCTCGCATAGGTGTGGGCTAGAACTTTTAGAATCATAGAATCATAGAATGATTTAGGTTGGAAAAGACCCTTGGGATCATCGAGTCCAACCATCAACTCCACTCTACAAAGTTCTCCCCTACACCATATCCCTTAACACCACATCTAAACAACTCTTAAACACATTCAGGGATGGTGACTCCACCACCTCCCTGGGCAGCCTATTCCAGTGTCTGACCACTCTGTCTGTGAAGAATTTTTTCCTAATGTCCAGCCTAAACCTACCCTGTTGCAGCTTGAACTCATTCCCTCTTGTTCTATCGCTAATTACCTGTGAGAAGAGACCAGCACCAACCTCTCTACAATGGCCTTTCAAGTAGTTGTAGAGAGTGATGATGAGGCCTCCCCTCAGCCTCCTCTTCCTCAAACTAAACAGTCCCAGCTCCTCCAATCACTCCTCATAAGATTTATTCTCTAGGCCCTTCACCAGCTTTGTTGCCCTCCTCTGCAGTTGCTCCAGCACCTTGATATCTCTTTTGTATTGAGGTGCCCAGAACTGGACACAATACTCAAGGTGTGTCCTCACCAGTGCTGAGTACAGGGGGACAATCACCTCCTTACTTCTGCTGGTCACTATTCTATGATTCTGTGATCCTTCCATGATAAAAAAACTCAGTCAGATTTCTGTGCTCTCTGTCATTGCTAGCACTTTTGATTCAAATTTTACTACTGTTGTATATTTGGAACTACCTAGCTCATATGTCTGGTTGGCTCATTGGCAGCCTTTATCAATACTGGAGATTTCCTATTGCAATCGATAAGAACTGGTTATATATGTAAATTCCATTCCCGATATAATGATTTTATATACTTTTAGAAACTGTTGACTACAGTCTGTTTCATGTGGATTTTTTTCATTAAATTCTGTAAGGAATGTTCTTTAATAACTAACAAAACTTCACACAGAAACATAAAAGTGATAAAACATTTTTCAAAACATTTAGTCACTGCAACAGCAAGAGTGAAATCCATTCTAGGCTATCTCATAGTTTAAATAACAACTCTGAAAAGGAGAAATAATCTTAAATGGATGGAGCAATATTGGAGTCCATACACTCAGTTTCTAGTGGCAGTTTTAAGGATTTCAGCATATAATTTCCTAGTTCCTGTGAAATTATCTTGTCAAACTGCTAAATAACAAAGTGACCTTCATGAATATTAGTTTTACACTGTTTAAGAAAAAAATAAACATGCATGGTATTGCTTGGCTTCCTAGATCACCTGTCCTTTTCACACAGATTAGAAGCCAATACAAATTGAGTCCTCAGTTTCCTCTGAATGAATTTTTGGATTTCCTTCAAGTATTAAAGGAGAAAAGGCTGCTTTACATCACTGCACATTATCTATGTCAGTAAGAGCCAGACTGATGAATCCAGTTGAAGGAGTCACTTGTATGAACAATCCTGCATCACTCATATCATTTACCAGTGAGGGACATTCCCAGTCTGTCCCAAGGTGAAATTTTCCTTTCAAGGTCTATTCATTTTCCACCAATAATAGCATGTCACAATGGAGTCATACAGAAATCTAGGTTGGAGAGGCCCTCTGGAGATCATCTGGTTCAACCCTTACTCATATATCAACTTCTCCAGTCCTCTAAAATCAGACCATCTGATCTACAGACCTGTCCAGAGGGTCTATAGATAATCTCCAGATGGTCAAGCTGGTCTTTTATGTGGAGCACAGACTTTTTCTGTCTTTCTTGAATAATCTGCAACTTTCAATTGTGGTATTCGAGTCACATGAGCTATTTCGTCAAATTTCTGTACTTCCAAAGACACCTTCATTCTGAGACTGCACATGGAGACTGCACATTCCTTGTTGCTTGTTTCCTAGAATATGAGTGTTGACATACAGGCACTTGAGATGATGTGACATCTGTCCCTCGTCTTTGAGGGAAGTGCGGGAGCCACCTCCATAGCACTTTCATCTTGTCCCCTGGGTCATTGTTTGTCTCCAAGCTTTGGACACCACTCCCAAAATAATCCAGCTGAAAACCACTTCGGTAAGTTAGTTAGCTTGCTAACAAACATGTCATTGTCTCTATTTGATAAGTGGATCCCCTGTCTCTGCAATAACCCACAGTCTTTGAAGAGTATCTCCATGGTCATGAGGGCCAAAACCCTGCTGGCAACATCAGCTGTGCGACCAGATGCTGATATGTGTGATATCCCTGCTAGTGCCTGCCCTTCCTTCTGACTGGCAACATTGAGTAGAAAATAACCTGAGAAAGTCCCTACGTCTCTGCAGTCCTGTTTGATTATGTAGGTGTATTTTTTGTTCAGTAGGTAGCTGGATCCAATGTAATTATAATGAAGAACACATTTTTATTACACAAAGCAAATAATTGGAATATTTCCTGTCTATTCATGTAAATTAACCCACAATTATTTTTTAAAACTATTACTATTTAATTGAATCATTGTTTTCAAATGGGAATCTGTTCTGTCAGAATTTTTAAACAGTGCAGGTAGACGTATTCATGTTTAATAAAACTCTTAAAATCTAACAATCCTTTACCTCAAAATAGAGCAAAAAGATTTCTCCTTGTTGTTGCACTGCATTATTATTGTGACTGCATTAAAGGCAAGAACCCGAGATGCTACTTTTATGAATCACATGTTCTTTTTACTATTTAATTTCTTTTTAAAGAAGGAACAATAGCTTTTTTTTTTTTTCAGTCATTGAGGATAAAAGTCAACTAGATGTCCGTGAAGTTGTCTTTGAATATGGCAACAAGGGGATTCAGTAGCCTAAATATAAGTATTTGTTGTCATTTTAGGCATCGAATGCCTGGTCTCCAGCTGTAGTTCCAGAACGATGAAGGATTCCCATAAATCTTATGTAGTACCTGCCAGCTTCACATAAAGGTCATGGATATCTGGGTCACGCTCCCGCTTAAGTGGTGTGAAACTTTATGTGCTTCAAGACTTCCACCTTCAGATACATTGGTGGGGAGTAAAGAATACTGAGGAATTAAATAGGGAACATGAGATAGAGGTTGAAAGGATGTCCTGTTCCTGATTTTAACCTCTACTCATTTTTGAAAAGAAATCAGAGATTTTGCCTTAATCCCTTGACTTCAATAGCTAGGTTTTTATGAACAGCACCAAATACCACAGACATTAGCAGTAGCAGTTGTTTTGCTGAAACTTGATCCTCTTGATGTAGATAAGTTCTTTTTATTATATTTTCTTAATTTATTTATTAATTCTTAATTATTATATTTTCTTAATTGTTCCTAATTGTCTTAAAATCAGTGAAAACTGTCATTAAGTGTATAAAAGCTATAGCGATATTTGTGTTTTGGTACAAGTGGCAGCATCAGATGTTTTTCTTTATTGACTCTATCATTATCACTGCATAAGTCTGCTATAAAGTTACAAAATAGTTTTGTATTCCAGAAGGTGTCAGCAGAGTATTAGAAAATAAAAATGAGGATGCTGTCTAAGGTCTATGGTATTAAGAAATTTCAGTGGTAGAAATTGCTCTTTTACGTGGTGATTTGTACAAAGAAAACATTGGCTACAACTATTACTTGCTACTCTTTTATCATTATTGTAAAGAAGGCCTGTATTCCTGCACTTTGAACTAGTAAGTTAGTTAGAAGATAGTGAAATATATTTTGCTGAGAAAAAGGCCTCAGATCTAAGTATTTGTGTGAAACAAGAAAACAAGGAAATCCTCTGCAAAGATGGCAGCAACACTTCTGCTAGGCTGAGGGAGTAATCTGACAAGTTTAGAGCTATAGCATGAGAAACTTCTTGCACAATTTTATGATGAGGCCTTTTATTAATCCCAGAGCTATAGCACAGCTTGAGAATGAGTATAGAAATGTGGAGCATTTGTTTTACATTCCTCTGTCTCTCCTCCTCTTTAGTAGCTGGATCCTGTTTCCTTTCTACTCAGTGAAAGAACTCTTACGGATTCACTCATATGAAGGACCTCGCATAATCATAGAATCATAGAATCATAGAATAGTTTAGGTTGGAATGGACCTTAAAGATCATCTAGTTCCAACCCCCTGACACAGACAGGGACACCTCCCAGTAGACCAGGTTGCTCAAAACCACACCCATAACATGATGCTACATTTATACACGCATTTTGGTGACTGAAATTACAATGCAGATGACAAGAATGTTCAATAATTGTATCGATTCAGTAGTGAAAGGAGTAATTATCACTAACCAATACAGCAACTGTAAAAAATGAGGGTTAGAGAAAAATACGGGCATGTTAGGGGGACCTTGCATATTTTTGAAGGATCTTCTAAACTAAGTCATTACAAAAGAAATGAAACTAAATAGAAGATGGAATGTAGCTGTGTGTCACAGTCAGGGATTGCACTCTGAAAAAATTGGTCCATTCTACTTAGTCTTTTTTCTTACCTTCTTAGTCAAGAATATGGCTAGAGCTTGGTCTGTAATGATCAATTACACTAAAAAGAACTAATTGTATTTTCCTCAAGTAGGCAGAGAGTGGTTGCACTGAAGTTTTTATAGATAAAATGATAGAAATATATATATATATACTGGAATTACATTCTTATACATTGCTGAGTTTCTATAATGTAACATTAAACAATATTAATTTCCAGAACATTAGAACTTCAAGTTTTCACTGGGGAAAAGGTAGCTTACAATGCCCTTTCAAAGGCTGCAGCATACTCACTCCATTGGAACTCACTTGTTCTGCAAACCAAGTTCTCACAAGTTCTGCAAGAGAATAAATAATGCAAACAAATATGCAATTGCCAGGTATGATATATGCTGTCTCCATTCCCAGACTTTTTTTTACACTATTGGAAGAAATATGGAAAGAATAGCGTTTTCCAGGCAGTCTCCTCACTCCTAAAGGCTGGTAAGGCTGGTGATGGTTGCTACCCCTTATGCAGGCCAAGCAAGAAGGGAGGGTTCTCATTCTCTTCCAGCATCACTGAGAAGCTGGTTGATAATGATGGTCATTAGGAAACAGCTCACCGCTATAGCAGTACCAGTCCCAGCCTAGGGCATTCCAATTGGTGGCATTTTTTTCCTCTTTCTAGACCAGAGGCAATTTTAGTTGTTAAGGTACTTTATGGTCCAATTTTCGAGATTTTCTTGGGTATGAAGAAGGGTTACAGATCATCTAAAGAACAATGAAAATGAGATTCTCATCTTTATGTGATTCCAGAAACTCAATTGATCATAATCTTTTTTTTTCTTTTTTTTTTTTAATACCATCATGTCATTTTTGGTTTTGCTGGTCATAAGGGGAAGGGACTGAAAAAAAGGAAAAAAGGATAAACGTGGAAATATAAAGTAAATAATGAACTTTAAAAGATGTAAGATATGTAGAAGAGTGAGGCTGTGCAATCAAGTTGGGGTTTTTTTTGTTTTGTTTTGCTTTGTTTTTGTTTTGTTTTTTTTTAATTTTAGGATTAAGCCAAAAAGATTATATCCAGGCATGATGAACCATTTTAATGTTTTGCTTTTCATTGTGTTTGTATGAGTTTGGCCATTGGAGATTGTGTTTGTATATGACCATGCTGAATAAATCACAATATGCTCAATACGGTCAACATAAATAAAATAAAATAAAAATATGATCAGAGTATTTCCTTGTTTAAGGTCCACCATGCTCTTTCATAATATTAATCTTAACACGACTCTTTTCTTTCAGATATTACAGATTTTCTCCGTCATTCCTATCTAGAAAATTTTACAATGAAGAAAGATCACATTATGAGAAGTTTTATTGGTTGTCATGTACCTTGTGGAACTTCAGAGCACTTGTTTAAATCATTTGAATGGGTCAAGACTTTGAAGTTTAAATAAGCTCTGAAGGGATGAAAGGATCAAGGATGAATTGCGGTTAATGAGGTTTTCAAGTTCCCTCTTTAAGTGACTTTTATGAACAAAAAGAACTACAAAGATTTGCCTTTGAGTGAGTAGTTTCAAGGTCTGTAATTGAAAATAAATGTACAAAACACTGTAGCATTAAATTAGGCATGCATATGAATATATTAAAATAGAGTTTTTGAAACAGAGTATCTGTACTTACCAGGTACACTTAAACTGTAAGTAAATACCTATTTCTTATTCCATTACCATTTATTGGTCATATTCTTTAGGTGAACCAAGGGGGAATTTTCTTGAATGCAAAGCGCACAGCTTCCTTTGCCGCTGAGTAGGGAGTTCATTCCTGGCACCTGCTAATTAAGAAAAGAGGGTCCTTTCCCCAAGGACTTCCTAACAGAGGCCTCCTCTCAGGGTCTTTGTAGGGGAAGTCAATTGAATTAACTAAATATTGCTCACATGTCAGTCACAAAACATTTTTTAGATAAACTAAAATTTAGTGTAGATAAACTAATTTAGATAAACTTTAACACTTACATTTGGAACTGTAGGAAGAACAAAATCATATGGTCAATGAGTCAGCTTCATGTAGACGGTTCTCGGAATATGGTAAAGGAGCCTTACTTAGGATCATTACTAAAAAGAGTTTTATCACCTTCAGTTGTAGAGACTTTCATAATACAATCTCTTTTCTAAAGGAGCAACAGTGCGTTAAGTGCTGTTGCACAAGATGGTCTGCCAGAGGAGGATTCCCGAAGTTGAAGAGCAGTAGTGACAATGGGTGAAAAGTGACCTGTGAAATTAAGCAAATACTGAAAGAAATACTGAAAGGCTGTTGAGAACCTTCCTTCCAGCTATTGAGTTGTCATCACTTCAGCCGGGATAGCTGATAAAGCACAACATTGTATATTCCTTACTTTGAAGCCGAGACTTCTCAGTAAGAAAAATTTTCTAACTCTGACAATGACTTGTAAAGGAGATGGTGGGAGCTAGCTTGGTCTTCAGTAATTTGAGGTTAACATTTCCATTTTATGTAAGTATGGTTGTGGGAATTCACTATTTGTCAGCATGGAATTATATTTAACTCACTCCTGAGTGATCAAATGGTATGAATAAGCTTGAAAATGAAATAAGTTTCCATTTTCAGGTGGAAAGTTGAGCTAGTGTGATCAGTTCTTTACTGCTTGTTGTCAATTTATTCTAAGTATGGATTTTTAGGAACCTAATCTGGTTTTTGTTGCTCACTGAAAGTACTGGGCAGAAGGGTTAATTACTGGTATGTATACAGAGTTTTCTTAATCAGTGATTAAATTTTGCTGTGCAAAGAGAAACAGGTGATAGGCAGGATGCACAGCATTAGATTAAAAATTTGGAGAGCACAGGGTTTAGCTTTGATCAGTTTTAAGAAGCTGCAGCTGTAAGGCTGACATTCTTAGTTTGGCTATTTTAGTAACTGATCATTAAGAAGTTTCAGAAAGAATATTACAGCACTATGATTTACATTCCTGAATGATGAAATTGACTTATTTTTCTAAATCTTCTGCATTCCGTCCCGCCTTATCTTGTAACAGATTACATTTTACTAGCAAGATGGGCAATTTTGCCATCTGCTCTAAACTTCAGATAGACTTAAAATGAGCAGTTATTTTAAAGTTAAGTCAAATGAAGGACAACATAAAGCAGAACTTCTATATCAAACCTTGAGCATTTCATATGACTTTATGATACATATATTTAAAAATTACTCTTCAGGGATGCACCTGAACTAAAAAAGGAAGTTCACAAGTTCACCTGAGTGCAAGAGGTCTACAGTACTAGTGTGAACCAAAATATATCTAATGACATATAGATTTTGACTAGTTCAAAATCCTAGTAGTAGTTCCCACTACTTTGGATCCTTGACCTAAATGGTTGGGTCAACTGGAAGTGGCTTTGAAATGAAACCCCTCAGATATAAATGCCCAATTTTTTAATGAGTCTCTGATCTGCTGTACAGCCCCTTGCAATAAAGTGGTCTATACAACCAGTCAGGCTGCAAAGATCAGGAAAAGCAGAAATAAGTACACTGACTGGTTGGGTAGAAGACCACTCCAGTTTTTTGACACTTGTTTGTCTGCATGGCATCCAAACTTTCTGGTCATCCACTGTGCACATCCCAAGATGGAACATTTAACTCTTCAGAGAACAAAATATAACGGCTTTAGCAGGCTGTTATAAACTAACTATATAATCTAAACAGGCATAAAAACTGTCTTGCAAAACTGTTTATTTTCTGGAACCATTTTCTGGAATGGTATTCCTGCATGCCTGGCAAAACTGCCATTCAGTGCTGGGCATGGGTATAGGGCATGACAGAAGATATTTCCAGTTGGCAGTACGAGTGAAGCGACCCTATTTTAAGGAGATGATAGAGTTTAATGACATAATGGACAGAGACATATTATGCCAGATAACTTGAGCTTGGAGCCACAGGACAGAAACTGGTCCATTTTCTTTATTGGTATAGATATTGTCCGCATATAGGCATGCTATTCTCCGAAACAATAGAACAAGCTCATGACCAAGCAATGTGGACCAGCTCACGCAAGCATTGCTTTAAATTACCTCCCTCCATGTCAGAATTTTCTGGGGAAGAACTTCCTGGAATGATCCAAAGGCATCAGAGATACTGAAACAATAGTTAGGTAGTGTGGGGCTCAAGCTCCTTGCTTGGTTTACCTTTATTTAAAGAAAGAGCAATTTATATAGGCATAGCCCACAATTAAAGTCAAGAATACCATCTGTATTACACCTATCGTTAAACCAAGCTAACAAGATTCTACATAAAACTTTTGAGAGCTTGGAATCCCATTGGCACCCAAAAATCATTTGTAAGGGAAGTGTTACTCACTGTATTAAAACATGGGAGGCTTGGCAGAAAAAACTGATTTTTTTTCTTCTTGTAAACTACAACTGACAATAATTATTTTTTTTTTCAATACTGTGAAAGAAACCAAACCAGACAGATTCATTTTCTCCCTTCTCCTGGACGAGAATGCTGGTTTAAATGCAAGCACTCAGACCATAAACACTACGTAAAATTAGTAGTTGTATTGCTAAGAGTTGCAGCTGGAGGGGAGAATAGTCTTGTTCTGCTCTACAGGGCTCCTGTCAGTCTAACCTTGGCCCTGTTCAAACACCAAAGAAAACATAGAATTAGCTACTGGGCTGGAAATGGGTGAAGCTTTTTGCCAGGTTATATTCGTTTACTTTATCTATTGTTTGTTTCTACAGATTTTTGGACAACTTTGCTCTTTATACTCTTTAGTACAAGCTGAGAGACTATGTTCATCCCCAATTAGCATTGCTCTTATCACTGCGCTAGGTACAGATGTTAGAGTGTCTTTATATTCTTCTTTAAAGTCCTTTGAGCAGCCAAAAATCCTGCTTCTAATGATGTAATACAATAAACTTTCCAGTCTGTGGGCTTAATTCAGCATCTGCTAAAACAGATGCACAGACATACACAGGGGGCCAGCAGCTAGGTAGTTTGGACCAGAGATGAATTCAGACTGCACTATATGTCTTTACCTTGTTAGTTGCAGATTACAGGAGGGAGATCACGGAGGCATTTAAGTAAATTATATATATATGCAAACTGTAGGTTTTAAAACCAGATGACTTGGTGACTAACTTTCTAGAGGTAGAAGAATCTGTTAGATACTGGCTGTATCCAAGCCTATCCTTGGAGCACAGCAATATGAAAGAATTTTTTAGCTGTTATATAAGCTTTTAAATTTTGTTAAGGGATGCTAGAAGATGCTACCTCCTCCAGCCATCCCAGCCCAGGACCCCCCTGCCTGGCCATCCCAGCCCTGGGGACTCAAGATCTCTGCCCAGGCTGAGGGATGTGGCTGCCACTGTTCTTTCTGCAGGGTCCCTTAGGTGCACCAGCATGGACCCTCTACCTGGCTGATACTCCTTGCCCCCATCCAAGGGGCCCCTAATCCCTCAATGGTCCAGCATGGAGTTTGCCAGCAAGTGCACACACACCCACACCCACACACCACACACACAGTTTGGGCGGGCACAGACACTCTCCCCCAGCAGACGGCACCCTGCACACAAGCTGTGACCCATGGTCTCAATCCAGACACTGGCGCTGAGCCCCTCAGTCACCTCACTTATGCCTGTTTCCCCCGTAGTTGGTTTTTGGAGCATGCACCGTTCCCATCCCAGTGGCTGGAGTTTAAAGACCCCACTGGTTCCAGTAGCTGACAATGAGACTACACTCTCTCCAGTAGCTGACACCACACGCCAGGGGGGCCCACACTCCCAGTCTGACTCCAGTAGCTGGTACCAAATCCTCCGTTTCCCTAGTATCCAATTTGAGAAGGTCCTCAATCAGATAATCATACTGAAACAAACATCACCACTTTCCACATACCCTTATCAATTAGTGTGACTGACTTGATATGGTTCTCCTTACTGTCTCCCTTATTGCCTGTTCATCAAGTTTGCATATATATAAATTTTTGTTCATAGCTTCCTTCTTTTCTTATTATACCCTTCTGTCCTGAAAAGGTCCTTGACCAGATACCCTTTAAGGAGTAGATGCTCTCCCCTTCCACATACCCTTTCATATTTCATTTTGATTCATCATGCATGTAAAGTCACCTGCATACTTAAGTATATTGCTGAATTATTCTGCTGAAAGGTGATATTCATGAAGTGTGGTAGAATTACTATATAAATTAATGTAACTGTTTTCACAGATTTCACTGTTGGAATTAGAGTGAAAATTATGTTTTCTGAGGTTGTTTTATATATATATATATATTAGGTGGTATTTTTCTTTTTTAGCATTTGTTTAGAGCATCCAATAAAAATGAGACAATTAAGAATAGCTCTAGAGGAGTTAAACTTGTTAAACTGGTAAATTGTCTAAACTGTAATAACAGTTTTTCCAAATATGAAACAGCTTTCTTTGGTATTTCAAATGTAAGAACAGAGGCCCTTCAGTCATAGACTGTTTAAAATTAATCTCAATTAAGCTCAATATGAGTGAACAGTGTGTTGCAGCAGCAAAGAAAGCCAACAGGATGCTGGGTTGCAGCAACAAAGCAACAGAGATAAAGTCATTATCCCACTCTACTCAGGGCTTGTCAGGCCACACCTGGAATACTGTGTTCGGTTTTGGTCTCCACAATGCAAAAAAGATGTGGACAGGCTGGAGAGGGTCCAGAGAAGGGCCACAAAGAGGATCAAAGGACTGGGAAGCCTTCAAATGAGGAAAGGCTGAGAGGATTGCATTTTTTCAGCCTTGAGACAGGGAGGTTTATCACCATGTTCCAGTATTTAAAGGGTGGCTACAAAGAAGATGGAGACTACCTTTTTACAAGGGGTCACATGGAAAAGACGAGGGATAATGGGTACAAATTACTGTTAGGGAGATTCCGATTGAACACAAGAGGAACATTTTTCACAATTAGAACAATCAGCCATTGGAATCATCTTGCCAGGGAAGCGGCAGATTTTCCATCATTGTACATTTTTAAGATTCGTCTGGACAGGGTGCTGGGCCATCTTGTCTAGACTGTACTTTTGCCAAGAAAGGTTGGACCAGATGATCCTTGAGGTGTCTTCCAGCCTGGTATTCTGTGATTCTGTGATTTTATGTTTCTATTAACCTGTAGCTCAAAATAGCATGGTAATTATCCCCCTTTCAAGTAAAACTTCCTACAGAAAAGTAGATTAACTCTGTAGATTTTTAATGGCTTGTTGACTAGTGATATCTGTTATTGGTCAGCATGATTGATTGGGTGTGCAAAACTGCTAAGTACTGTCATGAAAGTGAAGCAATGTTGTAAAGGTCCATTGCTCTTACACTGACTGCTAATATGTAAATACCTCTTTGTGCACTTGAAGAAAAATTATCCTTGGAAGTTATTTTTAATTTAGTAATGGCTTATAATAACACTTCAATGTTAGGATGAAATTCTGATAGGATGAGATACTGATACTAGCACTCACAGTTGATAACATTAAAACCTATAATAGCCAGCTCACCGTAGGGTGGAATTGTTGTCAGACATGGACATATATTTAGAGATTGACCCCACTGGATGTATTGTCTTTAAACAGATTTTTTTTTTCCCAAAAAACTCATTAGTCTGACTGTTGTTGCAGACTCTCATTGTAGCTTTTTCTTTGCTAAGTGAAACAACTTAATGCTAACTGATGAGAGATGTATTAGACTTATGAGTCAAAGTGCAGGACTACAGTGAAACACAGATAGATGTTCTCCCCGCTCTGTTAACCCGTTGTACTAAGCAGAGCTCTTCAATGTTCACTGATCATGGTGCCGCTATTTAGCTAAGTGTGTGTGTATAGTGACACCTAAAAATAATTAGTAAATGCAGCCAAACAAAATGGTCTTTTGGTAGGAATTACTGAGTGATTCTCATGCTCAGTACAGAAGAATAATCCAATTATTTTTTTGAGAAGTTGGAAGAAGTTAATACCTATAACATATTACCTTACTGTTTATCACTATGTATTCTTCTACAAGCTCTACCCACAGCTTTGAAGACAGGATATAGTGGGATCTGGATTCTTTAGTTCCTGGGTTCACTTTGACTGTCAATCATTAAGTCTTTATGTCTATATCCACAATGTGTTAGCATAGCATCAGTATTTAAAACAAACAAACAAAACCAACAGTTTTCCTATATTTTGGAATTAAATGTTATTAAAATAGCTGAAGAAAATTATTGATTTTTAACTTATTAACTGTAGTTTGTATTAGCACAGTAAAAGTCAGTCATAGGATCATGAATAATTCAGACTGGGAGGTATCTATCTCATGAGGGGTTTAGTCCAATCTCCTGTTTCAAGCAAGGTCAGCTATGGGATTTGACTAGGTTGCCTGGGACTGTATACAGTAAGATCTTGCAAAACCTCCAAGGATAGAGACTGCACAATCTGGGCTGTTCTCATTGTGAAAAAGTGTGGTGGGTTGACCTTCATTGCATGCCAGGTGTCCACCAAGCTGCTCTGTCACTCACCCTCCTCTTCTGAACAGGGGGAGAAAAATATGACAAAAGGCTCACGCAGCAAGATAAGGAGAGGGAGATTACTCAACAATTACCATCACAAGCAAAACATACTCGACTTGGGGAAATTAGTTTAATTTATTACCAATCAAATCAGAACAGGATAATGAGAAATAAAAACAAATTTTAAAACACCTTCCCCCCCCCATGCCTTCTTCCTGGGCTCAACTTCACTCCCAAATTCTCTACCTCCTCCCCCTGAGTAGTGCAGGGCTATGGGGAATCGGTGTTGTGGTCAGTTCATAACCCTTTCTCTCTGTCCATCCTTCCTCTTCATGCTTTTTCTGTGCTCCAGCATGGAGTCCCTCCCATAGGAGATAGTCCTCCATGAAATTCTGCAGTGTAGATCCTTCCTACGGGCTGCAGTTCTTCATGAACTGTTCCAGTGTGGGTCCTTTCCATGGAGTGCAGTCCTTCAGGAACAGACTGCTGCAGAGTGGGTACCCCACGGGGTCACAAGTCCTGACAGCAAACCTGTTCCAGTACGGGTTCCTTTCTCCACAGGGCCACAGGTCCTGCCAGGAGCCAGCTCCAGCATGGGCTCTCCAAGGGGTCACAGCCTCCTTTGTGCACATCCACCTGCTTTGGTGTGGGGTCCTCCACAGGCTACAGGTGGATATCTGCTCCACCGTTAACCTCCATAGGCTGCAGGGGAGGCTGCCTCACCATGATCTTCACCATGGGCTACAGAGGAATCTGCTTTGGTGCCTGGAGCACCTCCTCCCCCTCCTTCTTCACTGACTTCAGTGTCTGCAGAGTTTTCTCTCACATATTCTCACTTCTCTCTTCAGCTACAGTTGTGCAGGTGTTTCACCCTTCTTAAATATGTTATCATAGAGACTCTACCACCACCGCTGATTGGCTTGGCCTTGGGCCAGCAGTGGGTCCGTCTTGGAGCTAACTGGCACTGGATCTATTGGATATAGGAGAAGCTTCTATCAGCTTCTCACAGAAGCCACACCTGTAGCCCCCCTGCTACCAAAATCTTGCCATGCAAACCCAATACAAAAAGTTTTTACTTATATCCAGTCTGAGCCTTCAGTTCATGTCCATTGTCTGCTATCCTCCCACTGTGCATTGCAGTGAAGAGCCCGGCTCTGTCTTCTGAGTAACCTTCTCTCAGGTACCAGGTGTCCGCTGGTAGGTCTCTCAGCAGCTGCCTCTTCTCCAGGCTGAGCAAGACAGAGATAATGAAAAACAAACCATGTACAGTGACAATGATTCCACTCCCAATCCATGCAAGTATATCTAGAAGGAATTTTAAATGAGATCAGGGTGTTTTTTGTTGTGTTAGGGGACAAATAAAGAGACATTTTACTAACTTGCACTGCAAAAGTGGAACTTGTTGACCTGTATCTTTAGACACTCATATGTCAACAGTTAAAATATAGTTTAGGAAGAAAAGAATGTGATCATACTTCCCAGGAAATTCTTAGAAAGCTCCAAGAAAAATTACAAAAATAGGTAAAATAATATTTTTTTTTCTTTTTTATTTGCCTTAATCCACTGTTGAAATTTACTAAACTTCTAGAAAAAAGTTCAATCTAGCCTTGACTGAACCCTCTTTTGAAGAGGGGTTAAGATGAGTTCAATCCAATTCTATCCCTTTTCTAACAAATTTTGTCTTGAATGACTTTCCAGATTTTTACTTCCATGTTTCTTCAAAGATTGTTTTGGTGGATTCTGTGCAACTACATCATTACATGCATACATTCTTATATTTTTATTCATAAAATGTAACACTAGACTGTCTTAATGAACAAAGGTGAGATTTTGTGTAGGTGATTTTAAACCAGGAATTTTCAAAGATGGGCACATATTATTTTATGTCTCTCTACTAAAACCAGTTTTTAATTTATTTCTTTTTGATTTTCATATACATATGTCAACCAAGTTATTCAACATTCACTTGAAATATATATGAAAAAAACCACACTTGTATTTAGAAGTAAATTGTCATGAGTTTACTTAAACAAAGTTACTGCAGTGTGTCACTTTAATTTATATGAAAATAAATGTTTTTCTTGTCATTATTTTGACCTGCAATATGGGACAAATAAACTGAATATAAAAATAAAGACCCATAGGATGAATTAAATCCATTTTAGTCATATTTAATGAAAGGGGGGTTTAATGCAAAAGCAAAAATTGTAATTTTAAAGTAGTGTAGAAATAAGCTAAATGTATATCCAGGAGTGTTTTGTCACAAATCAAGATTTTTTTCCTCTGTAATAAGGAAAGATGATATATTTCACATAAGTTAAAAGGCTGTCATTTAGTGTGATAATGCCTAATTGGTTTTAGATATATATATCAGAAAGATATTTTTTTGTAAAGTAGAAGGAAGTTTCATATTTTCAAGAGAAAACAGATACTGCAAAGTCAGCAAGGATAAATATTTTTGCTGGAGTATCAATTAGTTCTGAGGCATTGTAAGACTTGCAATTTTTGATGTAGGTGTTAGGTTACGACCCAAAAGTTCACATCTACTTCTTCATTTAAGGCTGATGAAAAAAAATCATTTGGATGCTCATTCTATAAAGCAAAATTTTTAACACTTTTGGTGATTGTAAACCTGAAAAGAGAACACAACTCAGTTTTTGTTAAGAAGGATGTATATTTACCTGAAATGTAAATATTCTCAAATTGTTTTGATTTGTTTTTACAAAGGGATTATGAATAAAAAATAAACTTTCCAATTTTGCCACGTTGTAAATAAGCTTCAGTTATTTTCATTAATCTATTTATCTCCCAAAGAGGTTTTACAAAGTTTAAATCAATCCATGAAATGCTTTGGTGCTGTTAAAATTGTCAGTTTTGATGGAATTTTTGGTACAAAATTTTTTGCAAGAGATAATTTGTATTGTAAGTTTATCAAGTCTACTTTCTCATCTGTTACATGAGCAAAAACATGTATTTATTTATTAGAACTGAAGATTATTTTCTTTTGAATGGTATGATAGTAACATTTTCCATTCTAAGGAGACTGCATCTGTAAGCATAATTCCCTAGTGCAATTGGTCTTTGACCCTTGATATGTCTAGGGGAAAATGAAGAAAAACAATAATCATAATTTTTTCTTGTACCTCACTCTTATAATCTTCTAAATCGCAGAAATTTTGGAGCTGCACAAGTTTTGAAATTTTAGAAGTGATGTTTTCTGAACTTCAGATAACTGAGATCAAACATTGCTTTTACTTTTCTTCTTTAGGAAAAAAAAAACCCACCTCAGATATTTGATGTGCATATATTTTACAAAGCATTTGCCATCCAGAGCATGTATGTTGTTTCCTAAATTCTTTGGTTTTTTAAACTCTTTTACTCTTTCATCTTTGAAAGCTTCCCTTTGTGGGAGGAAATAGTATTGTGATCTCTCCTAGCTGACATTTTCATAACTAATAAGGTGGAAATACAACTATTTTAAAGATGGTAACTGTAACTGTGTTTTTGTAATCATGTCAGTGGTACTTAGATATTTGCACTCTATAGATATTTGTTTAGAACACAAAATCCTTTGGGTTTTCTTCATTGTCTACTAATATTCAAAAGAAATTTTAAAAGCTGAATTTATTTCTGCAGGCGCAATGTCTTCACTGTTGAAATGGACATGCTTAATAAATAGAAATATTTTCTTTTTATTTTGGTAGCAGTATATTAATCAATCAGATGCATTGGCCCTTCATTGTATGCCTATAAATATGAACTCTCAAAATAAACTTTGTTAGATGAAATTGATGACGGGATTGATGAGGGTTGCCTAAGAGCCCAAGTAGGATGTTAGGATAAGGGCACTAATGTGAAAACTCATCATTAAAAATCAGCTCAGCACGCATAATCAGTTGTTATTAAAATGCAAAGCTGGCTATCAAGGATTTCTCTATAGACTATAAGACTTTTGGTCCCTGCTATTGGTATTTGGGACAAATGTTCCAAAGGTGCAGGAGCACAAGATTAATTGATACGAGACTGAGGTGTACAGAATTAATTAATGTGAGAGACTGAGAGCTAGTCAATATGAGCATAGAGATATATGGAATAAATTAATTGATATTTTGGGAGAATCTGTATTATCAGAGGCACTCTATGCAAAATAGATGTGATATTATGTAAAAATATTAATTTTCACAGCCTTTTAACTCTAGTGTGCTTGAAGGGAGCATTACAATTAATGCCCCAGTATAATGACAAATGTGTTGAAGAGAAAAGACTAAATATGTGTTTGTGAACTTTTCAGACTAATAAAATATTTTTCTTACTTGCTATACCAGAAAAACATTCTGTTGTTAAATAATTATGTAATACCTGATGCATTCATTTTTGGTTAGACCATTGGTCAAAATTAGATAGAAAGAAAATAGGCAAGATATGAAGTTTATTTTATTGTTTAGCTTGTAGTCTATTTGTTTTCTTTCTACTATTACGTTTCTATTATTTCAATAAAATGGTAAGATTTTGGTGATATTTAATATTTTGTGAAGTTGACACGCATTGCAGCCTCCTTATTCTCTTTCATAAGGCACTAAAACAGATACTGGGATTTTAAAAGATTTGCAGCAGATGTTTGTTCCCAGTAGCTTACTATTGTTGAGGGTGGAAGAGTGGGGTAATAAAATCTCATAAGAACACAGACAGCCTTTAAGGCTACTGTGAAAAATTAGACAGTGACTCTTCCCTTTCTGAGACCTATTCTTTAAGCTGTTGACCACTGTTGTCCAAGAAAGAAAATTGGGCGTTCATTTAACTTTAAGCATGTTCTAAACCTCAGAGAGGAATCACTCAGCTTACATGAGTGTGAGATCTACTGCATTCAAGTTGCTTCCTCCACCTACCCAGGAATGATGTCATCAGAGAAGAAGACAACGTGCTTTTCTTTTGCTTTTTGAAAGCTATGGATTTTGTCTTATATAAGTAGGAAGCAATGTTTCTCTGCATCATTAATTTAACTTTCAGAAAAAGTCAATTTAGTATCTGCCACTACTTTTTCTTGTTTGCTGTATCCCATTTAATTTATTTAAGTCAAATTAATGTCGTAAGAAATGTATTCTGTACTGCACGCAAGGGCTGTCTTGGGATATCACTTTCCAAAGTAACTCTGCCTGTTTTATCCCTGTCATCACAATCTAACTAACTCAGCAAAGATATACAACAAAACATCTGTCCAAAAACTTATTCACGGACTGGAGTTTATCGGGGGGGGGGGGGGGGAAGGAAAAAACACAAACAAACCGAGAAACACAGTAAAAATAACATATAACATTTAACCTCCTTCACGGAATTTTACATTTATATTATTGTTGTCTCATTTTAAATAACCACTATCTGATGAGAGTTTACAGGTAGAGATGTTTTGTATTTTTTGTTTTCTCATTGCCATTAACTAAAATTTCTACGGTGAATGGATTCAGTATGGCACATTGAGCTTTTAGTCAAAGAGGGCTAAGGTGGCATTAAGCAGAATCACATTTTTCTAGAGACAAGTCCAATAATGAAAATACAATTTTAGCCGCTAACTCAAGTTTTTTATGACAATTAGAACTTTAGGTTGTTCTGGCATCTTTTGTATATGTGGACAAATTCCATGCACATATTTCACTCAAAACGGCTGTATGGAAATGTTTTCCCACCAAACTTGATTGTTGGATTATAACAGACATTTAATTCAGCTACTTCTACTGTTATTTTACAATGTACTACATGTATTAATTCACATCAACTGAAAGCAGAAATAAAGCTCCAGAATACTTTCTATGCCTCAACCAGAGGACTGAGAAAAAATTAAGAATTTAGTTCTTACAACTGTATGTCTACATATAAACTGGTTGGTCAAGTCCATTGTAGCTTAAACTGTGGGTGAATCACAGCAGCCAATTAAAACTAGCAAATTGCAATATTTTTTTCTATGTATAAGAGAGGAAAATGGTTTAGTTGTCACAAAATTAAAATACTTAAAATACACTTATAAACACACATTGTTTAGATTTTGTATATTTGGGAAGATTTTCTCTGTTCAGTGAAGGTAATTTAACCTGAACTTGAAAGTTTCAGAGTATATTAATATGGAAAAAATGTACGAAATGTGCTTTGATGATGATTTGTTTAGCAGTGCTGGGTAATTTCAGTGAGTTCCAGTTTCGTAAAGGGAAATGCTAAAAGTTAGTACCATTGGTTTAAGACATTGGACTTACACACACAGAATGAAGCCATTTTCTTGGACGTTAATGTAGTCAAGACAGATTATTATTAGAAGTCTAAAAACATGGTCATTTAGGGACGGAAAGGACTCCAAGAGATTGACCCCTTCAGAGAGGTATGCATATATAAATTATCCCTGATAGGCATGAGTATAACCTATTTTTTATTCTCTAAATGCTTCCAGTGAATGGGATGGTTCATGCCTTATTGATTTCTCCCCCCACCCCCCCCAACCCCCACCCCTTAAAGCTTGTTCCCTAAATACTAGATTTTGAGCAGTCTTCTTTCCTGACATGTAGGTAGTACATGATGCACTACGGTCATCAGTTACCTGAATGAACGCTCTTCTGCCCCAGAGCCTGTGGTCCCACTTCACTCTGGCTCCCATTCCCACTGGCTTCTGATCATTCACAGCCACTCTCCTCTCCTCTGCTCCAGCCCATTCTTCTCACCCCTGCTGCCTCTGCCTTTCTCCGTTTGCTCTTCTCATCCCCTTATCTTCGCGTCCAGCTTTTTCATCTATTCTGCTTGGGTCTTGCTTCCTTCCTCAATTTGCCATGTAGATATTAATGAGGGAATACCAAGGGCATAACATGGACAAGGGGGACTTCATGAGAGCAAATATGATTGAGATCTAGCATATGTTGCTTCTGCAGGCAAAAACGTTTGCTAGAGCTCTGTGGCCTGAATGCTAGCTGGGAACAGGAGTAGTCACAGGAGAAAGCAAGAAGGGAAGAAAGAGAAGATACTAGAAAGGAAGGTGCATGTTACCCAGATGCAAATTATGTTTTTATAGATCTTTTAAAGCTTAGTGATTTTTTAGTATATACATGACTATAATGATATATATCTAGGACAATTAAAGGACTATACCATATTTCAAAGCTGTTCTTCATCAGCTCAAGACAAGTAGATTTTTTCCAGTGAAGGTTGTTAGAGGGTTTTTTGTTTGTTTGGTTGTTTTTTTTTGTTTTTTGTTTGTTTGTTTGTTTGTTTAATGTGGGCAAAACTATTTCGTTTCCACTAATCTTGACATACACCAAGAGCTTTCTCATTCTGCTCCATAACAGTTAGCTCCAAATAGAGAAATTTTGAAAAAGTTATAGGCAGTAGAAAAGGATTATAAAAAATAAATAAATACTGGTAATCTTGAAATATAGCTACCTTATATATGTAATAAATACTTTTTGCTTTTCCCTTTCCAAAATAAATCACTCACCATGTGGTTCATCTCGAGTATAATTTAAGCACTGACTGTTGTAGCAGGTACATATAGTATGACTACTACTAAGCAAAGAAGCACAGACTAATTATTTAAGTCAGTTACCAAAAAATAATTATTCTGAGCTTGAAGAATTCTGATTTATATGAAAAAATATAAGAGCAAAGGGTATGCAAACCTAAAACCTAAACCCCATAATGCTGAATACCAGTAAACTACATTATTTCAGATGCTCATTCCTCTTGAAGTTCATCTTTCATGCACTGAAGTCAGAATATAGGAGCGATGTTCTGTAGAGGGCATATTTAAAAGTAAGCTTTTATATCCACCATTTGGCATGGGTTTTATATTCTGATGAATTTAGCATCTGAATATATACCCTCATTGTTGGAAATTATTGTCATGGATATACACAAACTGTTAGGGTTTGGGGTTTTTTTTACTCTAAGTAAACCAAAGCGGATTTTGATATTTCATTAAAGCTTTTAAGTTTGAATTTGAGAGTCTGACCTCAAATTGGAAATTTGACCTCAAATCTCTGGAAGACCATAATCAAGATGTATAGTGAAAATCAAGAGAAAAATCATTGCCTCCCAGATGCTGAACGCTGTTTATTCAGTTGCAAATGCCAGGTCAGTTTCTCCTGCTCAGTGCAATGCAACACCAGCTGAAGTACTTTAATTTGTTTTTAACCCTGTGGACAAACTGGACTAATGAGATACTGTAAAATGTTATCTAACTTTTGTTAAATATACTCCTCAGATGTAAATAAAATGTTCTCAATAGAACATTAGGAACAGATATTTTACCCACAATACTTTTCATTTTTTCAATGATGACTAGCAGTTTCCATGTCAACTACATACAGTGAAGAGGTTTTGGTGCCATATGGTTTACAGAACCATCTGTGTACTCCAAGGACAGCCTTGATGTGCACTGAAAATGCAAACTTATTTTGTGAAAGGTTAAGTGGCAGAAATATATATCAAAACCTATCTACTGATATTCCCAAAACGAATTTTCCAGCTGTTCATGTCAAATTCTTTTTGTTATTGTTGGAGAATACCATTTAACTTTAGAAGAAAGTTATAAGCCTAGTAACATAGGAACATAAAAAGTGATTTTTTTTTTCTTTTTTTTTAAGCCAGCTGTGATAACTATGTGCTGTAGGCAACTAGACAGAATCTGAATTACTCCAGAATGGAATAATCATTTGCAACTAATATCCATTTAGGGTGTTCTTTATGTAAAACTAGATTTGGCTTGCAATACTATTGAAAGTCACATCAGTCTCAGAGAATAATTGAAGCAAAGAAATATTATTTAAGAAATTAAATTAAAGAGGCTCTGATTCTACAAAACTGTTGTTGTATAGTGAACATTACAGGAAGTTTACTACAATCATGTTTTTTTTTATTCTTTTGTTGCTAGTTTTCTTTTTAGTCTTGTGAATTTTGCATTACTTCCTGCACAGAGGATCATCTGCAGGAGCTTCAGATTCTTTCTTCCATTTGTTCTATATCCAACTATGGATATTAGACACAAAGATTAAACTTTCCTGCTGCAGGGTGCAAAGTTGCAACTCCCGGTTCTATTTGAAATGGAAAAAAACAAATCTATGTTTAACTCTTTAAAGCAGTGGTTGCCATTCAGGGTGGGATTCACTTATTTTAACTTCATCTATCTTGGTTTAAACACATAGTTGTCTTACTCCCTTTATAGTTTATGGAGACTAGCAGCTCCAGAAAGCAGTAGTTCCTACATACCATAGAGCATAACTGGATGTAGAGGAACCCCAGAGGGGTCTCTTAGATCAGGCTTAGTTTTTAGAGAGCTACATTTGGGTGTGATGAATTCTGCCCTTTTTCACAGGAGACAATTACAGGCTGTGGATCTCAAATAGATGAAGAGTATTTTTGACATATGCTTGTACTTGGTATGATGGTCTAGTTGCAGCTAGAAATGACTCCCTGTAGAACATAGAAATACTCTGAATTGCTGTTGTCAGATGTTGTTTGAAATGCATGTTTGAGTCATCCATACACAATTGGAAATATGACACTGGACCTACAAGAGACCCACTTCTTTTTGAAGTGGCAGCTGCAGTCTTGAGTTATATGAGGCATCTCAAATGACACACTAGGTGCACCATCTTGAGTAACTCCTAGCTTATAAGTAAACACTCAAAATTAGGGAGAAGAAAATTTTGTTCTTGTTATCTCTCTGGGCTAATTCATTTTAATTATGTATGAAAAGGACTTTTACAGAAAGGAATGAGAATGCCAGTTTTTATCTACTCTGCAGAGTAGGGCAATGTGAGTTCTTAGATCTAAGTTTGAATCTCTTGATGTGAAGAAGAAATTGACGCTATGTCTCTTTCTCTGTATAGGTGATGAAATGACTAACCTAGACTACCGTAAAAAGAGAGGAGGAAAAGGAAACAGCTTGGCTACCGTTGTCCCTGAATCTGAAAGAAATACGTTGTCTTCTCTCCTCTGACTTTGAAATGACTGCATATAATGCCCCAAAAGTATAAATTGCAAGATGCAGAGGGAGCTGGTGGACTGACATAACGAGAAACTTAGAAAGCAGCATATACTCAGCATTTCTTAATGGGTAGCTTAGACCAGCCAACACCCAGTTTACCAATTTTAAGATCCAAATTTGAGACTTGTAGCTTTCCCTGTGCTTTACATAGGGATGTTGGATAAGTAATTCAGAGTCTGATTTCTGACATGGGAGTATGCTGCCTGAATCTCATTTTGGATCTAATCCTAGATCTTGCTTCTCCAGCAATTTTCTACTTTTGGAGGAAAAATTAGCTTGTGCACCACTTTGGCAAAAGCAAAAAAGATGCAAACAGTTGGACCTGCCATTAGAATGTTATTCCTTAGTAAAATATTATTATTTTTATATTTCGTTGATTTTAGTGAAATTTCATTAAAATGGGAAGAAGAATTTCTTTCTCAGTTGTAGTTGGTGTCATATATGTTGACTATTTGTTTCTTAGACACATTCTGAATCATTCCTTAAACATTGTACCTTTTCAAAATATTTCTGGTTATTTATTTTTAAAGTGAAAAACAAAAGAGAAAGTGTTTGAATTTAAACAAGACATTCTTCCCTTCACAATCAATAATCTTTCATGTGTTTGATCCTGCAGCCAAGTGGTTATTTCCATGGCAATAAGCAATGCTGGTATCCAAGTCTGAAGCCAAGACCATTCTCCCCTGCCATGAGTGCCAACAGTTAAAATTACCAAGAAGATTTTTGTTTCTTCTGTTCTTATCAGGACAGTGTTTTATTGTTTCTCCTTGTTACTATCAGCCTGGCAGCTCTTCCCCAGCTCTTGCCTTTTCTTCCAATTTAAACAATGAATGAAATAATTTGAATCAATTAAAAGTAATATGGTTGTCCTAAGGCTGTGTTGATTTACTGCCTTCCTTCCATTTCTCTTGATATCCCCTTCTGTCTTTTGGATTCTTTCTCTCTTATCTCTGTACCTTTTTCTTTCTCTTTTATGGCAGGGTTACAAACCTCTTTCTTTCTTTTATCCCTTGCCTCAGCAGAGATTTTTCATTGCCTTCATAGCTGCTCTGTAAGGATTTGCAGCTGCATTCCCATGACTCCTCTTCATTCTGGCAGGAACCCACACAGTTTTTTTCTAACAACTCTTGCCTGCTTGTTGTAAGGGTGGGTGTCACATCACTAGTCTGTCAGTGCTTTTGTAAATTAATAGAGACAATGTTAATTGAGGAGTGATTTTGTTAATAGATGTGTTAAACCTGTAAATTAACTCAGTGTTTTCTGTAATCAGAACACTTTCCCACTGAGCTTATTCATGCAGTTCATAAAAGTTTGGTGCCTTCTAGCTTGCATTCCAACTGCCTACCAAGCATTACAGTTTGGGTTTAATGACAAACTTAATGCCAACATCAGAGCAATTTCTGAAGCCTGACTGAAGACTCAAAAAAAATTTGGATGAGCCTGACTCATTCTTAAGTAAAAGTGGGCTGCTTCATGTCTGTTGTTGCAAACCACTTAAAATTCAGTCGTTGTCCAGAGATGGTTTGAACGAAGACAAAAAGCACTTTATTCAGTTTCGTATTGATAACTCCCACCATACTACACTATCAAGGCATTACACTGTTACAACTACACTATTAAGACATCCTTTAATTGGACTACAATTTCCTGTTACCATGGAGAACATCCTGGCACATAAAAGCTCAGAATAAAGTTGAATGCTTTTTAACATTTAACATAGGCAGTCTCAGTTTTGGAGTCTGTATTTAAAAAAATGCAGAATGTGCCCTAGTTCATTTCTAGAGTGCAGTTCGCCACACACTGAAGATCATAGGAAGCTAAAAGCTGAGAGCAGAAGCTAAAGAATGGTAAAAGCTTTCTCCCCTAAGAGAAAAATGTGTGTGACAAAGGCAGAGTTCTGGACCAGCTTACTTGGTTGCTCTGTATATTTAGCAGAGCAAACAACATCCCCAGAACACAATTCATCCCACCCCTAGTTGGACATCCAAACACCAATGACCCTTCACCAATTACAAAAAGAAGAAGCTTTGATTCAGATACATAACCATTAGGCATCTACACCCAGGAGATATTCTAACTATGGAATACATCATATATTAACTATTAACTACTAATTAACTCTGAACAGACAGCTGGATGAACCACTAGAAAGAAAAATGCCATTATCTTGAATTCTGTGATTTGAATTTAAGATTATGGATTTGCTTTTCTTCTCTTTTGAATTGTTTGTCTGGGATCCCAGAATGTGTTTTTAATCCCCCTGTTATGCATATACATATAAGCTCCTTTTTGCAGGATGTTATTATAAAAGGTCACAGATTTTAGGTTGGCATTATGACATACCTTGACATACTTTGAAGCAGTTACATTGTGTAAACTTGTCTCAGTGATGACTGTTCTTATAAGAAAATTTCTTCACTGAAAGGATTATCAAGCATTGGAACATGCTGCCCAGGGAAGTGGTTGAGTTACCATCCCTGGAGGTATTTAAAAGACCTCCATGTAGATGTAGTGCTTAGGGACATGGTTTAGTGGTGGACTTGGCAGTACTAGGTTAACGGTAGGACATGATGATTTTATAGGTTTTTTCCAACCTAAACCTTTCTATGATTCTATTGCCTTCATTTTGTACTTACCATCCGAAAGAAAATAGTAGGAGACTGGCTTTGTGACATCACCTTCAGTTATAAAACAGTTCTTAAGGTATTTGACTTCAATGTGGTTTGGTAGGACAAAGTATTGTAAACATCGAATTCATCACTGTGAAATTCAAAAATAAAAAAAACCACCTTTCTATTTTCAGTCCAATTTAGAGGAGCAGCGGGAGAGAAAAGGGAACTGAAATAATAAAAATGACAAATGAAAAGGAAAAAAGGTAGAGGAAATATTTTCCACTTGTTACAAATAATGAAAAGTAATTTAAAATCTACTTTGCAAAAAGGAATACGGCAGGGCCTTTTTATCTGTTTGACACCACACTTATGATTCTTTTGAGCACCTTTCAAAACAAATTACTTTTTGGTCTTTCATGATAAATTTTATAACTTTTTTCTTTATCGTGTGTAATTACAATATCTATAATGACTGTAAAGCCTGAATGAAAATATTGTACTTGCATATTGTTTATATTAAGGAAGAAAAGGCTGTGACATTCAGGAGTAGAACTCCTTATTATATATCAATATAAGGCAAGTGAATTAACACAGTGCCTGATAGCACCAAAAAAGCCTCTTAATTAATTGCATTTAAGTTATAATAGAGAAAAAGAAAGCACTTCTTTCTCTAGAAAAAGGACTTTTGTAAAGTGGCTTTCAAAACTTACAACACAGAAATTATTGTATCCAGAAGAAATTTTCAGCTTTTATTTCACTTTTTTGTTTTAGCTATCAGTTAAAAGCAACCATCACAAATGTAAGATTTTTAGTGTAATGTTGTTTAATTTTAACATATTCATACAAGGAATAATAATTAATGGATATGTCTAGTTGTTCTGATTTTAACAATGACAGTGAAGTTTGGGTTTGATTCATGTACCTAATGCTATTCTTAAAGATCTGTCAATAATCTATATATCAAGACATGTTACCTACCTTAGGTTGATATCTTTCCTAAACTAAAGAAAAGATCACCCACAAGCTTTTTGGGAGTTTTTTGGGTTTTGTGTTGTTTTTGGTATGTCCATCCCATCCCCTTCCCTCCCCTCTTCCCCCCCCTTCCCCATACTATTCACTTTTTATTTAATTAAGATGACTGAAAATTCTAGTTATTTTTAGTGGAATATTTTGAAAACATAAATTTCCATATCATCTGTTGGCATTAGTAGTCAAAGAGGTCTCATTCTCTGAAATAGCCTGAAAATATATGAGTGTGTATTCTGAAAGGGACAATGACATGTAGAGAATAGACCTATATTGACTTTTAAATAGAATTGTCGTTAAAACAATGGGTTTAATTTCAAATATATTTTTATATTTTTAATGAGAAAGCCATTTTTACTGAAAAGCAAAATTGTTCCTAAACAGACTACTCACTTTTAACGGCATGAACTGCAACAATTTTTGACCTGTCAGAAGGCCATCAATTGCAGTGGTAATATTAAGGGGCCAAAAAAAAAAAATCAAATTTCTTTTCCAGTTGCTTATGCAATTCGCCATTGAAATTCTCTGAAATTCTCCAGCAAAGGGCTTTTGTGTTTATTTGTTTCACAGAACAGAGACATTTGTTCTATATTTTCACCTTCAAAATGGGAGACCATCACTCCGAGTCACATCCTCTTTTACCATTCCAAATAATTCACCTGTGGCTTTGCACTTTGACTCTTTGAAGTATATTTAAGAAGTCATCTTCTTTTTGATAAATTACTGAGGATAATCACTCCTGTGCTTTTAGAAGGCACAGAGCACAGGTTGTATTGCCCAGAATTTGAGGATTACTCTTTTGTGCCCCCAAACCTATTTACGGAGATGGTAAAACAAAGTTACAGTCTTACTGTGTTTGTCAAGGTATAGATACTATTTACTTCTTAAAAGACTGTTCTATATAGCTTCCTAACAGTAGGTTTGATTTTATTCTTACCATTGCTGGTGGTATTTTCAAAGTAGGTATCGTTATGTTGCTAAATAATTTAGCTCTACTCTACTGGACCAGCACCTGCTCCCATGATTGCCCAAGCAATGAACATTTTATTTCACTCCTGGGTTCTATCTTGGATTCATGAAATGAGAGTGTTCCTAAATAAAACATAGGTCCAGCTCTGATTCTAGGGACTAGTCACAAAAAGTACTGTAAAAAAGATAACACAAACATTTGTTTTGATCAACACCTTATGCACTGCTCCAAAATTGTTGCAGCAGGTTTGGCGTGCTTACAGGTCCCTATACCACACCACATGTAACATATACCAGTAATTCATTCTATTAAAAAAAATAATAAAATAATACTTTGGTGGGATGTAGTATTACTATTGTAATGTTTCAGACACGTTACACTGAGGGGGGGGAGAGGGGTGGGGAGGGGGAGAGGGATAAAAAAAAAAAAGAAAAGAAACCATATAGAAAATAATTATTGCATTTTAGTGTCACAGAAGTGGTGGCTGAGCTAGAAGATCCAGTGTTGTAGATTCCATATATAGTAGATAGTGTCTAACTTTCTCTGGAAGGGAAAATCTCTTTCACCTCCACAGAAAGCTTTGAGCAGTGTAATTGCAAGCTACTTCTCATCACTTGTCCTAGGGCTTGGGGTCACTCCCTGGGTCCAATGCACTTAGCAATGTAAATTTAGCTAAGGTATGTCTGTAACGGTGAATAAGAAAGGGCAAAAGACTTTGGTTGTATAATGCTATGCCTGTAAGATACTGGAGCCTGTTCTCACTCTCTGCAAGCAAATGGCACAGCCTACAACATGTCCATATCACTAATCAAAAAATCACATTCACGATGACTACTAGGAGCAGTCTGTAGCTACTGCTCTTCCATGAACTATGTCAAGCCTCCTCTGGGAGACCATAGCTGATTCCAAGCAGAATGGATGTAACCAGACAGTGACACCTGGCTCTAAGAGCCGGTGCAACTATATATGAGAGCTGCTGTTTGTTAATATAAAGCAGATGTCTCAGCACTATAGAGTGTTATGAAAAATGATTTATAAATTTATTGTTTTTTCAACTTTTTATTCTAGTATTGTTTCTATAGTATTGGCTTACCTCAGACTCAGACACGGTCTCTCGAATGAAATAACACAAAGGACTTGTCATTTCTGTGTTTTGTGACTCAATGTTTCTTTAATATACTATTATTAGTTACAGTACACCTGCTTTTTGCCATGTTGCGTTATAAATTAATATGCAAATTTCTATCTACTGTGACTCCCTGATCAATTAAACTTTCATGTTTTATCCCTCCTGTCGAGTGCAAAGAAAGAGTTTCGTTTTTCCTTATATGTAGCTTACTTTTTTTTTTCTCATTCAAAATCTTGTTTTGATTTGTATATCCATTTATTCAACTTTTCTAGCTTGACTTTTGCTATATTTATGTCCTTACGGTTTGAAAGGTCCCCAGAATAAGTGCAATCTGCAAATAGTATTAACATAATGTTTGTTCCCTCCTAAGTGCTCTAATGAAGGTGTTAAAAAGCAACAGTTGTGACACAGTTGGCAAATTCCCTGGAGTTCCTGACCCAAAGCATGATAACTTGAGCCACACAGTTTAAGAGATCTATTTATTAAGAACAACTAAACAAAAAAAGTTCTAGTTTGTATTTTTCATTGGACATTTATAATTTCTTTTGACAAAATTCCTTGGCATACCTTCATTTAAAAGTTTGAAAAGATAAAATAAAATTAAATTTCACTGAACTATCTTTTTAATGGATACAGTAAAAGAAGAGGAGGAAAATGAGAGATTTCTGAACTTCACAGAACTAGAGGAAACCCCATTCACTATTACAGTACCAAAAGCATCCCCAAATATTAATTCTGATCTCATATTCTTGGTGTATATAAAAAAATATTAAGAGTCATAAAATTATTCAGTTGCCTTATTCTTTCTTGGCTGACATTTTAGATGACCAAGTTCAAAATTCAGTCTGAACTGCTACATCGCTCCTATCACTCTTTATTTGTATGTATTTTCTGAATAAAGTTCTAACAGGCACGCACAGAAATGCCTCTGTCTTGGAAGTACTCAGAGACTCTTAGTTCTTTTTTTTTTTTGGATCTGACATATCCACAAATCATCTCTGTTTCCAAGTCTCATTTGGTAGACACTTTCACAAAATGTCTACTGGATTTAAGCTAGCACAAACCGCAGGCCTGCTCCTCTTTCATTGCTCAGTGATTAAATAATTCATTCAGGATATAGGAAACTAACACTCAATTCCCCTCTTTGCCTCTGGGGATTCTAACCTGCACTTCCCATGCGAACGCGTTAAATTAGGTCGTGTTCCGCAATGGGGTAATTTCAGTCTGTCCTGCTCAATCTGTTCCACTGTGCATAGTCTAGGTAAATATTCATTAGGCTGGAGAGAGAGAGCATGCTAAAGCCAGTAAAAGGTTTTGGCTCTTGGCTAATAGACTGAAAACTCAGACTTTAGGGTCCCTGCACGAGGGATGGATAGAATGAAGCACCTCAGAGTGGAGGTCCAAAATGATGCATTCAGACGAGATGCTACTAATAGCTTGCCAATGAGAAACGCTACAGAGATCTTACCTTCCACGGGGCACATGTGCCTCATCCCTAATCTTAAAAGCCATCACCAAAGTAATTATAAGCATCCTTTTAAAACATCAATTAGAGATTAAACATTTCTTTTACAGCAAAATTTGTGGGTCATAGCAGTGGAAGACTGCACTTTGATGCTGAAAACAGGTTAAACTGCACAGCTAGTAGCAGCTCAAAAGACCCAATGCCTTTCTCAGTGTCTGCAATGGCCATTGTGGGTCATCTATGGCTCTGAAGCAACTCGCACACAAAAATAAGCCAGCAAGCATTAGCGTGAAGGCAACTAGAAAGAGTCCTCTGGAGCTGCTCGAAGCCTGTGAGACCAAGTGCAGTGAATGGCTCAGTATGCCTTTAGTTATGCTCCCAGAAACAGTCTGCAGTATAGACTAGCCATAAAGCAGACAACTGAATGGGAGACAAGATAAGGTGGAACATGTCCTTACCACTGTGACACTAAATACCAGTTTAAACATGTAAATATAAATATATAAATATACTAATTTTAATGTAGATAGCTATTTCTTGTATATTCATTTGTAAAAGACATCTTTGTATCTTAATATCAGGAAATTATTTCAAAGACTGTTGACTGAAGCTCTAGGAATCACAGATCCACTGGAATTAAGTTAATTTGCATCCTTAATAATAATTAGCATTTTCAGCATTTTACTTCTGTCTTAATAATTAAAAAAAAGAAGGTTTTGGTGAGTGGGAAAAAAACAACAAAGCAACACTGAAATCTTTAGTGGCACTTGGTGGTGCTGTTGGATAAGAAAAATGTAGAGGCATAACAACACAGGGTGAGAAAGATTGTTATGGAGAGTTAAATAAAATTAAAAGAACGACAGCTTCATTCACCTCTGTCATATCCAATATTTCATTTCTTCTTTTGACACCATGATTTTAAATTAGGGAGAATTGTAATTCCTGGTGGCTTGCATTCTTGATAACTCGCACAGGGGATACAGATCTTTAACAGGAATTTCATGCCTCTGAAGACTGACAGTTAATGAGGCTATTATTTTCATTTTTAAATTGCCCAAATGTGGGGTAGAAAATTGGTGGTTTCACATCTCTTACTGTCATCTTTCAGTGCAAATTTTATTCTCCATCCTTTAAAACCTTTTATAATATAAGGTGAACACCGAAATCATCAGATGATTCAATACCATATTTTCTATTGCAATGAGTATTTCATTAAGCCAATAACCTTGTTTCCCAGATATAAATGGTACATGTTTGAAAGAAAAAGATGAATATCTCTTCAAATTGCTTTGGCTGATGTAACATCTTGACATTGAACTGCACGTTCAGAACCCTGCTATCATCTAATTTACAATCCTTCTTCAGAAATGTCCTTTTTCTAAAAGGTGTTCAGTGCGGTAGCTGTAAACAAAGCCTTCAATTTGGCGATCATCTCTGCTTATTGTCGTTTAAGCTAAAGGCACTTAAAATTTCAGCAAAGCACCTTGGGATCTTCCAGTATCTACTGAAGAGTGTTCAGACGTCCATTTTAAAAATTACTAAATAGACTAATTATGCAATAGCTGATTTATAAATGGGTGGCGGAAGGCGGGAGGTAAATGGCATATTTGGGTTTTGAGGTATTGTGCTAAAGTTCTTTTTAATTATTAAAGTCATCATTGTGTTAACTCTTTCATCAGGTTTAGTGGGTTTTGAGCTTCTGGTGTTCCCACTAAGATTACATTATAACACTTTATGTGGGGTCAGAAAAGATGTCAGGGCTTTAGCAGGGATTTTCAATGACAAAATGAAAGTTTTAGAATTGTACTTTGCTTCAAAGAAAGTGTCTCAGCAGTGGCACTCTTTGACACATTTGTAGGCAGACACATCATTAGCATCTTTGACTTATAAGAATAGGAAGCCTGAGGGCCCAAATTTTCCCTCTTTACAGTTAAAAGGTGAGGCACTCAGACTGTGCTTGTGGCAAACCGCTGTTTTCAATATAAGGGGCAGAATAAGCTCACAGTGCATTTCCACCTTTCACCTTGGTGCCCTATGTGTAATTTTATTTGAGGTTTGTTCTTTGGATTCAAATCCTAAGTGAGATCCTGAGCATCCTTAACTGCCATTGAGATCAGCGGCATTTGTAAACGTAGAGCATGTTATCAGCACATTTTTAAATGCAGAGTATGTTATCAGGACCTCTCGGGATCTGGTTCAAAGCCTTGCTGTGTTTGATTTATTTTAGATGTATTTGATTTGTATTTTATTAAAAGAAGCCCCTTCAAAGGTAATGGATAACATGCTTCAAAGACAAAATGCACTTGTGATCTCACAGAAACAGCATAGTCTGTTGGGTAGGTATTAGCCTGGGAAAACAGGATTGGGATTTCTGGGTGTTTCCATCATCATTCATTGCCCTGCTGAACAGCCTGCAGCAAGTGGTTCCCTCGCTGTGGCTTGGGTTGTACTTTTTTTTCCATCTGTAAATACAGTCCGATGATGAAAAGCTGATGTAAAAGTTTGGCATTGTTACCACGATCAGAAGGTGGTAGTGCTTCTTCCCAATGGGGTAAAGGGAAGTGGACATGAAGAGAACCTTGAAATAGACATATGGACTTTGCATGCTCTGTATTTCTTTGCACACATCTGTATCTAAATACACCAGTGTTCAGTTGTCTTCTTCTTTCAGTGTAATGAGATATTTGCTATTTGCTATGTATTTCTAAGCTAGCTGTTGTGTGTAAAACCTTTTTTAAGCAGGCTAAAGAGAGCAGTAAGTCCAGATACAGTACAAAAATATACATTTCTTACTGTACACATATTCTTTGTTCTTCATCCATTATTCAAACTGCTGTAGGAAAAGCTTGTATGTGTGACATGAGGCTAACAAAAATCTTGCAGAAGTCAGTATTTTCAGATATTAGCATCTATTGTTTGGCACCTAAATCTGTGTGAGTTGTTTTCTTCGTACTGTGGTAAACAGTCTTCTTTTTTTTACCATTCTTTTAAGCATTGCAGTCATGGAGAATAGCTGCCTCTCTAGGGGGACGTGTATACTACAGTTTGTACCTCAAGCCCCAGAGTAAACATAAACATTTATGCTGTTATGTCAGTAATATAACCTCCCTACTCCAGCTGAGTATTCCCCTGATTATGCAGCCAAGAATCACATTAGCCCTTTCAGCCACAGCACCACACTGGGAGCTCGCAAGATCATGTTCAGCTGCTTTTAACTTGAAGGAACAGATTGTTAGAACGTAACATGTCCTCAGCTTCCTTGATTTAGAGCCTGGGTAAGCCTCTGTGAAGCGAGAGTTTGGGGACTTCAGCGAGATCAAATGCAGCCATATTCTTGTCTAAATAGGAAATATTTAATGCAGTATTGCGGTTTAGCTTGCCTACTTAGCATCATTTTGGGATGCTCACTTCTCCTACCACTCTAGGTAGCTGATACAGTCACTGGAGTGAGCAGAAAGTAATTGATAATTAAGCAGATAATGGGTAGTAGAGGTGCACTGAAGAATACAAGCAATATGTCTGTGTCTGTCCTTTTTCGACAATACATTTTCTTTTTGCTTTGTGACTCGATGCAACCACTGCAACAGAAAAATTATCACGGAGCTTTAGTTTTATTAGAAGATGGAGGGCCAGGTTTTAGTGATGCTGTTCCCACAGCCAGCACAAACTAGCCCCAAAGCTGCTGTCAGCAGTCTGGCAAGTTCTTTACGGTGCAGAGGTGATCCAAAACTAAGAGTGAGATGGGATTTTTCTCTCCTCGTGCCTGAAGCTGGGAAAAACTGGCATTGCTCTCAGAAAACATAAATGGACAGTGTGTTGTTTTTGCAGGAGTTTTTTTTTTTTTACCTTGCAAGGGAAGACAGTTCAAATACTCTTCCTTTTTATAGTTCGATGAAATGAAGAGTTAGGTTTTGGTTTGTATAAGGGCCCCAGTTAAAAAAAATAACAACACTGAACCTGAATTGATAATCTAACTCATTGGTGGTGGGGAATTTTGCTGCTAGTGTAAGCAGCATCATGGTGCTCTGATTCAACACAAAGCCTTATGTCATCCTTTCAAACTGGCTGATATATCTGTATATCTGTTGATATCTGTGTATCAGCTGATGCTCAGTATCTCACCTACATTTTCCATTTTTAGGCAGAGATGTCATGGAAGAGAAAGAAAAATTCTGACGTATTTATACTGTAGTGGTTTTATCTAAACTCTACCTTTCTTTTATCCACAGAACTAAAAATAATATCTCCACATGCTGCTTTAGCAATGTAATCCTCTCCTTTCTAGCCTGTCATAGAACTAATTTATTCCCACAAATTATTGCTTAATTATCTCTTCTCCCTAACTTGTATTATCTGAGGGCTTGTGTAGCCACATTGTAAACTGCTGCAGGGAGTTGATCTGGCTAAGGACTAACACATTTTTTCTTCTTTTTTTTTTTCTTTTTTCCTAAATTTCTTCCTTTGACAAGTGAATTTTCATCCTTTCAAATCCCCATAATGTTTCAATACAATTACAGAAGACATAGTGCCAGTGCAATGCAGTAGAGTGCACAGCTGGGGATGGAAAAGGCAACTGAGATCACAGCAGTCTCAATTTAGATTTGTTGCAATGATTATGGATACGCACCTTTCATTTCCTGAATTTAAGCTGCTGCTGAGAGAAGTGATCCCTGGGGAACTGTTAAGGAAGCTGGACAAAATATTTTTAACCAGATCAGTTCATCATGCAGCTACATGAACCTCTGTGTTGGCGGTTAGAAGGTGACACAAGCTAAAGGCAAGCAACTGAGAGAATGAGGGATATTTGTTTAGTGACAGTGACAGTTTATTTCATCCTGTCATTGAAACTCTGTATGCTCTAATTAGAACTTGTTTAGAACTTAATAAAACAACAACAACAAAAAACCAAAAAAAACCCCAACCAAACAACAAAAATATTCTTAGTTTTTTAACTAGTTTAAAACAGCACACTGCCCCAGTGTTCCTTGAAACTATGTGTGTTCAGACAACACACTTTTCCAGAGGAATTTCACCCTGACCATCCTTCTCAACCTTCCCCTTCTTCAGTCTCCCTCCTTCGCCTTCTCAGCTCCTCTAGATGCACAGAATGCAAGGAATGATGTAGGAGAATATAGAATGTATTTCTATGCTATTATTATCTACTGATTTGCAAGATTTCGGGGCTGTTGCTCTTCAATTCTGAGATAACCAATTCTGATTGTCTCTAATCATATTAATTGCCTTTGAATACTATTCAAACATGTATACTTCTTACAATAAAGTGGAGATGACATCCAGTGCAAATCAAATGTATGTAGAACTTGATACCCAGGTAGGAGTATATCATTGTTCTTGATAAGCTTCTCTTAGACTTGCAAACTCCAAAGAATACAATTCCATGCTTTATAAAGTACCACTGTAACTAGATAGTTTGCTGTTTTCTAAAATATTATAACCCACTAAAACACTGGCTTTTTCTGAATTATGCTTATGACATGATAGTAAACAGTAACATGGTTGCAAACTAGATTTATCCTACATCCTTCAGGCTGAAGTCCTAAAATGAAACATAACTAATTAAATTATGTGTGGTGAATAAATCAGACAAACATGGGAATTTTTTGTTAAAGAAATTTATTTGCTTTTGTTTTCTTTTTCTAGATTATTTTAATGGAAGAAAGTTTGAATGTTATCTAATGCCCACAATCTCAGAATTTTACCAAATATGTAATCATAAAATTAATTTTAACAGAAGTGTTTCCCTCATATATAAACTGGTTACAATCAGAAAATATGATACTGATACTAAGTGAATATACTTTTTCCTTTTGAAAAAATCACAATTTCTGATGAAATGGCTGAATGCAAAGTCACATTAAAAGTGATTTCCCCAGAAATTAAATAGTTATGATTAGGACCAATATAGTAGACATGGAACTTTGCCATATTTTCTAAACCCTAACTAGGCACTTCAATATACTTTGTCTCCTAGTTCAGTATCAAATTTTGTATTCACTGATGAAGCTTTTACTTTTTGAGCTACTTTCTAATTCCTTTTGTCTATTATTAGAAATTTTATGGTTTAATTAATTTAGCTTATTAATTAACATGGAAGAGTCTTCTAATATACTGCTTCTCTTAACTTACCTAAGTCTTTTACAGTTCACTTGATTTGTTATTTTTATTGAGTTACAAAACACTCTGTTGGCCTACAGCATCTTCTACTTTCACTAGCATTCCTAGGTGAAAAAAACATCAAGCAGCATTTTTATCAGTGTCTTCACTGGCATTTCAATTGTTACCAAAGGTCTCCAGATGACTTCATCAGTGAATGGATTGGTACAATTTCCTTCTAACCGGGTGATAAAGCCAGCAATATTTTACAGCTTTCATGCATACTTTGTTGTGAAAATTAAATATATCTCTTGTGCAAAAGCCTAATATAAAGCTCTTCATAACATCTACTATCTGCATCCTGGCTTTAGAGATAAAGGAAAGGGGCTGCATAGCCTGCACATGAATACTGGAATATGAGTAAAACGATGTATGCGTGTAAAACAGCCTCTGTTCTTTCAAACTGGGTGCAACGACTTTTGCTTCTTTATCCATGTTTCACCTTCAAAGAGCCAAAATAATCAGTCTTTATTTTAAGAATGGCTTTATATACATGCACACCAGAGATCACTGGGGCCCTGCAATCTAGATGTTTGTAAGTAGCACATAAATTCTAAACCCAAAGAATTTTCTACTATAAACTGGGAAAGTTATAATCTGTCAGTAAAAGCTCAATTCAGAATATTAATAGCATCATTGAAGAATTTTGGCTGGAACCAACTACCAGACCTCAGCTAGTCCAACCCCTGCTCAAAGCTTGTTTGTGAGTTAGATCAGATTGTCCAGGGCCTTTCACTGCCTCTCTGTGCACAGCTGGGGCACAAACCGCAGCGGTTTACTTAGGAACTGAGGGTCATACTGAGGCACAAGTGGCTTCTTTGCAGGTGTTTGGAAAGTCCCTCAAGGGGTCTTTTGGTTAGTAAATGTGTACATATAGTCCTATAATCTTCGTCTGCGTAGAGAAGCCACTGCTGCCTTGGAGATGCTCCAAGGTATACCCTCCAATGTTGGTGCTAGTGTGTGCTGGCAGCCTAAGACATGTTCAGCCAACTTTTAGTGTTTTGCATGTGTCTGTTCTTGTGGTGTCAGCAGGGCTAGAGTTTGGGACATTTTCACACATCACCCCTCAGCGTATACTTTCTTTTTCTTTAGTTTTGTTTTATTTTGAGGACTACTTCTCCCTCCACACCCATAAACACTTTCTAGAATACATTCACATAAACTTCCACAGAGAGGTCTTTTCTGACACCCCGTGCAACTTCAGGTTGGGAAGGCTGAGGAAGACCCAGGGAGCCCATTTAGGTTGAGGACATCACTCTTCCTAGAGGTAGCTGAATGAGCCAGGGCAAGATACCATTTTTTTCTGGTGCATCACACCATTGCTACGCTGACTTCATCTTCAAGGCCTTTTGCATGTCCTTGAATACCAGTTCCCATGATAATGCCTTGTTCTTCTTTCTGTGTCCTTGTTGTGCTACTGGTTGCTATAACTTCCCATCAGTTAAGCAGGAAACCCAGCATAAGTCTGCCTTGTCCTCCAAGACTTTCTGCTGAAGAGAGGACTTCATGGGGTCGTTTGTTCCCCTGTCGTGGTTCTCAACCCTGGTGAGTCTGTGTCATACTGCTTTCTCTCTTGCTGTGCTCCAGAGGTGCCCTTATGCATAGGTGTGCTCTGTCATAGTCACAGGGAATTTTTTGGAACTCACTGGATTTCAAAGTATTGTTGTCTTGAAACTTACATTTAGAAAATATTCTAACACACATAAACCAGAACCTTTCATACACAAAAAATGTATATTAGCTACATAAATGTCTTAATTTTCTTATGATCAATTTGTATAGGTTTTTTGTTTTCTTGTTTAAAATGGCAATCTTGTAACTTTTTCTTTTATACAACAAGTAGGCTACCTATTTTATACATTGTGTAATGATTTCTTTTCTTAATTAGCCCTTGCTTGGAGAAAAATAATAACTTAAAACATACATTTCCCTGACCTCTATCGAAGTATCTGAGTTACATACGAAAAAACTACTGAATTCTGAGGAAGAACAGCTGGGAAAATAATTTTAAATAAATGCCTGCCTTAATTAATCTTTTCTATTTGCAAAACGTCTATAGGCAAATCATTATTTCCTCACATTAATTCAGCATTCAGGTTTGCTCAACAGTTTTTCACTTGATTGATTGAATGAGTAACTGGGAACGGTTCAAAGTACCTGTATGTTCAGTATTCAGCTTGGCTGACAATTAAAAAGCTGTTTCTGATCTCTAATTCTTCTATAGTTCCTCGTTATCAAACATCTCTTTGTGGCCTGTATACCACAATATCTGAGAACTTTGCAATCTTACACATACTTATTCTTATAGCTTATGAACTTAGGAATTCTTCCTTTTTTCTCCATTTTATGGATGAGAACCAGCACAAAAAAAGCCAGGTTTTCTTAAAGGTGCTTAGGCATAGTTCCACTAAACCAGAGAAGAAACACCTCATCTGTTGCCAGCTTACTTCCTGGAAAATTCAGCAGCCAATAAATGTTTTGGCTCCCAGTATAATATAAAGAAGAGACAAGTGCCTAAGGAATGGATTTTCAGAAACCTGCAAGCTAAGCAGAGCCTATGTCAGTTAGATATGAGACAAATCCATACAGAAGGCCATAAATAAAAGCTGTGACTTACAATCCTTCAATTCCAGCCATCCAGAAAACAATTGATCCAACAAGCTTAGGTCTAAGGAACTAATGCTGTTGAAAAAATGAGGCACATCAATCTCTAGTAAGTACTAGAGAAGCATAAAATGCTCACCTCCCCCTTGGGGATCAGTGGCAAGCTACTCATTGTTTCCAGATAGAAAATGCCTTTTGGTTTTTATAGGGACATCAGGGTCCTGAGGATACCAGCAGGCTCTAATGTCTCTGACAAGCTTCACCCAAAGCACCTTCCCACACGTACCCTTCCCATGGCCCCAGGCGGTCATGACAGCCCTGCATCAGGCCCAGAGCCTGCCTGAGCTGCGTGGTAGGCGTACTTATCTCCAGCCCTGCCTTTGTTTCCATCTGTTCTTCCTGGCCCTGGCGCATCACGTGCTGTTCTGGGGATGGACCAGACCCTGGCACTGCCTGCTGTGCTCAGACTCTGTGGGATTCTGCCCCATCAGTGACAGCACTCTCTGTCCTGAGGACACTCACAGCTCCTGGATTGTGCCCTTGGACAAACATGAAAAAATATCAACAATGCTCTCTTTGAGAACTGATAAGTGCATCCGCTTTGTTTAGGACAAAAAAATACACTGACATGTCCTTTTTCCTCTCCTCCTTCTTCCTACTCACCATGTTCTCTAATTGTCAATGCTGTCATCATACTCAAAAAGCTCAGAAAGTAACCAGTTTTCTGGAACAGCTTTCCCCAGGGTAGGGAGAGCAAAAATCCTACCTTGTTCTCCCATGAGCCAAACTGAGAGTTCTACTTGGCTGAACTGGCCTAGAGAACTACAGGTTGTCTACCATTTCCAGGCCATATTCCAGTGGTTTTCACCCAAATTGTTGAAAGACATTAATTATCTAATTATGTGTTATCCACACCAGAAAATGGAGTTTGGAGCTCTGAAAGTATTTAGGAATTCAGCTAGCATTTTGTGTATAGTTTGGACAAGAAAATTCTGGAGATGTGGGACAACACAGAGAGATTGCTCATAGACGGGATACATCTTGTTGAATCTCAAGCACAGGATTCAAATCCAGTTAAAAAATCAAAATTTAAATGTTGACATTTAGATGTCTGCCAGTAATTTTATATGTTTACTTAAGCCTAAATATGGAAAACTTATTCAAATTGAGGTAAAGCTTCATGGGTTTGGAGGGGAGGTTGTTTTGTTGTTGTTGTTTGTTTGTTTGTTTGTTTTGTACTTTTCTTTATGATCTACAAAAAGCAAAAAGTTAACAATTCCATACTCCATACAGGTAGAATGTATAGTTTTACAAACACTTTAATGTTCAAGCTTCACAGTAATATACATTTATTCAGAGAAGAAATGTGCTTCTGTCTGTTAGCTTTATTTATTTTATTTTTGGTGGTACAGGTAATTGTAAAAATTTGTTGTTGTTCTCTTTATGTTTAGTGAGGCCTGACAAATATAAGCTGCAAAGGCTCCCTTTATGTTCATATCTTTATCTTGATGGGCTAAAATGAGCAAATGTATAGGTGTTATTAAAAAAAATATCTTGTTTATGTCCCTATTGATAATTCCATACTTTTTCAAATAAATATCTTTTGCACTACCTATCAGCTAAGCTGGAGATCTTAAAATTATTCAATAAAGAAAACAAAATTAATTTAATTTCAGTGAAGATAGGGATGAATTGATGACTCAGTAGACAAATTGCAGTGTCTCCAAATAAAATATTATCCTATGAATAAACCACAATCTTTCACAATCCCCCAAATCAATAGATGCCATATTTCTTAGTCAAAGGTTGGCTCTTAAGAATATATAATTCATTGCAAAAATTGCTTTTGAAACAATCTTTGACATACACAAGAAGGAAAATGTGATAAACATTTCAATATCAAATATAAGCTTGTACTATTACTTGAAAGCATAGGACCATATCCTCATATGAGATTCCAATGAATTGCCCAATTAAATATTTTCCAGGGCATGTGAAAGAAAAAAAAAAGAAGCCTTAAATAAATCATGGTGTTTTGGATAACCGCTGTAAAAACATTACAATTCTAGCGCTTTATCTGTCTGTGGTGATTTTATCCTGTGATTCTAAATTTGTACTTCAGAGAGATTATTGTCTTACAACTGATCCATTTTTCTTCCTTGAAAATATTGAGATATTTCTTTGATTAGGTTTTCCAAAGTTCTCTGTTGTTCTTGTTTGTTTGTTCAAAAATGGAAAGACCATAGGAAGTCACTGTAATGAATCAACTGAAGATTCCCTGTAGTAATTTAAATTCATGAGTGTCCTGAATCTTGTGATATGAAGTTTACACTGTGAATTCTTTCTCCCCAGTAAATCTGAAGAAAAAGGTGGAACATGTCTTTGTTGCAAGTAGGATTTGCAACTCAGGCTCCTGAGCAGAAGTCTTCCCTTTTATTTTACATTTCATTTTGAGACTTGGTGGCTGTACACTCAGTTGATTTTTGAAGTCTTCATATGCACCATGAAGGAAACCTGAACTTAATTATTCTCAGGACTTTATAATTCTATTGGTAGGATTAATCAATCTAGATCAGATTTTTCTCTCAGTATCCTGATTTCTGGATCAGTAAGGTGGTTCTTCTGTTACCTCATAAACATAGAAATAACTAGATGAAGATAGTGCAGCGATTTCTACAATGACACCTACATATGACAGAGAAAAAAAAGAGAGATTTAGTAGCTATTATCTTGAGAATTTGAGGTTCTAGCATTATGTACAGGCATTATAATGTTGCACTGTTTAATACTATATCATGTCTACTAAAAATACAGGAAGAAAAAGAAGCAAAAAAAAAAATAACAAAACTCTTAGAATTACCTAGTTTTAAAGGCTACTTATTAGACGTAAATTACCAACTCTGTCTATAGTTATTGTTTTTTCCATCCAGATCTGGAAGTTTTTTCAGTATCATTAGACAGTGATTTGTAATTATGAGAATAAAATCTTAGTTAAAAAAATATATATTTTTTTTAAATCCTATATTAGTTTCTTTCTGCTCTAGTGATGCTGAGCATAAACAGGTGGTTTGTGAGCAGGTCAGATGGCTAAATATTACTTTAAACACTTAGTGACATTTCAGGTTCTCTGAGACATGTCATATCTAGGGCCGTCACCAAAGAGAGGTAAATACTGCACCAAACCTACGAGAGAGTCTCACTGCCCTTTGCTGGTACCTTAAGGCTGGGTGAGATACATCATCTCAAATGGTTACTTAAGTATTGAGCTCCTTCATTCTCTCACAAAGTCTGTAGAAATATTAGAATCGTAGAGCATAAGAATCCCCCCTATTGTTAGAATCAAAAGTAGCTACTGTTTCTAAAATGTTGAAGCAAATATTGAACTTCAAGATTAAAAAAGAGAGATAATAAAATTCAATTTTTTCACTTGTATCAAAACATCTGCAAAATGTACATGGGCTCACACTCAGTTGATCATTTAGCCTTCATATAAGAAGTTGTAGGATCATCACCTTAATCTTGTGAGGCCCAAAGGATGTCATTATTAGGTCGTTCACTCTAATCTTCATCCCACAGTCCAGTGAGTGGTGTCAGATAAATTTAGATAATGAACGTTTCAGGTAATAGTGGGGATTTTTAAAGTATTCTGTAAGCAGTGGGAGACACCACTGTTTCTCTGGGAGTCACAGAGATATGTACAAATTGCTGCTAACTGGAAATATTCTTATCCCTCCACTATGAAGAGCCAGTACACGCAGACTCTCACAGATTGCAGAACTGAGGACAGACGAGCAATGGCAGATGAAAAAAGTTGCCTGGTGCAGAGTTGGCTACAGGAACAGGTGAACTTTAGATTTTCCCACCAATTCCACTGGCTGTTATAATTAACTATCTTCTCACACCGAATTCATGTCAATATTCACCCCAGTTTTTTAAGTACAAGCTTGTCAGTCAGCTAGGAAATAAGAGGCCATTATCTTAATTTGTGCTCAAAGAACTTCAGTATTTAATCTGTTTACGGGCTTCGAAGCATCTTGAGATTTAAATGTATACCCTTAGCTAGGATCTTCACCCTAACACACAAGATTGTGGCAATCGGAGTAGACAGGGTTGAAAAGCCCAGGGTATGTGGAGAGATGCTTAAATGCACACATAAGGTCTTTTAGGATATACTTGTACTGAAGAGGCACGGAGGATTAAAGGATGGAAGGGTGAGTGCAGCACCTACTTCTCAGCCTTCTACTTCAGTCCTTGCAACATCCATTATCTTGTTTGAGTGCTAGTTATAAAAAGTAAGCCCAACATGGAAGGGGTGATCATTTGCTGAGTGCCTGCAATGCCCTTTGAAGACAATAAATGGCATGAATACTTTGCACTAGTTAGGCAAGAGAAACCTCATACACTGCACTTCAGTAGCAATTTCTGTGGCACCAGACTTTCAAGAGAATCCTGCAACACAGTGGGAAGGTGTATTTGACAGCGTAATTTAGAAGTGTATTCTTCCCCAACCCCCTGACCAGCTCTTTGTTCAGGTAAAAAGGGAATTTGTATTCTCACTGATAATACTGACAGGGCTTGGGGCTGCAACATTGTCGTATCTTGTAGTCTTTTTCTGTATCTCTTGATACATGGTATGTTTTGTAAAGATTCACATGACTATCAGATGCCCTGTTTTCATGAACAGAAAAGTTATCATTGTTCCTGCTATGAATCTTATCCTAGTTTCTAAAGCAGCAGAAAACAAAGCAATACACAAACACACAGACAAAAACCCCAACCAACCAACAGCAACAAAAAAACCCAAAACCACAAAAAAACAAACCAAAAAAAGAAACAACACACAACAAAAACCACCCTAACTCACAAAAAAAAAAAAAAAAAACCAACCCACCATCTTTATCAATTCTGGAAACAGGAAAAAAAAATGTACACAAAATCATCATTTCTTGTAAATCTCTGACTTCCAAGCCAGTGTAATTCTTCAGACTTGCTGGCTGTTGTGGGTCAACCCCAGTGGGCAGCTAAGCACCATCCAGCCACCTGACCACTTCCCCCCCCACCCCCAGTGGAATGGGGTAAGAGGAAAGGAAGAGTAAAAACAAGAAAACTTGGGGATCAAGATTTTAAAAAAACCAAACCAAAACAAAAATTAATAAGTGATGCACAGGCAATCACTCACCACCTCCCATAGGTAGACCGATGCCCAGTCAGTTTCTGAGCAAAAGATGGTTAACACCCTTAAATCCCCCTCTTTTCTCTTTTATTGCTGAGCATGATCTTACTGCGGTATGGAGTATCTTTTTAATTAGTTCAGATCATCTGCCTGGTTGTGTCTCCTCCCAATAGATCATGCGTTTCCCAGTCTATTCATTAGTGGGACAGAGTCAGAAACATAAAAGACCTCAAATCTGTGCAAACACTGGTCAGCAAAAAGCTAGAACACCTGTGTGTTATCAGTATTGTTTTGGTCACAAATCTAAAACACAGGACCATATGAGTTGCTAGGAAGAAAAATAACCTGTCTAGGCCCAGTACACGGGTGGTGGTGTCAGTACTGTGACTGGAAATTTCTGTCAGTCACAGGAGCGTGACTCTAGTTCTTTTGCTTTCTGTTTAGATCTGTGTACGTGACTTGCTTAGTTTTGGGTTTTTTTTTAAATTTTCAGCCAGCCTACTATGGTTTAAACACATTGTTCATTAAAAAAAAAAAAAAAAAAGAAGAAGCTTAAGGAACCTTCAAATTAGATTTTCAAAGTAAAAGGAAAGACTGTTTGACTGGAGATAGGAGGAAACAGAGGAGGAACATATATATTCACACAATTTACTATTTTTCTACTGTAGCCAGTGGTGAACCACTTAGGACTGATCCAGAGAATCTAAAACTCGGTGACATATTTTTCCACACGTTCTCAGTGCATAAAATGGAGAGATGTGGATACTCCAGGCAGCTAGGAAGAGCACCTGAATTAGAAGCCTAAAGTTATACACCTTGTTTAATTGTTAAAATTGCAAATTGCAACTTTAAATGCCTCTTAAATTAGTGTGAATTCATTTTTCTTCTCTACATGAATTTGAGTTTGGAACTTTTGTCTGACATTTTCTTCTTATATACCTTCATAAGGAAATATGTACTGCAATGGGCTGTACTGTACTATGCTTTGATACTACACTTCTTGTCCTGCAAAGATTTCTCAGACGCAACTGCTATTCTCTGCTTCTGGAACCACTAAAAGTGTCTACATTGTGCTGTCAGGCTGGCGTTACAACAGCAAAAAATGACAGAAGGCAGTGGTGACTCAGACTCATTTTAAAATGCTGAATTTAGCTAATGGAGTGACTTTAAATAGTAAATCTGACTAGTCCATCTTCTATGCAAAAATCTGAAAAATTGTACAAGAAATGAGGTACATTTAAATGACAGAGAATCCATTTCTACATGCAAAACTGATGCTCAAACTTGATCCTGTTGCTGCACAGTGACACAAATGGAGCAGAGACAAAATGAAAAGAAATTTGACTTGCATCAGTTGAAACAGAATAGCCATTTTTTCACTGCTTGTAAAATTCTGTAATGTCTATGTATTTCAGTACGTATAATGCTGTCTCGATAATTACAGAAGGAACAATTATTTGACTTAGAATTTATCAAATAAAATTATTAGACCCGTTAGGAACATTTTCAGTTACATGGGGTTAGCTAAATATATGTGATTCATTTGAACTTTCTGTCTATGCATGTTCTGGAGTCTAGTAATAAACAAAGATACAGTTTCCAAGTCCTCTTCAGTCAGTATATCGTATGAGAGCCATTACTCTGAATAAGGTGAAGCAGGAACTCAGAGCAAGGACTGGGACCAAAGTTGTCCTCTATGCTTGGTCAGAGTCCGTGCATAATCATTGTGGTCTCATTTGGGGGGGGCGGGGAGGGGGGGAAGAGAAGAAATTATTACAGAATTCCTTTGATAATTTAAGGGTAATTACACTAATATATTCTTCCTCCTTCTTCTCTTCCACCTAAATGCTGATATTATATATCTGCTTTCTTCATATCTCGGATTTCCATGTTTCTTTCCTCCTGTAGCAGCATGAACAGCTCTATGAAAATAATAGAAGCAGTTGAACAAACAATAAAACAAATTTTTCTTGAAAGACTCCAGGTTTGTGGTCAATAAAATAAAATAGAAATATAAATGACTAACAGATGAGCTGAGAGACGTATGACGCATTGTGTTTCAGCCTACGTTTACCTTCCGTGAACACAAGAAATGGAATAGCTGCACCTTCTGTTAGCGCTTCTGATCTTAAGTGTACATCCTTGGTGCACAGTGGTGAAATATCAAAGTTAGTTCTAATCTAGCTAATGTGGTTACTGGAAAACACATTATTCCTGGAAGCATGTTTATTTCATCTAGTTCCTAGCTGTAAACTATGCTGGGTTAGCTTTACTGTGCACCGCATAATGCAGAAAGGCATGTCCAAAGAAGGCAGGAGATTACAACATAGGGAGAAGTCATCTCTTCCTTCCAGATTGCATTAATTTCATCTGTTCATTATTCAGAGTGCATTGCCCTGGTTTTAATTTAAATAAGTTTTATCAGGCTGTGGTCTGTGGGTTCCTGTAGAGTCTCTTTTGATTTACCCCAAAGTCAATGAAAGAAGGGTAAGGTTACATAGCTCTCATGAGACACCTAGTCAAAAGATGTAATAATAAAGACAAACGGATGCATTGTTTTATGGCTGTTACTATGTCACCAGACAAGGGCTTTGAGTCAACTCAGCTAACACTACTGTGAGAAGAAGAAAACCTCTGTAACTTGATCCAGCTTTACTTGAAAAGGAAATAAAATTGCTGCATAAATCTCCCATTGCCAAAAACAAAATTACAGGCACAGAATCTTGAAATATCTTGTCACAGTTCACTAGCAAGTTACTGTGGGTGACCGTTTACTTTCTCCAGGAGATGTCACTCAAGACACTGGTAAATGTACATTTCAAAAGTTTGCAGTAAGAACACAGTCAGAATGAACTGTCACGTAAAGCTCTGTTCACTCCAAAAATACCATGGCCTAGTTCAATAACATTACTACAGTATGTACGTGTCAGGAGGGAGGAGCAGATTTTTCAGTTCTGTTCCTCTGTAAAATACACTTGTTTGCACCAATCCATTAATGAGTCATCATTTATTTACATCCACAAGAGACTGATGCTCTGAAAGAGTCCAAAGTCTGAAGAGAGAGTTTTGGGGAAAAGGACAATTCATACAGGAGTTATGGAAGGAAGGAAACAGAAAGAAGCAGATACTGTTGGCAGTTTACTACGTATACGATTTACATACCGATTTATGCTACTGTTGCATTAAAAGAAGTAGCCTATAAATACCTAGCAGTGTTTCATGTTACTAGGCATTTAAATTGGACTTGGTGACCACTTTTAGACAGAAAATGTATCTTTTTGCTTCTGAACACAAGGCAAGGCAGGGGAAAAGAGAATGGGAAAGAGAAAGAGATGGGGAAGGAAAAGAGGTAAAAATAGGGGAAAAAAGGAGAATGGGGAAAAAAATATAAAAAAACCCAAAGAGGGGACAGGGGTATGAAATACTGAACTGCAAGAAGACAAAGATGGTCATGGATTTTTTTCTTCTCTTGTAGCTCCTTCAGTGCTCTCAGAAAACCTTTACTTTGAGCAAGCATTAGAGAGAAATTTCATGATTTAATAGATGAAAACATTAGAAAGAAACTGCATGAAGGAACAAAGATGAACTGTTAGTAGGAAGCAAAGACAGCAACTGGGGAATGAAAGAAGCAGGTAGAAGGGAAAAAACAGAATTTAGATTGTCTGTGGAGGTTTTCCAGAGAACAAGGACATTAGGCCAAGAAAAGTCCAGAGGAGATTTTGTCTGGCCATGAATAGAGATACAGAAGAGGACTGGAGTTCTCAGAAGGCAAAAGGAGATGAACTGAAAGCCAGTAAATGAACATAAATGAGCCATCGTGGGATGGTTAAAATCATGTGAAGCAAAGACTACCCTATTGATCTCAGATCCTCTGTTAGCTCAAGTGGGCAGAGTCTGGGTTATTGATTTATAAGCTCCAGTCTTGGTGAAGAAAAAAGATTAACAACTAAGTCTCTACTTTTTATGACTACCATGAATAGTCCAGTATGAGATATTATCACACAAAAAGAAAGGTCTACAACTATACTAGTAAACAAAACAGTGCCTGGGACCCATTCCCTGGTTCTGTGGTTAATTGAGATGGTTTGGCTGTATTCATGCTATTAGAATCTCTAAACCTCCAAAATGGTGCACTTGAGAGCTGTTTTGAATAATGTGTGCTGGCTCAAAACTGCTTGGGAGACTCATAGTTGACCCAGATCAAAACTTTTTCAAGGACTTTTTTAACTGTTCAACTGTACTAACAGATGTATTTCTTAGTGCTGTTTACTTTCCCAGCACAGACATAGTCACTTTTTAAAATAATTAAGTACAGAGACAAACAGCAAGAATAAGTTTACTGGCTAAAAACTGTAGAACTATAAAAATATATAGTTATATGATTGTTACATAGTTTTCGTCTGGGGGAATTTTAGGTGTCACCATTAAGATTTAAGATAGAAATTCATAAACCCCAAAACTGCCAAATGATGTTCACTGATTTGGCAAAAACTTGTATGTAAAGTCTCTTAGTAGACTTTACAATTGTGGTGAAGTACAATTGTACAAAAAGATGAGTGCAAAGACAAAATAGAAGCCTTAGGTTTTAATTAAGGTGTATATTTGGCTAGTTATGTTTTGGAAAATATACATTTACTTTTTCAACTATAGCTTATGTAAGACGCCCACACACAAATATATTCATATCCACATCCATATATGCATATTGAACAGCCCAGGCATGTGGTTAATGGTTTGGTGTAAATTAAAATATGAAAGTATCAGTGGTGTCTAATTTTCCAAAGCTGTTGCTGGTTGTCTTTTTAAGCATGCTGCGTGGTGTGATAATGTACAATTTAGCTTACTTGGATTATTTTCTGTCAGACGTGGTTATAGTAAGAGACAACCAGGCATTCTATAGGAACAAATCCTAGCAAAGCTGAAGTAGACAAACTCTCTAGAGAAATAATTATCAGGGATTATAGAGCAATCTGGCAAGTTGTGGGTGGAAAGTGAAATTTAAACTTCTGGAACCCTCGTGCTGAGAATGGACTGGCTCCAGGAAGCCTGCTAATGAATCTGGTATATAAAAATCCAGTAGGTCTTGAATCTTTATATATATTTCAAAGGTATTGTTAAAATATAAAATTTGATTAATAATGGGCAAGTTGGAAGAAAGATAAATATCCAAAATACCCTTTTTAGTCTTACACAGGTGGACTGTGTGCCCCATCATCACTCCTCAGTTCCAAAAATTTCATCAAAAAACACATCTCATAACTTGCCTTTTCCTTCAAAGTATTATTTATTTAACTTTATTGACTGTGAATTCTACAGTTCTCTGAGATCTTCTCCATTCTTTGTTTAGCCTAAAGAAAAGAAAAATCAGTGTTGGATTCCAGATAATTTTTGCCCATATTGTGAGTTGCTAATATCTGAATGATTATGACTCTTAGAGGTTATTGCTTTTACTATATTCTAAAGTAATCTAAATCTTTTCTTTGAGTATAAGAAAATTTAAAACTATCAAGACAATCAATTTTATATAGAGTGTTAATTGCTCAGAAAATAACAAACATCATGAGCAATACAAATGATCTTTAAGTGCCATGGGCTAACTCCACTAGATTAACGAGCCAACGGCTCCAACTTTGATGCCCCTTCTAATTATGCATGATTCGCCATTTCTTTCAAAAGAAAGGCATCTAATTAATTAGGTACAAAATGTCATCTATAGGTCATTGACAGCAAGGAAGATCACCGCTCACTCAGTTTAGTCTTCAGGCAAAATTATTACTCCTCTGGGATTACCACCAAATGTCATTATTGAATCAAAAAGTGCTCCTGCAGTAGGAAGATTATAGAAAAAAGAGAAAAAAAACAACGACAAATCCTTTCCTTTTCACCCTGACTCATACATGAAATTATCTATCCGACCTTAAGTAGGTAAATACAATACCCCTGAGATGCCACAAATTAAAGACTCATGTTTAATCACATAAAATAAAAGGATGTTATAAAGTCCAAAGTGTTCCGTAAAGCTCTTAAACAGTGATGCTGAAATATCCTGGTAAAAAAAACCTTAATTGAAAGTTCCTCTGTATCAATCTGATGAACTCCCACTTTCAGCTCCCAATTTACAGACTTTAAATTACAGTTTTCACTTCTTTTAAAAAATGTGAAATTGCAACCTCCTCTGAAACTTTTGTAAGTTTTTGGTTTGATTTAGGCCCGATCCAACAGCCAGTGATTACAAGGCCCTAGTCTGGAAAAATTAAGGACTGATTAGTTAATCCATCATTATAGAGCTGCTAGTCTGTTACATTACCTTTAACTTCTGGAAAAGTCAGTAAGAGTTATTTAAATTGTATGTATTGTGATACCGAAAACTAAAGCTGTTTTATTCCAGCTGTTCTATCTATAAATGAGAAGAAATGTTATCACTTGTAGCTTGCAAGGTATTTATCTCAGTTTGTTTTATTCTCCATTTTTTAAATATAAAAGCTTAGATTCTTGATAGAGCTGTGGTAGCTAGAAAATCTATAGGCTTTTAAAAGCAATGCAGTGGCCGAGCTGACTAGAATATGAAATTTACATTCACCACTGTAATATGAGGTATTAAGATGCACTTTCATTTTAAACTGTGATGGAAAGTTAAAAAAAAAAAAAATTTATTCTTTTTGTAAAGCAAATACTTGGTTTATTTTACCAAGGGATTTTGTTGGGATTAAGTCTTCATTTTTTTGTTTTTTCTTCATCACTCGATGCTACTATGTTTCATACATGTTGGAGCAATAAAGTTGAAATGAAACGTTGATAGTATCATGTTGGCGATTATGATAAAATTGATATGTTGCAGCAAAATATTTTAATTTAATGGGATAAACATTTTCTGACAGAAAACAGGTTAATCATAAAGACACAAAACAGCTCTATTTCTTAACTGTTATAACCTTATTCATTTTATGGTATACAGTTACTATGCATATGAAGGCAAAATTCTTTCTTCTTTTTCTACACATTTTACCAAGTGGAACAACATAGGGCAGATGAAAAACTCATAGACAGTTTTGTAGCTTCTAAACTCAATAGCAGGTTACCACTGTGAAACCTCCAGCAGATTTTACTCCTGCGTATCTGTCACTTTGGGCTTCATTGCCATATGTCTGTTTACCGCAAACTTCACTTCTGTTCTACCTTGTAGGAAACTGATGCAGAGACCACATAACCACAGACATCTTGTCAAACCAACTGAAACCTAACTGCTCTACCAGACTACAATCATATATGCCTGCAGAGGAATCCTCATCCATGGGATCTATGGACACACGAGGTAAAAGCAAAACCAACAAAGAAGCACCAGAGCACGACTTGGAATTCAGCCCTTCCATTATTAGAAATGGCAGAATAATTTGCTGGTTTCTCTCTGGTCTTGAGCAGTAAGACAGTTCATCTTAGTGGGAGATGCATGCAGAAAGGAAACTTCTATGATGGCATGACTGGATGGATAGATGAGGGAAGGGCAGTGGATGTTGTCTACCTTGACTGCAGCAAGGCTTTTGACATGGTGTCCCACAGCATCCTCATAAGGAAGCTTAGGAAGTGTGGGTTAGATGAATGGACAGTGGGGTGGATTGAAAACTGGTTGAAAGATAGAGCTCAGAGGGTAGCGATTAGGGGCACAGAGTCTAGTGGGAGGTCTGTGACAAATGGTGTTCCCCAGGGGTCAGTTCTGGGTCCAGTCCTCTTCAATATATTCATCATTGACCTGGATGAGGGGATAGAGTGCACCCTCAGGAAGTTTGTTGATGATACAAAACTGGGAGGGGTGGCTGACACATCAGAAGACTGTGCTGCCATACAGAGAGACCTAGACAAGTTGTAGAGGTGGGCAGAGAGAAATCTTATGAAATTCAACAAGGGCAAGTGTAGGGTGCTGCACCTGGGGAGGAATAACCCCATGCACCAGTACAGGTTGGGGGCTGACCTGCTGGAGAGCAGCTCTGTGGAAAGAGACCTGGGAGCCCTGGTGGACAACAGGATAACCATGAGCCAGCAATGTGCCCTTGTGGACAAGAAGACCAATGGCATCCTGGGGTGCATCAAGAAGAGTGTGGCAAGCATGTCAAGGGAGATCATCCTCTCCCTCTACTCTGCCTTGGTGAGGCCGCACCTGGAGTACTGTGTCCAGTTCTGGGCTCCCCAGTTCAAGAGGGACAGGGAACTGTTGGAGAGGGTACAGCAAAGGGCTATGAAGATGATTAGGGGATTGGAACTTCTCTCTTATGAAGAAAGGCTGAGGAATTTGGGTCTTTTTAGTTTGGAAAAAAAGACAAAAGATGGCTGAGGGTGGACCTTATCAATACTTATAAATACTTAAAGGGTGGATGTCAGGAGGATGGGGCCAGGCTCTTTTCAGTGGTGCCCGGCAACAGGACAAAAGGTAATGGGCACAAACTTGAGCATAGGAAGTTCCACCTAAACATGAAGAGGAACTTCTTTACTTTGAGGGTGGCAGAGCACTGAAACAGGCTGCCCAGAGAGGTGGTGGAGTCTCCGTCTCTGGAGACATTCAAAACCCGCCTGGACGCGTTCCTGTGCAACCTGCTGTAGGTGACCCTGCTGTGTCAGGAGGGTTGGACTAGATGATCTCCAGAGGTCCCTTCCAATCCCTACCATTCTGTGATTCTGTGAGATGCAGAAATGGTCACATAGGACAGTGTTTTGTACCCAGAAGATTAAGAAGTATTTTGTAAATAATTTAAGGTGCCCAATGGTGATGGGTCACACTTGCTCTGGAATACTCAGAGATGACCACAGGGCAGATAGCCATCAGAAATTGGTGGGATAGTGGTTTTGGAGACTCACCCATTGTGGCTGAAGATACTTTTGCAAAGACCCTTGAAAAAGAGGCTCCTGTCATCTTATGGACAGCTAATAAGAGATTTCATTCCTCACATAGGTGTTACTTTGTGCACAGATCTCTGTATGTTTTTAAAAAACACTTTTTCTGTTAGTGTCTGTACAACAAACCCATCCTTGCATCCTGTTCTTTATTTTTGCCCATAAGCGTCTTTTCTTTGTTTCCTATGGCATTAAAACCTTTGTATGTGGGCCAGATTTGCGCTTTGAGATTCAAACTGGGGTAGTTCAGACTAGTAGGGGTTATCATGGCACTCATTTCATCTGCTATCTGTATGCCATGGAGTCACTTTCTAGTCCAGCTACAGCCCAGATAAACATAGATATATATTTGTGTGTGTGTGTGTGTACATTTCTATATATGAGTAAAATGGGTTTCTGTGCATAAAAGTTTTGTTACCTTAGATCCTCCTTGCTTAGTAACAGCTTGTAGAAAAAATCAGTTCTGATGTTGATGAGTTAGGTCTCTTAAACGTTTGCAATGGGGTCTTGAAAATTTGTACCCAATTATTTGTTCTGATAGGAAAGTGTATGTGAAAGGAGATAAGTAAATAGAAATAAGTAGGCAGCAATACCATTATTACTATCATACTGTTATTAATATATATAGTTGTAAATATTTTGTCTGTGTTTTCTCATATTGCACAACAACTGTTTTTATTTTAAAAAATCAAGAAGTTTAGAGATTTCAGTTTGTCTTGAATGGCTACTTCATGCACTGCGTTTATTTTCTGCATTCCTTTGTGGTGATTCAACTCTTTTACACCTAGGAATATATATCTGTAGTGCTGTTCTTTAACTAGAACTTTCAGATATCCAGAGATAACTTTTATCCAGAAGGAAAAGAGATGGAAAAACACACTACATGTCAAGCTTGGAATCACAGATTGGAATTCTCTGCTGCGTGACAAGGCAAAGACTGATATAATCAGCTAGAGAATTTTCATGATCCTAATGAAGAGCCAAAGAAACAGTTTACCAATCTGTACCACTGACTTCAGCAGGATATCAAAGGCTTGCAAATCAGTTTAGCATCTGGCCTTTGAAAATTTAATCAGGGAATTACAAGTGTTGGTAAATTAGGGCCTGATCTTGCTGACCTTTTGAGTCAATGAGAGTTTTGTTGTTGAGTTAATTGGAAGCAGAAATAGATCCTTTTTACTTCAAGTTGTCATATGTAACCACCTTTTGCAAACAAAATCACAAATTTTCTGCACCTGCTTTAAAACTGACTGTTTTCTTGATAAATCACCAAGCAATGTTTTGTTTTGGATTGGCAACCTCGTTTACACTCTGCAGTAAATCCAAAAAGTAGTAAGATAGCCAAAATCTTGAATCTTCATTCTTCTGCATGAAAGAACTTAGCAAGGAATGAGAACATATCTGAAAAATGTTCGGAATTATCACAGGTAGAGGTGTCAGATGGAGTGAGTAAAGGAAAATGAAAATAAAATATATATGTTTTCCTTTTTCCATAATCTTGCTTTCCACATGTTCATGTAACTTTCAGCTTGATGAAATCTCTTTTCTCTGGTGGAATGCATGTTATAATACATTCCATCAACTCTTTTAGCTGTGGCACCTAGTGAACCTTGATTCTGCTACCTCCTTTATGTAGGTGGGCTTGAGGGTGGCAAATAGTGCAATTTTTACCACTCTTAACAGTCTTACACTTCAACACTGAAATGACAGTTGTATTTTGACCCTCAAGAGACAGCACATTAGTTAAGAAAGCAGATGGAGTAGGAATTTCAGGGGACTTGGTTGACATGGTGCACAGTTATCACACAATATTATCTTTCCCTATTTCTAAAAGGAAAAAAAGCTGAAATTATGGCTGTAAGGACCATCCTCTTTTGAGGCACTCTCTATAGTGATTTGATATCACTAAGGCAATTGCTTGAGCAGTCTTCTTCACTGAGCTCGAACTCGAGTTGGAGAGTATTGTGCTTGCCCAGCTGAGGCATCAAATATGTTGTCTGTGACCTGGCTCAGCTCAGAAGATGTGGAATATCGTCTATTCACAGTAAAGGGAGCAATTGTAGTCAGAGATGACATTTACAACGTATTTTTCTGTGTTCACAGCATATAGCAGGCTCTAACATTGCAACACCTCCTTTGACTATCCCCATTAACTGCATCTACAGAGGTAGAAAAGGGACAGAGGGGTGAAGCTTGATTAGATCTATGCATTGCAAGAAGCCAAAGTCAGGACAAAACCCAAATTTTGTTGCAGTTTTAAGGAGGGACAGTTTCTCTCCTCTCTTGCAAGCTAGTTGTTCTGGTTTTTTGTCATCTACAGTAAAAGTCCTGGTTGTGGACACGGGCTGAGATACTGCTGATTCTTTTGACATTCCCTTCAAATGGAGGATTTTTATAGGAGCCCAATCAATCGAAGCCCAAGTGAATCAACTGTAAAAACTGTTTCATATTTTGTAATCTTTCAAATGAATGCACGGACAAATATCTGGGTTTAAAAGAAAGGAGTCAGAAATGATCTTGCGTTTGTTTAGAATTGTACACAATGTGTTAGCAGAAGCAATCAATACCTAATTACTAGTCTATCTCTGAGACCGCAGTCCTCTCTATTCTAATGTTTTCCACAGAGATAAACCACTCGCTGCATGACCTGATGCATTTGTTTTGACAGCTCTGCTTCAAACCTGACAGTGAATGTCATGGTCCAAGAATAGCCTCTGTCCTCCAAAAAAACAAGCTACAGCAAAGATAAAGTTGTAAAGTTGTGGTTAAATGCTAGGCATAACTAAATTCAGAAAATCACCATTACTCTGTGGTAAGAATATTCATTTAAATCAGCTGCTATTCAGAGCCTGCATTTACTTTTTACTCTCGTCAGGGTACCATGAGTGCTCCACTGAAATGTGTGTAACCAAGTACAGCATTTTATCCTATGCACTAAATAAGCATATAATTATAGACTACCTCATATTTTATATAACATTTAGGCACACTGTACACAGACCCTTTCATGGTCTGGTTTCTGACCAGTGCTTTAACAATTCAGATACTGAGCAGTATGCACATTTCTCTGGGCGCCTGGTTTACCAAAGTCCTGAGGATTTTTTTGATAGCACTGAATAGGGAAGGAGAGTGTTTGTTTCTACTTGTGCATACACTTTGAAAGAGCTTAAATAAAGTGATTGGTCAGGAACATTGATTTCTTGCAGACTGTATGGTCAGAGTCTGTTTTCAGGAAGTAAAACAACTGAAGGTTCTGCCCTGGATTGATTATCCAGACCGCGGTGGTAATTTGTGTACCACTTACTCAACACCACCATCATACAGCAATAGAGAAGGAGCTTGCAGCTATGGACCGGAGACTCACTGTGTGACACAAGGTATAAATATAATTTAAACCAAAAATAAAACCTGTTTCTGATACTAACTTTGAGTTCTGAGAGAAATTTCATGACAAACCTTGGACACCAACATAGGCTTTTTCATGTCCCTTTTTAAAATATTATTTTTTTTAATCTGTTTTTAATGCATTTTGAGAATACATACTACAGGGTGTATGAAGGTACAGTAAATAATAGAATTATAGCATATGTAACTGTATTTAAAAATTGTTTCATTTCTCATTCTCTGTCACAGGATGACATTTACACCAAGAGGAGTTTGGTTTATATTTCAGTTCCTTTATACTGTTACATGTAACCAAGTATTTAGGCGGTGAATGCACAGTGGCTTTACAGTCCTATAGGTTTTCTTCATGTCACCTGTAAAAGTTTTCACAGTTAACCCTGGTTTGTTTGATTCCTCATTTAGTAGTGAATTAACATTCTCAAGTAACTTTTGCACTAACTCTTTTTTAATACTACTACCACCAAACTGTTCATAAACAGTGAAGGGTTTCCAAGGCCTTTGCAAAATTAAGTTTAGTCCGAGCAAAGCTGGTGATGGGATGTAGGTTAATTCCATCCAGCGTTTGTAAGTAAATCTAGACTTGAAAGTCGGTAGTGTTGTTGGTGAATTTACTGGCTCTAATGAATCTAGAGATGGTCATCTCTAGAGCCATTTTGGACTGAAGTTTACATTTTAGGAGCGCAATCACAGTAGTAGGAGCTGCAAGTAATTCTGTAGCTAACTTAAGCATGTCAGCAAAATGCAGTCAGAGGTTAATCTGTGACAAGGAATCAAGGTATAAGTATAAATTAACTTGTACATATACAGCTGTCATGTAGGTGGGTAAACAGCAATCAGGCTTTCATAGTTTTCAGTACAGCTCCCAAGTCTGTTTTCCAAGAAGCAGTCTAAACACAAGAAATAATTTTAATGAGAGATCTAGGCAGACAGTAAACCCTCCTGAAGTTCATTCTTGCCTCTGCTCCAGAAATTATTTTCTCACTACAAAACTTCACATAAAAAGCAAAACTCTCTACCTTGAAGACAAATATTACATGAAGTTTTGGGAGTTACAGTACTCATAAAAGAAGAGTACAGTTGTCTAAATGTGTAAGTAACTGCACTCACATCCAGTTTTAAACACTGTCAGTATTTTATAAAACATGTTATTATGTAAGTGAATCCCTGCAGTTGGCTCTATGTGTTCTAAGCCAGTAACTGAACTACTGAGTTGCTAAACATGCAGCTCTAAGAGCCCTGAATGGCTATATGTCATGGAAGAAACTAACAACATGTGGAAGGTAAAGGATGAGTAGATACCTAGAATGCATGGACATATAGTTTGCAAGTGTATTGGGTTAGAAACAAAAACAAGAGAGAGGAAAAGCAATTAATTAAACACCCAGATACACAAGACATACACAGGAAGTGATAAGACAACAATAGGGACCAGAAGTCTCTAAAATAATAATAACAATAATAATAAAATAATAATAAATGAGGACCAGGGTCCGGGCATGGATCCTGGATGTACTTAAGGACTTGATCTAGAATTCAAGGGACCTGGGGACATGTACATGCCCATAGATCAAGAAAGGGAGGGTATGCATATTCCATAGCAGCTTGAGAGGACTAATGTATTTGTGCTATGGTACATGAGTTTCTGCATTTGCTTTTGGTGTTTATGTGTGTACCAGTAAAGATAGTGTTCTCTACCCCTTTGATTTGTTTGGGCTGCTGTGTACATAGTTCGTGTGTGTATCTGCGTGTGTGTTTGTATCCACATCTACAGAGCATATGCTCAGCCTTGCTACTATCTGGACCTACTAAAAGGAACAGCAACAAACACTGCGGAGGAGAAATCCCCTGGATATTAAAGTCTGATGAATGCGGCTTCCCTCAGCAGATACATATAGGATGTACATGACAATAGAAACAAGATGACCTTTTCTACAATATGCTTATACCTCTTGAAATGCAGAACGTAAAGTGAGCACTAATCCTTGCTACTGTGCTGTCCTTCTACACCCTCCTGCAAGAGCCTCAGGACAAGGAGAGGGTTTGTATTGTCCTCAGAGTCACTACTGTGTCAGGACAACAATTCTCCATTTTTACCAGTTTTCCCTATATATATTTTCTACAAGCAATAACGTGAAGTATATCTAAGGCACCTTATTCTTACTGGGTGTTCTTACTGGAAAGGCTGAATTCACCTATTCAGCTAAGATATTGTGTAACAGCCATAAATATATGTATTCAATGTCCTTTCTTGCTTCTTTTCCGCACATCCACAGCAAAAAAGAAAAAAAAAAAAAGAAAAAAACACCTTCAACATTTTTTAGTCAAAGACTTTCTGCTTGTTCTTGAGCTAACTTCTCCCCTTCACAAAGTAATTCAATAGATTGTAAACAAGTGCTTTATTTTGTTAGGAATTGTAGCTCGTGTTTACTTGGATCATGGAAGAGATTTAATTGTTAAAGCCCTTCAGCATCATTCCAGACTTTGATCTTTTCTCCCTTATTTACATGCACTCATTAACAGTTATACTGCATTTTGGTTTATATGAAAAGAAGACTGTCTTGTAGGCTCCCTTACTTATTTCTAGCCCTCCTGAAGGACTGTATCATTTAAAGAGTGAAACACTCTGAACTCCCATTGCAGTGTATTAGAGACAATCAGTACCTTACAAGATACATTTATAAATGAGCAACCTTTTCTACACAGAAGAAAAAAACAGGATTTAAGTGTTCTGTTTTTCATCTCTAACACGCTTTTTTTTCAACTGCACTTTCCCTTTGTACTCAATTTATTTTGTATTTTATTTATTTGACTTAATCATTTTCAGCAGTGATTATGAAAGCTCTCTCCTCCTTACATCTTATCACCCGATCTTCCATTCTTCTACTTTCTATAGTTCAGTGTTAGCAGATCAAAAGAGAGGCTTTTCCTCATAGATACCTACAGTATTTACTTCTTTATTTTAATGCAATATTCTATCAACTCTGTTATGAAACCTTTTTATCTTTTGTTGGCTGGAAACAGAATGCTTCAGAGTAGTTTGCTATGTAATTGAATAAAAATCTCCTGTCATCCGCCTCTTAAATGTAAAGTTTCTGCTATTGTTCATTTTCCATTGAACCTCTGTTATTTGTCAACAGGTCTTTATCAGTTTTCAAACAATTTTGTCAGACAACTTGTTTATGCTGGAATTATTTTTTTCTTACTTGTAAAACTGAGTTGTATCTAATTCTAAATCATTGGTGATGATTCTGAAGTCTTTTTAACAGTCAAAGCTATTGATATGCATCTTCACAGTAGTTATGAGTTGCGAATATCCCTTTGTCCCATTCAGGTCTACAGTACAATCCATGTCCCTCCCAACTTCTTCCTCATGCCCAGCCTACTCAGTTGCGGGGGGGAAGAGTAGGAAAAAGATAAAGCCTTGGTGCTGTGCAAGCATTGTTGAACAATAATCAAAACAACGGTGTGTAACCAATACAGTTTTGGGCACAAATCTAAAACATAGGACCATACGGGCTGCTATGAAGCAAGTTAATCCCGTGTCATCCAGCCTCAGTACAGCAGTCTGCATAGTAGCAAGACTCTAAGAAATAAATCTGAGCTGTATTGCAAATAACTATGTTTGTGAGCTGCAAAATGGCTGAATGTACTGTGTATCCTGCTGTTTGGAAGAGTTCTGAATGACCTCTGTAATACACGAGAGGAAATCTACTTGAAAATCTTTTAACTGCTAAAAGAACATGCATTAATTCTTTTGTATTACATATTCCCTCTCATTTAAAGTTAAAAGACAAGCTATAAATTGCAGGATTATCACTACTGAAACTACTACCAATTAGACACAAGTTACTTTAATCTGTTTGACAAGTGGTGTATGACTTTCCTCTAGGCAATATTACATAAATACTTCAAAATAGTTGTACTTTTGATCACCTACTATGAGGCATTAAGATCAGCTGTGGTACAAGCATGGAATCACAGTATCACTTGTAGTATCTTGCTGGGAGAGTACAGTCTGTCAGTAATGCAGGCCAAAAATTTGCAATGAACATGGGAAAGGCCTCAAACTGGCCAGCAATTTGAAGTGTATTTACTGTGTACTTTCAGTGAGAAGCTAAAAAATGTCAAATTCAAAAGTAAAATTTATCATTTGAAAAATATTTATTTATTTATTTATTTATTTATTTATTTATTTATTTATTTTAGGGAAATCCAGAATCAATAGAAAAAGATATATAAACAAATATGACCACCCTGTTCTTGCAGCAGGTAGGTCTTGTTTTCCTGATTAGCTTTCAGATTGATATTTCAGAGACATTTTAGTGCATTGATATCTACAAAGTCCCTCTGGGACTAGAGGAGAGGTAACTCCTTCTATCATTTGTGAGGTGCAGCTCTGTGTGTCTGTGCCCTGGTCTCAGTAGCTTCCTTTTGTCTACTACAAGATGCTGCTTCTGGACCTCTCACTCCTTCAGCACATTTTACCATCTTTTCATGAATGATGCCACTTTCTCGTTTGCATACTGGCTAAGTTGATCCCTGAGCAGGAGTAGTTTCTGCCTCCAAGAAAAGGCTTCATAGTTTGCTTAGATAACTATGGTACAGTATTCATTGCAGGTATGAGCCTGATCAGTGAAACTGTTGTCATCCCTGTGCTGGATCTTCATAATCCTGCAGCACAGCAGTCACAACATATATTGTTTTTACTCCCAGCTGAGTTCATACTGAAGCAGACAAGGTGTGCTCGCATAGTTTGGTCTTCTGAGAGGGCTATCCAGCAGACAGGTGGCATTGAACAACTGAAGAAGGTAATTTCTTTAACCTCATCAGTTAGATTCACAGGAGAATGCCTAAGAGTAGTCATAAATTATAAACTGTCTTGGATAATAATAGTGTTTAGTACCTCTCACTAAAGGGTCTGAAACTTCTCAGCGTCGTCCCAGTAAATGACTTAATAAATAGCTGAACTTTGACTGTACCTATTGACTCCAGTTTAAGCAAGGAGTGTTGTTAAGCCCCTATTTTTCCTGATCTTTTCAGTATTGTCTTGAGTGCATCCTTTTGCCCTTTTCTTCTTCTGCTACTATGCTAGAAGCTCTGTTATAAGAAGGTCAACGAACAGTTGCATTTGAAACTGTAAGTGGGCTGCACATCTAGAGATGAGCTGATGAGGGCATTGTAGGAGCAGTAGCGCCTCTTCCCGAAGACGGAGCCTGCCATTGCTGTAACTTTGTGCTAGCTGATTCATTGAGCAGCATTAAAGGTTATGGCAGTCAGTAAATAACCTGTCAAACTCCTACTGCTTCCCTTACCCAATTCAAAGGATTCATCAATCTCTGTATTCACTTGTGCTGCACATCTGGATTGCTTATTGATGATCTTGATCATGTTCATCAGTTGCTTGCTCATTTAATGCCTCTATAATCACCTCAAGCCTGTGTAAACCTTTTCAGAACCACTGAGGTGTAAAATATCTTCCCTTTGGTGTTCAAGGTGCCACTCCATGCATCCTGACTATGCTTTTAACGGTACTATATAGTCTAGTATAAGCTTACCTTCCTTCCCCTTCTAGAAGCATCTTTATTACAGAGCAGTAAATATCCCTACCTGAAAAGACACGCGCACACATACACGCATGTGTACACGCACACACACTCAGACACAAAGCAAAAGCCTCCCCCACTTCCTAATTAGAATTTTTAAATGTTATTTTTGATGGAAGATAAAATTACTTTTTTTTTAACAAAATAGATGTTTTAAACGTTGATTTTAGGAATAGGGATAATATGGTTATTCTTTGCTTGTTCAATTTCTCTATGAATTGTTAACTAACAAAGAGGCAGCAGCAGTGTTGATTGATTTTGTAGGTCTGCTCACAGTAATATTTCCTTCAAAAGCCCAACATCCTGGAGAATTTAAACAATTTTTCTGTGACAATTTAATGTAATGCCATATGGGTTATAAAAACAAAACCACAGTATTTTTTCCTTTTTGTTGTGAAAGGAAAAGACATACCGCACTGAGAGATGCCATAAACAGACGAGAGAAAAATATGTGAGTATTTTTCCTGGAGAGCACCCTCACAAGAACAGCGTTCATGCCATCAGCTGTTCCTCTCCGGCTTCCCCAGGATATAGTCAACCTCCAGCAGAGACTCCTATAAATCTGGAAAGGCAGAAGAGCCAAGCATTCCGTGAAGTCCATTAAGAACTTCACTGTGATCAATCTATTTTGTGTGGAGTATGGCTGGATACTTGCTGGTACAAAACCCTAAGATCTATATCTAAGCAAACTGATAGTGCTTACTTAAAGTGTTTCTCGTCTCTATGCTCACTGCAGGAGATTTACCTTCCTGTAAGGAAACCAATGATGGTGAAAGTGAAGACTTGATAATCTTCCTTTGTGTGCTGCTTCCTAGTTAACATGAAAAAAGTAATTGCAACTACTTCCACATTAGGTGTTTATTTTTTCTTTCATTCTGCTTTTAAAGTAAATCCCCAGAGCTTTGTGTTCTAGACATAGATATTTATTATAAATTAATTTTTAAAATAAGGATATGGCTGCTCAATATCCTGCTGAAACTCAGCCAGATATTGAATGCAACAGCTCTGTCTTTATAATTAAATCTGAACTTGGAATAAAAATCTATATAAATGCAGCCTTCAGTTTTTGCAGACATTTTTGTGGCTTTTGTTTTTTGTGGGTTTTTTTAATTCAAAATCTTACTGAAATGTGAGGACTTTTCATGAAACTGTGAATGATACATATTTATCCACTGGAATTACATCAGAACTACATTTTTGGCTAGTGTTTGATTTGAAGAATACATTTGCAGAACTGAATCTTGATATTAGCATACAGATGGAATTGAACAGTATGTCAATACTGACTGACAAAGCAGATAGATTGCTGGTTGCTTTATTTTAGTTTAGTTCCAAATTTTCTCATGGAGAATATAAAAATGTAGAAGAGTATTTCAATTTTCCATTTCATTTAAACTGAGAAGAAAGTAATAATTTGAGGAAAACTAATAAAAGACTGATGTTAGAGTATGATTGACGTGTGGCTAAAATGTGTTTCGGTTGTAAAGGAAGTCCAGCACTAATAAAACAACATTGACAGGCTTGCTACCTTCAGGCCTCTCTTGCTCACATATAATTGATTTTAAAACAATATCCAAAAGAGAAAAGAATGTCTTGCTATGTCTGTGTGAATTTTTCCTGTATTCTACTGTCTTTGTTAGGAGGCATTTGAAATTAAATAACAATGTATCCTATGGCAAATATAACTAATTATTTTTTTCTTTACTGTTTTATTTTTTAAAAAGCAAGCTTTGGAGCTCCACTGTGAAGATAAGATGTTTTACGTGTGTATAGTTCCTAATCGGTAAAAATGTGAGAGATGGAGTGAGACAATTTGATGGTCTGGGCTGGAGAAAGAAGGAGGATTCAGATGTTCCTTGCTATTAAGGTGAAGTATAATAATGATTTTCCTTGTTTATCTGCATAAACAGCTGTTATTCTGTGAGTCAGAATATGTGGAGTCAAATCCCAGAAAAGTAAATACTTGTATTTGTAATTTTGTTTGGATTTAGTGGATGGGATTTGTCTGGTACCAAATTCAGCCTCCTTTTACCATCCGTAAAGAGAAGCAGGCACTTCAGGCAGGATTCTTCTTATCCTAAACTGAACACCACACAGCCACTCCCTCTCTCCTCCCCCACAGTGGGATGAGGGAGAGAATCAGAAGAGTAAAAATGTAAAAGCTCATGGGTTGAGATAAAGGCAGTTTAACAGGCAAGTGAAAAGCTACACTCAGAAGCGGAGCAAAAGGAGGAATTCATTCACTACTTCCCGTCAGCAGGTGGGTGTCCAGCCACATCCAGTAAAACAGGGCTCCATCATGCATAGCAGTGACTTGCGAAGACAAATGCCGTAACTCTGAACGTCCCCCCCTTCCTCCTTCTTCCCCCAGCTTTTATTGCTGAGCACAACGTTGTACAGTATGGAATATCCCTTTGATCAGTTCGGGTCAGCTGTCCCCTCCCAGCTTCTTGCACACCCCAGCCTACTTGCTTGTGGGGCAGTGTGAGAAGCAGAAAACGCCTTGACACTGTGTAAGCACTGCTCAGCAATAACTAAACCATTGGTGTGTTATCAACAGTGTTTTCATCACAAATCCAAAACATAACAACATACAAGCTACTGTGAAGAAAATCAACTCTATCCCAGGCAAAACCAGTACAAAAGGCCAAAGGAATGGCGGTAAAGAATTGTGTGTCTCTCTGTTCAGTGCAAACGGATCTTGGGTGATTAGTTCAGAGGCAAGTGTCCACAATGCAGATGTCTGAAGGAACTAACATAAATCCCACCCAATCTGCCATTATAAAACAACATCTCAGCCTCTACATACTGTTAAAATCTTTCCAGAAGGAAAGGTTTAAATATTAGACTTTTTAAATTTATTTATTTCCTACTGCTCATTGGCATTTTTAAAACCTAACATCACTGAAATGAACAGTAAAACTCTTATTTCTTCTTTTGGACCTGAATGTGTGACATAATTAGCAAAATTACAGAAATGGCAACCAATACGCTCATAGGCTTTGTTTCTGTTCTGCTTTTTTTCCCTGACATTATGGATATGTCTGCGCTATAAAGCAATGCAGACCCAAAACCCCTAGTCTGATCCATCAGTTTCAATTCAGCATTGGGCTCCAAAGTCAAGTGAACTAATCCGATTCCTCACAACAAAACCTGATAGAATGTTTGCATTTAGTTAACGACATTCACTCAGGTCTGCATCAAAAGACAGTGTGGATGGGCTTTGACTCTCTCCATTTTTCACTTTCTCCCAGCACCCTCCATGCAGGTTCTGCACCCTCAAGCTCACCCATGTGCCTAAGACATATCTTGTTCTTATGCTGCAAAAGTATTGTTTTAGTGGGCTACAACACAGGTCTCACTGTATTTCAGATATTTCCAATTTTATATTCAGTCTTCAGAGACCCCACAATGAGTGTCTGGGCCAACTGCTCTGTGGTCAGAGTGAAATCCACTTGTCTGAATGTTTAGAAGTGTTACTGTGAGCTACTCTACATGATCTGACAGAGGAAGGGATGGCATGGATAACTCCTTGTGTGGATGCATTTAGCAATGGAGATGTTACCTGTGAAAAACACTAGGTTTAACACAGTGTATCAGAAAGATAATCTAGGTATAATCAAATCTGAATCAGGATGGAATTAATCTCAGCCAGCTTTAAGCATCTGCATTTGAGCTACTTGCCTAGACTCCCTTGATAGTCAGTGGAGGGAAGCAGACATTTATACAAATCATCTGACCTTTTTAGGCACTTGCCTTTAGAAGAAATGAGAACTGTTATGTATTATAACCACTTTTCTCTAATGACTGTTCAGTGATCTAGGCAAATAATCAAGATGCAAAAATCTACATTGCATATGTCTGAAGTTAGGAGAGAGGCATTTTTGAAACAGGTCTGTTCTACAAGCTTTAAAATTCATAGGCTTGTGGATAGTTCTGCTTTCTACAAGCCATCACGGATGTGCATGCATCAGTTATGACTCGAACTCTAAGTCACTTCAATCAAAGCTGATTCATGAGATACAGCTTCCTTAAAATTGTGGTTTTAAAGCAACATGTGGTATCCATAGGAATGCTTTATTATATGCTCTTAGGGATGACATAGATCTGATTTCTGCTGAATTATGTTGTATTCTTATGTTTTCTTTCAACTAGTTCAGGGCAGCAGCTGCCAGTCTATAAAAATTATTTAAGTAGATTATGTTAACCCATGGTTATCGGTCAATTTTGTGCATGTTTGTGTGGGGGAAATATAACCTTTGTCTAATGGGTTTGCAAATGTTAATTAAGAATACTAAGCCTGTTATCATTAGGCTTAAATTCTTTACAGAGAACTCCTTCACTCCCCTGAAACATTTTTGTGCACCTCAGAATCTTAGAAAAGCTTAAAACCATTTTTAGAAAGCAGCTGTGGGAAAAGATGAGCTTAATTGCTGCTCAGAAAGAACCGAAATGCACATTTGCACCATGATTAATACCTTTTTGTTGCAAGCTTAAGATTTCAAGGCTTGTCCATGTCAAATTAACATTGCAGTTCAGAACAGATTCGTGTTGCTATTGACCTAAAGTAACCATTATTAGCAACAACAAAGCTTCAGCCATACGTTTTACAGCTGTTGGGAAGGAAGCCCTGTGTGCGTTAGTGGTGGTCTGCCTTTTGAAGAGGCTTCTCTTGTAACCTTTGCAATAAGACCAGGCTGCTCAGGGCTTTATCCAGTTGGGTCTTGAAGATACCAAGGTTGGACACAACTTCTTTGGACAAACAGCTCCATTTCTAAGACCACCCTCCTGTTGAAAAAGTTTCTGCTTATATCCAGCCTGGGCATCTCTCATTTCAGGTCATATCTGTTATCCCTTGTACTTCTGCCACACACCTCTGTGATGATTCTGTCTATGTCTTGTCAGTAACTTCCCTGCAGTTACCCAGGGACTGCTGTTAGGTCTCCCTCAGCATCTCCTTTCCAGGCTGCATTCCCTCAGCCTCTCCTCACAGGCCAAGTACTCCAGCACCAACTGTTGTAGTGAGCCTCCACTGAACTCACTCAGTTTATACATATCTTTATACATATCTTCCTTGTTTTGCGGATCCGAAACTAGACGCAGTATTTTACACACCATCTGAAAAGTACTGAGTAAAGGAGAAAAGTAGATTCTTTCTATTAGCTGGCTATGTTCCCACTCATACAGCTCAGGAGGCTTTTTATTCCGGGACACACTGCTGGTTTACAATCAGCTGGCTGTTCCCTAGGGCTCACAGCTCCTTTCTGCAGATCTTCTCCCCAGCTACTCGGTCTCCAGCCTATTGCTGCAAGGGGTTCCTCCTTTCTAGGCGGAGGACTTCAAATTTGTCCTTGCTGAATTTCATTAAGTTCCTGTTAATCCATTTCTGCTACATGTCCGTGTGTTCCTGTATGGTTCCTTTGGTACACTGAGTGCATTCTAGGTTGGTATCATTTGCAAACTTTACAAGTATGCGTATTCATATTGTAGTTTTGAATTTCTGTTCAGATTAATTTCATACATACAGATTAATTTCATACGAATACTACTGCATTTGATTTGCTGCTTACAATTCCCAGGCTAACTGTGTAACAAGTGGCATTGCAGTTGCCATTGGAAGGCACCGAGCTTCCTTATCTTCTTGGAGACAGTCAGCTGGGATAAACAGAGTCTGAGAGGAACTGAGATCTTCCTCCACAGTCTGCTGCTGAGAACAGGTAGAATGATAAGAAATCCTAGGAACACTTACAGCAGATGATTGTAGACTCAGTCTTCAGCTGAGTAAATACTGAATTATTAAAATAATGTTTAATATGTTCATAAACAAATCTGGAGGACAGCGAAGTGGAGGCACAGATATTCCCATTTCCATTTCATCCCTTTCTCTCTGTAACATTCTTATTTTTTAGTTCATCCTCAGATCTCTAAGCCATTCATATTTTTCACCTCTCTCCCCCAGCTGTGATGAAGGATCAAGGGAAAAGCAATTGTTTACAGAGAGGTAAGAAAATGATGAAATTATGTAGAGGGAACAAAATGATTAGTGTTCACTGCTGGTTACCCTGCAGTTGAGGTAATACTTTTCAGAAACTCATTGGCAGTGTAGAAGAGAGCTAAAATTTGAAATCTGAGGATGTTGAGAAAGTAATAATTTTTTTACAAAAAAGAATTGCACTATCCCAAGGCACTAAAATCACAGGTATCCCAATGACAGTTCATGTCCTGAATATTTCAGCCAATCTATAGTCTACCCTTATAAAACACTAGAAAATGTCAAGCAGAGAGGCGGGACAATCATAAATTTGCTGTTTTATAAACAATGCACCAGGAGTCCAACTGCATTTATCCCCTTCCCCTTACTCATGAACAAGGTAGTATAGTATAGTAGTAGATAGTATCTCAACTTTTATTAATCCTGTATAAACTATTGTGCTCTTTTATGATTAGAATCATGCTGTGCAAGTATAGAAAGCTAGGCTGGCTCATTGAACCCAGCCTTGTTTTGTGAGTTTAGATAAAATCTTGCCTGCAGGATTGTCATAGCTTCACTATCTCAGTATCTTTAATTGATACTTTTTTCTTTTTTTTTTTTTCTTTTTTTTTTTTTACCCTCTGCAGTTGTTACTGCCTCATCATTTAGGAGCACAGGAGCCTCCTGCTCCCTTTCCACTTCCTGCCACCAGAGGGGCTGCTACATGTTGATAAGTCACAGAAACACCAAACACTTCAGAGACATGATTAATGGCAATAGCTACTTTGGTTGATGGATTTTGATCCCCCAGCAGAAATCTGGCATCAATCATGTGCCTGAATTTCTCTGTGCTGCTAGATGATTTAGTACCCCATGTCCTATGCTCTACAACTTCCATTTGGAGCTGAACAATTTCGCTGTCACCTTAGAAGTGTAGCAATAATTTCCACTCTGCTTTAGATTCCAAGGTGTTGGCAAGCCATTGCTTTTAGGACACACTACCAAGGAGGTCATAAGAACTATTAGAATAGGGAAGATACCCCATTAATTATCCTTTGGCTAGCCATGTATAATCCCCCTACCCTCCCAAATGAAAAACAAAACAGTAATTCTGTGCAATTTCAGAGATCTATGTGTTCTGTCTAATATTTTCTTGTAATTTGTGAATGAAAGCTTGTGTGATGGTATATAATTTCTGAATTTCAGAATTATTGCTGAATTTCTACAGAGAACTTTTACACATTAAAATGAAGATGTAAAAGCTGCAAAAAGATGTACTAAATCACTTAAGCACTTGAAATCTCAGGTGTATGATCAGTGCTAGATAGGTCAAATAATTTTACAGTTATGTTGATATGAATTCTGAAGGTGTTATGTAGGTTTCCAACTAATATCATACTAGTAAAGTTAATTAAACAGTTAATTAAATGGTTTAATAAACTATCAGTAAGTTAATATAAAGTACTAAAATCAAATTAAAAGGATGTGAAAGAAAACAGAAGTTAAGAAAAAAAATTCCACACCAGACTCCCACTAAGTGTCTTGAGAACATTAGCAAAATTAATTGTTTGAATGTCTCTGTGAAATGATGATGCAAATACAGAGAATTAAGCATGAAGTGGCTTTGACCAAGGTCACAGAAGACATCTGTGGGAAGTGAAGTCAGGGAGTTATGAGACTGAGTTCAACAATTTACAGAACTGCTTTTCTGTCTATAATTCTCAGAATGCACAAATAATAAGCTACATCCCAACAATATTACAGCTCATCCAAATCAATTTGATATGGTGACCATTGCAAAAAATACATTAATATTTCCTTTCTGTCAGGAGAAATGTCTTACATTTCAGACCCTGAACCTAGTAGAGATTACTGAGACAGCTAATGTCCTCTAGTCCTGGTTCAATTAATAAATTAGTGCCAGTCTAAATCAAGATTCCTTTTATGTGTGACTTTATTAGTGATGTTTCCGTTAGAAAGACAGGCTGAAAGTAGAGTTGGTCAATGTTTTAATTTTTTAGTCCTGATAAAGAGAATTTTTCAAAGTGCTCAATTGCTTTTATGTTTTCCAGACATAAATGTTAATAAAGCACAAATTTTTTAAGACTTAAAAAAACCCAAACAACTTTTTAAGGACATCCTCTAATTATGTATTTTACTTGCATGTCACCTCTGGCTGCCCAAGCATATACAGATAACATCTGATTTCCCAAGCATGCTCATCTACATCTAGTATGTTTAACTAAGCAGCTGTCTGACTTTCACTAAGAACTGTGAATCTGAAGACCACTGTATTTAAGTTTTCTGCAGTTTGCTATCATATAAAACTCATTCTATGTGGTTTGTTATTGGATTCTTGATATAAGGTAATGCTCACATGGGAAACCAGATCTGTTTAAGTGGATGGTTGATAACCATTCAGATGGAAACAAGAGTCTTTGTTATGATGATCTTTGCAATGGCAACTTCAGCTGGACTGTGTTAGATTCCCAGATCCACTATGGTGCTGAATTCTTGTATCCTCTGATCCCACCTGACCTCCCTAGGGCATGCAGGTTTCTTTGCTGTTGATTATCTTAAAATTTATACAAAAAGTCTCCTAACCATCTTAACTACATGGTCTCTCACATGATTATCTTTGTTTCAACTGACTATTTAGAAGCATCTAGTATATGCAAAATTTGATCAACTTTGCAGCAGGAAAGAGGTGGGGGAATGTCTGGAAAGAATGGCCAGATTCTCCATGCATGATTAATCAACACACTGAAGAAAACAAACTGACTTATGCACAGCAGAAGCTGCCTGGTGGAAGTCTTCAGGGCAGTCCCAAGTTCCCACCTAAGAGCTCCAGCAGAGATTAGCCAAACGCTGTGTTGTGAAGGTGACTAGGAGTTCTTTCCATCACCCACTTGCATGTCAGTCCTTTCTCTCAAACCTACCCACTGTCTCATCTACACATTGGCTAGCAGAGAGTTGCTGGAGTACTGCAAGACATTAGAGACTAAGTGCATTAGGTATGCTCACAGGCACAGCTCTGATTGCACCACAACTGTAACTGTGGAAAAGACTTGTTTCATATTGATTACTCATAAATTGGGTTTCATAGCAGTTGCCACAGGACTAATTTTCATGCAGTATATAAGCTGGTCTTTGAGCCAGAGTTTGTAGTCTGAGTTTGATGCTGCACCTGTAGAGATTAATTTGGAGTGACTCACAAATAATAATTTTTTAAAAATACAACCTCCTCCCCAGACTTGGCTACGAAACTTTGCCTCTTTGTCAAACATGTTATTGGTCTGCTTCCGTCTGTCTGTTCTGTCAATATAAAATGCAAGCTTTCTGGTGTGAGACTTTCGCATGCTTTGAAGAACTGTACCTATGACATGCATCCCCATTATACACTGGAAGACCTTAGGAATAGGGAAATCAGAGTGCCAAAGCAAGGCCCTTATGTCTCCCAGACCGTCTCCAAGAAAGAGTTGGTTGACTCGAGAAAGAGTACTGAAAGCTTTCAGAATGTAAACAATGTAAAAAATAATTGGCTGTAGGAATCTTGAAGTATGGGAATACTTATTGAAGTTCCTGGATTTAAGGTTTATCTGTCTCATTGGATCTAGTGCTTGCAGTCCCTCCGATGGATTTTCTCCAGACGGAAAATCACTCCAATAAAGAAGCTCTTGAGTGACAGTGCACAATAATTTAGTCCAGCGATTATAATTTATGGTCCAGAAACTTCTGCAGGCATGTAATGACTCCTAAATAGTCCAAAAAAATTATTAAAAAAGCAATATTATTGTCAGTGACTAAAATTCATAGAACAAGAGTCTGCACTTCCGTGACAATGGTTTAAGAATCTGTAAATTGCAAAAGTTAGAAAAAATATTTGTTCATCAATAGGGACATTCACTCAGAAAATGGAAGACTTGGTTTCTGCACTTACCTCAGGAACATTGCACCTACATCCTTATATCCTGGACATCATCCGTGGCTGTCAACTACTTGTAGAATAAGAAGGAAGGCTGATTCTCTTCTTTTTCTGTTCAAAATGGGCCATTCTGTAGCCAGGAATGAAAACGTCAGGAAACCAGAAGGAGAACTAGCACAAATGATACGACTCTACCATACATATATTGGAATGAAGCAACATCAAAACTGTTGACATTGGTAAGTCACTGAATAAAAGATGGGAAAAATCAATACACCATAATATAAATTGCATTAATGCCTCTAAACAGCATTAGGCATTATAAAATAGTGAAAAATTTCTAGAACATTTCAAGCCATATAAAGGAAATAAATCAAAGCATTATATATATATATAAAAATATTATTTTGAATTAATAATATAGTATAATATTGTTATATCCTGTAATTCTTCCAGACTTGTGAGAATATGTTAGAAAAATTGAACTCCTGTTAGCATCATTTTATATATTTTTGCAAGGAATCTTGAGATGAGTCACATAAGAGAAATTAATAAAAAATTGTATTTCCAGGCTTGTGGAATGATTCTTCACGATAGGCAGATTGGTTTTGACCATAGAAAGAAAGCCTATATCTCTATCTTAGTGATTTATCTAGTCAGGATATTTTGATTGTATGCTTGCTGACTTGTTAAAGTACCACCTGTAATGCAATGTATTCTACTAAAACATATTTCACAGAACATCTTTTTGGAACATAGTCTTCACAAATATAAGTATGTTGTTTAGGACAAAAAAAAAAAAAAAGTAATTTTTCCCTATTGGTAAATCCTTATTCAATTCACTGTCATACTGAATTCCAGTGAAATTCAATAACTTCTGCTGGGAAAAGTTTTTATATAACTACATCAGCATGGCCACAAAAATTGTAGAAGGATTGAAATCTGACTTGGAACACTAATAATTTGTCTTACTAGACCATTCTTTGTCCAGAAAGACTCTAAAGTATTTTGCAAAGAACAGCAACTGTCTAAACTGCAGTGAGTAATATATTACCTACTTGTAGAATTACTTACATAGAAAAGTACTGTTCAAATGTTATGAGTAGCCCCAAGGAGAGTAGCAAGATTGTCTACTTCTGCGTACACTTTGGCGTATGCAACTTTCTGTGTCACTTTTCTTTATTTTCTTATCAAATTAGAATTAAGAGCAGATTATACTTGTAAATGCAGTGTTTTCTTATCTTATTTATAGAAATTTAAACAAAAGAAATTGTCATCTTCAATCAGATCTATATGACTGTCTAAATAAAAATGATTTATTGAATGATCAATAAAAAATAAAAAAACTAAATGCTTTTCTAAGTGACATTCTGATTACAAGCAGCAACATTCCACTGAGCATGCAAATGACATTGCCCTCATAATCTCTTTTAAAAAGAGATGCACATGAATGAAAAAGAACAAATCTCATCACCCTTCACTCCTTTTTTACTATTTTGCTAGTACGTACTCCCAACCAAAAGCCCTTTCTTTCAAGTGGTACCTTTAAACACCTGATTATCAGAATTTTAGTAACTGACATTTCTAGCAACAGCGCTCCAAAATCACTGCATGACAATTTGTTAAAGAAGGATCTGTTATTTGTTAATTAAATCAGTGCCTAAAATATATTTTGTTCCTGCCATTAAAGGGGAAATACAATTGAAGGGAATGAAGGTAGTATGTGGGGAAGGAGAAAATGCAATAAAAGGTATTGTATAATAACTCAGGCTCACAAGTAACAGAATCAGAATAGTCATCATTAGAGCGAAGTCCTCTGTCCCCAAGGACACCAGTAATGTATGCAATCTGTCTCACACCATTTTACCAGCAGGGCTTAATTGTGGCTCAGAAGGCCTATCATCAACTTAGACAGAAGGAAGGTATTTCTATACAGTCCCAGGTTTGTCTACTGAGGTTGGTAAGGAAGGTATCACTAAGTACTTGTTAGAATGGTATCAATGGGGACACCTGCTTGAAACTGGATTGATGCCTACTGCACATCATCACCTTGAGTGTATGCTAGCACTGAACCAATGATCTAGAACTGAAATACTCTGATAAAGAAGCATCTGCATCAGAGGGTTATACAGTTACAAATTATTAGCAGCCAACAAAAGTAAGATAAAATTATATAAGAGAAAACCAGACCAAAACAAAGTGCATTCTATTATGAGAAGGTTTATTAATATGTGATGTAACCATCAATAGCTCACATTTGCAAGAGATACTGGTACACACATGAGAGTAAGAGAAATTGCCACCAGCAGCAGCATTAATTTATAAGAGAGACAAGTTTCACCTTTGAACAAATGCTAATTTCAGTTACACATAGAGAATTCAAATCCATACTCTATAAAATTACTTTATCCTGCCCAATACATTTCTTGTGACAGTGCAAGTGAGGCCATTACCAGTGTATTAGTGTAAACTTAAAATATGAACTAGTAAATAATAATTTCAAAATTTATAGTATAAAACAAAGCAATACATGAAGACAAAAAAAAAATATAGACTTCTATTATTTACCTTTATAACCTATCTTACTCCTTTGCTCCATTGTTTCAAATCCTGGATTGTATTTTAGGCATATCTACTTGAGCAAGGGCAGGCAAATGTGATTTACTCTTTGTTGTACATAAACCCACAAAGATATGACTGTTTAAGCTTATAAACTCTGCAAAGTGGGAAGCTCTCCAAGTTCCAACATACCTCACTGATATGGTTGTGACTTTTAGGAAAAAAATGCCTTGTATCTAACCACCTCAGAATACGATCTAGAAGAATACAGAACTATATGCAGCCTACTGGAAAACCTCCTGTTGGCTTTTCATTATTATGAAGAAATTGTGTTCAATTTCAATGATTTATAATTTTTAATCCCTCAGACTTCAAAAAAAAAAATGCCTTTCTTGATCATCTCATAGACAACCCAGAATATTTTCAATGCAAAGTCTAGATATCAGCTGTGGCCCATTTTTTATCATCTACTGTGTTTTCTGTCATTCAACATATTTTTAAAAATCTCTTTAATGGTTTTTTTATTGTGGTTTGTATTGTACTCCTCAAAGTACTTTTAAAACCATAAGTATTGCCTAGTTATTTCTCCATTCCACTCTACTTTGTCAAGCTTTGTTTTCAGAAATCAAATAAAAATGATATAATGGAATAGTAAACTTAAAGGGGCCTTCTAGGTCATGGATCTCTTCTTCCTTTCATCACAGTTAATCGCTTTGTATAATGCACTTCATAAACTGATCTATTTCTTTGTTAACAGTAGCTATGCTTTTTTCCCCTTTTTTTTTTTCCCCTTGCTTTGTTTTTGCCTCTACTACTGCTGTTAAACAGTTTCTCCAAGATTCATTCCTCAGCTTACAAACATACTTTCACTGTCAAGCCTACATTGATTACTCATGGCTATTTTATACCCATCTATTCTTGTGCCAACATTGTCTGTTAGCTAAATAACTCTTTTTCCTCCCTCAGGTTTACTACTGATTTATTTATAGGAAACAATTATATTCCCTCTCATCCTTAGATTTTCCAGATGAAACAAGCTGTGTTCATTATGTGTCCTTTATTCTTCAAAAGGTCCTAATAGTCTTCTTCCTTCTTAAAATAATTAGATAAGGTGAAGATACAGTGATTGTCCCATACTTCTTACATAGCTTGAAGCATAAGCATGTTGGTAGAACACATTTGTTAGTGGGAAACAAGCATCAGGACTTTGAATGACTGGGTTATCCAATTATACTCATTCACTGATGAACCAAATAATACAATAAAAATAGCTGTGGAATCTAGGAAATCATCGGTTGGTATCAAACCACGATAAATCATGACAATACTATGCCCTTAACTGTTAAAGTTTTAATTTTCTACAGTGAACATTCACTACATATGACATTTTTAATAGTTTCATCTTTTAAGTTTAAATTAGTGTAAAATATTCACCAACCACACGAGTATTTTCTGAATTTAATCACTGTGTATGTCTATTTCATGCAATGTAATTAAATGCAATCCTTCTAGAAAATTCATAGAAGTTCTGTAGTAGCTGTGACAACTTAAAAACTACTGTGTAATTTGAAGTATTTCTCAGAACATACTTCTATGCTGACAGGTAACTATTATGACTAAGAAAATGATCTATTACATTAAGTTTTTCTAAGAGTCTTTGTATATATTTCTTTTACCAGGGACAGTTGCAATTTAATAGTGCATTAAAAGACCATGTGTTGTGCCATTTGTCATGTAGTATTTTTATGTAATCTAAGCTACAAGTTCCTGCTTGAGCCCTAATTAATCTAACAACCACCTCATTAACTTTTCGGAAAGCCTCACTCTAACTTAAGGTTAATTATTTAGCACTTTTGGCATAACTGCTACACTACATATGTGCTTATTTTTCTCTATTTATAAGATCCACTTATAAGTGAAAACTAATTAATGAGTAATGAAAGTTTTGCAGACCAGAAGGTGATATTAAGTATTTGATTTCTCTTTTTATAAGAAGGGAAAGAAGAGACAGAGCTACGGCAAAGAGGATTTATTTATCCCTACATATATAATTTCATCATGACTTTACCTAGTCCCTCCAGTTTCCTTTCTCAGGCAAAAGACAGAACAGAAACTGTTAAGGGGCAGTAATCTTCTAGTGTACTCATCTGACACATCAGATGAATCACGCTTTTTCTGCGCCTTGTAAAATGATAGCTTGTAAAATCAGATGTAGATATCTACTGTGTAGAGTCTAAAGTTAGGTAAGATGAATCCCATCTAAGTTGTGTTTATCTTCACCGTATCATATAAATGATATGTATAATCATGCACACAACTATAATTATGTTTATTTGATATACATAATTACATCTCCAGCTGGTCAAATATTACAGAAAAAAAAATTGTCATCAGTAAATGCTACCATGTTAAAACAGACACTTTCTGTTTGATTGTGTCAATTATATTGATAATTTCTTTGGAATCCTTCCTTCCTTCCTTCCTTCCTTCCTTCCCGGCCTCTCTTTCTTTACCTCATTCCTTCTTTCCTTCTTGCCTGCCTGTCCTTCCATCCCCTCACTTGCTTAGTTTTGAAAAGCGTTTGATTATAATGACTTATTCTATTTATTATTTATTTTTAATTTTGACTTTTCATAGATATAGAAGTACACTTTCATGGGTTTTTTAAATCCCTTCCATAGCATAAGAAATGTTTTAAAAGGTCAAACATTAACCAAAAAATGAACAATTATTTTTATATTAAGTTGCAGGTTTTTGTTTGGTTGGTTATTTTTTCCAAGTTATAAAAAAAAAAATCAAAAAACCAAACCAACTAATTAGTGAAGTAATATTTGCCAGTCCTACTTTTTCCCTATTATGTGATCAGTTTTATGTTATTCAAATGCTTCATCTGAAACTTAAACTAAATCTACATGGATACAATGCTTATTTGTACGTGAAATCCATTTTCAGTTTTAAAACCTTGGTCTCGGAGCCTTAGCGATTCTTGTGCCCACTCACTCACAGTCTGATGGAACTTACAAAGCGTGTCTTTTTTATGGCTGTTTTAACAATACTGTCTGGCTCCTAAAAATTAATAAAATCATGTGGATGTTCAGTACATACATTGTGACTAAGTCAGCAAAAGTGGGGCATGCGGTGTAGCTCTGCCTCTCTTTCAAATCTGAGCCATCTATCAAGTTGGCTTATGATTGATTTTCTCTAAAACGTTCTGCATTGCAGTGCTGTGGCAGCACACTGTTTTTACAGGCTTTTTTTTTTTTCCTGCGCCCCAGCTGGACTCACAGGGCAATTCAGCAGCTGGTGCAAATTGTCATTCCTCCCCTTGACGGACAGGATGGTAAGAACAGACATTGAGGATTTGTCCTTCAGACTTTGCCTTGATATCTGAGACTCAAATTGGCCATTCTAAAATCCTAAAACCTAGTAATCCTTGTTCCTCCATTTCTCCACTCACTTACTGAAAACTAATTGAGAGTACTTTTAGACATCTAACTCCACTTTTCTCTTTTAAGTCTCAAGTTCCTATTAAAACAAAATATTTCCAGGATGCAAAAAGCTCAGTGTAATGTTTTCTAATTTATTTGAGACTGTCATACAAGAATACCTGTTTTATTTCATACTGGATAAAACTGTTTTCATGTTAATTAATCCAAAGAGTTTTTGTTGTTTTGTGGTTTGTTTGTTTTTCTCTCTATTAGTCCTTACACAAATTCTATCAATATCAGTACAATATACACTGTATTGTGTTGTAATTAACACAAAGAAAACTAAGTATATATTCATAATTGGAATACACCTGAAGCACTCAGAGCAAATCCCTCGATATCTGTTGTGGTTTGTGCTACAAAATACAATACATATAGCTGCCTAATTTGCAGATACAATATTCTGGTCTCTTATTCCATTTAGTATTACAAGTAAGAAAAGTCTTTAGGAGGGAAAAAATTTTCTGGGGAAGAAACTGTGGGATGTGCCCTACCTTGTATGTGTCCTTCTGTGTCATCGTCTCAGGCACCATTTCTCCAAGATTTGTATAAATACTGGGCTTTGGGGAAAAAATGCAGTTAACATGGCACAATTTCCCCAAATCCTTATGTAGCCAATGGAGAGAAGGCAGCTCTTCTGAGCACAACAATATAAATGGAGCAGCTGAAATACCTTATCTACTGATAACTACTGCACCCTTAGATGCTGCAGCATACCTGCGGCAGCGGCATGTGACTTGCAGGTGTGACACAGGACCTAGGGAACCCCATGTCCTCCGAAACACCATCTGGAGGTTGCGCAGAAAATTCTGGAAGCAAATATAAATGTCAACTCTTTGTCTCTGGTTAGGTGTCTGCACATGTCTGCAAGACTTCTGGGCAGAGGATTTTCAGGCTACAGACAAAGAAATGAATGAATTTAGAACTGCTACTAGGACAGGCAGTCTTGTAGTATTGCCATGTGGATTTTAGGTAGCTAAACCCCAGTATAGATAATCTAGGTGGATTGAATATTACCTGCAGTTATTTGATGTAATTTGGTCATTTAGGGAATCACAATTAAGTCTGGTTAAGTGATATTTACATTTTTCATCAATAATTCATAACTGGACTAACATGTATGGAACTGTGCAAACTACAGGTAATTTTCTTCATTAAATCATTCAATTAATACACGCTATCTTACCTTGAATCAAGCAACGTTTTTTGTTCAGGGAATATTTCTAGGGAAAAGTCCTATTTCTGCTGAATGTAATATGATCTTATTATCGACGTAAGGAAGGTTGAGGGAAATAACTGCCAGTGTACTCTTTCTCTCTGCCTTTCTTTCATGGAAAGATGCATACCACGCAGTCTTATAGTTACGCACACAACAAAAAACACACTAATGCATGTTTTACATGTAGGCACACAGATACACAAATATTAAAGCTGTAATATAAATGCTCAATAAAAAGGTCAGAATTTGGATTCGCAACTACATTGAACCTTGTAATTTCTTTGATTCTCCAATTAGACTGTTTGCCATCATTTTGTGAGCAGAAGCAACGATTTTGCTTCCTTCCATCCAATTTTCCCCCTATCAATTTGAATTATTTCCTCCTCTTCTAAATGTAGAACGGGCTATCTTTTAGGTTGTCTATATAATCAACAATTTAATCAAGCTACAAATGTACACCACAAGCACAGGGCAGGTGGCAGAAGCAAAGAAATCTAAATTCTGCAATTGAAAGTGTAGCTTTAAACAACAAAAGCTTGAATGTTTTTGGCATTCTGGAGACAATTAATTTCTTAGGTATTAGTGGCAAAAAATTGAAATACCAGCAGCACATGAATTACCTCCTAATAGTGTCCTGTCATTCATTTTCATACTGAACACAATTTTATTTTGTGTTAGTCAAAGAGAATATCAAACAAGCAACATCTAATGGCGTTCAAAGACACAAGATTTTGAATAAAAAGCAAATTTTCCTATATGTTACTTGACACTGCAGTCTAATATTTCCAGAATGACAGCTGCCAGTTAGAACAAAGCCATGACATATTCATTGTAATATCAGCTGAGTTTCAGTGCAGCCTACTATGCAGCTTCATCCAGTTTCTGAATTTGCAGAAAGCTGTGATTAGCAAATAGACTTGCCAGTGGGTTAGCTAATAGAAAAAAATGAAAAGACCATAGACAGATACAAATCCAAAACTGATTAATAGCTGAAGTACATAAAATGACACAGGTAAAGATTTAAATAAAAATATTCTGGTCCAGGACTGATTAAAAAAAAGCAGAAGTGCCAGCACTGGTTTCAGAGTGCCAGAAGTCTCCCTGCAGCACGGCGACCCTTGCCCGTGTGGGAAGAGCAGAGCCCTGCCATGCAGGGTGACACTGCAGGGTGCAACATGTAGGGACCCACACCTCAGGGGGCTCTGCATCCTCGGGGGTGATTGCTCAACAGCATGTGCACCAGAGGATATGAGTCAATATCATGTTGCTAATAAATCAGTAGACCACTTTGAGCGTGATTTGATTTAAACTGTAGGAACTGAGCAGTTTTTCCCCTGGAACAGTGTCACCTTTTATCTCTGTGCAGTGATATATAGGATTTGACAATGACACTGATTTTATGTTACTGCTATGGAAAATGCCACGTTCTGCAAACTGCCAAAAAAAGTCTCTTAAATTGATCAAATTATAACATTTTCTGAAAGCTCAGTGATTGGATTTGCAATAGAAATCTATATAAGTTTGACACCAAAACTCACTGCGGTTTAGCATTGCACGTTCTCTGTCACAGGCCTGTGGCCCTGCACTTGCTGCTTGTAGGTGACACCACTGCCGAGAGCCCAGAGAGAAAAACCAGGAGCAAGGAGCTTGGAACACTATAGCTTGCAAACTATTGGATTCCTATACAGGCATGTGAAAGACAAGAAAATAATGTGGAACAGTCAATGCATATTACTGGGGTGACATCATGCCTGATTGCCTTTTACAACGAACTATCAGACCACATTGGTGATGGTGGGGCATTGGATGTAATATGCCTTAACCTCAGCAATATTTTTTACAATCTTTACTGCGGCATTCTCTCTTGAAAAGCAAGGAGTTATAAGTTGCATTAATGTGCTGTCAGATGGGCTGAAAATTGTCTGGACCGTCAGGCTGAAGGAGTAATAATTGGTGGCCTGTCATCCATTTGGTGTCTGATAACAAGTAGGGGAACCCAAAATGAAGGCCTGGGCTGATATTGTTTAATACCTCCATGAACAACCCAGATGATAACATGCACAACAAACCTATGGGTGATACCAGATATGAATGATACCAAGTTGAGGGAAAATATGCCGATCCCCAGCGCACCAGACTACTTTTCTCATAAGAGAAATCTGATGTCAAGTATTGGAAGTCCTGGAGCTTATCAGGAATGACATGTAGGAACTTTAAGAGTGCAAAACCTACTGATACAGCATTGGAAGACTCTAAGTGACTGAAGAGAGCAGAGGGGCTCTCTTATTCTGCCCTTTGAGAATGTCTGCTGGAGTAAATTTTCTCCAGAATTCATCATACCTTTTTTTTGTGTTTGTGGGTTGTTTTTTTTGTTTTGTTTTGTTTTGGTGGTTTTTTTTTTTTATAAGCTCATACTTATTAGGACTGGAAGGTCAGGAGACTAAGATGCAAGAATTAATTAAGACACTAAATTTTAAGCAATAGTTTATTAATATCTATCTCCATTTCCTCTGTTTCTCCTGGAAGCATAGAAGAATCAGTCCTGATGCAAACATAAAAGAGTGAAGTGCACAATCAGGGATGGCAGTGGAGGTCAGTAACTGGAATAAAGCCAGTATGCAAAAGCTCAAGCAAGGTCAGATTTCTTTGTAATGGAATTTTCTAAGCATCTTACTGTAGTCATAGGGAAACACTTTAACACTGTACCTTACTCTAAATTTCCTTCTCCCCTTTCTCCTTAGCTTTCTCCAGCCCATTTTTCCCTGACTCACTTTGTGTGGCAACGGTCACACTAGGACCTTGCAGGGCTCAAATTGTTTTCCCCCTCCTTTTACAGCTATAAAGAGGAAGGTTGCCCAGGGTGAGCTCTGCTTTCACCCAGCTCTGACTATATCTTTGTAAAGGACACTGGCAATTCCCCTCCACCAAAAGCAAACATAAAGTAGCAACATAACAGTTTATAGTTTCTGCATACAATGTAAAAAACGTGCCCATTTTGTGTCCTTTCTAGCAGGTTATTATAAAATCCAAATGTAATTTGTACTCTCTGGCTTCTCAGTGAAATGTATGGAAATACTCAGTAAGCAACACAGCCATGGCAAAACAAACCACCAGTTTAACCAACTGGCTCACCGAGTAGTGCAAAATTATTCCAATTCATTCCGTGGGGTTATTTTCCCTTAGAAGCAAATAGTCTTCAGGAGTTACACCATATTTTCTGACCGTGAATTCCAGAAACTCACTGCCAATTACTGCAAATACTTTTGTTGACCTACTTGGCAAGTCACTAGAGATCAAACTACACTTACAGCAAACAAGCCATAAAAAAAGGTTATTCTTCTCTTATCCTTCCTCTCAAGCTCCAATTCCTCTGCTAGCTAAATTGATGTTTACTTGGGTTGCTTTAGGTTTACCTGAAGCAAATCCCTTTGTTCCACTGCTTGACAGTCCTCAATCATACTTGCCTGTTCTGTCTTTTGCTCCTCCAAAGTGACTAGCAACAAATGCTTTGCAAGGACATCATCCTTCAGATCAGACTAAAGCAATGCACTCGCAAGTACCATAAAGGACTTTACAGTTCCACTTTGCTGTCTAGTGTTGTTGCTTAGATAACAGTTTGTGTCATTTTAACAGTAGTCTTAAAGTGACAGGATGAAAAAAAATTTCTAACCTTTCAATCAGTACAACAAAAATTAGCTATTTATTCATCTGGGATAAAATCACATGGAAATATCATGTTTGCGTAAGCATTTCCATTTGTATAGTCTTTCAGTTTTCCTTGGGTTTGGGTTTTTTTGTTTTCTTTTGTTGGGTTTTTTTCAGGAATGTTACATCTTGCAAACATTTTTTTCTAGAAAACCCAGTCATAAAATTACAAAGTATTTTCTAACACATTTTTAAGACCCAGCAAAAGTAGCCATAATCTAACAAAATTTACACAGAGAAAAAAAAAAAAAAAACAACACTTCTAGTCCATATGCATCCCTGAAATCCTATTTCAGTTAATGCTTTTTATTTGGAAAATGCCTATTTGTAAAACAAGTAAAAGATGATAGATGAGATGTGTATTTTTGTTCAAGCTCTGCTATAATTTGATCCTAACTACTTATACAGTAGGGATTATTTTTTTCAGTTTTACAGATGACCCAGATTAAAAAAATGCAAAAAACAAATGATGGAGAGGAAAAATAAATAAATAAACAAACTGGTGTAGGTAACAACATATGCATGTGCTTGGAAAGCTTAAAGCAACCCAGAAAGTAAAAAGAATCATTAAAATCCACGTCTAATTTAATTACAAGAATTGCAAGTATCAAAATAATTTTTATTTTCAAATGCTGTTATAATTTTCATATTACAGTGAGAAATTGTACATTTGAAAGTTCAGGGCTAGCAATTCAGATACAATAAATACGTTAGAAAATGGAAAGATTAGGTTAGAAGCAGGAAAGATATATTATGACATTGCTGAGAAAACTTTTAGAAGAAAAATGCTTCAGTACTAGTATCTCCTATTTGCTATCTTCACAGTAACACATTAAGCCATGGCAAATCTGAAAATCTGGGACAACTAACTCAGTGCCATCTGTAAAAAATGATACCAGAATTGAATGCTTCTTATTTTTTTGTAGGATTCAGATTTACCTCACATAACTTTATGTATCTAAAATATGGGAACAGGGGTATGATTCTTAAGATTAATTATATAAGTATTAGGCATCTAATCTTAACTGTTTATTCATGTTGCCTCAAAAATCTATAAAAAGGAACATCATCTATAAAGTAATTCATGTCCTCCTAGGAAATTTCACGATAAAGCCTAGGAACCTGAAGAAAAACTTCACCCTGACTATATGTGTTCTAAGGGCTGCCAGAATAAAATGACTCTAATGTTGTGGGTCCAGTGAAATGAAACCTCTCTAACATGCGGTGTGCTGTAAAGCTGGATAGCTAAAAGTTAACATCTAATCATGTGGAGTGTTTCTACAAAAAAAGATGAACCACTTCCAAATGGGAGTTCATTCTGTCCTAAGATGCCTGGGCTCATACACTCCAGCATTTTGTGGTGGGATAAATAATTTTCCCGAAGTGCTTAAAAGTGGAGGGACTACTAGGACTAGCTGAAACTAAGCATGTAATTTTGGCTCATTTTGTAGGCTGTGATACAAAGCTATGATACAATTGCTTTCACTTTTGCTATTCTAATACAAGTCTGTAAGGTATTATATGATTAAAAGTGGTCGGTTGCCTACATGAACTGAGCTTTAAGTAATATTGATATGTGTTTTATTCTTGCACAGCTCTTACCGAATTGCAGTTCGAGACAACCTCAGGTGAGGAGGAGGAAGGGTGGTTTTTGCTAAGCACAATGTTAAAGGACGAACTTACACAAAAACGCACTTTGTATTTACATAAAAGATGTGTAAGGTTTTTTAAATATTTAAGAACAGAAAAAACGATTATCTGAGAGGAAGCAGAGACTGAGTTCGCTGGGGCAGTAATCTGAGCTGAAATGCTGATTTTGAAGGACGGGAGTATTAGTATCCAAGACATACTTCCTTCTTTATTTCAATAATATATTTTATTTTTTCAGTGGGAATGCGTGGTGAATATCTTTATAGCAATGTTTATAAACACAATTTGCTAATTAAAAAATCAAATCTATATTATTGCATTCACTGAAAGTAATTTGTGGAATACAAATGTACAAATACTGATATTAAAGGCATTTGCTTCTCTATTAACTGCAATCACAGCAATTTCAGAAATCCCTTAGCATATATGTAGTCAGTTTTCTCTATCTTGCATCAATAGAGAAACAATCACTGTTAACTTATTACTATCTAGAACATACCTTAAAAGAAGGAAATTACTAAAATGAAAAAATTACTGGTTTTCTGTAGTATTTCCGGATCAGCAACATAATACATCAATTCTGATGAGGGTAGATTTAAACTAGATATTAAGAAGAAATTCTTTACTGTGAGGGTGGTGAGACACTGGAACAGTTTGCCCAGGGAAACTGGGGATGCCCCATCCCTGGAAGTGTTCAGGGCCAGGCTGGATGGGGTTTTGAGCAGCCTGGTCTAATGGAAAGCGTCCCTGCCCATGTTAGAGGGGTTGGAACTAGATGGTCTTTAAGGTCCCTTACAACTCTAACCATTCTATGATTCTATGAATTCCTGCCACTGAAATTATAAAGCTATTTTCTGGCAACTTGTCGAAAAGAATATCTTGTAGGCAGCTGAGAGCTTCCTTTTCAGACGGACCTAAAACTTTCAAAGAAGAAAATGTTGATTTGAGAAATGAGGTAAATATTTGTCTTGTCATAAAGAAGTGGGAAAATATTTAAAACTATGTAAATGATAATTTCTCACTAAAGCCTTTGCACATGTATAATGTAATTTAGCAGAATGGCTATATTTCTCTTTTTGAGAGGACGTGGAAAAGGATTTTTGTCTTTGAAAAAATCTTTTCACTTCCTCCCCACCCCCAACAGCTGTTGAACCATAATGTATTATTTTAAGAAAATAATCAGGGTTGAATATGGGATGAAAGAAACATTGTTTGGAAACCTCAGTTGCTGTGTGTCACCTTCTGCTAATGGTTTGTTTACTGAATGTGCAGGTATTAGTTATTCTGAGGTGAGAACACGCATGGAGGTGTGGACTTAAGCAGGTGGTATATTATATTTTTTCACTTTCCTTGTACACTTGGATCATACAGTCCAAAATAGAAAAAAATAACATTAATCTAATATCCTGAAACTGTTGAAACACTTTGTCATCAAATGGAACAAAATGGGAAAATTATACTTACTGATAGCATAACGAAGGTGAGACATCCTTGTTCCCAAGGGATACAGAGTTTTTCATAATCTGACATAATAAAGCAATGGAGTGAAAGTAACAAGATTCACACATGCTAGGTAGGGTTTGAATAGCCTGGAGGGTCCCTGTGGCTGAAGATTTGCCAGCATTTTCTGAATACCCCAGTGTTTTGTGAAATGACCAAATTAATTCTCTCTGCTCAAGCATCTGTTTATTAAGGCAAAGCTTCCTTTCTAAAGGAAGCAAGGTTAAAAGTTTTTTATTTTTTTACCTCAAGTGTAATGATTTTATAAATATGGTATGGCAGAGGAAAGCCTTGAACTGATCTCCTTTTACTGTCCACCACTCTTCTTCCTGTTTCATATTGTCATTATTGCCAAATACTTAAAAAATTAAGTACATATAATATCATTGTCCTGATCGACATCGCAAAAAATCTACAAGATGAATACAAAAAAAGGCACTGAATCTGTTGGAAGAAACCCTTGATTGTTAATTATACATTCAAATTTCTACAATTTCTAAGCACAGAAAGTTCAACGAAAGCAAAAGACATACCCTAGTTAGTTAAAAACAGTTCTCTCTTAAATTGGAAAAGAGAAGAGGAGAGATGGATGAAAGCAAGAAAGAGAAATACATTTTTTCTATCAAGCACTGCAGTTTGTATTAATTTTAGCAAAACTGTAGGCCATGCTGCATATCAGAATCAATCAACTAATTGCAGTACATGCATTGTTTTGGGTAATATTTTTCTTTGATCATCGAGGGCCCTGGGGTTACTTCTTCAGCCTCGTTCTTCAGTACTAGAAAAATCAAAATAGGGGCCAAATGCAGAAATTATAATATTGCCAAGATACACGTAATAAATTGCTTTGAACAATATTTTGACTAAAGATTGTACATAATTATATCAAATTGTGGTTTTGTTCTTAATTTTTAATATGTATTTTAAGAGTTTCATTGGAAGCTACGTGCATTGATGCTATATTCTGAAAAATTCTGAAACATTTTACATAGTTACATATACTATGATGATTACAGAGATAAACTGCATGTCCTTGAGTCTCCAGGATTTCCCTACAGGATATCATTGCTACACGGATATGGTAACCACTGCTGTCGTTGTTAACATATCAGTGTAGCATAAAGCTGTCAAATATGTCTGGTAAGACAAGTTTTTAAATATATTTTTGCTCTAAAATATTATTCTTCTTGTTTGTTTGTTTCATCTTTGAGAGCATTCTATATAAAGAGAGAGAAAACTTTTTACGTATTCTTTTTACAAAGAAAATAATGGCTATTTTAGTTTCCAAACTTTGAAGTAAATATTCAGATGTAATTTTTCACAGGTAGATAATTAATTACCACAGATTAAATGTGTTAGTGAGGAGTGAATGCAAAATTATAGCTGTGTAGCATTTGGTATGAAAAATTCTGCAGGGACTACTTTTGAATATTACATAGATGTTTTCAAATCAGGCACATCCAAATTATTCCAATTTATAATATTCTCTTAAACTTAACAGCTGCATCATTTTTGGAATGAGTCTCTCTAGGCTCATAAGTCTGAATAAAAATTTCAGATGACCATTAATTATCTTGAATAAAAACCTGGCAGCTCCCTTTTTTACTAGACAAGTCAGGTAGTGAGACAGAAAAGCCATACTTGATTAACGACAAGCTACAAGACCCAAATAACATGTCATCATAACAAAGATATGCTTCTCAACTATCCATATTAGGTAAATTTTTAAAAAATGACTGGTGCTTGTGTTGACTCCATTTTTATATGCTGAATCTGGAAGACTTTAAAGTGTTCCTTGATGAAGTCTGGAGGTCTGGTTTTCTAATGGACATGTACTTGAAACTTACATTCAGGATCCAAAAGCACTGTGCTGTAGTCATCACAATGCCGAGAGGAACCTTCAGATAAGACCTCAGCATTTCCTAGATGACTGCAAACTTCTGTACTTGTAGCCCACTAAGACACAAAATTCTCAGATCTTATTGCAGTGTCATGGTAATTTATACAAAAAGAAGAGCAGTGTCTGTTTTTTCTCTGTTCTTCATCTGCATTTTTACAGTTGTATCTATGTACCATTCTTCAGTTGTATCTTGCTTAACACACCTGAATGGCATTTCAGTTCAACAAAATTCAAAAAAGCTATGCTGCTTCTTCCCACCATTAAAAAATATTTCAGTAGTGTTGCCACACTCTTAGTAGGTAATATTCTAGAGGCTAAAGGACGTGCTTTAAGGGCTACAGGACACATAGGGAAACTGTACTTGATTTTTTTAACCCTCAAGGATCCAAGCCGAGTTTTCACTCTGGTCTCCTTAATTGTTACTTTAGCTTATGTTACTTTTCTTTTGGACAGCATCTTTCTCTTCAACCTGTGCTGCCTGATGTGCAAGTGCACATTACTCAAATAAGTTTACAAGAAATTTTCCTGTTGAGATTCTAGCAAGTTAAAAAATATTAAAAGATATGATTTATACATGAATATAGCCACCTCTCTCCAACACAGAACTTTTATAGAGGAAAAGGATCCAGACCAGTATACACAAAAGGCAGTCGGTGCTACCTGCTCTGGGGACAGGGTCCTGGCTTGCTTTAGTTTGACAATATAAACATAATAATTATGGTCATGCATTTGTGAATCAGAAATGACTGGTACTGAAAGTGATTTAAACTACATTTTTGCACTTAGAATGCCTACAATTCACCTAATTCCCATTTCAGATGACATTGTGGTAGCCTGAATGTCACTTCAAGTCAAAGTAGAATTAACGTCAAGAAGCTTTTGTTAACAGGATAATCTTATGCCTTGTCCTAGAAGGCAAATTTTGTTTCGTCTCAGTAAATGTTTATGTCTGAGGTCAGTCTGAAGGGTATCCTCCTTTTCTTGTTTTATAATGAGATAAGAGTCTCTGTGTTCTCCATATTTCCTGTGAATTTGGCATACATTAATGTGATTGCTTAGAATCAACAATAGTCATTAGTTTTTGAAAATAAATTTTCTTTGAAAGTTGATTCTCAGAATCAATACTACACAGAATAAAATAATTATGAAACAATAGCATCTCATATTTATCTATAACATCTATGAAATGCTATTCTTTCCATATTAATACAAAGGAAATCAAAGAAGATTGAAATTCAAGTCTTTTGTTTGTTCTCAGAATAAGCCACTACGTTTAAGGATTTTTTTTTTTTTTTTTCCTGAAACTGCAGCCTTTTTCTGGAAATTTGGCTCAGGGATGTTTTAAGGTTGGCAAGCCAAAAAGAACTGACCATCTTTGAATATATGTTAATCTAAAAAGATCCCCAGAAAACAACCAAGAATATATCTATTAAATGCATGATAAAGCATATGCTATATCTCTTGAAAAAAAATTATTAAGAGCTTGAAAAGCTGTGAACTATTGTAGATGCCATACACTCCTTGATTTTACTAAAATAAACAGCCAAACCCCAAATGTTTACTTATTTTACTTGAAGATTTTTACTGTCATTTGTGAGCATCTTTTGAAAACATGATTAAATATTTATTTACCTGCATTACAGTAGTCCCATAGACAGTGAGGATAATCAAGAGTAAGGCTAAAGCTTGTGAGACTGTTTCTTAAGCAACTGCCAGATTGTCTGGGAAATTTGAAATAGAATGCCACTCTCATGAAGATCTTCACAGATTGTGGCTTCGACAGGCCACTGTTGTTTGGAAACATAAATGGGGAAAATATGGTGTATACATTCAGCAAGATTTATATATGATAAAATAAATGCCTTTAAAATAGATACTCAGCAAAAAAAGAAACAAAACAAAATGAAACATGATTGTGTTTGTTACAAATTATATTCTACTAAGGAAAAAAAATAGGATAAAAGCCATAATGTTATGCTAAGAAAACATTAAAATTTACAGTAGACTATTCAAAGGGAACTATCCTTACCACCAGCAAGTTTAAAAGTATAGAATGTGAAGTTTCCTCTTTTTTTGGCAGATGAAACAATTGGCAAAATGTTGTAATGTGACATTAAATATCAAAAGTAGATTGCTTGTTCATCTACGTATAATCCTCTCTGCTTTCGTTATGTTTTGGATATGATGCAAGAGCACACGTCTTTGTGCTCAGCAGAGATTTTACCAAGTATTGGACTTCCGCATTCACAGTTTATAGCAGAACTCCTCAAACAAAAGAATATATGACACTTTTCAGCTGACATGAGAGACAAGGGTATGTGCAAAGGTTTTAATGCAATTTTAATTTTATTTTATTCATTTAAGCTAATGGCATGAATATCACAGAAAAAGAAGTTCTGGACCATCCTTTTCAAAAGGTAGGTTTATGAGTTAACTTTAATTCTTTTGGCAAAATAGTACATCAGGGATCCAGCTTTTAGTATGAGTTTTCTGTTGTCATCCTTCTTATCTTAGTAAGGTTCTTGTTATTTTTAAATGTCCTTAACACTCATGCATTTCTGTAGTATAACAGAAGCAATTATGTGGCTGTGATTTCCAAAGAGGCTCTTTTAAGAACTGTTACATTCATATTTTATTCATTTCTTTTTATATTTTTTTTGCATAGCAAGTAGAGATTCAATTTTTTTAAATGTGTGACTTCTACAGTGAAATATCTTGTTTTCAGTACTTGTTCGTGAAACAGTTGTCTCTCAGCCAATACGTGCATTTCATCTGCAAATTATCATCTTTGTGTCTGAGTTCCCATGTCTAAAAAAGGAAAAAAAAATGAGAAGAAAAGCTCTTATATCTTCTTGGAATACTTCAAGAAGGGTTAACAATTTGCAGCTATGTTTAAGTGCGAAATCCCAATGCAAAGCCCCAAAGGCTTTACAACAGTAATTGTAATATATAACATCTAAAGGTCAGGGTATGTTTCATGAAAGTCCATTCATGACAGCTGTCATTACAACTTCACTACCAAGAAAACCATAGTTATGAAGGCACTCATGGGAAATTTTAGGCACTTCAGTACCAAGGGTTTACTGCAGATGCTATTTTTACATGTCAGTTCTACTTACAGAAAGAGCAGTAAGCACGATAAATGATGACAATGCCTGTAATTGACTGACAGCTCCTGCTTTTATTTCAGCTTAAAATTATTCAAATTAATTATTCAAGCACTAGAGAACATTCATTACAAGGTAGGCAATAATAGAATCTATAAGATACGTTTCTTGCAGGCAGCTGATAAGCTGATCAATTACTTCAACAAATTCAAAAATGTTGACATATGTCAACACAGGATTCGAAAGAAATGCTTCATAGATTGATGCAGCTCGTATTGGTATTTCAGCAATGTTACGCATGACTGATCAGCAATCCAACACTTACTAAAAATCTGCTCCTTGTTTGCTTTTAATAACAACAACTATGATTTTTATCTTAACTACTGCTAATAAAATTACAGTTATTACACTTCCACTTTGTCATTACCGAAACAATTTAGAAAAAGAGAAAGAGAGATAAGGGATGCAATCACCAATGCAAATCTAGTTTAGATTAAAATTTTAGTAATGTTGGAATTTTCCCACCTCGCTATTTTAAGCGTGCTCACCAATGTTTCTTTGTAAAGACTGTGCCGTCTTACTGTCTTAATCACCTGGATTCTAATACATATAATGGTCTTTTTGTTATTCCACAATAAGATTCTTTCCATTACAATAGTAAGCTTTTTTAATATTTTTTTTCAAGCCTTAGCATTTCCACAATTTTAGTTATAACTAATCATGATTAATTAATTGCCTTTAATTTTCATGAGTTTATAATCTCAGGAAGAACCTGCAGTTAAACACTCATTTTCCCCCTCTCTTGAAGGTATCACACATAGTCTTCCTAGTTTATACTTCTTATAATAATTTAAAAAAAAGTTTTATGGTATCTTTACATTCTTATTTTCAGTAACTTTTCCTGTGATGTGATGTTTCCCTCTGACTTGTAGTCTCTATATTTTTTTTTATAGCACCTATTAAATAATGTGGCCAACTTAGTCCTGATATAATATATAGAGTAATGAGTAGAAACTTATCTTAGGCCAATTTGGTATATCCTTGTAACTAAACTTCTTTGGGACCTGGTTACATATCCTTCATTCAAGGCTTATATCTTTTCTATCACTTATCTTTTCTCTAATATATCTAGTACAATATATCTTTCACCAACAAATGCTCAGTTTCTTTTTCTTTTTTTCCTCCTTTTGCAAGCCATTTGTAATTTGTCACTTTCCTAAATGATTTTTTTCTAAAGAAAATCCACATATACTTTTTCATCTTTAAATGCCTATATAATACTTTGTCCTTTTTGTATGATGGCTTACTTTCAATAATACTGTATTTTTCATTTAGTTTTGCTCTAACATGTAATCAGTCTGGGTAGGAGTCTATCTGCAAAACTTAAAAAATCTCTGCGGATGAACTAGTCATCCCAGGTTCCCCCTAATTGTCAACATGAAAAAAAATATATTTTTAGGGAATAAGTCAGAGCACGCATGTATTTCCTTAGAATGAAATGAGCTGCTCCCTCCAAACTGTACATTTTTCTCTATTGTGTAAAGGGGCACAGACTAAGTTAGGCGACTATATTTGGTCTGGTGAATTGCACCCTTATCTTTCACAGAGGCTACTAACATTATAAGTTCTTATGTATTTTTGACTTCTCATAATGCTTTTATCTCTACCTTTTCTGTGCAGAAAAACTTGCCCATGACATTTTACTTCTTTATACAGAATTCAATTCCTCCTAGACATTTTTGACTAATTCTCTTATATTAGTTTGTCCAACACATTATGCCAGAAGAACATTATACAACTGTATTTGCACGTAAATATTTCAATTTTTCATTATGATCTTTTTTTCAGAATTTTGTTAATGTCTGGGAATTGTCTTTCATTACTATTGACTTAATTTCTTTCTCCAACAAAATCTTACATAATTATATGCTGTAACCATATCTAATAATACTCCATTTTTCCCACCTTTCCCTGGTACTTTTGATTCCTTTAAAAACCAACCAACCAACCAAACAAACGAAAACAAAAACAAACAAACAAACAAACATAAACACCAGGAAAAAAAAAAAACAAACACAAAAAACCAAGCCACAAACAAAAAGCCCACCAACTTTTATCTGATTGACATTCTGCTACCTTTCTGAAAATACACACATATGAACAATTAATAATTTCAGGTCATGTATATGAAACAGATTTGCAAAGAACAGTTAAATGACAATTATTTTAGGTTATATACCTTTCTCTTTGAATAACTCGTCATTGCAGATAATGGTATAGTAAAGAACAAAGACGACATGGAATCATCTCAAAAAATCCCATTCTGTATGATTTTTTTTTGTACAGTTTTAACCTGGCAGTTTAGGCATCATGTGCACTTTCTTTTGCTACTCTGTAGAAGTTCTACTGATGGTGAATGGTATTCCAGTGCATTTATAATCCAGAAACATGACTTTTATTGATAACCTAGTCAGTATACATGCTGAACTTTTTGCAGTGCAGCTATCAGTTATCAGATACAGTTTCTCCCAGCACTTTAAAATCCTTTCTTCTCTTGAGAAACCACATAATTAGTTTCAAAATGTTCAGCTAATATAATTATAGGGAGACTATACCAGACTACATGCTAATCTACAGGTCTACATTTAGGAAGTTACACTTCCTTTTTCTGAAGAAGAAAGACCTGTTCTTCATCTTTCGACTGCATATTATTTTTTTTCCACTTCTTTGGCGAGTAAATATATTTTAAGCTGAAAATATAAATTAGCCCCACTGTCTAACCAATAATTCTAGATTCCATTCATTTTTGGTGTTTACCAAATAGCTAGCTTTCTCAGCCTGCTTTGTAATTTGTAATCACTTTGATTAACGTCATTCACTAGTTTGTTTTCAACTTATATTGGCAAATGTTACATGGTGCCTTCTTTTCCTACAGATCTTTTTAAAAAAATTAATAACAGTTTGTTTATTTATCTTTATACTGTTTTTATCCCTGTGGTCCAACTACCTGAAGAAATCCCTCTGGCATTTTTAAACATGTTTTGATATTAATATTGTTGGTTTTATATGCATGTCTCAAGTTCTCTAGACTGTATCAATGGCTTGTGTTTCAACTTTTCATTAACATCTTTATGTAATTCAGATTTTCTCTACAGCTCTATTACTATTAATATATTTTTTAATTTCCTCTTCTTTATCTCATCTAGATGTTGTGCCATTCAGTTAACTATTGGACCTCCAGACTAATTTAGGTGTAATCTGTAGTTCTTGTTTTATAGCATAGTTTGTTTTCCCACAGATTTCCAGGTCTTTCAAAGCTTTCAAATTAGACAATGGTAAAGTTTTTACAAAAATTACTATGTCTTCACACTCATCTCTTCAAGATACTTGCGGACTTTTTGGGATCATTTATAGACATTTTATTTCTATTTCTAAGAGCACATACCACATTTTCAGTAACATGGTCGGTCTATACTATGATTTTTTTTTTCTCATACAGTCCTCATTGTTCTTCTTCTCCTCTTTTTACTTGCAATCATTATGATGATCACAAGAGTCTCTCTCAGTATTTTTCAGTTAAAAAACAAGAAGGCCAACAGCATCCTAGCCTGTATCAGGAACAGTGTGGTGAGCCGGACTAGGGAAGTGATCATCCCCCTGTACTCGGCACTGGTGAGGCCCCACCTCGAGTACTGCGTTCAGTTTTGGGCCCTTCACTACAAGAGGGACATTGAGGTGTTGGAGCGTGTCCAGAGAAGGGCTACAAAGCTGGTGAGGGATCTGGAGGACAAACCTTATGAGGAACGACTGAGGGAGCTGGGGTAGTTTAGCCTGGAGAAGAGGAGGCTGAGGGGAGACCTTATCACCCTCTACAACTACCTGAAGGGAGGTTGTAGAGAGATGGGGGCTGACCTCTTCTCCCTGGTGACAAGTGATAGGACAAGAGGAAATGGGTTCAAGTTACGTCAGGGGAGGTTTAGATTGGATATTAGGAAACATTTTTTCACTGAAAGGGTTATTAAACATTGGAATAGGCTGCCCAGGGAGGTGGTGGATTCACCATCCCTGGAGGTGTTTAAAAAAAGGGTAGGTGTGGTACTTAGGGACATGGTTTATAAGCGGTTTTTGTCAGGGTAGGTTAAAGGTTGGACTTGATGATCTTAAAGGTCCCTTCCAACCTCAGCAATTCTATGATTCTATGATTCTATATCATGATATCCTGTTTTTATATTTTATAGCAATTCTTTCTGTGTCTTTTTTTTTTTCCTTTTTATGCTATTTGACAGAAATGTCCTGTACTAGACAGAACCTACAGAGGCAGTTGTCAATTGCCACTCGTAAACTTTCAGAATTTATGTTCTTTATCCAACATTCCCAAATTTTATTTATAGTCATAACCAGTAATTCATCAATTAGATGTTACTTTTCACTATCTAGTAGAAGAAACTACTTTCCATCTCTTTTCAACACTTCTAGGGTACTAGCTAACATTCTGCCATGTACTTTTCCAATTGAAAAGGATGCAATTATGAAAAACATTTTGGTAGGACTTGAAGTATGATGTTTTTTTCATCTTTTGAGTCTTACATGTATATACAACTACACATGAAATGAAAAGGACAACTAAGCATTTATCTTCGTTTAATAAAACAATACATAAAAAATATATTACATACGTGTTCTTATATATTATGTATATATAATATGTTGTTTATATACAATATATATTGGTTATGTTTTTTAAGTAAAAAAAACATGCTTTTGACTCCCAAGGTAGATCTCAGATGATAGAAATGCTACCCAACATAACAGTAATGATCACTCATATTACTTAAAAGCACACTGATAGATTATGTACATAGCAAATTCTTATCTTGATCTTTGACAGCCAAAGCAGTTTTTAGCTCAATGTAATCTCCATTCAGTAAAAGCTCTAATATCAGGCAAATTATCTACAGGAAATCCTGCTTCCTGATGGAAAGCTTCTCCAGGGAAATAAACCAATTTAAAACACACAAAACTTTCCTAGTACCATTTTCCATATTCCTACTTTGTAACTTAAGAGATCTGGCTACCTCCCAGCAGTATGTTTCTGAAGAACAGTTGACTTGGATAGTCTAAGAAGAGTATTAGTTATGGCTTCACTAATGGTGAATGTAGTGGCTGTTCAGTATCTTTATCAGTCTGGAGCATTTGGATCTCCTTGTGACTGTTAAAGACAATATGGAAACTATGATCAGATTTTAATACATTTTCAGATTAAAACAACCAATTTTGAATACAGTTTGCTTACTGCTCTCAAGACACATATTTGATTATGTGAGGAAAATATATAGTAGGGAATCATCTGGGCAAAAAAATCCTTTAATTGATCTTTGGTCACTAAGAAATTTAAGTCTCAGTCTATGTCCAAAAAACTATGATAGATTTTTTTTTACCCATAGGAGGATAAAAAAAATCTAATTTTAGAGAGGTCTAACATATAACTTAATTTTGACGAAAACTAGTTGAGGTTTTAAAGCCTCGTTTTTTAGGTCCCAAAGCCTCATTTTTAGCATCCAAGCAGCAGAATAAAGGAAATTGGAGATACGAAGATTGGTCAGCTAAGTAATGTAATTTAGGAATTAATTGCATTTAATTTCAAAAGAAATAGGAAAAAAAATAAAGGTAAGTAAATAGAATTTAGCAAGTTCTAGAAATCCGAGGTTAACGTGTTTACCAAGTAAGAGACTTGCAAGTGGCACTAGAAAATTTTTTTTGTCAATGAGGAAAAATAGTATTTGTTTAAGAATCAAAAATTAAACCTCTTTATTTAGTGTGCTAATAGTTGAATCAGCCAGACTAGTAGAACTCAAGAATCACTAATTTTTAAGATTTGCTCATTGTGACTAAAACAGAAGTAGCAGGTATACTATCTTCCTTGGCACAGAAATTATAAAAAAGTATGCCTAACTAACTCAGTCATCCCTTCGTCATTAATGTGCTGGTACAGCACCACAGTGGTAAGAGACTATCTACTCTGAGATAGTTGCAAGTCAGGTTACGTTTCAGCAGAGTGGGGTAAATGTCTTCTAACTGACTCATACTCATTTTAATATTTGACATCCATATAAGGCTGCCAGACAGGTTCAGTCTTGTTCAAAGTAACTTTGACCCTGCAGTGCAGCTCACTGGAAAGCAGAATTAATTGCATTCAGAACTACTTTACTTTATGTATATATACAGAGAGAGACAGAGAGTTCCTTTATAGGAACTTTCTTGTGTGTCAGAAAAAAAGAAAAAAAAATCTTCTTACCTACAAAGCTCTTCTTTTCCCCAGTCTGCACCATGTGTGTCAAGCCATTCTTGGGGTCCCAGCATCTTTCATTTGTAATAAGTTACGGCTTATAACAGTCAAAAATTAATATTCTCTATCTACAGAAATAGACAAAAGTAAAAGTACAAAAGTAAACAAATATTTTTCACAGATATATTTAACTTCTTTTCTAACAGTCCATTTCTTATGTGGGATTCAGACATCATCTTGACAATAGTGGGCATCAGCCATGAACTCTCAAATCGTTTTTGTTGGTTTTCTCAGTTTAGCCACTCCTTCATGGAGAATTGCATATACTGCCACTGAGGTATAACGATGCATGATACAGAGGGTACTGACCAATTAATAGTGTATTATCTTTTCAAGATGAGTTACGACTTATCTCTAGAACAATGTTCCTGAATTAATCTTTAGGGATAAATTAAATGCGATTGTCTTAAATCCATGTTAATTGGACCTTGAAGAATTTGGCTGGAAAATCCTGGATGTATCTGAAGCACTGACCTTGGAGTGAAAATGTTTTCTCTCTGTTTCCAAAATTCTGTTGTCTCAGTGATTCCTTATTCTAGCTTTCTACAGCATAATAAAAATGGAAAACTATGAAATGCATACATATATGCAAAATTAAGAAAAAAAATATCTTCTAAAGTTGAATCTTTTGACAAAATTATTGCAAGGAACATCAAGCATACGTAATTATTTAGTTACAAGCCTTTGCATATAAAAGCTATATAGCTGGCCACTTAATTGTTATGCTGTGTCTTTTTTCCCCTTAGGTTCAGATATTTCATTCCTTTCTGCATGTTTTGCTCACAAGCAAATATTCCAGAGCCATGTGTGGAGAAGTAATTTTCATAAAAAATATGCTGTAAGTATCATATACACTGTACTCGATTGTGCAGGATCAGTGGGCACAAAACTCCTTGAATGTATGTCTGCCTTTGGATGTCTTTCTTAGAGATAATGCTTACAGCAATATCTGTAGTCATAAAATAAATAAAGCCCATATCTGAGGTCTGTCAGCAAGACCAGGCAGATCCACATAAACTTTGACCTTCACTCACATCTGTGCTGCAGGTGAAATCTCTTACTTCTACATATATATTAGTAAGTAAAATGAATCAGAGAATGTATTCTTTGAACCTGAGAGAAAGCTTCACAAAACAATTAATGATTATATATCTTAATTTTTCCCTTGCTCCCTTAAAACAAAATAAAACAAAATGGAACAAACCAAACCAAACCCAACCCAACCAAATGAAAACAAGAAAGTGGCCCTTTCCACCTCTTTCTTGGAAATAGTCCATCCCTGGGCCCATGCCATCACCAAATCATAGCCATACATTAAGTAGGAAAGTAGAGTTATTGTTAGTCAAAACCATGACGGTCACCAACCAAATAACCACATGAAAGACCCATCACTACCTAAGCTTGTGCCCTGGCTCAGTATAGTTTACTAATGTAGACAATCTCTATGGTGGTAAAGAATCATTATAATTTTTGGTGGGTTCTTGGTTTTTTTCAGGTCAAAATGGTTGACGTGACATGACAGTAATGCTAGAGCCTCCCAGAGAAGTGGTTTCATAGTCTGAAACTAAGGGTTTTTTTTTATACCAAATTGTATGGCATGAAGACATGCAGTGTTGTATGAGGGCTCAAACCTGCTGGTGTTGAAAAGAGTCAGGTTTGATAGAACCCATACTTGCGCAATCCTATCCATACTTTTGGACATACTCTTTGTTGTATGTTACCTTTTGAGGAGAGTCCAGACACTGTCTCAGAGAGTCTAAGCTGGAACATCCCAAAATTGTTACAGAATTGTTATATTGCTAATAGATCGGCAACCTGGATAGTCCTGGACCAGTGTCCAAGCTTGCCTCAAGGCGGAATTTTACTTAGTAGTTATAAATATGACAAGTTGAAGTCTGTCTTAAATAAAATTAAACAACCTATCCTCTGAATGAGTAGTGAATCCTTTCTTATTTTAAAATAAAGCTCACTGAAGGTTAGCTGTATGCTGTTTGTTTAATCAAGGGTAATATACATTATCGATAAGTAGAAAAATGTGGATAGGAGCAGATATGTCCCATGAACCCATAGGAAATATATTTTAAGTAAGCTACTTCTGAACTACTGAAGTGAGAAAATGAAGGAATAGCAACAATCTTTTAGGGGAATTAAGTCCCCTTTTCCTCTGCCTACTTTTCAAAGGTGAACTCATGACTCTTCTAGGAAAAATAGAGCTCTAAATTATTTGGAGTTTAGTAGGAGACAATGCTGGTGATATCAATCAAATTGGATGTTCATGCCCTTTTGGTCCTGTTATGTAGGGAAAGATTCAGCTTCTTCAACATACATATGTAGTGTCATTTTAGACACCTTTGGGGTAGACAGCCTGGCCTCCAGCTTTCATTCTAAGAAGGAACATGTTTCCTGTAGTCTTAAGTCATATTATTCAGCCTTATGAGAATGCATCAGAAAACTGACATAAAAAATAGCACTAGATACCAGCATTTACACACCTGAAGCATTTCTCCAATTATGTCTTTTCCTTCTTTGTAGTCTGACTGTGGACTTTTTGTAGAAATAAAGAAGGTAAACTTCATGAGTGTTGAAAAAATCAAAACTGGAGCACAGAGAAGGAGAACTACTTGCTTAACTTGAACCTTATAACCTCCTGTTTATATTATATCTCTGAAGGAAGTATATCAATCACTTCCATTATTTAGTAGAGTCAAAATTAGCTTTCTCTGTTATTTAGTGGCTTGGTAGCTAGTAAGGTGACCTTAATAACAGGTTTCATTTCTAATCATGTAAATTTCTTGAATATTTTTATGTGTTTTAGATCCCTTTTTCTTGCATCAAGAAATCTTTATGTCTTACAAACCTTAGTATAACTTTCGAATTCCATTCCCTTTCCAGAAATATCCCTTATACAATTACAAATCAATGACAAATTTTATTTCAATAAATGTGATCAATTATACTGTTTAAATAAGTATTTTCTTTCCAAATAGTCTTTTAACCTATTTAAGTGCTAAACTGTATTGTTGAACATAAAAAAAGGAAGAAAACATAGACCTGTTACTGAAAATATTTTTCTTAGAATCCTTCTGAGTTTGATTGAAAAACATTGTTTTGAGAACTGCCAAATAACAGATTTGAGTTAATAACATTCTCGCTTTTACATCTCAAAAAGTGCATACCAAATATGTATTTCAGGGTCATAGTGTACATAAACCTTTTAGTCATCACATGAGGGGGTCATTGGGTTGGTGTAAGGGCACAATCTATTCAACTTTAAAGAGCTACAGAAGCATTTAGGACACAACCATGTTCCATCTTCCTTGGGAAAATAAAAATAATAATAATAATAAAAAATAAATTTGGTAATGCAATTGGCATTTTTTTGGCAGAAGAGTTCCTCATCATCAATATTTTTATCTAAAAGTACTTCTAGAAGAAAATCTTTTCAATGAAAAAATCCTTTGACTAGGCTCAGATACTTGCACTATGACATAGTTTATGGGTTTGACAGTTTATTCCAGCATTCCTCATTTTTTCTAGACAGGATACCCTTATATCCATTTAAACTCATGATTCTTTCCAGATATTCACGTCTGATAGAGAGCTGTTGAAAAAAAATATTCTGACGTATAGATCATGTCTATATAATAATAGTATATTATTTAAAAGGTCTTGTCCTTTGAAGAGACCATCTCAGTGATTGTTTGACTAAGTTCTACTTTTCATTACAATCTCTTATTTTTAGCAACAGTCACAATCTGGAATTTCAAACATCTATTAAATGTTTCACACAAGTCACAACTCCCAGTAAAAATAAGTTCCCCAAAACATCTTAAAAAGAATAAAGTAAAAACAAGTAGATTTAAGAATATTTAAAATGTATTAATGATGCATAAATGAGTCTTTATGTTAATAAAAGTGCTTGCTTATGGTTTTATTTCATTTTATTTCATTTTATATCTAACATTTATATCCATCACATATGAAAAGTTGTAGCAATCCAGTGAAGTTCCCAGACTGGAAAAGAGGAAACAGGACACCTGTTTTTAAAAAGGGAAAAAAAGGAAGACCCCAGGGAACTACAAGCAGGACAGTCTCACCTCTGTGCCCAGCAAGATCGTGGAGCAGCTTCTCCTGGAAACTACGCTAAGGCACATGGAAAATAAGGACGTGATTGATACCAGCCAACATGGCTTCACTAAAGGCAAATTGTGTCTGACAAATTCAGTGGCCTTCTATGACAGGGTTACAGCATTGCTGGATAAGGGAAGAGCAACTGACGACATCTACCTGAACTTGTGCAAAACATTCGACACTGTCCCGCACAACATCCTTGTCTCTAAAATAGAGAGATATAGATTTGACAGGTGGGCCACTAGGTGGATAAAGAATTGGATGGATGGTCACACTCAAAGAGTTGTGGTCAACAGCTTGATGTCCGGGTGGAGACCAATGACGAGTGGTGTCTCTGACGGGTCTGTATTGGAATCAGTATTATTTAGTAACTTTGTCGGGGACATGGATAGTAGGATTGAATGTACTCTCAGAAAGTTTGCTGATGACACCAAGCTGAGTGGTGTGGTTGATACTCCAGAGTGAAGGGATGCCAACCAGAGGCACCTGGACAGGCTTGGGAGATGGGCCTGTGTGAATCTCATGAAGTTCAACAGGGCCAAGTGCAAGGTCCTGCATCTGGGTCAGGGCAATCCCAAGCATGAATATAGGCTGTGTGATGACTGCATTGAGCGGAGCCCTGAGGAGAAAGACTTGGAGGTATTGGTGGACAAAAAGCTGGACATTAGCCAGCAATGTGCACTCGCAGCCCAGAAAGACAACTGCATCCTGGGCTTCATCAAAAGAAACATGGCCAGCAGGTCGAGGGAGGTGATTCTGTCTCTCTACTCTGCTCTCATGAAACCCCACCTGGAGTACTATGTTCATCTCTGGGACCCCAGCATAGCAAAACCATAGACCTGCTTGAGCAGGTCCAGAGGAGGGTGATAGAGATGATCAGAGGGATGGAGCATCTACCCAATAAGGACAGGCTGAGAGAGTTGGGGTTGTTCAGCCTGCAGAAGAGAAGGCTCCAGGGAGACCTTATTGCAACCTTCCAGTACTTAAAAGGGGTCTACTGGAAAGATGGGGAGGGACTCTTTTTCAGGGAGTGTAGTAATAGGACAAGTGGTAATGGTTTAAGCTGAAAGAGGGTAGATTTAGATTAGGTATTAAGAGGGTAGATTTAGACTAGACATTAGGAAAAAATTCTTTACTGTGAGGGTGGTGAGACAATGGAACAGGTTGCCCAGGGAAGCTGTGGATGCCCCATCCCTGGAACTGTTCAAGGTTGGATGAGGCTTTGAGCAACATGATCTAGCAGAAGGTGTCCCTGCCTATGTCAGGCGTGTTGGAACTGGATGACCTTTAAGGTCCCTTCCAACTTAAACCATTCTATGATTCCGTGATTAGATAGCAGAAAGTGGTGTTAATTATAAATTTTATTAATGTAACAGAAACTGATATAATTATTATTTTTTTTAATAATCATATGTCAAACTAGTAAATTACATCATTATTAGAAATTTGGTAAGAAAGTAGACATCTGTAGAGGCCTGGTCCAATATGTTAAATTCAGAAAACAAAAACAAACCAAAACCAAAACAAACCAAAAAATCCAGTCAGGTCTTAACCTGAATGAAAGATTTTGAAAATTTGTAAAAAGGAAGTACAAAATTCTTTGCTAAAATGATGAACTGAGCCAAGAATGGAAGTCAATTTGTTCTTGTATACTTTGGCTTCCTTAGCCATTAACTAAGTATGTGGCTTAACCATGTGTCAGAATAGTAGAAGACTTCTTTCTCCTATGGCACAACTTGTGAAATACACTTTGAGTTAACTGCTTAATATTGATGTTGTGGGCATACGTCTACCTGTGTGACCCACGCTAGTTATGTTATGGACATGACAAAACCATCTAAACAAATTATTATGGTATTAGAGGACAACAGCGAGGTATATTTAGAATCATGGAATCATAGAATCTTCATGGTTTGAAGGGACCTTTGAGATCATCCAGTCCAACAGTACACATAAAAATAAAACCCAGACCCACAAACAAACAACCTACAATCTCTGCCACTAGAGCATGCCCTGAAGTGTCATATCTAGACATTTCTTAAATACCTCTAGGGATGGTGACTCAGCCACCTCCCTGGGCAGGCTCTTCCAGTGCCTGACCACTCTTTCAGTAAAGTAATTCTTCCTAATATCTAATTTAAACCTCCCCTGCCACAACAGGGAGGCAACAGTTAAGGCAACCTATAAGCAGCAGCAACCACAGTGGTCATGATTGTTATTCTTGCTTGCATAAATGGGTAGTTAAAATATGTTCAATAATTGCCGTTTTATTTAATATTAAACTTGAGAAGTCCGTTGCTATTGATACAACATCGAAAAATTGCATTAAATACACATAGAAAGATTGCATTTTATATAGTACATGTGTTTTACAATATAAACCAGTTATGTACATGGCTTAGATGCCTAACAGAAATTAGAGATTTTTATTTTAGTTTTTGGTGTGATGCAGTTTGCTTCTGAATTTAACCACAAATAAGGACCAACTGGAAATCCTAATTTCCATTTCACTTACAAAGATACAGAAAAACTGACACATATGGAAACACACGCAGACACAGGCGTACTTAGAAGTTAGATCCTTTGAATGCGCTTTGGAGTTAAATGAAAGCCAGGTGGTATAGCATAGCCTGGTTGTCAGAATACTCATAAAGGTGTGAAAAAGCTTGTTGTTGTGTTTGTGTGTGTTATTTTTTTTTCTCCTCAAACCTGAAAAATATGCATTTCTTTCAAGATTTCATCCCAAAATTTCTGATTACCTCAGCTCAGAAATAGTGTGAGTGAAAAAATGTCACCATATCTGCCTTCTTGTATAGTATTATTTTTGCAAGTTAAGTTGCTCCAGATGTGCCTTTATTTTATTTTATGGGACCTAATGCGATGCAGTCTTTGGTAAAAGATACTGACTTTTTGTGTCACCTAAAGAAATGTAAAACTATGATCTCACTTTTCCCTGAGGCATTTTAAGAGTTTTTAATAAAAGTGGATTGCAGTTTTCATTTTGTTATTAAAGCAGCTGTAGATGAAACATCTAACTTTCTTGTGTTGCCTTTGGGAATTGTGTCTGTAACACATTTCCAAAAGTTGGAGTTAACGTATTGAGCTATCTAAATTGTTTTGAAAATATCACACCAGATACTGTGTGACAAGGAGGCAGGAAAAAAACATATATATACATATTTTTCACTGAAAAATACCTTAGTGTCTTGACATTTATTTCTTCTGTGGGAACAATACTGAACAAATCCTTAGTCGATATTTACTCTATTCCTCATTATGGAAGTTATTTATGTTTGTGGGTCAATGACTTCATGTCAGTCAACTTCACTTGACAGTTCCTTAAACGAAAGCAATGAGGCAAACAAATCATAAGCTTTTTAATTAAAATAAAAAATATTAAAATAGAAACGTTAAGGGCCTAAGTGTTAGGCCTAAATGTATAAAGCTGACAATTATATGAGAGACTCTGACTAAATGTTTCCCTTATAGGTAGCAATAGACTTGATTGTGTATTAGTTATTTTAAAAATTGGAAGACCAATCATCCTCATTTGGGAGATTCTAGGTGAGCTCAGGAGAGGCAGATTGCACCAGATAGTATCTTTGATTTGATTGTTTTTCATTTGTGTAGAAAGTCCCTTGAAGGGGAGGGGCCAGGCCAAAATCCTCTGAAAGGAAGGAGAGGATTCCTCACCGTAATGTGAGAAGCAACTGTACCTCTTCAAGGGGAAAAATTTTTGGAGGCATAAGCAAAAGATGGGAAAAAGTTAGTCACAAGACTGAGTCTGGGAGTCTGCTGGTTATGTAGAGGATAAACAATTTCAATAAGTAGCAAGGAGCAGAAAGTCAAGTTTCAGAGAAGGCATAAACAGAAGCCTTTTAGGGAACAGGGAGGTCTGAGCAGAGCTTGCAACTGCTCCTGAAGTCCTCTGAGCTGGTTGGAATTCAGCCTGGAAAAGACAAATCATATTGAAAGTACACAGTGGACATGACTAAAGTTATATGAACTATTGTTTTACCCTATCTTCCCTAAACTCTTCAAGTTTTCTTTATTTGAAAAATTAAATATCCAACTTTATAATTCAATAAAAAGTGACTTCTTGACTTTTAGCCCTCTTGATCTTCACTGAAGAAAATACTACAAGGCAGAACCACCTCAAATCTTTGCCTGCTTGAGTTTCCTCCAATAGATTCTTTTCTTGATGCCTCTGACTGAGACCAGAGCTTGTGACTGGCCAAGATGTCCTCGGGCTCTAATAGTCATTTCTTCCAATGTTTCCACAACTTCTTCTGCAGAGCAGTTTATAGAACTGTTTGGAGAGAAAAAGTGCTGATTTAGAGTTTAATTTTTCAGGAGGTATAAACATAGCCTGTTAATGACTGACAACGGCTCTTGGTATTCAACAATATGTGGAGCATTGAGTCTATGGATATCTAGTAAATCAAACTTAGCTTTTCAGCAGCGTTTCAGACCAGTAGGCTTTAACTAATCAAATTTCTGTACTGAAATAAGAAATCTATTGCAACAGTAAATGTTGTCATGATATTTACAGAAAGCACCTTATGATAAGACTTCCACTGACAGCTAAAGTCCCAGCAGAATGATTATACATTTATTTCTTCAGACCACAATTTTTGTTAGCTTAACAAGCCTACAATACTACCAAAAAAATAAGTAAAATCACCTGCATAATACTGAGGTTTGGATTAACTAACACAAGCTAACACACAAAAAAGTAATTTTCAGGAGTAACTTAGATGTAGACTTTAAACATATGAGCAGTTTATTTGATTATTTTTCGCTACAAAAATTCACATTTTCTTTTCGAGCTTGCAGTGGGAGAACTTGCAAGGCAAGTAGCCTCATTTTCTCAGTATGTTGTGTCAATATCTCACAATTTTAAATTAATAAAAATGATGATTTTTTTTAACCAAATACGATTTTCTAATAGTTACGAGTTACACAATTGATTTTCTAATTGCATAACCACAGTCCTGTAAGATATTTCAATAAAAATTTTTTGGAGTCAGAGTGTCTCAGTTTTCACTGCAAGTCAGATATTCCATGTGCAAACAATGATGAACCCTGCTGTCCCATGGCCAAGACCCTGTTATAGGCCTACTTAGGCTAACCCACACCTACGCCTTAACATTGACTGACACATTCTTTCTCATAACTCATTCATCCACAGTATAAACCCTTAAACTCTTGGTTTTTGCTGGTAGTTGCAATTGTGGGGAACTTTTTCTGCTGATATACAGGACTTTGAAAGTGGTATTATTAGCTTATTGAAATGAAACTGCTGTTGATATGGAAAGCTTTGAAAGCTAAGAAGTTAAGATGATTTCATTGTCTTGCCAAATATACATATACACATCCAAAACACTTTCAAATACCACAATAAATGGAGCAATAAAGCAAGGCTGGAAAAAATGTTAATCATACTGTGCTTTAATTTGTCTCCTCATGCTGGCACTGTAACACAAAAGAGTATTTTTCCTTTGGCTATGCCACAGGTCTCCTAGACAACTTTGGTCAAGTCAGTTTTCTTCTTTGGCTCCTGTTCCTCCAACCAATGCAGATAATGATCCTGACCTCCTTTCTAAAATGCTTTGCGATCCTTGGGTGAAAAGTTCTCCCTAAAAGCTTAGTAGTTTTATTATTATATCCATTATATAGTTATGCTATTCAAGGTCAATAGACCTATCTAGCTGAGCAAAAATGAGATCATATGACTATCAGTACTAGGCGGTAATTGCACTCAAAAGTACCCAATTGAATGTTTAGTCCAACTGAACCCATATTTAGTATGGCTTCATATATTGTCGTTGAAAGTTTGATGCACTGAATCTTGAACTTCCTTTGATTACGATTCTACAGTGAGACTTCCTCAAACTTTTTAATTCATTGGCTGCTGCCCCCAAGGGATTCATATGGATTGGATAAGAAAAGAATGACATCGACAGTGTATAATAAAATTCTATCCAGGATGTCCAATATTTTTATGCCTTCAACTCTGTTATTGTGTTGGATTCTTTGACTGATTTGTTCCAGAGTTATGGTAAAAAGGGAGGGCAAAAAGGGGCACCATTGCCTTTTGCAGCTAGACAAAGTAAAGACTTCTAAGCAATATCCATTATTCCTTACTATAGGCTCCAATACAATGTCTTTATATAAAAAAGTTTTAGACCATTATGTGAAACTTCCAAAACTTTCATCAAATAGCTTCCTTTCAGCCAATCAGATGGTCCTTCAGCATATAATGCTAATAAATAAATATCTCTATATAAATAAGTATCTCTCTATCTATTTCTATTTTGCAAAGGTCTGTAAACGGTTATATGTGCATTCTGTCAGCCAATATAATGACACCTTACTGTTATACCGCCATTGCTCCTTCAGTCTTCCAGATGCTGTCATTGCTTTACTATTTCAAATACATACTGCCTTTTGTCTTACTTTAGAAAGTTAATTTATATGAAATTGGAGAAGATCCAGGAAAGCTCTTATGTAAAAACTTCAATTTAGGCTGGCAGCTGTCTAGTGCCAGCTAGATGTCCTGAACTGAGGTTTAAGGACAATGTTCAGTCCTTAGGATTGAGTTTCCATTCAGCTGCTCCTGTTCAACTCAGACATGTTGTTCAGTCAGGACATTGTAGGAAAGAGGTAAGTTAATTAACTAATGTTCTTGGCCTAAGTTCTCAATGCGTCTTCTTCACATCCTTATCTGCAATTTTCTGCTACTTATGAAACATCTACTTTTAAAATATTTCCCTTACAAAAAGAACGCATTACACTAAGGTCTGCTTTTAAAGCACAGACTTTTTTTTTTTCTATTTGTTAGAAGTGTTTTTTATTATTTTACATTTCCATCTTTTGGACTGTAAGCATGAGATAAAAGTGAGAATCTGTTCAAACATAAAAGCAATTAGGAAGTATGTGAATCAATAATGAACACTGGTATTATACTTTACAAACTGTACAACAATTGCAAAGGTGCGTTTTGGTCCACTACTGCAGTGCCAGGCTGTCTGAAAGTTGAAGGTGGTTTACAGTGAATAAATATGTTTTATAATGGCTTTTGGATGCTTTATTCAAATGAAAATTAACATGCTTTTCAGTTACTTTAGTGGTAATAGGTAAGTGCAAAATTAAATGGCTACATAATTGTTGGCCTTGCAAATGAATCACCTTAACAGTCTGTAATACATTCAGGTTATTCTGCTGCTGGAGATTAAATAGTGTATTTTAAAGATAAGTGCTCTTTGAGTAAAATAGACTTTGTTCATTTAATATGCATAAAGTCATGGTAGTGCCTGGTAGATTAAGAGCCCAAACCACCAACTCTTACTCAGAAGAGCTGTTCTTAGCTACTGTTTGGACGCAGATAAGCTGCTTGTTTGAACAGGGTGTACCAGAATTAAGGTCTCACAAAATACTGGGAATAAACCCCCCTGTGATTCCATTTTAATATCTTTATTGTATGTTTCTTTAGTCCCTTTTTTCCCTTTCAGGTTTGGTTTCCAGGACACATTTCCATCAAGTGAAGGTGAAGAGAATTTTGCATTTCTGTGAAATACAGAGCTGGACTGAGTAGAGACAAAATGCTCCTGATGAATATCCAGGTAATTGTATTAACTACCAGTCAATAATCCACTAGCTATTACATTGTACATAGATTTACTGCAACAGCAAATCACAAACAGCCAGATACAAAATTATAAAATGTATACTACTTGGAAGAAAAAATTTAAAAAAAGAAAAAGGTATATTTTTCCAGTTGAAACAGTAGAAATTCAGATTGGTATTTAAAGGAGGACACACTTGTCCCTTTCTACCCTATGGACTGTACTCTTGTGTCTTTAAGAGAACACTTACCTCCATGATATTTGACTATTTTTCAAGAGTATAATTTGTCATTTATTAAACAAATTGTATTTAATTGTGTACCTTTCTGTTTCAAAGATTTCAGATGCTTGGTTAAACTGTTATACACTTTGATTATCAAAGAAGATTCTTACATTTTCCTTCGTTATCTTTAATTACTACTCTTGTATTAGAATCATTCACTTTTTAAAGGCTTGGTCAAGGGTGTAATTACTTGATTTCAATCTACAATATTGCACAGATACTGTGAATTAAATGCAAGCAGAACTAACAGTATTGTTATCATAAAAGTTGGAGGAAAACATATTACATGTTTCCTACCATTTTAAACAATTTATCCATCTTCTATCCGTTAGTGTTTTCTATTTATGTCGCCTTGAGAAATACAAGTGTTTTAAGCTAAACATTTCTTACTCAGTTCTTACTAAGCACTGACTTGTATGTGAAGAACTGTTAAAGTCTTAAGTAACAAGAAACTCACAGGCTGTTTTGCTAGCTATCATCCCTGTGTTCAGCCATGTTAATTTGTTGGCGTAGGTGTTGGAATCACACACACACAGAAAACTCAGTGCTGGAAGTTCTGCTTTGCAGATTCTCTTTAGGAAGGTCTAATTTTACCCTCAAGAAACTGCCCATGCTACTGAAAAAAATAACAATAGTGCTAGTATGACTGGTGCAGTCACAGCTCTTTTTGTGGCTCCAGGGAGAGCTCACACTGAAAAGGTACTTCCAGTACTCTTTCAATAAATGTACTCTGTGATTCCTTCACCTTTGAATTTCACAGATTCATTGGCAGGGAAAGGACTAGGGCAGTGTCATTTCCTCAAAGGCAAATTCATTACCTAGATCTTTGTTGGCACCGCACTGGAGAAGTGTTTCTGAACTCCTTTGCTTGACTTCTATCTGCAGCTTTCTATAAGTGATTTTACTCTCCTCAAGCTATCTGTCCTCTTTTTTGGTAAACCATGCATATGAGGGCCTTCAGGGTGTCAAATCAGGAGAAGAAATCAGGGGTTTCCCAAATGATGAGAGGTCTCAAGCATATTTGGGTATCCAATACAAGACCTTTTAAAGAGGCCTGATATTCAGAAGAGTTAGGAACATTCTCTTTGAAGACTTACTGCCTCTAAAAAATTTGATTATAAGTATAGATTCAGAAGTTACATTTCCTAATAAATGAAACACAACTGGTTTCTTTTTTCATCAAACTTTGGAGAAGACCAGTGGAATGCGTCATTCCATTCAATCTTCTCAGAAAGAAGACCGTATGAACTGTATGTAAGCAGAGCTCTTCTTTAATTGTAAGCTCTCCAACCAAGTGGGAAGGATATGAAAGTAAGGAAAAACTGAAAGAAAATCAAACTGCTCAGGAATATCTACTGTAATCTCACACACATTTTTTTTCTGTCTTTTGCTGTCTTGTATCACTTTCTTTGGCTCCTAGACAAAGAAACTTTTATTTAATTAATTTAGTTATTTACTTTAATTTGTATCTCTTTCACCCTTTTCATTTTAGCTGCCTTTTCAATATTCATTCTGTTATTCTACTTGAAAAACCAATGACCTCATGGAAAACTCTGATCTACTAAAGGCTCAGCCTGATAGTACTGCATGATAAAAAAACAGATCTTCAGCAAAATTGTAGTTCCAGTTCTGTGAAATTGGACAGTATAGTTGTTGTGAAAATTACTTTTTGTATGGTATTAAGACTTACACTTAGTACTAAGAAGAGGATACAAAACCTCCTTTAATCATTTCTTTACCAGACACATAGTTAGGGTAACACCTCTGAATGAAACATCCATTAATTTCTAAGAGTGAGACTCACTTCACCAGCATAATGACTGAAAAATGCAATGGCAACTTCTCAAAAACCATTTCCAATGCACTTAGCACTACTATATTTGAGTAACTGCTGCTCTGTTCTTGACCTGTCTTTCAAGTAAGTTAAATGATGTGTGTTAAACCAGACTGGAGCATGGGTTCTGTATTAACAGGCCCTCCTTTGTGATACTCAGAAGTGGTGAAGACGTAGACTTGCATGAATACTAGTGATGGGTTGGCCTTGGCTGACCACCAGGTGCCCACAAAGTTGTGCTCTCACTCTCTCTTGTCATCAAGACATGGGAAGAAAATAACCATGAAAAGCTCGTGAGTCAATATAAGGACAGGGAGTTACACTCCCTGGAGATAGCACTGGGAGACAGCACTCACCAGTTACCATCACAGGAAAAACAGACTCAGGGAAATTTAATTTAATTTACTGTCCATTAATAACAGAGTAGGATAGTGAGAAATAAAGTCAGAACTAAAGGCACTTTCCCTCACCCTCCCTTCTTCCTGGCTCAACTTCACTACTGATATCTCTACCTTCTTCCCCTTAGTAGCACAGGAGCATGGGGAATGGGGTTTGCAGTCAGTTCATCACACATTGTCTCTGCTGCTCCTTCCTCTTCAAACTCTTTCCCTGCTCCAGTGTGGGGAGCAGAGAAACCCATGTGAGATAGTCCTTCACCAACTGCTCCAGCATGGCTCCTTCCCACAGGCTGAAGTGTCTCAAGAAGTGCTCCAGTGTGGGTTCTTGCCACAGCATGCAGTCATAGAATCATAGAATTGTCTAGGTTGGAAGGGGCCTTTAAGATCATTAAGTCCAACTATTAACCTAACACTGCCAAAACCACCACTAAACCATGTCTCTAAGCACCACGTCTACCCGTCTCTTAAATACCTCCAGGGATGGCGATTCCACCACTTCCCTGGGCAGCCTGTTCCAATGCTTGATAACCCTTTCAGTGAAGAAATTTTTCCTAATATCCATCCTAAACCTCCCCTGGTGCAACTTGAGGCCATTTACTCTTGTCCTATCACCTGTTACTTGGGAGAAGAGACTGACTCCCCACCTTTCTGCAACCTCCTTTCACATAGTTGTAGAGACCAATAAGGTCTCCCCTCAGCCTCCTTTTCTCCGGACTAAAGAACCCCAGTTTCCTCAACCGCTCCTCATAAGACTTGTTCTCCAGACCCCTCACCAGGCTCTTTGCCCTTCTCTGGACACAGTCCACAATTTCAATGTCTTTCTTCTAGTAATGGGCCCAAAACTGAACACAGTACTCGAGGTGTGGCCTCACCAGTGCTGAGTACAGTGGGACAATCACTTCCCTACTTCTGCTGGCCACACTCTTCCTGATAAAGGCCAGGATGCTGTTGACCTTCTTGGACACCTGGACATACTGCTGGCTCATATTCAGACAGCTGTTGACCAATACCCGCAGGTTCTTTTCCACCAGGCATCTTTCCAGCTGCTCTTCCCCAAGCCTGTAGCACTGCATGGGGTTGTTGTGACCCAAATGCAGGACCCAGAACTTAGCCTTGTTGAATCTGATACCATTGGCCCATTGATCCAGCCTGTCCAGATCCCTCTGTAGAGCCATCCTAATTTCAAGCAGGTTGACACTCCCACCTAACTTGGTGTCTTCTGCGAAGTTACTCAGGGTGCACTTGAGGAATCAAAAACTCTGTCATTTCATGATCGCTATGCCCAAGACAGCTTCCAACCATCACATCCCCCCATGTTCTTCTCTGCTTACAAGCGACAGTCCTTCAGAAATGGATTGATACAGTGCAGGTCCGTCATGGGACACTGGTCGTGCCAGAAAACCTGCTCCAGAATGTGTTCCTCTCCATGGGCCACAGGTCCTGCCAGGAGCCTTGTCCTTCATGGGCCTTTCATGGGCTGCAGGCAGTTATCTGCTTCACTGTTAACCTCCATGGGTTGCAAGGAAACAGCCTGCATCACCATGGTCTGCACCACGGACTGCAGGGGAATCTCTGCTCCAACACCTGGAGAATGTCCTCCCCTTCCTTCTTCACTGACCTTGGTGTCTGCAGAGTTGTTCCTCTCACAAATTCTCACTCCTCTCTCACAGCTGTTATGCCGCATTTTCTTTACCCTTAAATATTTTTTTATTCTCACAGCTGCATAGTGAAATCAGTGCACATTTTAGTGCACATCTCAGAAAATAAATCAATTCAGAAACACCGTTTGTAGAGATTTCTTCCGAATTTCATTGAAGTGAAAGTGTCCATAAGTTGTTGGGTTTTATTTGATTCAATACCAAACTTTAATTTTCCATGTATTGGAAACCCCTTACTTTGGGCAGGTCTACTGAAATTAGTGTTAAAGAAAAGAATGTAATAAATCTTTTTTTCCCCCTACTCCTTTTATTCTACTGTATTGGGTTTATGCTCTGATTACTGATGTATAATGCTCTTTATTGCATTTTGGCCTCTGTTTTGTAATTTCTAATATAGACAGTTATAGTCTGTTGATATGACTACTATCTGGGATGTCAGCAAAAGCAAACAGTAGGAAAAAACTAGCACTGAACATAGCACACAATGATTTTACGTCTAATCAATGCAATGTTGCCAAAATTAGGAACAGACTGGCCTGAGAAAATGATGACTAAATACATTGAGAACCTCATTCTTTAACTAGCAAGTCTCAATGTCTTCTACAGGGAACATTAGAGCGATTTATAGTATGTTTACCTGGCCACTGGGTGTCACTGTTAATTCACTTTTAGCTTGGAACAATACCAGTTTTGTTTGGTGGGGTTTTTTGTTTTGTTTTGTTTTAATATTAATAGAGAAGTTGTTTTTTTAAGAAAGCTGTTAAGGCCAAGTAAGTCACTTTAGGAAATGACTAGCTAAAAGAGCTACCGAAAATCTTCATCAGGATACTTGAACATCATGTCCCCATCATGGTTTACAGTGTAGTCAGCAATGCCATATCACACCAATAAGTTATACATATAGCATTTACCTTTTGACATCTAAACTCAGTGCTGCATATGGTTCAAGAGAGGCAGGCAGCACATACTACTATATTTATTGTAAATTAGTCTTATAAGAAATTTGTTGGTTTTTTTTTTTTTTGCTGTTGTTTAGGTTGTTCATAGGCCTATTATATAAGTGAACAAAAAGTAATATTGAGACTGACGCTCAAGAAACAGTGCAGAAATGCAGAAAGTTAATTTGTGTTTTGTAAACAGGACGTCATTACTCTATAAAAGTGTGTTTGAGCTATGACAAGGCTCTCAATTTCAAGAACAAGGAGAAAAAAAAAGGATTCAAAACTGTGCCTCACTCCTTTGGCTTTTCTTTCACTGCCTTTCTAGGTCTTCAAAAGTAAGTAGCACAAGACTTCATTAGATGTGCATAGAAACTCTTGAAGGAGGAGATTTAGTCCAGAAGTTTGGACATGAGGAAGTAAGGGCCAACTAGGTCAATAGTCATTATCTCTGTATAAAATACTTGCTTCTCCACCAAATTATCCTAAGGAGAAGCATAAATTACTTCAGTTGAGTTATATTGCCTTGCAAAGATTGTTACAAGCACAACATCCTGCAAAAGCACTTTGAAACATGGTATCGAGATTCGGCAAGATCTTTTGTGATGGATTGGAAATACTAATAGCTGTTTTATTTAAAGAAAGCAACTAAGGCAATGAAGACACTTCTTAATTAGGTCAAGACGCACCAATGCAAAAATTCCTGTTTCCATTTCTGTGAGTTGCAAGGATGTACTTATTGGTGAAAAATTAGTGAATTGTGGGAACTATCAGTAATATCTTGGCTTTTTGTTGTCAAATCCATCAATGCAAGATCCTAGTCTATAATCCTCTTTCACAATGAAAGTTGATTATTGGCATAGAGGTGTTGTTTTCTGGGGCGATTTTATTGTTACTGTCAAGGAAAAAATAGCTTCTTGCAAGAGAACAAAAAAAAAAGTAGATGCTATTGTTCCTTTTAATTTATTTTTTATTATTTCATGATGTCAGCTTTGTGATAAATAGGTAACTATTTCAAATTTAACAATCAGACAATATGTTTACAATGCAGCCAGTGATCCAACTAAAGGAAGAGTTTATGGCTCAAAAATTCTGTGCAATTTGTATTGAATAGACATTTTTAACAAACCGTATTATTTTAGAATTTTGCATGCTAGAAACCCACAAGTCCACTTATCAGAGCAGATACTCTGATACGAAGTATTTTCAAGTGTGATCCTTTTATATTTTTAGGAAGAAAACATCTTCAAAACCATGTTGTGCTAATCCAGAAATAGTTCTAAAATGTTTATTGTAGAATATCTTCAATAAAGGACAAATGAGGACTAAATTTTTCAGCCTGTCTGTGTGAGTACTTGTATCAGTCAGATGAATGTTAGCTGCTAGGTAATCTTACCCTGTTACATCTGTATCTCTATTTATTTACCCAACAATATGTTGAACAAAATGCCCTTTGCAATAAGAAATGTCTTCACACTTGTAGCTAATATCCACTATCTTACGGGAGCACAGAAAACATTGATAATATTCACTCAAAAGAGCTAGTCCTGTACACACAGGGAAGGTCATGGAGTGGATCATCTTGAGTGCCATTACAAGTCATATAATGGACAAGCAGGGGATCAGACCTAGTCAGCATGGGTTTAGGAAAGGCAGGTCCTGCCTGGCGAACCTGATCTCCTTCTATGACAAGATGACTCGATTATTGGATAAGGGAAAGGCTGTGGACATTGTCTACCTAGACTTTCGAAAAGCATTTGACACTGTCCCCCATAGAATTCTCATGGAAAAACTGGCGGCTCATGGCCTGGATGAGCATACAATCTGCTGGATCAAGCACTGGCTGGATGGGGGGTCCCAAAGAGTGGTGGTCAATGGAGTTAAATCCAGCTGGCAGCCGGTCACAAGTGGTGTCCCTCAGGGCTCAGTGTTGGGACCATTTCTGTTTAACATCTTTATTGATGACCTTGATAAGGGCATAGAGTGTATCATCAGCAAGTTTGCAGATGACACGAAGCTAAGCGGGAGTGTTGGTCTACATGAGGATAGGGAGGCTCTACAGAGAGACTTGGATAGATTGGACTGATGGGCCAACGCTAATGGAATGTGCTTCAACAAGGCCAAGTGCCGGGTCCTGCACTTGGGCCACAACAACCCCATGCATCGTTACAGGCTTGGGGAAGTGTGGCTGGAGAGCTGCCTGGCAGAAAAGGGCCTGGGGGTTCTAATTGACAAGCGGCTGAACATGAGCCAGCAGTGTGCCCAGGTGGCCAAGAGGGCCAATGGCATCCTGGCTTGTATTAGAAATAGTGTGACCAGCAGAAGGAGGGAGGTGATTGTCCCTCTGTACTCAGCACTGGTGAGGCCACACCTTGAGTATTGTGTCCAGTTCTGGGCACCTCAATACGAGAGAGATATCGAGGTGCTGGAGCGAGTGCAGAGGAGGGCAACAAAGCTGGTGAAGGGCCTGGAGAATAAATCTTATGAGGAGCGATTGGAGGAGCTGGGACTGTTTAGTTTGAGGAAGAGGAGGCTGAGGGGAGACCTCATCACTCTCTACAACTACTTGAAAGGCCATTGTAGAGAGGTTGGTGCTGGTCTCTTCTCACAGGTAATTAGCGATAGAACAAGAGGGAATGGGTTCAAGCTGCAACAGGGTAGGTTTAGGCTGGACATTAGGAAAAAATTCTTCACAGAAAGAGTGGTCAGACACTGGAATAGGCTGCCCAGGGAGGTGGTGGAGTCACCATCCCTGAATGTGTTTAAGACTCGTTTAGATGTGGTGTTAAGGGATATGGTGTAGGGGAGAACTTTGTAGAGTGGAGTTGATGGTTGGACTCGATGACCCCAAGGGTCTTTTCCAACCTAAATGATTCTATGATTCTATATGTGCTTCACATTTTATATAAAATATAGGGAAAAAAAAAAAAAAAACCAACCTTTACTACAAGTACGAATTTAACAGCACAATATTAAACAAGGTTTAAAGCTTCTTGTTTTGTGGCCTGGAATTCTGGGGAGATTCATCTTATCCTTGAAATCAGGTTATGGGATCCCACCTCAGATATTGTACAGCTTTAAAAAAGGGCGACGCAAAGCAGTATTACTAGTATCACTATAGTTAGCCGAACTAGCAAAATAACTGTTCTGCTAAACTATATATTAGTTTAATTATGAAAGAGTTTGTATGATTTCAGTGTTTTTTCATAAGCATAAAGTTTATTATGTTGAGCAAAGCAATCATATTTTCTCAGCCTTTCACTTTGAAAAATATTTGCACAACTTTGAAGTCACAATTGAATGTTGTGAGTTACATATGCTTTTAGAATAACTTAGGTTTATTTTGCTATGACTGTTTAAGTTACAAACTCTTCAAGGATGAGAATATTCTTTACTATATGTACATATAATGTATTTGTATATTATCTGAACAGAAGATGACCGACACAGAGAGTCATCTTGATTTAACATCTGAAATAAATACATACATCTGAAACATAAGTAATACATCATGACTGTATACATGTACTATTAAACTCCATAAGGTACTCCATACCTCATTTATCTCTTGGCATATACATACATAAACATATAGATATGCAAATTATCTTCTTTTCCTTTGGGTTTAGTTTACTTTAGCAATCTTGTAATTTCCTTTTCTTAAGAGTGAAACAGAAACATACAAAAAAACCAAAAACAACCCTATGCCAGAACACCTATTTCTATGTAAGGAAGCATGTAAAGTCATAATGAAATGGATTACTTACACTTTACAAAGAAAAGGCTCTTTCTAACTCCTCAGGAGCCCTTTAGGCCATTGCAATGTTGATGCACACTATATTATCAGATTTATGTCATTCTGATAAGATGGTCCACTTGAAGTAGCCTTTGAGCTAAAAATAAGACATTAGGTTGAAGGAAGCAGCAATTTAAAGTTATTGGTGTAAGGATAATTAGAGACTGGCAGGTATCCAGTGTCATTACCAGGAGGTTGCTGCAGGGCAAATGCAACAACTGCCTGTTTTCTGCAGTGCCACAAACTTGGATCTGTCTTTGCTCAAACTGGTTTTATTTTTAGCTTACATCTGCTTCCTAATACTTGAGATTTTTCAGAGCTGTTCTTGAACTTCTTCAGCTTTCTGTTGTTTAGTCCAAATTCCAAGTTAGTTGTATTTTAAAGAGCACGAAATACATCTTTTGCAGTGACAAGAGCTATGTTTTTGTTTTGGGTTTTGTTTCTCCAAACATTCAGCCTCTCAATATTCCATTTTTGCCTGCTTTCTTAATAGTACCTAGTTATTAAATATCTACAATATCTGTGGGTTTTTTTTAATTATTTTTTAAAGGTATACCCTATACTGGCTAAGGAGACTTTTAAGTCTTTCATCTCTTTGCAAACTCATTTGCAGATGCCCAGCAAGAAAAAATTATTAAAAAAGGAGAGCTGCTAACTTATAACTGACCAGCAAGGAGAATGGCTTTGATTAGCCATTTTCTTAAAGCTACATCCAAATTTTCCATGCTTACAGGTTGAAACTGGGATCTATACTGAGACCATCACAGTCCTTATTCAGTATGTATTTTCATTTTGAAAATGGGGGGAAAAAAAGTAAAGGAGTATTCTCAGATCTCATTCTTAAAATGGAATTAAGCTATACCTGGGGCAAACACTGAGACTTGACAGTAAGGAAGTACTCTCCCATCTTCATTTTTGACATAACTCGAGAGAAACAATGCTATAGCTAGGAAATGCAGGCAGTCTGTCAACTTCTAGATGCTTCTGAGGATAGTAATTTTTGAGCCAAACAATATACCTAAATGATTTTAGGAAACCTTATTTTTAAAAGTTTCTTGATAAATTATTAAAAAATATTAATAAATTTAATAGTCGCAGAGAATGTTTCTGTGTTACGGAATACCAGTTTGCCATACTGCTTAACTGTTACAGTGATCCTTTGAAACTTTTGCGGCTACGGCCAACTTTCAGTCTCCCATGCTACTCTTGAACAAGGTTTGGAAGTTACCAAGTACTTGCAAAAGGTAGGCTGTCCTGTTTTGAAAAATAAGGAAATGCAAAGATAATGACAGGGGCCTCATTTCCAGAGGAAAAAGTAGGAAATTTCTGGTATAGACATAGCCACTGATGCTGTGAAAACCATTCTTGTAGCTGTCAGGTCACAAAGTATTCATAAGGAAGTAAAAAGGTAAGATGTCAGGAAATTAAAAGTTTGTTTTGTAGTGATGGGGTGGTTAAACTGAGAGACAAAGCTAAGACTGTGTTTATCTGAGAGGTAAAGCATGTACAATGAGATGTCATAGCCCCACTCTGACCAGGAATATTCTATTAAGTTTTTGAGGACCCAGTTGCTGCATCTTCAGCGCTGTGCAGGTGCAGCACAATACTTGAAACCAAACTGATCTCCTCTTTACAATGCCCGCCTTCCAGAAAGCTGTGAGGGTCAAATACAAAAAAGGTGAATATTAAATGGAAATCCCTTGGGTACACTTTATTTAACGATGTAAAACACTGACTGGAAGTCTACATACACAGGCAAAATAGCCTGGGATCTTTCCTAGGATCACCCTGATTTTGCCTACTGTAAGTGCCCTGCACTTTGACAAGAATTTGTGGTAATACTTAAACTTGGCAATAGTTAATTTCTCACTCTTTGACTATCTCATAAGAAAACTTTCTGAAAAACAAACAAGCTTAAGTCTTAATATTGTAATCATGAAAGTGTCTGAAATGTGGTATAGATTTCAATTCAAATAGGTAGCTAAAATAACAAAAATGATATTCCATGACTGAACAGAGATTATACTGTATCAGTTTACTCTTTACAGGGCTTGACTTGTTTCCCCTCATCAACACCTGTTTTCTACAAGTTACGCTGAACTTTTTTTTTCCTGTGCTTTTGATAGAGGGTGTTTAAAAACCAGAGGAAGTAGATAATGGCAGAGAGGCACAGGGATGACATTTCTTCTAGTTCTGCTGCTGAGAAGTGCTAAATGCTGGAAGAGAAAAGAGCAAAAGAAAACTTTAATTTGCAGACCAAACTCTACGTCCAAGAGTTCAGAGGCTGTGCCAGATCTCAATATTCATGGCCACATGGGCTACATAGCCAGTTCTGTGGTAAGTCTGAATATTTCTATATATGTGTATGTATATATATACTTTTTTAAATATACAAATGTATATATGTATTTATATGTGCATATTGTTATAGATTGTGGCCCAATAATTGACAGGAACCAGTCCAATTAATCAAATTGGTTTATTAAGCAAGCGGCAACAAGCAAAACAGCGCTGGGCGGCCGGGGAGTCTTCGCTCTGCCAACGGCGCACACCCACTTCCTGAAAGTAGCTGATTATATACTCTTCTGGTTCCCGTATATGTGTCAATCCTGGTATATTCTGTGTCTAAGCAACGTGTTGCTAGGGGGTCGGTCTTGTCCCGCCTCCTGGTGGTCGTGAGTCTGAAGGCTCCTCATCTTTATCGGTGTCCTTTGGGTGACTCTTTTCAGCTTATCGCACAACTTAGCTCTTCCCTTTGAAGTGTTAAAGCACACCAGATGCCTATGATTTAGGTATTGAGGTGTCAAAGAGCACCAGATAGCACACCGGATGCCTGTGATTTAGGTATGCAAAGGGTCAAAACATTGTAATTTTTCACCAGCCTTTAAGAAAGCCTGATTTGATTAACAAACATGAATTTATTTATTACAATCCCCCCTTTTTCTTTTACCATTTTGTTCATCAAATCTTTGGAGTTCAGCGTGACTTAAAGCTAATGTTTCTTCTATTGCTGATTCCTTATCTAATGGCTCGTATTTAGCCCTGATAAGCATTAAATGGGCAGCTTCCAGTCTGCCCTTTACAATTTCAATTACTTTGTTCAATATACAAAGGCCAAATGTTAATCCCAAAATTAATAGTATCATAGGTCCCGCGATGGTAGACAATAGTGTAGTCATCCATGGGGAATAACCAAACCAAGATTCATACCAACTTTGCTGTGCTTCTCTTTCTTTCTTTTTTCTAATCCTTCTCGTAGTTTTGTCATGGTGTCTCTAACTACTCCAGTGTGATCTGCATATACGCAACATTCCTCATCCAGAGCAACGCACAACCCCCCTTGCTGTTGTTGTAGTAGTCCCAGTATCTGTTCCATTAGGTATCCCCTTATCTGACGAGAGGGATATTTCTCCCGCTAGTACTTCATTCGGTCCCACCAGATCAGGGTCATTAGGGACTATTTCTTTCTTTATGTATATGAGTCCCCCTCTATCGGTTCCAGGTTCCCAATACCGTATTCCCCAAGTTTTTCCCAGAAGCCACCCCTCATCAAGAGGTTGTTGTATAGTTAATTCTAGATGGATGCAATTTCCGGGATTGATAATTCCCCCAGATCGATCACGCTGTGGGGGCCTGCATCCCTGAGGGCCCCATTTAACTGTCAAGTATCTATCTGGCCCTGCTACTGGGTTCCAATTTGAGGCGATCGTTTCACATCCCCAATAAGCACAATAATACTGGTTGGGAGCATTGCAATATGTTCTCCTGGAATTGGAGCTTGGACACAGATAATACCCCATAAGATTTAAACAGGGTTTTATGGGAGCTAACTCACATAAGTGTGTTTTAAATGTCGGTGCCCCAGGACTCGTGACAGTTTGAATCACATGATGATCCTCCCACCTACTTAATGTCCATTTAAATGGTTGGTGAGAGTATCCGTGTACACCTACAAGATTTAGTAAAATTAGAATTAGAGTGTGGCGAGAAGGGTGGAAACCCGGCCGGTTGATAGGTTTAGTTTGAACACTCACTCCAGTTACCCAGTCCTTTTCAGTGCTATCACTCCTCCCGGGGCATTTCGTGCGATTCCCTTGGTTAACACTGAGGCAGTCCTCCCAGTGTCTTTGTACAGTCCCACTCTTTGGGTTCTGTTCTCCACAGCTTTTTACTCCTCTGCCTCGCTCGTCGACTCGGTTGTTTCGAGCCACGAGGGGTATCATCTTCTCGGCAGCAGGGGTAGTCTTCAGGAGAATAAATGCAATTTTTAGTCGCTTGCTTCTGTGCATTTCAGGTGAATCGCACTGAACCCCTTTAAGTGTCTTGTGACAACACACTTTAATAATGTCAATTACAAATGGAGCAGGTTTGCTAGGGTGATAGCAATAGTACTCGGGCTTAATACCCCGTGCAAATATCTCCCGCCATTCACTAGATTGCTCCCAGATTTCACCATTAAATATTTTTATGTCTAGAGCCAATTTGGTGAGCTCACGCTCTTTGTCCCCACAAGGTTGGCAAACCCCTCGAGGGGGTATCCCGTAACGGCAATGGGTCCCCCTCCGTTCTCGACACCCTTTACAAATAAAGCAAATAAAAAGGATAACAGTTACAGCTCAGAATGTCACACTTGATTCTTATGTCCCCTGTATCACCGTAACCGTACCCCACCGATATGCTGTAGTCGCTCACTTGTACCACAGTTATATGTGTGTCCATTTACAACCTCCTGAAGGCAATCTTCAGATCTCCAGGCGGGCTTGTCACTTCCCAAGAATAGTCTTTTAATGGTCCTTTTACGCGGCTCGCATGGGTCCAGCCTCTCTCTGCTGTCCGGATGGCTGTTTCTGTGGTGAGTAAAACGAGATAGGGCCCTTCCCAACGGGGGGAGGGGGGGGGGGTTAATGAGGACTCTTTCCATGATTTGATTAGCACTTTATCTCCTGGCTTTATGTTATGCATGGCTACATCCAAGGGGGATCTCTGTACTACTAAGCCCTTATTCCGCAGCTTTATTCTCCTGGCCATGAGTTGAATTATATAAGGTCTAATTTGTGAATTTTCAAGTTGGGGGTGGTCCTGCAGAATTTCTAAATCGTATGGCATCCCATATAACATTTCAAAGGAGGAAATTCCTACATCAGTTCGGGGCTGTGTTCTTATATTCAATAGTGCTAAGGGGAGGCACTTTACCCATGACATCTTAGTTTCTAACATCAATTTTGTGAGCTGTTTCTTTATTTCCCCATTTACTCTTTCTACCTTTCCCGAGCTTTGTGGATGCCAGGGAGTATGATACGCCCATTTTGTCCCCAAAGAGGAGAGAGCTTCCCTTGCTATTTTTGAAACAAAATGGGAGCCCCTATCAGAGTCTACTACCTCAATGGATCCATACCTAGGGATTATATTTTCCAGCAAAGTCTTCACTATGGTTTGAGCGGTGGCTCTAGCTGTCGGGAATGCTTCCACAAAATGGGTTAGGTGGTCTATGACTACTAATAAGTATTTATATCGTCCCACCTTTGGAAGTTCAGTGAAGTCTAGCTGGATTTTAGCAAATGGTCTGTGAGCCAGTTCTCTTCCCCCCAGGGCTTTTTCCCGTAACTGATGTTTATTGACCCTTTTGCATGTCATACATTTGCTAACTATTCTCTTTGCTATATTGTATATACCAATGCACATATACTTTGTGGCAAACTGATCCACTAACGCCTGAGTTCCCCAATGGGTGTTCTCATGGAATTTTTGCATGATTTTCAAAGCCAGAGGTTTTGAGAGAACTTCCCGGCCATCCGGGAGTTTACACTTTCCTTTTTCTGTCTCCCTGATTCCCATGTGAGTCAGCTTATCTTTTTCCTGCACTGTAAAACTCAGGATTGAGTGAATTTTTCCATGTAGATGGCAATGGCTATACTTGGGGTTGTCACATTCATCATAAATTAGACATCTGCAAGGGACTGCATCGATTCCAAAATCCTTCCAACACTCATAACATGGGAATTCATCTGATTCCTTTCCACAAGTTATACAGTCTTCCCGAGTTCTTTTAGTCTGGATCACCATTAATGCCGCTCTTTTTGCTTCTTGATCAGCAAGATTGTTTCCTCTGACTAATGGGCTTAATCCTTTTTGGTGTCCTTTTAAATGTACTACGGCTATTCCCACTGGTCCTCGTAATGCTTGTAACACCTGGATTATTAATTCCTGGTGTATTAATCCTTTTCCTTGAGAATTTATTAAACCCCTTTCTTCCCAAATTTTTCCAGAAGTATGCACTACGCCAAAGGCATATTTTGAATCCGTATATATGGTTCCAATTTTACCTTTTAAAAGTTGCAAGGCTCTTAATACAGCATATAGTTCACAAGCCTGTGCAGACCAACTAGGACTCAGAGGTCCTGATTCTATTGCACTAAATGTTTTTCCATCAATGATTGCAAATCCTGATTTTCTCTTTCCTTCAGCTACCCGGGATGATCCATCTACAAATAGCTTTTCTCCTTCTCTAAGTTCTTCCTCATCTAAATCTGGTCTGATTTTCGTTTGCTCCTCAATGTTGTAAAGACAATCATGATTTATTTTGTCACTCGGCTCCCCATACAAAAACTGTGCTGGATTCTGCACGCTTGTTACCTCGAGTTCCAGTTTGGGAGAGGAGATTAGGATGCCTTCATATTTTAGGAGCCGGGTGTCTGTTATCCATTTGTCAGCTTTTTGTTGCAAAATTCCCCTGATGTTGTGAGGTGATAATACCCTCAGTTCTCCTCCAAAGGTAATTTTATGGGCTTCCTCTACCAAAAGGGCTGCGGCTACTATCACTTGAAGGCAGGTAGGCCAACCCCTACTTATGGGGTCCAGGAGTTTAGATAAGTATCCCACAGGTTTCTTTCTTCCTGCCCATTCTTGTGCTAATACCCCAAATGCAGTCCCTTCATCAACATTGATAAATAGATAAAATGGTTTCTTTATATCTGGCAGGCTCAAAACTGGGGCATTTACTAAATCAGTTTTTAGTGTTTCTAATTGTTTATCATCATCCTCCAACCATTTCAATAATCCATCCTTAGTTAATTTGGTATAGAGGAACTTCACCTTTTTGCTATAGTTCTCAATCCATTGCCTGCAATAGCCAAAGAGACCTAATAATTGCCTAACCTGTCTTTTAGTTCTAGGAGCCAGTAATGACAATATGCCATTCACCCTTTCGGGGTCCTACCCCCCTGTTTCTTCTCTCTCAAGTGATATAGATTTACTCTAGTCTCTGACCTTATCCACAAGTGTGCATATTCACTCTCCTCCAGGCTAAAGGGTTCCTTAGAATTAACACAAATATGTAAAGCCTGGCATATCCAATCTTCAAAGGACCCAAAAACAGGCCAATACAGGTGGTCACTTCTAATTTGTTTCCCACTCCAAACTTCCATACAACAATGTATCATTTTTGCTTTATCCTTACCCTGCCTAGAAGGGTAATCATCCCAATATTTAATCATTAATCCTAACGGACTGTCTGGCGGTATCTGGGGTAACCTAACCTTAGGCACCGACCCACCCATGGGATCAGAAGGCTTACTTTTCTTCTGTCCCATCTTCCGGAGTGCCTTTACACACACACACAATCTTTTCCCCCTGTTCGTGGCCCAGTCCCTCACGGGAGATGGGAACCGCACTACTAAGGGGTCCGCACTCGCTTCGTCCTCAAGTGGACGTCTCACACGGGCACACTCCAGGATACCCAACCCCAACCGAACGGATCACCGGCCTATACTTACTCACTCCTGAGTCTTCGTTCAGGTCTTCGTGCACAAAGTTTACGGGGTTGCCGGCTTTTATTTGCTTGCTGCCGAATTTCGAGTTTGTCGGTAGAGGTTTTGGGTGTAAAAACCCCCAACAGGGGCCGCTTACTCAGCGGGGCGCCCCCCCCGCCCCCCCCCCGTGAGGTTTACAGCCAAATTGCCTCTATCCGAGTCACGGCACCAAATTTGTTATAGATTATGGCCCAATAATTGACAGGAACCAGTCCAATTAATCAAATTAGTTTATTAAGCAAGCGGCAACAAGCAAAACAGCACTGGGCGGCCGGGGAGTCTTCGCTCTGCCAACGGCGCGCACCCACTTCCCGGAAGTAGCTGATTATATACTCTTCTGGTTCCCGTATATGTGTCAATCCTGGTATATTCTGTGTCTGAGCGACGTGTTGCTAGGGGGTCGGTCTTGTCCCGCCTCCTGGTGGTCGTGAGGCTGGAGGCTCCTCATCGTTATCGGTGTCCTTTGGGTGACTCTTTTCAGCTTATCGCACAACTTAGCTCTTCCCTTTGAAGTGTTAAAAGCACACCAGATGCCTGTGATTTAGGTATTGAGGTGTCAAAGCGCACCAGGTAGCACACCGGATGCCTGTGATTTAAGTATGTGAAGGGTCAAAACATTGTAATTTTTCACCAGCCTTTAAGAAAGCCTGATTTGATTAACAAACATGATTTTATTTATTACAATATGCCATAAATTAACTGGTAAATATGCACAGGGCACATACAGAGTAAATAGCTTTCTCAGCAAATCCTTACAGCTTGTGTTACATCCCAGCCTACACTGGGCCCAGGAGAAGCTCACAATGATTCCAAGTGTGCCATTAAGACACAAATGAGGTGAGATGCCGCTCACTGCAGGTTTATTGTTATTCCCCAGCAATAGTCACTGAGACACGCTGTGACGGGGAGAAGACGACTTCACTGATGTAATAAGTAACTAAAGGTGATTTGCTGATCGAACAAGTTAAGCAAAAGGAACGAACCCATTGTGGCAGTCTTGAGAACTCCCTGTTTAACCAGAAGAGACATGGCCACAATGTTATCTTGCTACACCAACATGGGAACTCCTGTTTGACAAAAAGCTTAACCACAATGTTATCAGAATGTATTGTTTTAAGCTGATTCTGTGACCAACATTTTATCTAAACTACCTCAAGCAAGAGCCTACAGAGGGGCGTACCGAAGATGTCGAAACCGACCTCCGTGAAGATAAAAAGAGCTGCTCAGCTTGCTTGAATTTGCGAGCCTTTGGTGGAGCTGCGACTCCCCGGCCGCCCAGCGCTGCTTTTGCCTTCCTACCTCAATAAAATAAATCGAGTCCAAATTAGATTCAATAAATATTTAAATTTAACTATAACACTGAGAGGTTCAAATTAACAATTTATTTGGACTTCACTCACAGGTCCGATACGCCACTATTGCAAGCTCTTATGGATACAATGGAAGAATGCACTATTGCAATTTAAGGGGAAAAGAACAAAACAATTCACAGAATACGCTATTACCACCTAAACAAGTGATCCCGAAAAGTAACAAAACAAACAACCATCCCGCTAAATATGAATACCTTAAACGAGTGCACAGATCACGATCTTAGAGCATGCTAGACACCGTACGTAAGTTATTAAATCACTTACCCTCTCTCTCTCTCAGGTCAGGCCACTTAATCCCGGGAAGTTACCTTGCACAGCGTCCTGGACAAGGCGGGGGGGGGGGCGGGGCAGAATCTCCTACAGGCCAGACGTATCTTTGGAAGATTCCCCCGATTTTCTCTCCAAAACTTTGGACTTAAATATCCTGTTTCGAGACTGCGCTTGAATGGATTACACTATCTATCTGGGTTGGTTATCTCCGGTGGTTTGATGGCCCCTCAGATAGCAATGTTTATTTTGGGATGTCTGGTCTCACACTCACTGAATAGCGGTGGGACGTGACTCAGGGGGTTTTGTTTGTTAAAGGCACCGTTCGGGTTTCAGTTCTGGTTTCGGTTCTCATTGTAATGCAGTGTTGAGACCAGCCCGGGCTGAGCCATTTGCACAGCTCCCCCCAAGTTATCTCTGCATAGATAAGGATCAATAAGCGTCTGCCGAGGTGTGATGGAGCTGAGTTGAATGACAACACCCCGCATCTCACCTTTTGTGTTCTGAAACCGGTTTGGCCAGGTGCTCCCATTCACAAGCAATAGAGGAAAGGCAGAAGTAGAGGAAAGGCAAAACAGAGCAACAACGTTATGGAGCATAGCAAGAGTATAGTCACCACCACAGGCCCGACGACATCTCAGCAGTCCTCCGGAAGTTCATCAGCATCCCGTTGATCCTTGGTTGATGGTGGTGAGAACCCCAGTCTCAATTCCCAAATTGTGGTGGGTCACCAGGCCAGTTATAGTCCAGGTAGCCCGGGTCAGTCCGTAGCTTGACCAATCAGCATGTTGGTGGCCTTTGCCCAGCTATTTATCATTTTACACAGTCGCTGTATAAACTTTTCCTGACCCCTGCTGCTTGGGCAGTGCTAGGCTCAGCACCATCCTTGCGCCTCAGCAATTGAGGAGTTAACAGCACAAGCCCGGGTGGGCCCTGGGGTAAGAAGGGTCTGACCACTGATAGCCAAATGCCTACACCCTTTTCAGCTGATGGCAGCAAGCCCTTTCCAGCTGGGAGCAAAGTGCCCTCTTCAGCTGATGGCAATCTTGGGTGGTGACTGGCAAGCAAGAGAATAGCCTGCAGAAGATGCTAAATAGGTACAATCAAGCTTCTTATTGGCCCGCAAGCCTGCCGTCAATTTGCAGAAGCTTAAGTAAGCTTTGAGACAATTATTTTAAAGTTCCAGCCTCTCACAGCTTGCTAAACAGCTTCTGTTCTATGGGTACTGCAAAAATTGGTGTATCTAAGTAATCACTTTTGATAGATAAATTAATCTTACTTGGTAACAATATGAAAGGAGCATTGTGGCCTAGAGGTTTGAATAAAAAATGTTTGGTTTTCGTTATGTGGATATTTTTTTGTCTAGAACTTTTGATGAAACATTATTTGAAAAAACCTCCTCTGACTGATATGAGTATTGCACGAGTGTGAAAAATAGTGAAGGTATTGTTGGCTTTCGCCATAATAACAAGGCTATAAATCTTTGACTTATAAGGATAACTAACCTTTAGTAAATTAGGAAACATGAGAAACCTCAAAGATAACAACTAACAGCAACTATGAAGAAAAACATCATGAAGAAAAACATCCGAGAGAAACAAAAGAGAACTTCTCCAAAAGACTCCACAAGTGATTAACAGAAGGAAACAGATGCATAGGAGAAGGGAGTTGATGATAATCGATCCTACCAGAAGGAAAAACATGCATAGGAAAAGGGAGCTGATCCTACCAGAAGGAAACAGATGCATGGGAAAAGGGAACTGAAGATCATCGATCCTCAGAAACAATTCAGAAGGAAACACACAAATAGAAGAGAAAAAGGACTAATAATAATCAATCATTATAAACAATTACTCTGTCTAAAAGAGTGAATACGTATGCAATATTGAATGTATATAAGACATGGTTGAAGTGTTAGCTGGGGTGCCTCTGACTTGAGTCATGCACCCAGCGCTGTGCTTTTGCTTTATTGACTTTGTCCCTATAATAAAATAAGTGCCATTTCTGTTTAAGGGATCTGGCTATTTATTACAAAGAGTAAGTTAAACAAGTTTTGTTACTTAAAGAAAAGTTGGTTTTTTTCAGAAAAGTAAGATTTTTTATCATCTATTCTGGGGTTTTGCCAGAGTGTTTTATATCCAGGAAAAGTCCCTGTTTTTTGTTTGGTTTTTTTTTTTTTCTCCTTCAGTTCAATTAAAACATTTATAAAACTCACTTTTCATCTCCTTCCCATTCCCCTCTGGACCAGCAGTCAGGAACTTATGGCTCAGAGTCAAGAGCAAAGTGCAGACAAATGAGTGATGCCAGGGCTTAAACCAAAGTCCTCATGAACAGATTGTCTAACAGACTGGAGTAATAATCTGCAGAGCCACCATGCTGGCTTGCAGATTGCTGTTTTAAGTGGCTTTGATTATTATGGTTATTTGGCAGCAGTTCTTAAATTGGAGTTTGGGCTTCGGAACACAGATGTACTACCTGAGCCTAATTGAATTCTCCTGGATGGGGAGTACAAACAGCAGAAGAAATTCCTCTGGTTAAAACTGAAGTCAAGACAACAACATGACTAGTTCAGCATCAGTACTTGTTTCACAGGAAAAAATACACAGCTGATTAATTCCCAAAGAGCGAATAACAAACCAACTGGTTAATTTACATATAAAAATGTGTATTATAAAACTACACTGATTGCTATTTGTGATTCAAAGGGTGTTAATTTCTACAAAACCTCAGTATTAAAGTATTGAGAAATAGGAAGCTGATTAGCGGAGGAATTAGTATTGGTAAGGCATGCAAGCACTAAGTGGTAAACCTGTTTTTACAGAGAAACAGACGGGAGGACATACGGCACCATAAAACAGAGGAAAAAAGACATAATTAAAGGTCTCTGGAGCTTCAGGTACTCACCTCTGCAAGAATAACAGTGACTACCAGAGTTTTCCCAGTACATAAAATTAGTCCAGTAAAATAAACAATGTTTATGTTGTTACTACCCTTTAAAAGTGTGTATGGAGGATTATGGGACCAATGAGCATCACAAAGGTCAGGAGGAGGACTTGAAAACAGAAATTTGAGTGCAAAGTGTTCTTACACTGAAACAAAAGAGAAAGATGTTGATCTGATTCATCCCCTCGTTATTTTTCACAGGAAGTGCTGACATGGATATAACAGCTTTGGCATAATCAGTCAAAGCAAGGCACAACCCTATTTGCAGATACAAGGAAATAGTTTATCATCTAATTGTTAACAGGGAGAAGCGCTGATAATATAGTTCACTAACACTATAATAATGGCTAAAAAGAAAACCAGAAGATGGTAGAAAATAATACAAGCATACACTGATATTTTGTGACTTTTTAAATGCATTCTGCTCTTGCAGTTGGAGAACTGAAAAGCACAACACAATTTTTTTCCTTCCGTTACCTTGAAGTGAAGAGAAAAGATGTGTTAATGCAAGCAGGTGGCCTACACGTGTTAGTTATTGCATATAGTCCCTTGTATAGAGAGCAATAATAATTCTGCAAATGGGATATTGCTAAAATAGAAAAGTTACAGTTAGAATTAGATAAAAAAAAATCCTATATTAACAAGGACCTTTGGTGGGAAATATCTGCTAAACTGTACACAACTGATCTGAATATCAAGCTAAAACCATGATGACATGTCAGCTAGATTGGCAGTTAATCACAGAACCCCTGCCTTTGTATGCAAATACTATTAATTTGAGTTGCATGAAAGTGCCTACTGGCTAAAAGTGATGTATGGTAGGCTTGGACTGAAGTGGATTTTCTTAACAATCCACTGGCTCTGAACCAGATGAGAATGTACCTTTACTGTATATGTGAGTGTGAGTGTGCATGTTTGTTCTTAACCATAACATTAGTCTGATGATGAAGAAAAAATGCAAATTCATAATACTAAAATTACTGAGTTCTTCATCAGGATACTGTCTTTAAATGTACACCCTGCATCTCAGTGTAGAGGAACCATGAATCTAACTAGATGGCAATGTTATTACAAATTACAGGAAGAATCAGAAGAATTGTATGTACTGACACTGATGAATAGACATATTCTACCATCTCAGAAAATGAAGTAATGTGCAATCATCTGCTGTGAAAAAAATGCAGCTTCCCTTAAAACAAAGAAGTCTGTATTTTTTCATAACACCTTTTCCAAAATAAATGGTAGAAAAGTGGCTGTGAATAAGAAAAAGAACACATTTTAGGACTCTCTATTAACTGATAGGAATGGGAGAAAATGTTAAAGGGTTAAAATAAGATGTGTAAAACATTCAAATAAATTGGGGACTTAGGTTTCAAATGAATTGAAACTTATATACCTCTCCAGGAAAACAAAGGCAAATTAAATTTAAGGCCGGAATGAGTAGAAAATGAGTAGTACTTCTGTTGCATATAGTGGAGCTATGTCAGGAAAAAACAATACAAATAGGATCAGAATCATGCCTATAGCATCTAAAAGCATAAACCAGCCTGTAAGCTTGTTTAACATATGACAGCCTTAGGGGCAATTTGGAGTCTGCCAGCACTGCTCCCCCTGGAACATGCAAAATAGCTAGATGTTGCTGCCCAAAGAATGTTTTCCACAGCTTGGCATATGGTTTATACCTTCCAAAGAGAATATGCAGCACATCATACTGCTTTTTTTTTTGCCTTTTTTTTTTTTTTTTAACTCTTTCATTATTTGTCATGTATTCGTTGATGTGAACATGTCTGTAACATAATGGTACAAATTCAAACTTCTTTCTGGTCAACGGGATACCTGCTGTTTACATCAATGGCGACAAGGTTGGACTGTGCAGTGCTTTATATAAGTGTTTATCATTAATGGGGTGAAATCCTCTTGGCGGACAGTCACCAGTGGTGTCCCTCAGGGCTCAGTTTTGGGGCCAGTTTTGTTTAATATCTTTATCAATGATCTGGATGAGGGGATTGAGTGCACCCTCAGTAAGTTTGCAGATGACCCCAAACTAGGTGGGAGTGTTGATCTGCTTGAGGGTAGGAAGGCTCTACAGAGGGACCTGGACAGGCTGGATCGATGGGCCAAGGCCTACTGTATGAGGTTTAATAAGGCCAAGTGCCAGGTCCTGCATTTCGGTCACAACAACCCCAAGCAGCGCTACAGGCTTGGGGAAGAGTGGCTGGAAAGCCGCCCGGCAGAAAAGGACCTGGGAGTGCTGGTGGACGGACAGCTTCACATGAGGCAGCAGTGTGCCCAGTTGGCCAAGAAGGCCAACAGCATTCTGGCTTGTATCAGGAATAGCATGGCCAGCAGGAGCAGGGAAGTGATGGGGCCTCTGTACTCAGCACTGGTGAGGCCTCACCTCGAGTCCTGTGTTCAGTTCTGGGCCCCTCTGTACAAGAGGGACATTGAAGTGCTGGAGCGTGTCCAGAGGAGAGCTACCAGGCTGGTGAGGGGTCTGGAGACCATGTTTAGTTTGGAGAAGAGGAGGCTGAGGGGAGACCTCATTGTCCTCTACAACTACCTGAAAGGAGGTTGGAGAGAGGTGGGTGTTGGCCTCTTCTCCCAAGTGAATAATGACAGGACCAGAGGAAATGGTCTGAAGCTGCAGCAGGGGAGGTTTAGATTAGATATTAGAAAGAGTTATTTTACTGAAGGAGTGGTCAGGCACTGGAAGAGCCTGCCCAGGGAGGTGGTTGAGTCACCACCCCTAGAGGTGTTTAAGAGATGTCTAGATGTGGCACTTCAGGGCATGCTCTAGTGGCAGAGATTGTAGGTTGTTTGGTTGGACTCGATGATCTTAAGGGTCCTTTCCAACCATGAAGATTCTGTGATTCTATGATTCTATGATTCAGAAAGGAACATTGTTAATAGTAGCAAAGGCATTAGCAAGGCTAAGAACATGTTTGATTTTGTATGTTTGGTTTTCCTCAAAAAAACTCTTAAACTTTTGCTAGGGAAAAAAATATGAGGATATGTTTGTCACTGTTGTGAATATAAAACCCTATCTTTTCTCTTTGGTCTAATCTAAATAAAAGTCTGATTATTTTATGAGAAGCTACTTTAACATTTCTAGAGTGCATTTTTATTTGAGTTGAATGATGCCTTATCTGTACCTTTTGCAGCTTTTCTGTCAATGAGATGATCAAAACTTATGTATATAAAACCATTCTAAAAGTGCTTAAATAAGGAATTATTCAGATAAACTAAAAAAAAAAAAACAAAAACAAAAACACAACCAAAAAACCTTGTTACATTATCATTTGGAATAAATTATTTTTCATGTTACTGATTTTCTCTCTTCTTTGTTTATTTATTTATTGTCCACAAAAGATCACAGGCATATTCAAAGGAGCAGAATAATATCCTCATATTTAATCCTCACAGATGATAATCTTCATGGCTATTTCCAGAGATACAGTGAAAGATATTTTCTGAGTTAAAACCATGCTTCATGCTGGCTTACAAACTCAAAATTGCCTATATTTTGGTCTGTCAGTACTAGAGAAAGGAGCAGAATATAAAAATAAAGATACTTGCTCTTGTCATTTTACTGAAAGCACTGTTTATTAAGAAAAGTTAAAAGACCTAACCAAAGATTTTTTTGTAAATTGGAATGATTAAAATATTTATTTCTTTGCATTTTCACTTTATTCCAAATTATGTCAAAAGCAGCATTTCCAAGGATGGGATCTCCACTGCTGAAGAAACTCATGTATATCCTTGTAATGACACTTCTCAAAGACTTTCATAATAGTCAACCATAAGCTCCTGGCACAGTTGATGACTTGGAGTATTCTGAGTGGCAGATGGTATCCTCCATGTACTTTTTTTTCTTCCTTTTATTTTTTTTTAATAGCTGAAAACTTCAGAAAAGAAATTCTAATGGGAAAAGTCTAGGAAAAGAAAAATCCAGGCAGTTTTGCATCTGCATTAAAATCAGCTCAAGGACCAACTCTGTATTCATAGTAAGTCAATGGGAGACATGAGCAAGCAGAACTTGGACCTAAAAATAGTTATGTTGGCAATAGGACTGAATATTCTTCTAATTTTTCTTTCTTTTAAATCACTAGAATTTCCATTTCTGAAATGTCTTATTCACTGACTGATTCCTTCAGTTATTACAGACTGCATTGGGAGGAAAAAAATATGTTTAATTTTCTCAACTATCTTTGGAATTACTCAAGGTACCACGTAAATTTCTATGTCCAACTTCCTCTGATAAGCACATTTCATAAGACTAATAAAGCTTCTACCTAAAAATCATAGCTATCTCTTTATAGAACAGAATTTTAAACCTGTGCCTGGCAGATAGACCTGAAACTCAGTTTTCAAGGCTATCAGAATGACTACGAAAGCCTGAGCCTACGCAACTTCCCTTAAATAATGTCCCCACGCTCTAAAGCTAAGAAACAGGAAACTCTATTCAAAACGATATTTAAACAATAGAAGATCAATATTAGCTGTGCTCTAGCTAAACAATAGAAAACCGAACGAAGTCAAGTCACTAAAAATGGCTTTGTTCTTTTTAAGCTATGGGAAATTTGTGTTTAGCGATTACACAATTTATACTGCATAGCAATCTGTTATCCCTGTGTGGTGTAAATGTCAGACTGCCAAGAAGACGCCTGCAGAAAAAAAGAAAAAAAAAACTACTTTGGAGCCAAAAAAATGTAGAAGACCTCAAAGGAGCTTTTCGCAGAAGCACTTGTACTATTTGCATCAGTAACTCTTAATTTCAGAATTGTGTAACTGAAAAGTGTGTCCATCCCTGATTCAGATTACTTCTTCCATTTGATAACATAACTCACAGATCAGTGTATTATTCCTTCATGGTCGTTTGGTTTATTTTGTTTTGTTTTGCGAGAAAAGAGGATACTTTATCCAAAAAAAGTATTTAGTTGAAGCAGTAATCAGAAACTAAAGGGACAAACCAAAACTTCACTTACTGTTCTAGTATCAGCATTATCATCGTTTCTCAATTACTATCTAGAGATAGTAGTCAAAATTGCCATCAGGTCTCCAAGCTCAGTTATGAGTGTAACTCAACCTATGATGCTTCCAGATTGGTGAATTGCACCTTGAGAGGTTGTTTGATATTACACATTCTAGGATTTTCTAGTCATACGGATGGTTGTGGTTATCATAATGGAATTTACTGAAAAATATCCTTTGGATGTTTTTATCACTTCTGTCAGGGAAGAAACGACAGCAGTGGTATAGGATAATAAACCTGAAAGATGGAGAGAGACGTGTCTTTTATCACAAAAAACTAAAAATAATCTGCATATAAAACTAAGAGAGCAACATTCAGTAGAGAAGAGCTAGACAGATTCACTACAATTAGGTAACAGTAATGTTTGACAGTTACTCATTCAAATACATTACAATATAATTTTGAACTAAAACCACCCAGTGATTCATATCCAAAATGTTCCTAAGATTTTAAGGAATCATGCTAAGAATTTTAATGTGCATTTTGGGGATTTTTGTAAGTGCTACAGGAGGCGTCTTGAGTGAAAATATGCATATTGTACTCCACTAATAAAAATATGGTATTCCAAGAAGTAATTAAGCAAAGTTTTAAGTTCTAAAAACTGCTTGCAGTTTACTGACATATAATAATGACTGATATCCCATTAATTATTTGTTAATAGAAATAAAAAAGTAATAGTTGAGTAGTTTCTGTTAAAAAGAAAAAAAGAATACAGATTTTTTTTTTTACTTCGGTCTTTCTGTCAAATCATTTTTCGTCTGCATAAGCTATAGTTAGGATCTTTGTGGACAGAACATTGTAAAACTTCTTTTGTCTTCTAAAATAAAACTGCAGCTCACTGTTATCTTTGTATAATATCTTTAATGCCTATAATAGTTTCTTCATTCTTTGCATACACTTTAACTTTTAATTTGGACTGCTCCTATTGCAATTAGATGTCTCAGAAAAGAATGGCATTTAGAGGAGAAAACGGGTAGGCAAAAAAAAAAAAGAAATCACCAATTTTTGAAATTTCACATTTTTCAATTATCTTCTGGAAAAGAAAATGCAGGGACAGCAATTATGTTTTCCTGTTCTTTCATAACTTCATGAAGAACACATAAATCCGATGCAAAAGGAAGAGCAATAAAACCAAATGAAAGGTATTGAGTGTTACCGTATTACATTGCACTGAAATGTCATAAAACCTTTTATAAAGACAAATTTCCCCTCAAGTGCAGCAATACAGTCGGAGTGGAAAACAAAACGATCTTTATTTTATATACTTCTTACCCTCAGAGGAAAAATACCAAAAGGAGTTCTGATGCTGTTCATAACGGATAAAAAGCTTCCAGAGGGGAAATTTCCTCTTTAGTGCTGGGACAAGGTAGAATTGGAAAGCAATATAAGGAGTAATGGACAGAACAAAATAAAATCAGATTTTAGAAAAGAATACTTTGATATTTATTTTTTTTTAGTTACAATGTTATCATTTTATTTCCCTAGCTCTGACTTTTGCGGGATCCACCTCTCTCTAGAGGAAGTGAAGTTTTTCTGTGCTTTTGCTCCTGTGCTGATTTTGCAAGCTGCTATTGATTAGCTTACTAATGTAAAAGGCCACAGGTGTAATCTGCAGAGGTTTTATTTTATTCTCTTTATCTCCTGTATAATGTTTATGACCCTGAAGTCATTGTAAATTCTGAGCCTTCTTTTGAAGACCATATCAATCACATAATTAAAGTGTGTTGCAACCACCTTTGTAATTTAGCTATCCTGAGATCCACAATCATTAGGTCACTTGCTGAAAATCAGTGCCCTACTGTTTTCACCCTGATTTGACTTCTGAATATTTTTTCTAGATGTAGTTTCTTAGGATCTTTTAGTTGTTGCTCATAGCAATCAGTAGCTATTAAACTAACTAAATTACATACTGTATTACATTATGTTTTCATACTCAGAAAGTTACCATAGTTTGCATGATGTATGTTAAAATATAAATTAATTTCAAGATGACCTTATAACTGCCATATGAATAATAAGTAACTCATCAATTTTGGCGAGTGAAGCTTATGACAAGTAACAAAGGGAAACACCTACTGAGGGCAGTGATGTTTTATTAACCTTTTAAGACCAAATTCAGCTGAGTAAGCTGTTTTGTTCTCTTGTCTGAACAAGAGTGACGTTATAGGCTGAGACACTCAAAGATGTGACAAAGGACCTAGTGGAGAAGCATGTCCTTCCAAAGAGGTAAAAAGAAGATTGGAGGGACACTCAAAGGAGTCTCAAACTAGATGTCCTCCCATAGACAACTGCGTTAAATACCCCATAACTTGTTTTCCATTGACATAATTTTCCATAGTAATAGCTGTCGCAGCAGTGAGATTTCTAAACCAAAAAGTGTTATAGTACTTAACTGCTGTTATGTTGACACAAGCATATAAACGCCAAACCACACCACCCTCTTGCCAGACATTTTACTGAGAGAAAAGAAATAAAGGCATTATTTATTTAGTGTTATTTTTTTCCTCTATGCAACGTAACAGTCATTTTCATCTGCAAACAAATGATTTGTATAAAGTTTACTCAAACATTAGGTTTTCAAAATCACTGTGGATACAAAACAATTACAGTGGAATTCAAAATTTCATGGTGGTATTGCTTAGAGAAGTGTGACTGGTAGTCCAAGTGGGCTAGAAGGTCTAGGGTTGTGTGGTGTCACACTAGATTAATTTCAGAGACAGAAGAAACAAAATAGACAAGGAAAAATCATTTGAGTGAGCAGTATTTCTCCTTCTCTTGTCTATTCTCTTTTCACATATCTGATATCTCATATCTTTTTCTATATGAACTGATGATTGGAGAATGATTTCCCATACAGGAAAAAAAGAAAAAGAAACACATAAACAATCTTCTTCAGATCACTAAACGTGTATTGTGTTTGAGCAATACGTGCCACACCACATCAGAATATTAATGCTGGGAGTGTTTAGGTCAATATCTTGATGTGTCGTGTCACATGAAAAGCTATGGGATAGCAAAGATACCCACTAACTAGTATCTATAACAAAAGACATGCTGGAGACCCAATGCTTTCTGGGATGGCAGCTGGAGGTAAGGCATAATAATTTTTGTCACCTCAAAAACCACAAGGCACCAATGTGTGGGCAATCGAATTGAACTTCTAATCCTCTGGTGTAAAATTTAAAATTTTCTTAAACTTGGATGTCTGACATCATTTTAGGTACTGTTAGCTGTCTTGTCTGTGGGTATCCAGCTGTCATTCTGACAGCAAAATTGTCCCTTAAACCCTGTGTCATATATTCCAGCCCATTGAAGATATCTTCAATACTTTATCAAATGGCATTAAATACCTATCTTCAGGCCTAAATTTGAGTGTTTCTATGTGAGCTAGGTATTTGAGTATCTACTGTAGTCATTGGAGTAGTTGACTAAGACAGCTAATAAAATTGAGACAGTAGGTCAGTTCAGCACCTCCAAGCAAGGTTTGGTGGCCTGAACACTATTTACTACCATTTAAAATGTCCTGGAATGTTGAAGAAATCTACAAATGATAAACAAATATGATAGAATCTAAGGAAAGAAAGACTTTGTAAAACTGATACATGGTCCCACAGATGGACTAGCTATCTTAGTGCTTGTACTGAGTACTATAGCATATTTTGGGGATTGTGCTTTCTCTTTTGCTGTGAACTAAATTTTCTGTAATCCCACCATCCCTTCTCACTATAGCCATTTTAAAGGTATAAAGAAGTTTGTCCAATTAAGTATCTAAACTTTATTTTTAGATGCAAGATTTATGCAATTTATTATGTTACTATGATTTAAATACATAGTATAAATATACAAATAAAAATAATTTATAATTTAAAATAAACTTGAATCAAAAACTTCAGTTAAGCATTTTGGCTCCCAGTGCAATGTCACCAGGCACCATACTGAGACAATGATAGGACTATGATTCCAGTTTCTACTGGAATATGTTGAAGTAACTATAACATGCTTGTTACTGAGTCTGCAGTTTTGTAACAGTAGCTGAAAGAAAGCACTGAAATACTCACAAAAGACTGTGAGTATTATTTTGCATTTCTTAACCACAAGTCAAAGTCATACAGAACACCATTCACTTAGGATCTAGATGTGACACATCTGTTGGAAGAAAATTTTTTTCCAAGCACTGAATAGAATACAGTTGGTTTTCCTTCCTTCCTTCCTTCCTTCCTTCCTTCCTTCCTTCCTTCCTTCCTTCCTTCCTTCCTTCCTTCCTTCCTTCCTTCCTTCCTTCCTCCTCCCTCCCTCCCTCCCTCCCTTCCTTCCTTCCTTCCTTCCTTCCTTCCTTCCTTCCTTCCTTCCTTCCTTCCTCCCTCCCTCCCTCCCTCCCTTCCTCCCTTCCTTCCCTTCCTTTCCTCTTTCTCTTTCTCTCTCTTCTCTCTCTCTTCTCTCTCTTTCTCTTTCTCTTTCTCTTTCTCTTTCTCTTTCTCTTTCTCTTTCTCTTTCTCTTTCTCTTTCTCTTTCTCTTTCTCTTTCTCTTTCTCTTTCTCTTTCTCTTTCTTTCTCTTTCTCTTTCTCTTCTCTTTTTTCCTTCTTTCCTTCTTTCTTTCCTTCTTTATTTTCTCCCTTTCTCTCTTCCACTCTTTCACTCTTTCTCTCTTCCACTCTTTCTCTCTTTCACTCTTTCTCTCTTTCTCTCTCTTTTTTCACTTTCTCTTCTTCTTTCTCTCTCTCTTTCCCCCTTTCTCTCTGACTCATTTTAAACATTTCTTTCTCTCTGATGATTCATTTTAAACATTTGCTTTAGGATAGAAATCTAATTTCCAGTGAGATCTATTCTACTGATGTGAGATGCTTCCTGTTGTGTTCCTTGTTGTTTGGGTACGAACCACAGTAAATTTTAGATTTTTATCAGCATCTAACTCTATTTTCTTTCAGTATGTTGAAGATAGTTCTTTCTTAATTACATTTTCAATGCTGTGTGAGCAATAGATTCCTCTCTTTGAGTTCAGTTTGTAATGTTTTGTAGACGAAATGGTCATGGTAAGAGCACATCCTTTCTTTTTTAAGCTTCATTTATATAGTACCATAATACATACAAGAACATATTCTATACTCTTATCTTAATTTGAATGGAACACAAGGCAACATTTAAAAGAACCCCAAAAGGTAAAAACTGAACAAATCAGAAAATTATCTTAGTTCTAATGTTATGTGTAGTTCAGAGTAGAAAAAGTGACTTCTTTTTCTGATTTTTTTTGATACTTTCTTAAGATTAACTTGGTATCTCTTATCTCTTCCTAGTTACCTAAGGTTTCCTTGGAGGCACATATCACAAAACTCGTAAGAGATTGGGATAGACAGAGGAGTAGAACATATATGTACTTAGATTTATATTCTAAGCCAAACCCAAAACTTTGTTTTTTAGAAGAATGTTATCAAAGAGAGCAAGGTGAACAAGGACAAATGGGAGGCATGATTCTAATATAAGACCTTTAATTTAAAGCCTTTTATAATATTTTCTGGATAATCTGTTAGACGACCCTCAAGAGGAGCCTCAATTATTTGCCATCACATACAAATTTTCTAGGAACAAGTGTGAATATAATTTCTTTAGTCACTCTGTGATTATAGTGGTGACATTGATAAACTATGTCCTTGGCAGACAACGGTGATGATCAAGGTGCTTTTATTCCTGACAATTTATCATATTACAACCCTCTCTGGAAATGACAAGTTTTTGTTTTTTGGCTTCCTAAACCTAATATTGTTCAATGCAAACATTACCTTTTTTTAGTAAATAGTTGCTTTATACTATTGATTGCTATTTTTCAACCAACATTTATTATAACCGTACCACTGTTTTTCCACTAAACAGTTGTGTGTTGCCCATTCATTTTACTTTAGTGTACAGAAATAGTATATACTATATGGAATATAGAAATGACTAAACTTATACTGTTCACCCAAGAAAAATACAAGGGACCTCATTCTTTACATATTTTCCTTCCCCAGACAAATAAGAACTCAAACTATCATATTAAATAAATAAAAATTAGAGAATGCTTAAAATAATTATGAGGCAAAACAATTTCAGAGTCAAGACAGCCCTCGTGCACACAGTTAGAGGAATTCTGCTTTCTGCTTCTGTACCCAGAAGAGTTCAATATACAATACGATAAAACAAATAGGCATTTAGGATGTAATGTGAAGCAACATAGAATAGCTATTAATAAATACACCATAGATTTAGCATCTTTGTTAATAAGTACAATATTCAGGGATCTTACATAGAAGTTTATATATTTTAGTTGGCTAAAGTACAAGATGAACATTCATAAGCATAACTCAATATGTTCAATTTACTGAACTCTTATTTTTTATTTTTTATGCTTTTTCAGAGACAAATTCCAGTTTATTACAACACCAGAAGATGGTGTTACAAATGACATTAAAGTTTTATAATGGCAAATAAATTTAATTTAAATAATGTGTAGCACAATACTTTCTCTTTCAACTGAAGTGATTTCTCCTTAACTATGAAAAAGCCATGGCTTTCCACATTTGTTACCTTGACAATTGGTCTTAACTGTTTGTCTATTCAGGCAACCATCATTCAAGTTAAACCTTTAACTTACTGTTGCGTAAATAGTGTTTGAGAACGGTTAGATTCACATTTGTTATATCATGGTCATGAATTGTTCATAAACAACTCGTTCCAAACCTTAGGAGCTTTTTCAATGATTTGTATTTCTTTTTCTCTGAAGAAATTTCTATAACAAGGAACATGTTTTGTCCTTAAGTGTTTTCAGAGCATCTCCATTTACTGAAGGTTTTTATGGACAAGTGCTTTGTGTCAGCTCATAAGATACTGGAAAAAGAAAATATTCTTTCTCTTATTATTCCTGCTTGCAACCTCTCTCTCTCCAAACAAAACCAAACAAAAAATGAATGCATGCAAGCAAGCAAACAAAGAAGCCCCATATCTTATAATATTTTTGTGTGATTTGTATCAATCTTCTACTTAAAGAGGAGTGTGACTGATTTAGCACAGTTTCTTGGGACTCCAGGGACTGTCTCATTAGCTTACAAAAGTATGGGTATTTTTATATTTTGACACTTTCAACAAATTTTTTGCAGTAATAACTAGAAATTATAAGGAATAGTAATGTAGACCTCCAATCCCCAGGGCTAAAAACTCTTGCAAAAGTCCATAACCTCACAGGTTTTCTCATTTTAATAAGTTTTATCTATTTTGAGGTAAAACTCTCCTCCAGCTAAGGTCCCTAAAAAGAATCGTTTGCACAATTAATTTCCTCCTTAAGACCTTTATGTAAATGCAATAGCATCAAATACAGATACAAGTACCTGAAGAGGGGTTAATTTCTCTCTACGTGACCAATGATTTTCTATGCATGGGAAAGTTTGTAGGACTTGGTCTTTATTAGATAATACATTGTGCTGGAGTAAAAATTGTCATGAGCTTTAACTATTTAGTCTTAATACCTCTAATAATTCATCAATTTATTGCTTATTTCTATGTGACACATAGTTTTACTGAGTAATTATTATCATAATTGCTTTTATAATCTTTACTGGGTTTACCATACAGTTATTCAGAATGTTATTGAACTTCATAGAATCATAGAATGGTTTAGGTTGGAAGGCATCTTAAAGATCATCTAGTTCCAACACGCCTGACATGGGCAGGGACACCTCCCACTAGATCAACTTGCTCAAAGACCCATCCAGCCTGGTCTTGAAGACTTCCAGTGATGGGAACTCAACAACTTCTCTGGGCAACCTGTTCCAGTGACTCACCACCCTCATAGTGAAAAATTTCTTTCTGACATTTAATCAGATCAGATAATAAGATGCTTCACTCAGAAACATCTATTGGCCTGATGGTAATTTGACGTGATGCAGTTTAGAGCTGAGTTGAATCTGTGCTGACTGACAAATGCAGTTGACTGAAAATATCATATCAAAATACTTCTAGGTTGATCTGCATTTTCTTTGAGAAATGTTGAGCATTATTTTCCCTGACAATGAATTCAATAACTGGTTGGTTAGGATAACAGGCGTAATAACCCTCACAGGTAAAATTACGCATCAGGTTACATTAGAAGTAGCACAAAGTTAAGGAAAAAACCCAAAACTCAAAAGTCAGCTCACATGTTTTTATTGTACATAATATTCGCAATAATTTCACTCTTTTCTAAATCTAGAGTGTTCTTTGCATGCTGCACTTTTAGAATTCAAAAAGTCCAACTATACCAGCATCTATCTCTTTACGTTGAAATTAACAGAAAGGATGAGGCACTGACAAATTTAAGGCTGAGAACAAGCTTCTTAATGACATATTGTTCAGTGGCTCATAAAGCAATTAGGGTTTGGCTTTGAAGGAAAAAACTGTGGCATGGCAGGAAAAATCTGAAGTGCAGTAAGGGCAGAGTTATTACTTCATGTAATTGTACGAATACTTCTATTTCAGTAAGTGATATATAGCACTTGTGAAAGATGGGAGGAACCCAATGAAGTTCAACAAGGGCAAGTGCTGGGTCCTGCACCTAGGGAGGAATAACCCCATGCACCAGTACAGGTTAGGGGCTGACCTACTGTAAAGCAGATCTGCAGAGAGGGACCTGGGAGTCCTGGTGGACAACAAGTTGACCATGAGCCAGCAAAGTGCCCTTATGGCCAAGGCAGCCAATGGTCTCCTGGGGTGCATTAAAAAAGAGCGTGGCCAGCAGGTTGAGGGAGGTCTTCTTCGCCCTCTACTCTGCCCTGGTGAGGCCACATCTGGAGTGCTCTGTCCAGTTCTGGGCTTCCCCATCAAGAAAGACAAGGAACTACTACGGCGAGTCCAGCAGAAGGGCTACAAAGATGATCAAGGGAATGCAGCACCTCTCTTCTGAGGAAAGGCTGAGAAACCCGAGTCTGTTTAGCCTGGAGAAGAGAAGACTGAAAAGGGATCTCATCAATGCTTATAAATATCTAAAGGGCGGGTGTCAAGAGGATGGGGCCAGACTCTTTTCAGTAGTACCCAGTGACAGGACAAGAGGCAACAGGCATAAACTGGAACACATAAAATTCCATCTGAACATGAGGAAAAACTTCTTTACTTTGAGGATGACAGAGCACTGGAACAGGCCACCCAGAGAGGTTGTGCAGTCTCCGTCTCTGGAAACACTCAAACCCCCCTTGGATGCAATCCTGTCTAGCCTGGTCTAGGTGAATCTGCTTCATCAGGGGGATTGGACTAGATCATCTCCAAAGGTCCCTACCAACCCCTACCATTCTCTTATTCTGTGATTCTGTGATTTGAGAAGTCAAACTAGAGCTCAAAGACTGAATTATATCTTTCTTCAAAAATCTTTTAAGAGACTTGAAAACTTTAAAGGACTTACAGGGAAAGTCCTCAACATATGAGTGCAGAAAGCTAAGACACACACAACTGATAAGAAAAAAAGGAAGAGTAAATTGGTGGGTAATATGAACCCTATTTAACTTTAGGAAGCTAAGTAGTATGAAAATCAGAAGATTTTAAGTTGTCTGGGCCCAGATGATGGAGAAATAAATAAGGAAAGTGCAACTCTTAGAGAAGATACAGTGTTTCTGTTGATTGTAGAGGAAATTTATAGGCTGTGCAACTATCTTACCTTCCTGCATTTCAAAGATTCTACAGTAATAATAAAATAAAAATAGTAATATAGTAGGGAGTTTGGGGAAAACAAACAAAAAAAATCAAACAAATAAACAAAAAAAACCCCAAAAAACCAAACACACACTGTTTTCATTCTGGCATAAATTGCCTGTTTTGCAAACTGTTCTTGCATTCTGCATGCTATTCTTATAATTCAATCTTGTGCATTGGAATGACAGAATTACAGAAAAATGCAGATTTGAAGGCAGGAAGTGATTTAGTTCAACCTCCTTTTCAAAGTAGAAATAGATTCCAAGTTAAATAAATGTAATTGTGGACTTGTCCAAATGAGCCTTTAAAATCTCCAAGCATGATCAGTTTATCTGGACACTACGTTATTGTTCTTTTCACTTAATTTTTTCCCCAAATCAACATGAATTTCCTTTGTTGCAGCTTGTTACCCTTACTTCTTGTCCTTCCACTATGCTACCCTGAACAGAGTCTGCCTCTACCCTCTCTGTAATCATTCTGTTAGGTAGTGGAAGACTGCACCTAGATATTTTTTTCCTGAGCTTTCCCTTCTTCGAGTTAAACAAACCCAATTTCTTCAGCCTTTTGCTGTATGTCATTTGGTCTAGAGCCCTAATTGCTTTATTGGCTTTCTTTTGGACTTTGTCAGGTCTGCCAGTCTCCTCATTGCATAGGGAAGCCAAAATCTGGAGGCAGCGTTACAGATGCGACTTCACCAGCGCTGAGTAGAGGTGACTTATCAGTGCTGTCAACCTGTTTGCACATTCTTGATAGTTCAGCCCAGCATGCAGTTACCCTTTATTGCTGCAAGGCCACTCTGATGACTAAACTTTAAATTGTCATTCACCAGGACCCTCAGTTCCTTTTCTGCAAAGCTGTCACTAGCCAGTCTGTTACCAACTTGTACTGATGGCAGGGGATGCTCTGTCTGAGGAGCAAGATTTGACATTTGTCTTTGCCGAACTTCACAAGGTTTCTCTTGAGCCATTCCTGCAGCTTTTTGAGGTACTTCTGAATGGCAGCCCTGCTATTCAGCACATCAGCTATTCCCCCCAGTTTGGCTTTGTTCGCAGATGTAATAATGGTGTGTTTTGTCCCATATTCCAGACTGTTGATGACATGTTAAATAGTGTCAGTTCCAGTACTGACCCAAGGATGACACTCATGGCTCACTACCAGTTAGACTTCAAAGCCTTGATCTCTGCCCTTTGAATTCAGTGGTTAAAGAGTAGTTCTGTGAGTTTTTCATTCACCTTGTAGGCCATTAATCTAATTCATATTTCTTCAATTTTGCTACCAGGTTACTGTGTCAAAAGCCTTACTAAAGTCAAGGTAAATGATATAGACTACTCTCCTTAGCCAGTCATTTTATCATAGAAAGAAATCAGGATTATCTAGCAGGATTTGATATTGCTGGCTATTCCCAGTTACCCTGTCCTTCATATCTTCCATAAGGGATTGCCTCATAATTTTCCCTGTGACTGGGATGAGGCTGAATTGTCTGTTAGGTTAGATGGTTTAATACTGGGAAAAGAAATCTCCTAATAGATAAAATTGTAGACTGTACTCCTGACATAGGTAGAATTATCAGGCTTTACAAGATGGTCATTACAGAAAACAAGGAAATTTACAGCAATAATTTTGTACTGGTATAAACAGTGACACAATGTTAACATTCATCTAGTGTGACAGACAATGTCAGTCTCCATAACCTGCTGCCTCCAGTATCCCTCTTCAAACAATCATCTGAGTGATACCTTTGAAAGTACAATTAGGATAAAGAGCAAGGAAGCAAAGAACAACAAGAAACAGGTAGCATTCTATCTGAAGAATCAGAGATTGCATTTGACTTTTGGCATTTCACACAGGCCTTAATATTGACATTGAGGGGAAACCTGGCAACACGTACGCAGTTCAGGTGCAGCACAGAAATTCAGGTACAATTCCATTTCCTCTTTACGTCTTTTTAGCATCTTGCTCCTCTCTGCAGCATAGGAACCTGACCTATGAAGACAAGAACCACAGGGATCAGTATGTAGAAGTATGCCTGAACAGCTGCAGAAGAGGAAAGAACATCTTCCTTGCTTCTTTAACTGTGATAATCTCCCAAAAGTGTTGGAAACACAACTGGAGATCATGTTTCAGATATCTTACTATCAATAAATGTGAGCTGGTATTATGTTTTTTGTTCTGTTTGAAAAGTGTGTCTTGATGTTCTCATTAAGATGTTCTAGGATTTTTACAGTAACAGCTTGCATAATGGTTTTTTAGAGTCTATGGGTAGAATAGTAATGATACTCCATCTACCCGCATGCCTCAGAAAGCAAACAGTTGCAGATGTTGATGTAGTTCATATCTCTTCAGGTCATCTGTTCTTTAAGAAATCCTCTTAAAATGCAATGCATTTAAAGATCCCTATTCATATTTTGGGAAGCGATTTTTATGATGTGTTGTAATACATTTCTAAAAGATGCAAAATCATGATTTGCTTGTCAATAAATAAAAATGTAAGTCATGACATATCTTAGAATTCAACTTTTGTTGGTGCAACAATTAAACAACATTAAAAATAGTTGTAACAATCAGATAAGGCTTTTTCTTCTAGGCTCTCTTGCTAATATTTTTTGATAAATCTCATTTTCAAATGTGAGTGACCCTTCTTTCAGCATTAATAGTTTGGACTCCATACTCTTGACAATCCACATTGAGAAGAGAGCTAATATTTTAATTCCAGCACAGCTGTCAGTTCCTTTTGAGCCCCATCCTAAATTCTTTAGCCAGAAACCCATGACTTGAGCTTTGGTGTTAAGTACTAACTGGTCACATATATAACACTCGTACTTCATTTTCATTAGTACTAAAAAAGCCAAAAGGGAAAGAGCTAAACTTTGGTAGTCTACTTTTCTTTTTCTTTTTTTTTCCTGACAAAGGAAGGAAAATTTTATAAAAGTAGCAATACAGATCTCATTAGAAGAAACATGTAAAAATGGTTTGAACTGAAGCCATATTTGAATTTGAACATTTGAACATATTTGAACATTTCAGGTTTTGTGTCAGGAGAGAGCTTGTTGCTGCCCTTCTGTAAATCTGCTTAAACATGGACAGGAGATATATTTCATAAAATAAAATAAAATAAAATAAAATAAAATAAAATAAAATTAAATTAAATTAAATTAAATTAAATTAAATTAAATTAAATTTAAAAACAAAACAAAACCAAAAACCCAAACCACTTCATTGTGGATGACATCATTAAAACATTGAAACCTGATTGCCACTCATAAACTTAACATCACTAGTGACTTCTGAGATCATATTTCTTTCTGATGCATACAGAATTCAAAATATTAATTCCCTGATTAAATTATTGTAATATTTGAATTATGCTTCCATAATGAAAACCACAGTACTCCTTTGACTTGTTTCTGGTCTTAAATACAATCTTCTTTTACATCAGGTCTTTGTGTGGTTTTGTTGTCTTTTAAATGTGCTTGTTGTTTGATCTGCCACAAAAGTTTTTATTTTTTCCAGAGACCAAATATCTTCATTCTTAAAAACAAGGATTTTATGTCTATCTTAGTTTATTCATCTTTATCTTCCAGAAATTGTATTGTATCAAATCTTCATCTGTCAGACAGACGAACCCACAGCCCAGCTGTTTCTCTTTCTGACAGTGGTTTAAACATTGTAATCACCTTATTTGCAACTTCTTTCTGCAAAATTGAAGTTCTCTTTAGATTCCTCATCTTTAATGGTGGACACTGACTCTGTTGATCTAAACTCGGTATCCAAGAGTGTATTGTATTACTTTCCTTTCTTGGTACATCAAGGTTTGTATTTGTCCTTTTGGCCATTGAACCACATTGAAAGTTCATGTTTGAATGTTTACTGCTGTGATCAACCTGACCTTCTCAGAATCTGAGATTCCACATAGATAGAGATCCCACCCAGAAAGTGAGGCTTAATTCTTTGTTACTTACATTTCATCATTGCAAAATAGTTATTGTTGCTTCTTCCCAGTCCACTATGCAATTCAGGTATTTCCCTACAGGTGGCTTTTTATTTACTGCTGACTTTGTCATTGATGATTCTTTATTTTCTAACAAATAGCTGGTGACATAGAGGAAAGCAAGAATTGATTATGACATGACACCAGTATATGTTTTAAATATTTTTAACAATTGTATCCTATTTGGAATGACCTTCTGACGCTTGTCTGATGCCTGTTCTTTAATCTATTTAGTTTATATTAGATGAAGTTTTATTATTCAAATTTATTAATTAAATTGATGTTTGTTATCAAGTTAAATGCCTTAAAAATGTAGGTGTACTACATGAATGATATTATCTATATTAGCTCTAAACACCGAAGTAAGCAGAAATTGTTTGATAAGCTCACATTGATTGTCAAGTGATTTTTGCCTCATTTAATTCTTTACTAAGTACAATTTCAGTCATTCTGTTACTTAATATAAATAATTTCTAGTCTGCACCTTCCAACTCAGCACCTCTTATATCACTTATATATGAATTTTAATGCTGTAACAAAAGAAGAAAAAGGGAAAGTCCAAGGGAAACTTGGAGTAGAGCAATGGGACCAAGGAATGACAGGTGCTATTCTTTCTATGGCTGGTCATTCTTTATGTGGCTGAGAGACATCATTCAAACACTCTTTCTCATTTGTAAATAATAAATTATACATATTGATAAGAATACGTCTTCTGAGCTTGAAAATTTAATTTTGTGCAATAATATTTTTATTTAGTATACAAGCATTTTTTCTGTTTTATCATATGGTTCATTGACATACAGACAATATTCAGATTGTGCACTAGAGCAGTAAGTTGAAGCTGGTATGGTATGAGCACTAGTAGCGTTTAGAAGAGTATTTTCAGAAGTACTGGTGTTCACTGTTAATTAGTTTAGTACCATGCCAAATGGACAGTAAACTGAGAAAAGAGTATAGGAAAATAAAAAAAAATATTTGCGCACCATGGACAATGAACCATCATGGGATGGAGGAGAGAATGGGGAGGGAAGTAGAAATTAATATGTTATTTTCTATGAATAATACTCACTACAAGTTTACTTCTTTTGTGAAGAAAGCCTATTACTTTTCCAAAACTTTGATAGAGAATCAAAAACTGTCAAAGGCTGATCAAATAATTTTTTTTTAAATAAGTTATTTTTCAATTAAGTGAATGTGTTTGTCTAAATTTTGAACATTTTCAGTTGTTATTAAATATAAAACAAAAATAAATATTTAAATAAATTATAAATTATTTGGGAGTAAATTATTTCTAAGTGATGACATGAAGTAGGTGGAATTAGGAGAAAGTCAGATTTTTTTCTTTTTCCAAGTTAAAAACATTCCAGAATTTTTGGAAACAATAAAAAAAATCAAATGGAAGTATTTGTATTTGCTAGATCTACATTTTTTTCATGCAAAAAGTGTCTTGACACAACAAGAAAGAGAATGAATCTTAGAATTTTTTTTATAAAACCCTGGTTATTTCAAAGTAAATTTTTGTGATGTTTGTAAGGATCTTCCATGACATGAAAATAAAGCAAACACACTGCCCCAAATGGCCAGTAAAAAAAAAAAAAAAAAAAAAATCTATATCAAGGATATCATAAAGATTATTCTGAGACACATGCAGAGAAAAACAAAACCAGATACAATAAGTATTATTTCTAAAACTATACACGTTTAACAATAGATTTAAACAAAGAAATAGTAATAGAATCAGTAACTGAATTATCCTACAAAAAGCCTTAAGCATTCCAAATGAAATTAGGGAAAAAATAGGGGGAAAGAAGGAAATGTGATTTCTTTTAAATATTAGAATCTGTCATGGTGACTCAGATGCACTAATACTCCCTAAAATTATTTAACTAGAGATTATCAGGAATGCAAGTACTTGAAGTATTTGTCACTTTAAACAAACAAACAAACAAACATAAATATTAGAAATGGCTGAGCATTACTCGATTGAAAAGATTTACTTAAATCTACAAATTTAAATAGAATTTTGAAATGTCATCTTTTAAGTCAGCATAATGACATTGTGATATGTATAATAGTGTAACAAAGTATTAATGATATTTTCTGTTGTTTCAAAGTTCCTCTGACTGGCTTTTCTTTAACGTGTTTTCTCAATTGCTTTAATTTTTAAAAGAAACTCAACACAGTAACAACGGATTTTTTTTTTTATTTTTTTTTCCTACTTTACTCACGCTGAAAAATAGTAAAGATTTTGCTTGGTAGAGGTAATGTATACACCTTTCCCTTTCTTTCCTTGGGATTTCATAATTTGTATGTTTTAGGGCACTAAAGTCCACAAAGCAACCTCAATCAAATGTTCAGATTGCATGTCTCTCTTCTGAATGGAGGTACTATGAAATCACATAGATTTGACCAACCTCCACCTACAAGTCACTTAGACCTGTTAAAAACTGCTGGCAGGATTTCATAAATTCAGTCAGATTGGAATTAATGGTGCAATTACATGAATTATGTGTGAAGTATTATTTTGAAGATGCTTTTAGGATTGCAACAGGCCAAATGTTAGTACTCTTCTATCTGCAACAAATCTTCAGACAAATGTTACTGTTTCCTTTTCTCTGTGATGTGATCTTGGCTGAGTGGGAGCTGTGAGTTCTTCTTGGCCGCATAGAACCATAGAATCATAGAATTGTCTAGGTTGGAAGGGACCTATCAGATCATCTAGTCCAACATCCATAATTTGCCTTGGTGCATGTGAAATTGTCAGATTTTACATTCGTGCCAAGCATGCCCGCACTCCTTCAAACCTTCATGCTCACATATTTGGTTCTGCTGTGAGGACTCTTGGTGAAGACTGAAAATGAGGAGCTGGGGAAAAAGAACACTAATATCTTCAAATGTTTTTGCTACTATTGAGTAGCATGTTTTTTTCCTTATTTTATCCAAGAGATACTATTACGTGAAAAAGAATGCTAAAATATAGAACCTTGGTTTTTTTAAATTTGTCCCTGATAGGTTTCAATCCAAGGTCGTATAGGGTTTTGGTGTTAGAAGGTTTGTTTGTTTGTTTTTTCTCTCTTTATTGGAGAATATTAGTACAAATTTGTGAAGGATTTAGTTATCTGTGATTGGGCTTAATATTTCTTCAGAGAACCATTTCCTCAACCTAAAAAAAGAACATAAAAATGGACACATACTATTTGTGAATGCTTTTACCTTTCACATGTACTCGTCTAACAAAAGTTACTTGGAAACTCTGTCCTCTGACATATTAAAAACTAGTATAATAATTTCTATTGTTGTTCCACTTTAATACAATCATTATGGATTTATTCCTAAAAAATACTCCTGTACTGCAGCAAACACAGCAGTGTCAAATATCACAAGGATCCAACCAAATTCCTTTGTTGTCCATTAGGTCTTTATATTGAAACACTTCCTGCCTGTGATTTGCCCTTTTTTTCTGAAAATAACCTCTGAGATCAATCTGTCAGTGCTCGAATCTATCACAGTTTGATGGAGGTTTTCTTTCTCTTTACTTCCTTTTTGCTGCCATGCCCAAAACACAGAAGTTTGGAACTTTCTTTGACCTGAATATAAATAACAAAGATCACTGACCTGCAGTCTGCTCTTCTCTCTTTATCAACATTTAATGGAAAGGGGCGGGGGGAGGGAAAGGGAAAATGCATGCTGTTAGCTATTATCTTTACAAATGACTTGCTAGCCTTTTATTTGTCTTCTTATGCTTCAAACACTCAAAGGACATTTTCAGAATTTCACTAGATGAAGGTTCAATCCTGAGATGACTTGACAAGCTGTATCTTCCTTAAGAGATTTTGACACGGTATTAAGCCATAGTTACAAGCCAATACTTGAATGTGGAGCCCTGGGGAAATCTTTCAAAAGTGGAACACAACATTTACAGCAGGAGGCAGGTGTCTGCACCACTGAAGCAAACAACAATATGATATATTTAGTATCGAAAATGGAAGCAAAACTACTGTCTCTTTACCACTGGGGACAATGGAAGAGGTTGAATGAGAAAAAAAACATCTTTTTCAGCCCTGGAGAATTTTAATTTACTGACAGAATGAAATATAGTCTCATCACGGCAGGTGCAGCAAGTGCCAGGTGCTGTTCACAATATTGTCTTTGAATTTATGTGTTTTCGAAACATTGAGAGGATGTGAAGCAGCTGCACTGGCCATGTGGAGAGAAAGCAAAGAGCTTTTAATTAGCAATAAGAGGGTTGTTAATTTCTTTTAGGAGCCGTCTTTGCTTTGCACTCATATCAGAATCTCAGCAGGAGCTCTGTGCAGCCCCAAACACACAAAGAAAATCAAGTAAGCCATGTGTTACAGCAGATTTAAAGCATAAGTGAAATAAGGGTCTGGCTTTCAGCTAAAGAAACTCTTGGCAATTTTGATTCTCAAATTGAGAAATGAGATTTACAGATGAGGGACTGCACCAAGATTTAAAAATCTCAGTAAAATCTCTAACACAAGTGGTGCATAACATAACACTCAGAGATCATTGTACAAAAAATGTAATGGTTCTGCAATGGGATTCCTGATGAAACCTAATGCAGTAGCTGTTTGGGATGAAGTAAATGATATAGACCAAACACTGAGGTAAATCAGAGCCTGAGAAATCTTAGATGACACAACGTCAGAGATACTAAATCACTGGCACAACTACCAACTTTGGCTTGGACAAAGAGCTTAGAGTTTTTGAAGTCTGCTGGTAACTACTGCCAAGGTCCAGTCTCACTGGACTTTCCATTAGAAAAAGCCAGAAGAAGGTGTAACTTGTATTGGTTTTGATTCTGTCCACCTCAAAAAGGCAAAAGATATACTCCCTCCAATGTATCATTTACATTAAGTTAAGGGCTTAAAAAAGTTCTTTTCAGCCAAGTTTGAAAGACTTGAAATCTGAGGGAATGTTCCTCCTCCTACTAAGATAAATGTTAACATTGTGCAAGACGTTATCGGATGACAGGGAAAATGAGTTATGAAAGTATAAAGAGTCTGATTTAAAAATAATTTCCAGATATTTTAGTAAGTTTGCTGGTTTGTAAATGCAGTTATACTCAATAGATTCCATTTGATAACCAAGGAAACACAGAACAGCACTTATGATATATAGGAAAGTGTCTGTTTAATATTATATCAGGATCCCATTCTTAAATGAGTTTTATTTATGTGTTTGCCATTATGGTATATTAAAGATTATTGCAGTGCAGAAAGTTAAACATGTTCATGAGTCTTTACAGAGTAGGGAATTAAATATTAAATTCATGCAAATAAGAATGGTATATTAGGTCAAGACTGCATCTTTTAATTTAATCTTTCATTACGCAGCAGCAATTAGCATACTTAATTTATGGTGACACAAAAAAATTAAATGGAGAACAACTGATAATGTATCATATCCCCATGGATAGCCTTTCAACATATGACAGGAGTCTAGTAAATGACTTTGTCAAGTCAAATGTCCATCTATCTTTACGTTCTTAGCTAGCATATAGTAGTGATATGCTGTTTAGATTTAGTCTATTTTTGTAATATCAGAAAATAATAAGCAATATCATGTATTGATTTTACAACTGTATCAAAGATGTATAAGGATAAATAAATTGGGGTTAATTAGCTTGCCTTCTGATGTAATGTAAAAAGTGTGGGGTTTATCATTAGCGAAGTTGAACAGAGGGATACATTAGCCACTAAATATTTTTGTATTGTCATGCAACAGTATACAAAATATTATATATTTATAAACAGAACAAAGGAATTAGAGATAGATTTAACTATCCTGATTTATTGGGTTTCATAAGTAGGTTAGAGATAAGGTTTAATGTTATCTATCCTTAGATATGTAATAAAATACCTTTTTTTGGATCTGTTCTGAAGAAGGATTTCCCATGGCTTTTGTCTAAGATGCTGATCTAAGATGTTCCTATGTTTAGGATGTTGTTCTTTGTTGGTGTGGAATGAATTCCCATCATGTCTAGTAGAAACCATAAAGAGATTCAGGAGAACCTACTTTGTTTATACTACTCCGTAACTTATCAGTAGTAAAGATGCTTTATTCATTTGCTGCCAGGCATTTTTATTCTGTGCATTTATTCCATAAATACAGTGCCATATTCCCACTGAAGAGAGGAGATCCTTCTGAAGACTGAAAGCAGAGAGAGGAACTGTGCATCTGTTTTACTGGGATAGAAGACTGTGAACGTGAGGACAGACAGGAAGCACACTGCAAAACCTCAATTAATATGATCATCTGTAATTTCAGACAACAATGCTGATATAAACCAAGGAGCTGAACAAAAGTAGAGCTATAACATAGGTTCCTTATTCAGAAAGATATTCACATTATTAAGAAGCAAGTAGGACAGACAAAAGCAGATGTTATTGTGAAACCAATATCTTCGTCACTGTATGGTTATTCATAACAACTGCTTTGTTAAACCAAAGCGTGTGTTGAAACCTGCTAAAGTAATATTTTTCTCAACACATGCTGTTTATTTTGTAGATATTTCAATTTCACAGGTAAGGAAAGTAAACTGATGATGACATTGATATTTTATTGCTGAGCTGTGTCATTCATCTTTGCAACATCTGTGACATTCTGACAGACAAAATTATGAGGCTGTCTGCTTTGGACTTCAAGACAAAAAAACAAATCAGCATGTTGTGCTATGCAATCAGCTATTGTACTATACTTTGATGATGTCCTGGTTATGAATGATTTTTTTTTTTTTAATTTATTTTAAGTAGCTTTGAGGCAATTTGGAAAATCAGGTATCACATCAGACATATTACAGCTATTGTACTGTACTTCGATAATATCTTGGTTATGAATGATTTTTTTTTATTTTAAAATTTATTACTTTCCACTACAGCTTTCTGTCACTAAAAATCTTCTTGCTTCCTTTCAACAAGATCCACAGGAACGGACTTGTTAAGATGTAGGGACCTTCAAGAATCTCAAAGTATTGTTGATGCAAGTTCCCATGATTATTAGTTATAGTCTATGGAAGCCATCACTGATCGCTGTGTTGTATTAATATAAACATTGATGCCATTCTCACCCATGTATGGTAAGACTTAATGTGAGAATGAATCATCTAACATTTTCTAGTCTTAGATTTTAATAATATTTGAACAAAGATATGCATAAAATAACAGTGCTTTCTATTATTACTGGAATCGGTGTATTGTTTATTTATATTTTTATTTATTTTTGTTTTTTTAAAAAAATGCCTGAAAACAATCCAATCATTTATTCATACTGCAGTACATACAGAGGTGGAAGGTTATGCTAAGTGCTTATTATGTACTAGTTTAGAAACCAGTGAAATCCGTTCTCAGTGACAACACACTGATTCAAAACTGATTTTCCATGTTATACACCATTCGGTTACGCTGCTGGCTGAATTCTTCGTGTTAACGTTCTTCTTTGACTCACTGCTTCAGGCTGATCTTACTAAAAGAATTACTGCCGGAGTTTAACATCTGCATATATTTTCAATATGTGGTCATGTGATCGTGATTCATCTTCTCATAACTAGTGTCTGTTATGGGAAAATCACATTGTGACTACTGAAGGAAGTTACATCTTTACTTCACTAGGTGAAGCACATCCAGCAAGAAAGTATAGGTCAACAGTTTTGGTTGGAATGGTGTCTAAATAATAAACATATTCATGCTCCTCACCTCTCAGCATGTCACTCCTTTTCTAATTACTGGATTTATATTCGACAAACCATTTATGACATGGCATCTCAGAACACACCCTGATCACCTCTACTATGATATACTGCGATATAAGAAACAGTCTGTACATTTTACTTTTTATCATCTCCTTGTGGTCCTTTGTATCACAAGAACTTTTGCCAGAAGCTATGAAATAGGACCAAAATGAGATCCTGCACCAATTGCCAATGTCTCTAGGCCTTGCTTAGAAGGTGGAGACTGCCAAAATTAACATCTTCACTTTGACTGAAAAGTTCATTTCTAAGCATTCATCTCCTTATTAATGCATTCTCTAAGTAGGAAGAGTTCTTAGATGTGGAGGATGAGGTGATATTCAATCAATGTAAGCCTGTCACACAGCTTTGTATTATGCTCATGTTTTGTTTATTCTCAGTCCAGAAATAATTTACTTCCTGCAGTGTTCCTCTCTCCATTCATGCACTGACAGTCAGTTAAATGCAGGAGACCCAGGTTTGTATGTTTTGTTATTCATGCTGCCTGCAAAAAAGAGCTTATATTCACTTACTGACTGCTATAGTTCTGTGTATTCTATTTCAGAAATGCAAACTGAGTGTAGTCACTCCAGGCTCCATTTAATCAATGGAAGGAAGGGCAAGGGAGATGGTATGAGTCTGTAGCAATTACTGCTTCAACATCACAGCTGTGTGGTCACCTACTGATTTAGTGTCAGTTGTGCGTGACCAACACTAGGACAAGCTGTCCTAGTGAAGGGGTTGTATAAATATTGGTATAATTTCTAAGCCATAGCCCATATGCATGTTTTAAAATTAAATGTGCATACTACTTGTGTGCTGATACTGAAATATATTTATTATAAGGTTAGCTGCTAAAAGTCTATTACTGTAATTCTCTGTGGCTCAGTTAATTTCAGTCATTTTAGCTCAAACCACAGTAATCTAAGAGGTGAAATTCAGGTCAGAGAATGCTGAGTGAACGGTAAAACATTATGTACCGTTCGCTTTACAATTAACACATCTTCCCTTGAGTTGGAAGAGATAAGTTAGCTGTGACTCTTTGGACAGAAATCACTGGCCTATTTAATAGTGTGAGATGAACTGGAACCACTTGTTGTTCTTGTTTTGTTTTTTAACCTTGTTCTATTGGATTTATGCCTGCAGAACCAAGCACTTCAGTTTAATTCAGTGTTTTGGTAGTTTCATATACTGATTTCTGGTTTGAAGCTCCATCTTGAAAGAATTAATGTTAAAGATTTCCACGGAGGGCAGCAAGGGAAAAAAAGAGCTTAATTCCTTCAGGCTATATAGGAACTGTGCTGTTCTTTTTTGTCTTTCTTTGCCTAACATATCCTTTGTATTCCTTTGAGTGTGAGCTTACAGACATTCTTTTTAACTTGGATCATAATGTGATATATGAATTATTTAGAAGTAAATACTTCTATTATGAAGAAAAGTGAAGAGACTCTGTGACCTACCCAAGTAGGAACAATAGTTTGTGCTTTTGAGAATAACACTGCCAATCATTTGTGCTGAAGCATGTAAAAATTAATACAAACCTTAGATATGTGTGTAGAATGGCTAAAGGACAGAAGGGCCCGGACCACAAGTGAGCAAAATAGTTTGTAATTGTTTAAGTCATTTAAGCTAGCTACTAGACACTGTTTCCTCTTCATTACACAATCACAAAGGCTATTTTAGTACTTTCCATTTGTTTTACAGCTCTCTCTAGAGCTTTCACCAAGATTATTCTAAATCACCCACTATACTACCATAAAGGTAAATATAGCTTAAGACCCAGCAGTTTAAATATGCTGGACAGAGAGTAAATGGGGTAGTAGAAAGAGGCAATAAAAAGATGATTTACAAAGACCTCATAATCATGTTGCAGTCTACATTAGTTGTTACACAGAAGGATTAGATATCTTCCTGTTGGTCACCCAGAAAGAACCGGAAGTGACAGAATTTCATTTTAAATTTACATACTAGATCCATGGGTCTTGTGCTGTGTGTGGCTTGTGACCGAGTGTTTTTTTCCATCTATTATTGCTTTTATAGCCAGCAATGGGGTGAGTTTTCTCTCACAAGAGATGCTGGGTAAACCAAATTTCCAGCTTGGGAAGTCAGTGAATAAGCAGGTACTACAATAGCTATCACAAGGTGACACTGAACACAGAAGTATTTACTTATTTCCCGTGTACTAGATAGTGCCATTTTTTTAACGACTGCCTCTTTCCACTTCAGTTTTAGAAGATGACACAATCTAATTTCTTTCATATTTCATACAGTGAACATGACATAACCCTCCATTAGTCTGTTACAGATATTCCAGCCTTAAAATTAATAGCAAATGCAAACTAATTTGGAAGAATGAATAAAAGGGTATGCACCTTTCACTTCTAAGTCAGTTATCTGAGATTAAACCAACCCAATGGAAACTGATACACAGTATTTTCTGGCAGAGACAATTAATGTGGTAACTCAGTCCCAGAAACAACTCATCTTCGTTCCTTTGACATTCCCTGACACTGCTTATGTGGGAACGAAAAGAGACTAAAATTATTGAAATACGGAGAATGGGTTAATGAGCAGTTAGTTCTAATATTTAATGCTGATACTTAGAAAAATAGGAAACTGTAACTCACCAATATTGCTACAACTGAAACTTTAAATTAACTTCATATCTTTCATGCATAGAAAAATTTGGGAAATACAAGGGAACAATTGAAAACATTTTCAAACCACAAAATTTTCTCATGCAACCTAAAGCCCTGTGGTTACCCAAAAGGTGCAATTTAACTTCACCTGACTAGAACCTTCTTTTGTGCTTGTTCATCCCTTTCAAGAATGGTGTGCTTCATTATATGATTTGGTATTTCTATACCCATGCTAAGTTTCAGAATAAAAGGTATTTTGTGGCTTAAGTATGTAGAGTATGAGAGAAACCATTCTCTCTCTCTCTCTCTTTTTTTTTTCGTATAGCTTCCTTGAGTTTTTGTCTATCCCAAAATACAAGCCTCCAGTCTGAGAAATAACAGTAGATATATCATCAAGGGATGTCTGCGCCACATTTCTGAGTGATACAAAAATATCTCGGATAACAAAACCACAAAACTAAAGACTTTGATAAGCTTTCCTCAAATCTTGTTCCCTGCAATAGAACAAACCTTTCATGTCCTTGCCTTTATCCTGGCCTTTTCACTCCTTAATATCTTCTTTTTTAATATCAGTTTTATGTCCTAAATCAAATATTTCTCAAAATTAGGTACTAATCCGCTAACCAGCTTTCCAAAGGAAAACCTTTTACAGCTGCAGAGTGGATCACTGAAGTCATTGGGCGTTACCTCAGTGTGTAGCCAAAAAGAGATTGGATGTTTTAGACATGTCTTTTGTAGCAGCATCCTCTGTTTCAAAAAATTATCTAAGTGCTAAATGCTGATTTCTAAATTAAATAACTTATTCAAATATTATTTTGATTTAAAATGTTCTCTTATGAACTGTAAAATACTCATATATCTAATCTCTTCCTTCCTGTGAAAACTAATACTCTGAGCTGTGTAAGAAGGATGGCTCTCCACCACTGTCATCATATGCAATGTTGAATTCCAAGTCTGTAAAGAAGTAAGTTAAAGGTGGTAAATAATATTTATTAACATATGAGTCCTATTGACCATTTAAGTATTCAGAACACTTAATTCAGGAGCTTTTGTAAATTGTTTAACCAGCTACTGTTCATCATCTGAGCTACAGAAACTGATTATGCAAGAGATCTTAGACTGCAGCAAACACAAGTTGAAACAAATTAATTTCTATCTCAGTTACAGAGGTTTAAACTAGCACATTTTACCTCAAATTCATATGGGCTAAGAGTATGAATGTTTGCCCATTATTTTGGCTCTGATGATACACAGTAACTTGACAAGCTTCAAAAACATCTATCTGACCCCTAAGTCAAGTTAACGTCTGTGTAGTGGAAACAGAGGGACCAGCTCAATTTCCAGTGAGGTTCATGGGCCTTTTAAATGGATCCAATAAAAAGAATTTGAATACAATTATATCAAATAAAATAATTTCAGATATTGAGAGACCTTATATGCAATGTCATACAACAATGGTGGGAATGAAGGAATGAATTTATATGACTGATATTTCTTTTAAAAATGATGACAGAACCAATAAAAAAAACCCCAAAACAACGCAAAACCAAACCCAAACCAAAAGAAATAAACAAATTGTTCCCTAAATTTAATATCCCTTTTTGCTAGCTATTCATATGCATGCCTGAGGCTATGAGTTAGCTTGAACAGTCCCACATGCACACTGCATCCACTCATCCGGTACTAATAACTCTTTATTTACCAAACATATAAAATATTTTTAGACAAATGTTTCCAATATATGCATTTTCCTAATATATAGGTATGCATGCATGTATGCATATATATCTATATACATTATTGTATACACATAGAAATGCACAAATATATAAACCTATATATTTATATATATAAATTAATTCTCTTTGGAAAAATAAATATTGTTTTTTCTTGTTACTGTAACACAAAAAGATTAACCCTTCATAAAATACAACCTATCTGCTGAATACAGTAGTGCAGTTTGCTGCTAAGTCAGACTTACTGTGTGATCAGTACTAGATACAAGGATGGGCAAACAAGTTTGTGAATAGCTCTGCAATAAAGAATAAGATGTGAAATAGATCTCTAGAAGTTATATGACCTAAGTCTTAACACCTCTCCTTAGACTGCGCTTGTAACTAGTGCCAAGAAATAAGATGATTCTTGGCACTAGGTGATTCTTCTTATCTATGTTAGATGTCTATCTTAAAATAACAGGTTTTGCCCACTTGAAGTGACTATTTCTCTTTCTAGGATTCTCAGTTGACTAGCTCAGTAGTAGATGTCTAACCTGAGACTGGTACATATGTGTATCAATTTATATTATGTTGCAACATCACTAAGTGTTCCTCTTTCTTGGAAAAGTCCTCAGGTGGGATCCAGCTCCAGATTAGCTCACCTGGACGTATGCATATGTAGATAAAGTCAGGTCAACACAGTCAAGGGAAAATTTTATCCTGAAGGATCAGTTCAGGTCGGGCAACACTACAGCTCCATTCAGCTGCTTGAACAAAGACAGACTGTGTCTTTTGAGAAGATCAATGATAGTCCCATCAGCCAAATCAAAGGGCACATCTGTGCAACTTATATCACGTTTGCCAGTCTCATTCAGGAATTTAAGACACCATGAGACATCCTAAATGATACTAGAAACTTAAGTTTAAGCAAATCAGTTTAAATCTCTAATGGCTTATCAGCTGAGTCACCACCCATGCTTCATTGACTGCATTGTTTAGAGATCATCACTGAATGTATAGGACATAAATATGGATATCTATACCTAGATATGTCAATTTAAGTGACTGGGGGCTGGATGAAAAAAAGTAATGCCTTAAATACGTGGTGAGTATCACCTTAAATGAGATAGGGTATCCACGAAACCCATATGCCTTGACAGATATATCTCATGACCTATGAAGTCCTGAGTACTTTTAACTGAACTGAATTACACCTTCAGTCTCAAACTGAAGTTTAACTCTCACATAATTTTTGTCACATGCAAAAGTAATATGGATATCTTTAATAAATAGCTACAGATTTGTCTTCTCTGGCACAATAAAGGGTCAGTCTGAAACCAGAATTTAGTTTAAATGCCTTCCATGATGCTGAAACAGGTTATTCACTTTGTTTTGGAAATTTGATTGATATTCCATTCTGTTAATTTATAGAGTCATCCTAGTAACTAATATTTGTGTGATACTTTTTTAAACTTAATGATTTTCTGATGAAAATACTTTAAATTCTACAGTGCAGATTAAACTCTTGATCCTCCTTGTAAGTGATAAAGTAATGTTTTCTAGGAAGTTCAGAGCCAAAAGTGAGTTTAAATTAGCAGGTGTAGAACTCCAGAAGTAGGCAGTTCTCCAGCAGCAGTATGTACGATAATTGCTCAAATTGCCCAAAGATATTTTGTTAGTGTAATCTGTTTATATATTCCCTCTTTCTAATATTTACATTGATAAGAGCTTCAGAGAGGTGTATAATTATTCTCTGTGGAAATAATCAAGATAATTAGTATACTTATTTGGAAATATGCAAAAACACATTGAAAAATGCTTCACTAATCATTCTATCCTGAAATTATAAATAAATAATGTAAAATAGGCCCAGTTCTGCCTACTTTGAAATCTATGGGCATTTTGCCATTAAATTCAATAGAAACAGCATCAGGTCCAATATGAATATGAGAGTAATATGTTGAAAGACAAACCATAAGTATACTTTAGAACTAAGATAGTACTTTATGGTATTTCTGAAAGAGAAAAGGGAAAAAAAAAAAAAAGGACTATTTAATCTGCTTTCTTACTCTAATATTACCTTTTTCAATGTTAGCAGTATTGGTCTTGATTTGTTTTTTACACTAAGACTTTAAGTTATTTTCAGCTTCTGAAACTCAAAGGTATATCAACAACAGATTTCTTAGAATTATGCTATATTGAATTAATGTGATTACATCCCTGAAGCTAGAAGAAATGTAGAATTCATCTTACTTTCTGAGCATGATAGGCTCAACACCTAGTCATTTTCTGGGCACAAAGAGACCTAAGGAATGATATCTACCAAATCCCTCAGATTTCAAAAGGAACATAGAGTATGTTACCTTTGAATACTTCACAACGTGGCACCCTGCTACATGTCTTTTTCAGTATCTTTTCTGTCCTTTGGTTTGACCTTTTACTCCGTATTTTCTCTGGGGAGGAATTTTCCAAATTCAACTGTTGGCTTCTATAGCTCCTTCTTCAGCTCTCATGCTCACTTCCTGATAATTTTTTAGTATGTTTTCTTTTTCTCATTGTCATGGCATTTTTTTTTCTAGGTTTAGTTATGCTACTTGCAACTGGAATGGCTTTTCACCTATTGCAAACAAAGATTAATCATATATTTCTGAGATGTCTGAATAACTTGGGTGATCTTGTATTTTAAAAGCCATTTTTCGAAAATTTATTAGCAGGACTCCGCTCTGTAATGGAGACATTGTTAAAGAAGACTGGATTCTTACTGATACAAACCATACATTTACCTTCTTGCCAACATTATATCTTTTAAAGAAACACTCAGGCCCTGAACACACAGCTTACCTTTAAAGCTCCCAAAACTCTTTAACTGTATGTATGTGCATTTAGTAGTGTAAAAGAACAGAACTTTGCCTTTATTTCAAGGGTTGTTTTTTTTTTGTCTTTGAAATAAGCACACAAGTACTGAAGTGTATTATAACTTACAGAGAATATCAAGTAAGATGAGAAAGTATTCACTTCTTAAGCTGTGAAATTATTTAGCAGAAGTCAGTTCACTGACTGTTCACATAAGTAAATCTACTTACATACTCTTTGAAGTACTGATGCCTTAGTGATTAAAAAAATCGTTTTCCCTGTACTTGCATTTCCATAGTAAGTAAACATTATGCAGCTTAGGAAATAGTCCTTTCCTTCCTACTGATATTAACTATTTACACTGTAAAATTTCTTGTTTGAAATATGAAGACCTATGAGGTAGTTCCCAAAAGAATATACCTTTTTTTTTTCTTTTTTTTTTTGGTCAGAGAAAGAAAGCAATCTTTGGAGCAAGTGGGCTGTTTTCCTGTGGGAAATCCAGAAGATATGCTGTTGTTGTGCCATAGATTTCTAGTGTGCAAACCATGTCTGCTGGAGTGTTGACATATGCCAAGAAAAATGTCCTCAGTCACAGCAGGAATACAGCTTAAAAACATTGAAGATTGTTTGACCGTTCTGATCTTTCTCATTCTCCTGCTCTCAGACATGTACGCAGAAAAGCATACACAAACATACATATATCAGGCAACCATATTTGTTTGTTCTTTTTCAAAGTAGTATGGAATTTCCCTTAGGAAGTCAAATATTTCACACTCTTCTGGTGACTAACAAGTATTTATGGATTTGCTGCACACATGCATTGATTATGGTAATCTAGAATTCCTAAAATCCTTTACAATCAGAAGATTTCTAAATTATTATACTCAGTGTCTCCATACTCTGATAGGAAAACAAGTTCCCAGTTTTATATCAAGGATCGCAGTATACAAAACATTTTTTAAAAGTCTTTTTTATTGCAGTCCTGGTTTGATGTAGCAGAGAACCAGTTTTCCTTTCAGTAATTTTGCTTTTCAGTTAAGTCTCTTTTAACTAACTGAACTGTCTGAAATAACAGCATATTATTCAGACAGTGTCTGCTTCCAGGCTGAAAAGACCTGACACTCATAGTTAATACCAAGGAATGGTAAGCAGAGAGGCTCTTGCTTACACTTATTGCTATAACAACCAAGGTCAGCTAACTTTGTTATGTGCCAAGTTGGAGGGTTGGAAGTAGAAGCATGTAGAGGGGGTCACACCTGCCGGGAGGAGCAGACAGGACAGGTGACCCAAAACTGACCAACAGGGTATTCCACCCCATCTGCAACATGCTCAGTATAAAAGCAGAGGGATCAAAGGGGTCAGCCCCTTTCTTCAATGGCCAGCATCTGAGGAGGACTGATTTTGTTCATCTGCCTTTGATTCCAATCCGTGCGTTCCTGAATCCAGATCTGTAATCCAGTTCCTCTCCGTTGCTGAGTCCAGTCTGGGACTTTTCCATTGCTTGTTGGTGGGTGACCTTCATTCTGGCAGCTCAATACTGATTTTGGATATATTGTATATTTCATTATTTTATTATCGATATTGTTATCTTTTCTTATTAATATTTCATTAAAGTAGTTTTCATTTTCTTTTCAACCCATAAAGCTCTCTCCCCCTTATTTTCTCTCCCTTCTCTTCTGGGAAGGGAGAAAAAGATTAAAAGAAAGCATCTGCCATTTGTTTAGTGGCCAGTCCAGACCAAACCATGACAGATTTATTGATGCCCAATGCAGGGCCCAAACCAGGGTTCTGACAGATTGCCTGAATAGTTCAAATTTCAGCTTGCTCAGTTGAGAGTTGTCCTGGTTCCGGCGGGGATAGGGTTAATTTTCCACAGGCTCCAGCAGGGACACAGGTATTCCATCCCATGTGAGCCTTGCCCACTCTGAGCTGCTGGGGGGAGGGAGCAGGAAGTCACCTCAGTGAGCGGCAGTTCCATAATCGTGTTTGTGTATTCCTCTATCTGTGTAATTGTTGTTGTTTTCTTGCTCCTTTTGCTGTTGTGCTAAATTGCCTTTGTCTCAACCCAAGAGTTTTGCCTTTTTCTTATGATTCTTTCCTGTATTGGGAAAGCTCAAGAGAGTGGCACGTGGTCCTTTGTTGCCGTCTCTGGCCAAACCATGACAATCCTTTTTGGTGCCCAACGTGGGGCAACAAGGGTTGAGATAATGAAAAAATCCAACTAGAGCTTGTAAAAATGAATTTGTTGTCTGCATTTATTGTATTAGGCAAATAGTCGCTGGTCACCATGTTGCTTGGCTTGTTCTCATGGCTGTGTTATATAAATTCCTATATGGTTATGTACTCCCTGTGATGATGTTTGTTACTTCTGGGAGAGGGATCAGGATTACCATTTTGCTGTCCTGCGCGATATCGGCATACGATATGATAACATCACTGTTCAGACAACTATTTTGGGGTGTTTATGTGGTATTGCTGTCCTGCCTGTACATTGGGCACCGTTTCTCAGAATTTATTAATAATTACACCCAGTCTATATGGAAAACAGGGGGGGGACACTTTCCCCAGCTCTTTTGCCTCCCTTTTCTGCTTTGGGCCAGGTATGACAGTTTTTGAGAATTTTGAATATCATTGGGATGCTCAGACCAGCATGTTCCTGGTGTTATGTCTCCTTAATGTGTTCCAGGTCTTGTTTAGGGTTAAACAACTATTTAAGACTACCACCCGGAGATCTGCCCCAAGGCTGGATAGTCAGGGGTGGCATGGCATGTGGGGGAACACGGGCAGGTACCTTGAGAACTTCTCACCTCCAATGGTCTGGGACTTCACCCCTGAACAATTACAGGACCCTGATAAAGTGGTAGAATGTTTGAAGGGAAAATGCTGTGGCTATTCTAGAGAGGCACAACTCACTGCACCGTGCTGGGCCCTGGCCAGTATCTACCAGGCACTGCTCAGAATTATGCAGCACCCTAGGAGGGAAGAGATGGAGACCAGACCAGCAGCCACTGCGGCTACTGCAACCCCTGCAACAGACACTGCAGCTACTCCAACCATGGCGGCAGCCACTGCAGCTGAACCAGGGAACCAACCCGTGCCAGTATCAGTTGCCCCTATACAGAAGAAGAAGTACACTAAGAAATCAGTTCGCTTAGTAAGGGATGATGATGAACCAGGGTCATCACAAGAACAGGAGGAAGAGGCAGAACCAGACATAATCACCCGATCCCTACCCTTGAGCAAACTGCGGGATACGAGAAAAGTTTTTAGCCGAATTTCAGGCGAGCACACTGTCACCTGGCTACTCCGGTGCTGGGATAATGGGGCCAGTAGCCTGGAATTAGAGGGTAAGGAAGCCAGGCAGCTGGGATCCCTGTCTATGGAAGGTGGCATTGACAAGGCAATTGGGAAGAAGACAGAAGCCCTCAGCCTCTGGAAACGACTCCTGTCAGGCATAAGGGAAAGGTACCCCTTCAGTGAAGATGTTGTATGTCACCCAAGCAAGTGGACTACCATGGAAAGAGATATCCAGTACCTGAGAGAAATAGCCATGCAGGAGATGATTTATTATGACTTGGAAAATGCACAGTTACCCACAGACCCTGATGAGGTGCAATGTACAAGGCCCATGTGGTGGAAGTTTTTACGGAGTGCACTATTGTCATATGTCAACTCATTGTCAGTAGTGGAATGGAAAGGTGAAGAGGGACCAACGGTGGATGAGGTGGATGGCCATCTCCAGCAATATGAAGAAACTCTCTCTTCCCCACTTGTCTCAGATGTGGAGAAACTGTCCTGCAAGGTCCAGGAATTTGAAGAGAATATGTCTTACTCTCCACCTGTATGGGCCAGCATCTCAGCTATTAGGAGCAGGTGTTTCCCCACTCAAGAGAAAGACTACAGAGGGTACACACTACGAGGCACCCTGTGGTTCTACCTGCATGAGCGCGGAGAGGACATGAGGAGGTGGGATGGACAACCTACTTCGCTCTTGCAGACATGGGTACAGGAGTTACAAGGAACAACAACTAAAAAAGGGGATCCCTCCAGGAAAAGTGCCACTCCAGTTTGGAGCGGGCAGTTCCCCAGACAGAGCAGAAGGCCTGATCTTACTTCTGATCCTCTTGAAGGAAGGTTGGAGGCCGTCTTGCGTTTTCGGAGGCCGTCTTGGGTTTAGTGATCATGAAACGATCAAGTTTTCAGTTCGTAGTGATGTAAGGAGGGGGATTAGCAAAACCTCCACCTTGGACTTCCGGGGGGCAGACTTTAGCCTGTTCAGAGCACTGGTTGAGAGAGTCCCTTGGGAGATAGTCCTGAAGGGCAAAGGGGCCCAGGAAGGCTGGACACTCTTCAAGAAGGAAATCTTAAAGGCCCAGGATCAGGCTGTCCCCAAGTGTCACAAGATTAAAGGGCCGGGAAAATGGCCAGCCTGAATGAGCAAGGAACTTTTGATGGGACTTAGGAATAAAAGGAGGGTTTACCGCCTTTGGAAGAAGGGACAGGAAACTCAGGACGAGTGCAGAGATCTCGTTAGGTTATACAGAGAGAAAATTAGGAAGGCAAAAGCCCAGCTGGAGCTCAACTTGGCCACTAACATTAAGGACAACAAAAAAAGTTTTTATAAATACATCAACAAAAAGAAAGTCAGGGAGAATCTCCATCTCTTACTGGATGCAGGGCAGAAAGTTGCAACCAAGAACGAGGAGAAGGCTGAGACACTTAATGCCTTCTTTGTCTCCATCTTCAATAGTCAGACCAGCTATCCTGAGGGTGTTCAGCCTCCTGAGCTGGAAGATAAGGATGGAGAGCAGAACAACCCACCCATAATCCAGGAAGAAGTAGTCAATGATCTGCCTCTGCACCTAGACGTACATAAGTCTATGGGGCTGGATGGGATTCACCCAAGAGCACTCAGGGAGCTGGCGGGAGAGCTCACCAAGCCTCTCTCCATCATTTATCAACAATCCTGGTCAACAGGGCAGGTACCAGATGACTGGAGGGTGGCTAATGTGATGCCCATCTACAAGAAGGGTCGGAAGGAGGATCTGGGGAACTACAGGCCTGTCAGCCCAACCTCGGTACCAGGAAAGATCATGGAGAGGATCATCTTGAGTGAGCTCTCACGGCAAGTGCAGAGCAGCCAAGGGATCAGGGCCAGCCAGCATGGGTTTAGGAAAGGAAGGTCCTGCTTAACCAACCTGATCTCCTTCTATGACCATGTGACCCACCTTCTGGATGAGGGGAAGGCTGTGAACGTTGTCTATCTGGACTTTGGTAAGGACTTTGACACCGTCCCCCACAGCATTCTCCTGGAGAAGCTGGTGAATCATGGCATAGACAAGTGTACTCTTTGCCGGGTTAAAAACTGGCTGGAAGGCCGTGCCCAGAGGGTTGTGATTAATGGGGTGAAATCCTCTTGGCAGCCGGTCACCAGTGGTGTCCCTCAGGGCTCAGTTTTGGGGCCGGTTTTGTTTAATATCTTTATCAATGATCTGGATGAGGGGATTGAGTGCACCCTCAGTGAGTTTGCAGACGACCCCAAACTAGGGGGGAGTGTTGATCTGCTTGAGGGTAGGAAGGCTCTACAGAGGGGCCTGGACAGGCTGGATCGATGGGCCAAGGCCAACTGTATGAGGTTTAATAAGGCCAAGTGCCGGGTCCTGCATTTCAGTTACAACAACCCCAAGCAACGCTACAGGCTTGGGGAAGAGTGGCTGGAAAGCCGCCCGGCAGAAAAGGACCTGGGGGTGCTGGTGGATGGCCAGCTTCACATGAGGCAGCTGTGTGCCCAGTTGGCCAAGAAGGCCAACAGCATTCTGGCTTGTATCAGGAATAGCGTGGCCAGCAGGAGCAGGGAAGTGATGGGGCCTCTGTACTCGGCACTGGTGAGGCCTCACCTCGAGTCCTGTATTCAGTTCTGGGCCCCTCTGTACAAGAGGGGCATCAAAGTGCTGGCGCGTGTCCGGAGGAGAGCTATCAGGCTGGTGAGGGGTCTGGAGACCAGGTCATATGAGGAGAGGCTGAGGGAGCTGGGCATGTTTAGCTTGGAGGAGGCTGAGGGGAGACCTCATTGCCCTCTACAACTACCTGAAAGGAGGTTGGAGAGAGGTGGGTGTTGGCCTCTTCTCCCAGGTGAATAATGACAGGACCAGAGGAAATGGTCTGAAGTTGTGGCTGGGGAGGTTTAGATTAGATATTAGGAGGAATTACTTTACTGAAAGAGTGGTCAGGCACTGGATCAGCCTGCCCAGGGAGGTGGCTGAGTCACCATCCCTAGAGGTGTTTAAGAAATGTCTAGATGTGGCACTTCAGGGCATGCTCTAGTGGCAGAGATTGTAGGGGTTTTTTTGGTGTGTGTATGGTTGGACTCGATGATCTCAAAGGTCCTTTGCAACCATGAAGATTCTATGATTCTAAGGAACTTCCAAGTCATTTCTGCAAGAAGTGAGTACCAGATACTATGACCAGTATTAGAGGGGCACTGCCTCCAGAGGTGGAGGAAAGGGACAACTGGGTTTATTGGACAGTGTGGATTCAATGACCTGGCATATCAGACCCACAGGAGTATAGGGCTCTAGTGAACACCCTAATACCATCAAGCTATAGAGGGGCAGAACCCATTTGTATTTCTGGAGTGATAGGGGGTTCCTGAGAGTTGACTGTACTGGAGGCTGAAGTGAGCCTAACTGGGAATAAATGGCAAAAACATCCCATTGTGACTGGCCCAGAGGCTTCATGCATCCTTGGTATAGATTATCTCAGGAGAGGGTATTTTAAGGACCCAAAAGAGTACCGATGGGCCTTTGGCATAGCTGCCTTGGAGACGGAGGAAGTTAAACAGTTGTCTACCTTGCCTGGTCTCTTGGCGGATTCTTCTGTTGTGGGGTTGTTGAGTGTTTAAGAAAGACAGGTGCCGATTGCTACCACAATGGTGCATTGGCAGCAATATCACACTAGCCAAGACTCTCTGATTCCCATCCATAAGCTGATTCGTCAACTAGAGGTTCAAGGAGTGATCAGCAAGACTCGCTCACCCTTTAACAATCCCCTATGGCCGGTGCGAAAATCTAATGGAGAGTGGAGGCTAACTGTAGGCTATCATGGCCTGAATGAAGTCACAACACCACTGGGCGCTGCCATGCCAGACATGCTAGAACTCCAGTATGAACTGAAGTCCAAGGCAGACAAGTGGTATGCCACGATTGATATAGCGAATGCATTCTTCTCAATCCCTTTGGCAGCAGAGTGCAGTTTGCTTTCACTTGGAGGGGTGTCCAGTATGCCTGGAATCGACTGCCCCAGGGGTGGAAACACAGCCCCACCATTTGCCATGGACTGATCCAAACCTCACTAGAACAGGGTGAAGCTCTGGAACATCTGCAGTACATTGATGACATCATTGTATGGAGCAACACAGCAGAAGTAATGTTTGAGAAAGGGAGTAAAATAGTTCGAATCCTTCTGAAAGCTGTTTTTGCCATAAAACGAAGTAAGGTCAAGGGACCTGTGCAGGAGATCCAGTTTTTAGGAACAAAATGGCAAGATGGACGCCGTCAGATCCCAATGGATGTGATCAACAAAATAGCAGTTATGCCTCCACTGTAAGGAGGAAACACAAGCTTTCTTAGGCATTGTGGGGCTTTGGAGGATGCACATCCCAGATTACAGTCTAATTGTAAGCCCTCTGTATCAAGTAACCCGGAAGAAGAATGACTTTAAATGGGGTCCTGAGCAATGACAAGCTTTTGAACAAATCAAACAGGAAATAGTCCATGCAGTGGCCCTGGGGCCAGTCCAGGCAGGACAAGATGTTAAAAATGTGCTCTACACCGCAGCCAGGGAGAACAGCCCTACCTGGAGCCTCTGGCAGAAAGCACCAGGGGAGACTTGAGGTCGACCCCTAAGGCTTTGGAGTCGGGGATACAGAGGATCCAAAGTCTGCTACACTCCCACAGAAAAAGAGATACTGGCAGCATATGAAGGGGTTCGATCTGCTTCGGAAGTGGTTGGTAGAAGTGGTAGAGAAGTGGTAGAGAAGCACAGCTCCTCTTAGCACCTCGACTGCCGGTGCTGGGCTGGATGTTCAAAGAAAAGGTCCCCACCACACATCATGCAACCGATGCTACATGGAGTAAGTGGATTGCGCTGACCATACAGCGAACTCGAATGGGAAACCCCAGTTGCCCAGGAATTCTGGAAGTGATCATGGACTAGCCAGAAGGCAAGAATTTTGGAATGTCACCAGAGGAGGAGGTGGGGAAGAGGCCCCAACATATAATAAACTGCCAGAAAATGAGAAGAAATATGCCCTGTTCACTGATGGGTCCTGCCAGATTGTGGGAAAGCATCGAAAGTGGAAGGCTGCTGTGTGGAGTCCTACACGATGGGTTGCAGAAGCCAGTGAAGGACAAGGTGAATAGAGCCGGACTGCAAAGGTGAAAGCCATTCAGCTGGCTTTGGATATTGCCGAGTGAGAAAAATGGCCAGTACTTTATCTCTACACTGATCCATGGATGGTGGCAAATGCTCTCTGGGGGTGGCTACAGCAATGGAAGCAGGGCAACTGGCAGCACAGAGGCAAAACCATCTGGGCTGATGAACTGTGGCAAGATATTGCTGCCCAGACAGAGAATCTGGTTGTGAAACTACGTCATGTAGATGCCCATGTACCCAAGAATAGGGCCACGGAAGAACATCAGAACAACCAGCAAGTGGATCAGGCTGCTAGGATTGAAGTGGGTCAGGTGGATCTGGACTGGCAATATAAGGGTGAACTATTCGTAGCTCGGTGGGCCCATAACACCTCAGGCCATCAAGGAAGAGATGCAACATATAGATGCGCTCGTGACTGAGGGGTGGACTTGACCATGGACACTATTGCACAGGTCATCCATGAATGTGAGACATCCGCTGCAATCAAGCAAGCCAAGCATTTGAAGCCTCTTTTGTATGGACGATGATGGCTGAAATATAAATATGGGGAGGCCTGGCAAATTGATTATATCACACTGCCACAACCCGTCAAGGCAAGTGCTATGTGCTCACAATGGTGGAAGCAACCACCGGATGGCTGGAAACGTATCCTGTGCCCCATGCCACTGCCTGGAACACTATCCTGGGCCTTGAAAAATAACTCCTCTGGTGACATGGCACCCCAGAGAGAACTGAGTCGGACAACAGAACTCATTTCCGAAAAGCCTCATAGACACCTGGGCCAAAGAGCATGGTATCGAATGGGTATATCACATCCCCTGTCACGCACCAGCCTCTGGGAAGGTAGAATGATACAATAGACTGTTAAAAAATACACTGAGAGCAATGGGTGGTGGGACTTTAAAACATTGGGATGCATATTTAGCAAAGGCTACCTGGCTAGTTAACACCAGGGCGTCTATGAATCGAGCTGGCCCTGCCGAATCAAAACTTCCATGTGCCATAGAAGGGGATAAAGTCCCCGTAGTGCACATGAAGAATATGTTAGGGAAGACAGTCTGGGTTAGTCCTGCCTCAGGCAAAGGCAAACCCATCCATGGGATTGCTTTTGCCCAAGGACCTGGGTGTGCTTGGTGGGTGATGCAAAAGGATGGGGAGGTCCGATGTGTACTTCATGGGGATCTGATTTTCGGTGAGAATAGACAATGAATCAAACGGTATGATGTTAATTGCTAAGTAACCCTGTCACTGTATGTCCTCATTACTATAATTGCTATCAGTTGTACTACAGTAAGAATCACCGAAATTAAGGACAAGATGGACTTTGATGAAAAACTGAGTAAAGTGCAGCAGTGATGGGATCAGAACTGACTTCAGCAGCTGGCACCCAGAAAATTCCTCAAGATCTACATCTTCAGCCGATGGACTATGGGCATGAGCCACACTGAGTACACCAGCCACAAGCTCTGAAAACACAGCATGCAACAGTCCAGCACCACACACCATCGCACCTGCCCTGAGTGACTGTTCTAAGAGATGGAGCCCAAAGCCATGGATTAAATGAACTCAACGGACATTTTGGAGGGACGACCCATAGACTAAGGGCATTACATCTGTATGAATATGTATATGCATATATATATATATGTATGACAGGTGAAAGTGGTGGTAATTCATTGGAACCTGTAAGATCTGGGCATGGCATAGGTGCTATGGAATAAGGGGTGGCTAATCTCCTGGTTCTGGCAGGGATAGGGTTAATTCTCTCCAGGCTTTGGCAGGGACACAGGTATTCCATCCCATGTGAGCCATGCGCTGGCTGGGGTGTCCCAGCTCTGGTCGTTGAGTGGCAGTGAGTGGCAGTTCCATAATTGTGTTTGTATATTCCTCTATCTGTGTTATTGTTGTTGTTTTGTTGTTCCTTCTGCTCTTGTGTTAAATTGCCTTTGTCTTTTGCCTTTTTCTTCTGATTCTTTCACATATTGGGAAAGCTCAAGAGAGCAGGACGTGGTTCTTTGTTGCTGTCTGTGGCCAAACCACAACAAGAGTCTTGAGGGGTTGGAAATTAAAACAGACAGTTCACACCATGTCGTTCTTGAGCAAAATATTATATCGTGTCTTTATAGGGAGAAAAACAAACAAACTAAAAAACATGGACTTGAAATCTTGAAAATGACACCTTTTACTTCCTGTAACTGCCAACTTTAAATGTTATTCATAGAATCGTCTTCTATACTTTCAGGGTGAATTTCATGGTCAAAGCAATGATGAAAAAAAAAAAAGCAACAAAAAACCCCCAAACCAATAGAAGATAACATGGTGCCTCTTCCTTTAGATGTTGCTACTGTTGCAGTCCTCAAAACCAAATTGTGCAGTGATTACTTATGGTACTATCAGTGTAAAAAATCATACCAGTTTTCTTTGTATCAACTAAATATTTGTGGCAACTGATTGTTATTTTGTTTTGCATTCTTACCACACATTTAAGCTCATATAATGTCCTGTGTATTTTACAGAAATACTTATTACAATTTTTTCCCACACTGTATTTCAATGTGTCTTGTTTGTTTGTTTGTTTGATTGGTTTTTTGTGGTTTTTTTTTACTTTTTTTTTTTTTTTTACTTCATGTAAACAGTGCAAGAATTTGATGCTTGAATTACTAAATCTGATGAGGTTTCCTATTTTCAAAATAATCAGCACACAGATGGAATCCTCACCATTCCTTTTGCAAAGTTATAGGTGTGCTGTATGTCCTTAGGACTACGTGGACAATAGTAAAAAAAAATAATAATTAAAATCCATTGTGTATATACATCTCTACTGTCTTGATTTCAGCTTTCACTGGATCACAATCAGGAAGCAGTACTTTGCATCACTTTTTTGCTTTTTGTCTGTAATAACACTGTAGATACAAAATGACAAAAGGAAACAAAAGAAGAATTGCCATGATTACACTATTCATAACTTCAGCAGCATCTATAAACTTCATATACTTGATGTCTAAAACCATTAAAACCATTTCAAGTTAGGTTTTTTTTTTTGGTGGCTTTTTTTTTCTTACACTTCATTCCTCATTCTTGTCTTTGTTTTGTTTTGTTTTGTTTTGACCCTTCTCTGTTTTCTACCTGGTTTTACCTATTTACTTTGTCCTTAGCTTTTATTTGTTGGCCTTCTCTGCTTCTATATATTTTTTATATTGTTTCTGTCATCTCTTGCCCCTGTTATTGCAACCTTGTCCATTCCACCTTGCTCAACATACACCTCTGTACAGAGGATTTTTCATATTTCTCTAGTGCCTTCCTCTTATTTTCTGTAGAAAAGTAAAGCTTTTGTTCAGTGCACATAGGATATGCAGAAACTACTGATTCATTCTCTTCTTTTTCTTTTATCTTGGTAGAACTGGTTTCCTCTTTGGTTTCCTTCACCCAGTGTTATCTCTATGTATTTTTCTAGTTAGCTACTGTGACTAGTCAACTAGACTACTTGACTAGGTTCTGCTGACCTCTTGGGGCTCTGAGAGATTCAGGAAGAAGGTTCCAAAGCTTGTTTCACAGTTGTCTGGCAACTCAAATTGCTAGTCATGCTTAAATTACAGATTGCTCTGGAAGCATTGAATTCAATTAAAATGAACACAATTTAGTAGTCTGTGCACTTTGTCCAGAAATATAACTCTTGGGGTGGGATTCCGTTGCTTAAACATGGGATGTGAGAGCTAGTTGAGATTTCCTACAGTACTCTGTCTTGACAGAGGCTATTCCATCAGGGCACAGGTCTCCTATAGACTCTCTAGCATATCTCCTAGACCCAAATGGTTGTCTCAGACCAGCATAGGACTTCTTAAGCAACACCAGAAATCTATTTTGAGAGAAAGTATAGATCCTTCTCTCTAAGTGGATCATGTTATGAATTCAGATAACGCCGTACAGGCACCCACAGAACAAGTGTCTATGTGTGAGCAGCATCCAGACTCCGTCAGTAGTAAATGGAAATGTAGTCAATACTTTTCATGGAGACAAGCAAGATATTCAAGCTGTCCGAATGCAGAGACTTAAAATTCTCAGCTGAACAGTTCCCTTGACCCCACAGACCATATTGCTTGGGGCTTCAGCTGTGCAGTGCCAGTTTCAGCTGTACCAATCCATGTGGTTGGAGGCATGCTAAGTTCCAGAGCATTGGTATTGTTGGTAATGAGTTGCAAACTAGGATTTAAACTATCTATGACTCTGAATATGAGTTCCTTTCCTGCTGATGGATGCCATTGCCTTCCGAAAAACTGAAGTAACAATGATCCTGAAGGCTTTATATATATAGATACTTGCCAAAAATAACAGGGGCTTATCTAATGAGATACCTGTCAGTTGTCATAGGTTTGGGAGCAAAACTGTACTTGAACATTTACATTGCACCTAGTTCTGTTTTACACACCAAGTATACCATCTTCTTTACTTTGAGGGTGGCAGAGCACTGGAACAGGCTGCCCAGAGAGGTGGTGGAGTCTCCATCTCTGGAGACATTCAAAACACACTCCTGTGCAACTGGACACATTCCTGTGCAACTTGCTCTAAGTGACCCTGCTCTGGCAGGGGGGTTGGACTAGATGATCTCCAGAGGTCCCTTCCAACCTCTGTCATTCTGTGATTCTGTGATCTGTTTGATCTAGACAAAGAATTTCTGAAAAAGCTTGAGTTTGAATAGTTTCCTTGATTTAAAATAGTAACTGTGTAACAGTAGTTTTTATCAGATGACTGCCCATCTTTCCATCCATTTGAGCCTTCTCTGTTTGTTGACCTTCTAAGTCTGATTAATGTCTTTCACTGTCTTCTCCATCTGCATAAAAATACTTGTGTGACTTTATAAGCAATTAGTCAATTTATTGTATGAGTGCATATAAGTATGTATGTGTGTACGCGTGTGCCACCTACTACCTTTGAAATACTTATGAAAGGAATGATTTAAAAAAAAAACACGTTTATTTTTAAATTCATTATGTTCATAGCCGCTCTTTACATATCTTCTTGATGTTAAATACTCCAGGTCCAGCTTCTTGACAAAAAACACCTGAAATTGATTTCCAGTACAGTTACTGTGATACTGTGTAATTGCTTTGAGAGGATGGAGTCATGAATCTTTGAATCATTCTTCTATCTGCAAGTTAATATCAAGTGTGGAATCAAATTTTACTGTTGGCTAAACTAATCTGCTGTGCAATTTTATTCTAAAAATTTTAAAATGTTTAGTTTTGCTTTCTGTTCTTAGCTGCAGACAGCAGAGGTGTGAATTCACAGTAGGCAAGTATTTATCTACAGAAATGAAGGGCAATATAAACTGCTTTTTGCTTTCCTCTAAAACCTTAGCATCTGGGATTATTGAGACAAGAAACAAATGAGAGGAGAGAGAAGAAAAAAAATAAATTCATACTTCCTGTCTATAAGAACAGTTTACATCTCAAGAGAGCCTTTTCTCTTACTTTTGTTTAAAAGGATTCTGACAGAACGTACTATCAAGATGTGATTTAAACTTCTGACAACAGAACAGATTAAGCTGATTTTTGTTGTATGATTTTTATTATAAGGATTTTAAAGTAAATAATAGATTTTTATGGAGTTAATTATTTTATGATAAAGGTCTCTTCTCCCCCCAAAAATCCTTGGGGGAGAAATGAAATAAAGAACATCAGTTTTGAAATCAATACAGAGGATAAATATAATGTATCTTTATATAGCAATGTGGACAGTTTCTATATTAATTAAAAGAAAAAAAGAGGAAAACTAAGTTATCATTTTAACAGATATAAAGATATAAATAATATTTTTATGCAAATAAAATGGGAAATAAGTTAAACAAAGGTTGCAAAATAAGAAAATTTCGACCAGAAGACCTATGGATTTTTTTTCTTTGCATCGTTAACGACAGAACATGCTACCTTAATTATGCCAAATATGAGAAGCAGATTGGCAAGAGATTATCTGTAAAAAGTGAGACAGCATATCAGGATGGGAGTAATACAGTGCTTTTTTAAATGGGGAACTGCACAATCTAACTGCAATGTAGAGAATATAATCATGAATACTAAGAGGTTAAATCCTACCCTGGATTATAATGTCTCGAAGAAGCAGAAAGAAATAAATGAATACCATGTAGATAAGAGCTAGATTTCTCATGAGGCAGAGTTGTGTGACACATGATAAAAGGTAACGTATCACCCAAATATTCCCTAGCACATTTCAGGTTATTTAAATTTTTTTACTTATAACCTAGAACTACTGAACCATGAGGGGAGAGAGGGGAAAAAGTGGGAAGGAGTTATGCTCTCAAGCAAAATTCCCCCTTAAAGAAAATGTTTGCATCTCTTCACAGAACTGTGTAACACAGAAAATGTGTAGGAAAGGTCTTACCACATTAACATAACAGTAAAAACAAGCAGTCTAATCATAAATGTGAAGACCCCATTTAATCCATAGGATGTAGTTCTACACCTGACAGAAATGTAACAATCTGCAGATTCTTTGAATTCCAAGCTTCTTATGGAAGTGGACCAATATGTAGCTTTTAAATCACCAAATTTATTTGTGATCCTGACAGGAAGACTGAAGATTTCTTTTTCCAACTGGATTTCTCCCTTAATATCCAGTGGCCTGAGAGCCACTATCAAAAATTATTCTGACACTAAATGAATGGAAGGGTCTATCTGAGCATGAAAGATTACCCTGCTCAGTGAATTGTTTCATATCAGAGAGCAAAGGATCAAGGACTTGAGGGGTAAATGATATTGTCTGATGTTGAGTTATCAAATTCAGGGAGGGAAAACTTGAAGGAATAACTACAAAACCCAGACAAAGTTATGCTAATCTTTTCCTGTAATGAGAACAAAACAAAACAAAACAAAAACCCAAAAAACACAAACCAAACCAAAAAAAACCCCACCAAACCAAACATGACGAGAAATAGGACAGACAAGAAAAATAAGACTTCTGCAGTAGAAAAGGTAATTGAGGAGTTCCAGGCTACTGCTACATTTCAATTTGAAGTTATGCATAATGAGCCTTTCTGTAGAAGTTGTGGTTATTGTTTTTGCCAAATATACGAACAGGAATTAAAAACTCAGTGTATTTTCTTCCAGAGATTTGTGAGAGGCCCAGAAGAAAGAGCTCTTAATAGAAAAAGTTATCACTTGGGTATGATTTAAAAATTACAAGGAAATATAATTCATCCACATCACAGATCTGAAAAGATTGGTAAAAGTACTGGGGCCAAAGATAAGCATTTTTCTTCATCCAACAGAAAAATTTCAGAGACTTGCTTTGATTTTAGGAGAAAACTGTAATAACATTTATTACAGACCATCAATAAAACCTGCCAATGTGGACACATGCTCCTTGTCCTTGGAGAACATGCAAAAGGAAATACTAACTGCAGATTTTCTTCCTGAGATGTTATTCTTATCATAGAAATAGAATTAGTCAGTAAGTCTATGTCTAGACTTTTCTGATGGGGTGAACAAATATGTGCTAAGGATTTTGCTTCTCCACATTGGTGATCTGTCTTGTTCCTGGCACGACTCCCACATGGCGAAGTTTCATTCTTGTGGAAAACAGTGCTGGAATGCCTGTATAGACATTTAGTGTTATGTGAATAACTAAGAACCTGACAGTTGCAGAATGACTATCATTTACATGGGACAGAGTAATCTGGCATGATAACAAGGACATAATCTAGTCAATATAATTTGAGAAGTACAACCAGATTTCATCACTGTTTCCCGATGTTACTGCTGTCTGATTAGGTGTACTTTCCAGATGAGTTTGGCAAAGAATTGACTGGCATACAGTTGACTGGATGGAGAATCAGGTGATCTGGGAACCTAGTAATAATATTATACCGTTGTAAGAATTAAGATTTCTTGGATAGAGACATTTACAGGATGTATCTCTCAATGATATGGAATCAGGTACTGTTCTGAAAAGTCCTTTGGATGGATGGTTGCTTTCTGAGCCTGAAAAAGGGTGGGAATACATATCCATGTGGATTTTTTCCTTCCCCATCCAAATGGATTACAGTGCAATGGATGAAGTTATGAAAGAGCCATCAGTTTTACAGTTTACTTAGTGACATTCTTGCACGAAGCATTGCCAAGGAAACACTTTCTCCATTTCACTTCTATTCCCAAGGAGAAAAACTCTGGTATTCTGGGTCTCAACTGGATTTAACTAGTTACCTCTCTTTTGTTACACATTGCACTGTTATTTTATTATTTTATGATGTTATTAGCTATTTTATTATTTTGTTTTTTTTTAATATTACTGTCATATTACGTTGGACTTTAGTAAACACTCTAGGATTGGCAAATGATAAATTTAGCTAGACTTTCACTACCAAAAAAAATCCTGTCTGCTGAAATGAGCAAGACATCGCTCAACATGATGTATCAGTGCATCCACTCTTACCTCGTCTACTGATAGTGTCACAATTCTTTGTGTCTGATTTTAATTCAGACTATATAACTTTCTTTTTGTTCTGGGAAATTTTTGGATGGAAACCGCAGAATCTGGAAATGCATTGCTGAATTGTTTATTTTAGGCTGATTTCAGTCATAGTTTCAGAGCTTTACTGAATTTCCATTTAGTGAGAGAACAGGAACATGCATGCATTTTAATTCTAGTTCAGTATTTAAGTTTTAAAATGGAGAAATATATTCACAACACTGAAGTTTTTTAGCTTTTAATTGTATCCATTTAGAATCCTGTAATATTGGGACAGGTGATCCTCACAAGCAAAATGCTTTGTACAAAAAAATTATTAACATCTGTGGGTTAGCTGAAACTCATGATTATTTTCAGCTGAACCTTGTAAGAAATTATCATCAAAACTGCATTGCCCTGTCTGCTATAGTGTTGTGGGATTCACAGGCTCATTTTATTTTACGAGTAACTGTTCAGTGAGACATATTTACAAATGCTGAACTTCTGTGCCTTTACTCTGAACAGTAAGACTGTTTCAGCTCAGTATAGATGCTATGCATGACATATTCTACCCTACGAATTTTTCTGAAAAAAGTACTAGAAATAGTGGTAGTAAAATTTAAATAGAAAACAAACATAGGAAAAAGGAATAACACGTGATTATATAGTTCAGAGGGGATTAATGCATAAATATATATGTGCATACACTTACTTAAACATGCACATGTATGTGCATGTGTGTGTGTGGCCCCATTAGTCAAATACAATGTTATTGGCACACACAAAGATATCATAGAATCATAGGGTTGGAAGGGACCTCTGGAGATCATCTAGTCCAACCCCCCTGCCAGAGCAGGGTCACCTAGAGCAGGTTGCACAGGAACGCCTCCAGGCGGGTTCTGAATGCCTTCAGAGATGGAGACTCCACCACTTCTCTGGGCAGCCTCTGCCACCCTTAAAGTAAAGAAGTTCCTCCTCATGTTTAGGTGGAACTTCCTATGCTCAAGTTTGTGCCCATTACCTCTTGTCCTGTTGCCGGGCACCACTGAAAAGAGCCTGGCCCCATCCTCCTGACACCCACCCTTGAAGTATTTATGAGTTCATAAGATCCCCCCTCAGCTGTCTTTTTTCCAGACTAAAAAGACCCAAATCCCTCAGTCTTTCTTCATAAGAGAGGTGTTCCAGTCCCTTAATCATCTTGGTAGCTCTCTGCTGTACCCTTTCCAGCAGTTCCCTGTCCTTCTTGAACCAGGGAGCCCAGAACTGGACACAGTACTCCAGGTGTGGCCTCACCAAGGCAGAGTAGAAGGGGAGGATGACCAATATATGCACCAATAGCATCGTGCAGCCTTCAGAGAAGATGAATTCCTCACCAACTGCAAAAAATTACGAATGGTCTTGATTCAAGCAAGAGCATGTGTGTGTGTGTGTGTATATATATATATGTATGTATATAGTGTGTATATACATATACATAGTAGAGTGTACAGATTACATATAAGATCTATGAAAACTAATTCACTAACTCCTTGACTCAAATTATGTATAAGGAAAGAGTTGCAATTGAGGTAATAGTGGCTGCTCCTTAGGAGCATGATCTAATTTCTAAACATTATCTTGTCTTGAGGGAAGAACAAAATGTATTTGTGTCCAAAGTTTGTTCTACTATAGGATGCCTCAAGAGAAGCTAAACAACTCCTCCAACAACAGTGCAATTGTGGTGGATTCACCTTGGCTAACAGCCAAATGTCTACCCAATTGCTTGCTTGCTCTTTCCCCTAAATGGGATGAGGGGGGAAAATAAGACAAATGGGAAAAAGAAAAATTGTCAGTCAAGGTAGTTTTTACTACCCCTTACCAGCTACCATCACAGGCTGACCTTGGCCTACTGCCAGACACCCACCCAGCTGCGCTCTCTCTCTCCCTCCTCAGGAATAGCTTATGGGTAAAGACAAAAACAGGAAGATTGCTTACCAACTGCCATCATGGGCAAAAGAGATGTGACTTAAGGAAAATTAATTTAACTAAGAGTCAGTTAAAAATAGAGTAGGATGGTGAGGATCGGCAAAACCTAAAATACCTTCTCCCCACCCCAAGTCTTTTTTCCCAGGCTCAGCTTCATTCCTTTGTTCTCCACTCCTCTACCTACTCCTCCCCCAAGTGTCATAGGGAGATTAGGGAATGGGGAGTTGAGGTCAGTTCATAATGGCTCCTCTCTGCTCCTCCTTCATCCTCACACTTTCCCCCTGCTCCACTGTGGGTCTCCATGGGTCTCCAGTTCCTGTCAGGAAAATGTGCTCCAGTGTGAATTTACTTCAGGTTGAATTTACCTCAGGGACTATCCACCTGCTCCACTGTGATCTCTCTACAGGCTGCAGGGGAATTTCTGCTCCAGTATCTAGAGCACCTCCTCCCTCGTCCGTCTTCTCTTGGCTTGTTCACAATGCTGTTTCTTACTCTATTTTGGTTCCTTTCCCCTTTCTCTGTTCAGCATTTTTTTTTTGCTCTTTCTTAAATACATTTTCACAGAGGTGCCACTACCTTGGTTAAGGGACTCATCTGTGTTCCATGGGGGGTCCATTGCAAGCAGCTGTGTCCAGCATAGGGCAGTCCTTGACCTCTCCTTGCAGAAACAACCTCTTCAGCCCCACTGCTGCCAAAATATGGACTCCTACACCTAATACAGAAAAAAAGACTTTTTAAAGGTCTCTGCTGTGAGAATTTTCCAATATGCATAAATATAACTGAAGTCAGAGGGTAGGCTTCCCTTTAGGGCACAAACATAGATTTTGTCCCCTACTCCATCTTCTGTTTCCACAAAACTTGTGAGAAGCCAGTCCTCTTTTGAAATGTCTGAACTTTTGCCAATGTTTTTTTAAATTTGCCAACACTGTCAAAGTTATTAGATGATGTTTTCACAAGCTTCCTCTGGAATCCAGTATAAAAAATACTTTGGGAAAAGACAAAGATTCAGTGTATAACCTTACACGTAAAATCTGAAGCTCTAACTCTCCTTAGGGAGAATTTGCAGCGTATCTATGGATATGTTAGTAAAATAGTACTGAGACGACTGTAGAAAACAGAAAGTGCTACTGGGTGATCAATCTTTTTATGAAAATGAACAAATCAGAAATGCCTTTCTCCGTGGTTGCTGTTTTAAGAACTTTCACAGGAATTTGTGTTGACAATGCAAATCCTTTCAGGTGAAAAAAAAAAATTAATATGTATCTTCTACATCTGGAGTGAGTTCTTTAGCCACCAGGCACAGAGGAAAAAGAAAACAAGAAAACAAAATAAAACAGTGTGGTTTTTTTTTTCACCAGGGAACCAATGAAGTAATATGCAACCTTCTGCCTGGTATTTGAAAGAAACAGGGTTAAAATACACTTCCAAAGAAAATATTATAGTGTTGTGTGACTTACATTTAAAGAAATACCTATATGTCAACACAAAAAAAAAAAAAAATTAAAAAAAAGAGATTTTATATAGGCAATGATTTAAAACACATCCTTGTTCTCAGTCATTTCATAGGAGCAAGTTTGGGCAGTTACGGGATCAGTATGCTGATTTTTTTAAATCCTATTCTAGCAACTAAATCCTCCCATGGACTCTATGGGAGGCTTGGGACAATATGCTTTACATTTATGACAAACTAATTGGGTATCTATGACCCAAAACTAATTTCAGAAATAGTGAGGTTTCTTGAGCTTATGTCCTTGGTGAATTTAACTTTGACTCTTCAAAGCACACAATGAATAGTGCTAGCTACAGTAATGAATAAACAATTGTAACCTGATTTCTTAAGGAAGCAAGACTTTCTCAGTTACATTCTATTCATCTGTCTGCCTCCTATCTCCAAAGGCTTTTAAACATTCAATTTTAACTTAATTTGATAAAGTAGTATGAGAGAGAATGAGTATTTTATAAAACTTATGAAACTGCACTCTGGGTAAAAGAAAGACCAAACTAGCACTTTGCTAAGACAATGGTGTGAAATTAGAAATAATCTATTCTGTTTATCCCGTTACTATCCAATAAGCAATGTGAATTTACCTGTGGCCAGCCCACACCCATACCAGAGTTAGCTGATGACATATACTGTCTGCTGTCTATAACATGGATTATAGTAGCCTCCTATTGCTGTGTTTTAGGGATCGTTGATGTCCTAATACATATGGTAGAGGAAGGAACAGTCATTCAAATCAGCAAATTAGAAGAGTTGTGTGGCAGAAATGTGTAGCAGGCCAGCTTTCTTAATTCTTCTCACAAACAATGTCTTTGGAAACAGATCTGTATCTGGCCCAAACCTAAGGAAAACTGCTGACACTGCATTTTCAGCTGCTGATGGGAGAGCCAGGTTTCCTGTTATAGTTTGCTTATTCTGTTCCATCGTGTGTTATATGATAAAAGAATTCTCAAATATTTTTTTATATGTATATATAAAAGTGTCAAGTTTTCAACTACAAAAAAAATAATTAAAGATACAAATCCAGTATTTCACTCATTGCTACCATTTTGTCTGTATTTATTTTCTTACTTCACCTCCTTTTTCTCTTTTAATAATATATTTTGAGCTTAGGACACTTTACATGTTTAGGAATTTCTCTTTCTTAAAGTAACCTGTAAGTGAAATTGTCTTGTTATTAATTAATATTGAATGAACATTATCTATAAAGCATATCTTTTACTTACTATAGCAAAGATACTGGGTGTCCCTTTCTGTCTTTTTCCTATGAGAAAAAAAATAAATAATATTCAAACCTATCCTGAACACTTTGATATTAGGTGTGTGGATACATAGAGGTTAAAAAAATAGACTGTGAAAAATATTCATAGGATCCTAAAAATTCTCTTAAACTAAGATGCAGATGTAAAGTCAGGAGTATATTAAAACCTTGTAAAGGTTTATGGACAGGAAATGGGTCTGTTCATAGAACTGCAACACCTCTTCTCACCTAGTGCTCATCTTCTTTATGCCTCTGTTCCCCAGAAAAATCTTCAGGACTACTTGAGAAACAAGCAAACAAAAAGATATATATGAGGACAGCAGAAGAAAACCTGTTGGTGCACTTTCCTTTGAAATGAAACTAAAAGAGGGAACCTGCAGGAATTGATACAATTCTAAACCTTTAGAAAAAGAAAAAAAAAATATTGTCATAGTTAGATCATGAGTTCTTTTCATGATTCTGAGAAGTTATTATAGATTTATAAATGTCAAATGTTTTAGTAAACATGTTTTATGTTCAATAACAACAAGTAATTAAAATATTTTCAGGATATGCAGATCCATAAGCCTTTAAAATACATATATTTTTGAAGTATGTTTGTTCGAGGAAAACATATATCGTGACAGATTCAACACCCTGAAAGAGGTGAAGCTGCTGCCACTCCATGTCTCCAGGTTCAACCACTTGTGAGGCTGATGATGTATTTCCAGCAGGTACATGTACACAGGACACATATTTACAGATACACACGAGTGGTGGCACAGATCACAGATGGACACCCACATCATTCACACAATTGTTGACAGCAGCAGTGATCTCATCCTGCTGCCCTCTCTGGCTGAGCAGGATGGAGATCCAATAGTGAAAATATATACCTATGTATGTACAAGGTGGATCCCCCCAGTTCTGAGTTCAGACCCTCAGTCTACCCAGTAGCTGTCCATGGATCCCAGTCTCTGCAGCTGCTGGCTTCCCAGGTCCCAACAGACAGATAAACGTACTGGTCAGAAAAATATTTACATTCAACTGGCCTTTTCTTCCCCTTAGCTCTTCATTTGCCCTCACTTTTTCATCCCCAAATCACCTAACTCACTCCTTTTTCTTGCTTTTAGTTCCTCCCCTAAACATACAGCAATAAGTTCTGTGCAATCGTGAACTGGTCTTCCCCTGCATACAATAATGTGTCCCACACCCCTAGACAGCTCAAACCCCTTAGTCTGAAAGATGATCCAGAGAGTTGCTCCTGATGACTCATCTTCATAGGTTTCACACCTGGACAACGGGACTGATGGCTGTCATGGGACAGCTCTGGGACAGGTCTGGACAAGATGTTTTTTCATCCTTATTGAGTCCTAAATATGGGATCCTGCCTGCCATTGTGCATGCCTGTGCTCCTCTGAGCTTGTGGAGATGGGCTGTTGATGGGCCAATGGCTCTTCTGTGATAATGGGCCTGTAAGGAGTCAGGTGAGGCATTAATTGGGCTCCCCCTCCTGCCATTGTCTTTCTCAACTCCTTTGTGGGTATGCAGATGAGTTTATGAGCTTTTATGACATAACATAGTATTGCCCAACATAAAGGTTTAACCAGAGAGGATCACACCATCCTCTCTGCTTGCACAGTACTTCCCAGTGACCTGTTTTGTGTCCGGGGAGGGTTGTGCTCACAGAAAAGAAGAGGCAGTGTTTTCCTAGGTATTTCCCTGAGGGTTTGTAGAGTTATGTGGCTGTGGTGTGCTGAGTCTTAAAAATGTTGTTTATACTTCCTACCTCTGAAAAGAAGGGTATCAGAGAGTATAAACAGAGGTTTATCCCTTTAAATGAAACACCTCGTAAGAATAGAATCCTATATTTGTGTGAAGGGTATATACAGTCTCTACGAAGGCTATATTTTTAGTATGGTGAGTGTGAATTTGACATTAGGTAATATTAATTTATGACAGCTAGTATCTATATACCATGGTGAAAATATTCCTATCAGTGTTCTTAATGACTGTAAAGATTGTCAGCTCAATCATTAAAGGTTTTCTATTTCCTTTCCTAAAAAATAATAGTCATCTTTGCTTTAATATCCCATCAGTTAAGCCTCTAGTTTTGCTACAAAAATCATAACAGATTATGTTGTTATAGCATCTGCCTGTCCAGGAAAAATGAAGAGAACATTAAATCTTGCTCAAAACTGTGCTGCTCATTCATTTTACTTTGTCCATCAAATACAACTCCAATTCAAATTCTGGGTTATGAGGCGGGTCAAGACAAGAGACAAACTGTATTGTTACGATTTTACATGTGAAGCAGTTTCATCCAGATTTTGCCTTTAAGATGCTATGGAAAATTAAACAACAGGTAAAAAAAAATTAAAAGGTCAGCACTGCTGCGTAGAATAATATTCAGTCTTCATCTGTGAATAGATGAATAGTGTCTTTGTGTTATTTTGAGATTTTTTCCCATTTCTTCATTTTCTCCTGCTCAAGACTAATCTTGCTTTCTTGCCTGTCTAAAATTACTTGGACCTTATGACATGTTTAGCCAAACATTTTTTTTTTCCTGAGGCAGTTCTGAGCTCTAATCTATTAGAATAGGTTTTTAGTTTATTTATTTTTGTCAAAAGCAGCTACTCAAATGACACTGGCTGATGCCAATGTATCCTCAGAAGGCATCCTTCATTCTGACCAGCCAGAAAAATCTTGAATAGGATTTGGCCATGTTATAAACTCTCCTGATATGATGAAAAAGAGCAGTTTCTGTATGTCTTAAACTCTCACCATGTGATACTAACAAGTCTGAAAAAAGGCTAGAAGATTTTTTGTTCTCCCAATATGCTGCTGAAGCAGTCTGGTAGCTCAGATGCAACATCTATTAACAAGCAACCTCCTGTCTACAACACTAGTCATCTGAAAAAAGTAAACGACCTTTTTTTTAATGTCATACTAGTTCCCTGAAACTGATCCAACCCACGAGATTTGCAACTATGTATAGCTATATAGCATTTATGGTTTATATTTCCCCTGTTTTTATGAACATTACTCCCAAATTAGTTCTTTCTAACTCTGCCATGAGACCACAGTAAGACTTTGTGTATTTATAGGAATTTACTTAAGTGAGTACAGAACAGTACTAACTAATACTGAAACATGCTAAACTTTCCTGTCAAATAGATATCTCAGCTTTGTCTTTCAATTGCATATTCAATTTTAATAAACAATACTATCTGCCCCTAATTTATTGTCATCTGTGTTTGGAATGAAACAAGCTCTATCTTCTGGAATTGTACTGTAGTGTTTCATGTGACTGTGATCAGATATGTAACACGAGCAGGCTATCTTAAAAGAACCTAATGTTGTTGCTTTAGTCTAGGAGGTACTTAGCTATCTCTTTAGTAGCCATTTGTCTGAATACTGGTACTGAAACTGATAATGCCTAATATTTTGGGAGTTAAGCAAGATTGCTGCCTTCTCAAGTTATTAAATTACATTAAAAATATTTGATAGTGTATTTGATATTGTGTGGTTAACAGAAAAATTAAATAGGTGAGTGGCACTTCCGTTTATAGAGACAAGGCTAAAGCACATGAAAATTCCAGTGTCAATTAGAGGAATATGTCCATGGATACCTAACTATTATAGACCATTTTCCATAATCATAGTGACTGTCAATTTATCGACTTCAGGAATTTTATTTTAATTTGTACAGCTTTTCTGCTATTTTTTCTGCTATGCTTTTCTTGACAACAGTGAGGATCAGGTTCTATTTCTATGTGTTGTCATTAAATACCATATCAAGTTTGTGAGCCATATTTCACCATTCAAAGAGCTTGAATGAAAAGTCTTAAGCAAAATGTACCTTACTGAAGGATGAGAAGGAGAAACAGAAAGGAAATAAGACAAACACACAAAAACTCCTTGTGTTCTCCAAAGCACAACAATAATATATTTAAGTCCTCCCTTTACATTTCTTAGTGAAAGAAATGGCAAAATAGCAGTTTGTTACCCATTTTTCGTCCACCTCCTTTATATTTTCTATCACCTACCCCCGCAAAGACTGCTTCGTAGCAACTGCAAATAAAGCTACAGGCACCCCAAAATAGCTTTTTCTTTCTTCTAGTGAGACTGTAAGGTACACCTATCCACCAGGGATCTTTCCAACTTCTCTTTCTGTTGGGACACGTTCCTAATTGCTTCTCTCTCCTAGGAAACCAGCCATCTCTTACTCTTTAGCAGGAGTACCACACTACTGAGGACCATACACATATGAAGACTGCTCTAAGAAGTCTTCTTGCCTTTGCCTTTTGGCCTTCCGAACCACCAGTCTACTAGCAACTATATCATTTGAGTGGACAATTTACCTCAGGTATTTTTTGTCATAATTTATCCTACTTTTAAACTTAATTTTTACACACCAATCTCACTCAGCTTTATGATACAACTACATTTTAACAGAAATAGTCCCAAAATATAAGTACATGTAATATACAGTTCAAACATTTCACAGTCAGGCCCACTGCTCAATGATACCTCTGGATCATTAGAAAGCTACTTCCCATTTGGACTTGTTTTGGTTTGAGGTAAAACAGGACCAATTTTCTGTTCAGTAATGTTACTTTTCAGTTGAGTTTCTTCTAACTAACTGAACTCTCTGAAATAACAGCATATTTTTCACACTGTGTCTGCTTCCAGGCTGATAAGGCCTGATGTTTATAGTTAGTACCAAGGAATGATATGCAGAGAGGCTCTTGCTTATACTTATTCCTATAACAACCAAGGTCAGCTAACTTTGTTATGTGCCAAATTGGAGGGCTGGAATCAGACAAGTGTAAATGGGTTGCACCTGTGGGGAGGGGAAGACAGGACAGGTGACCCAAAACTGACCAACAGCATATTCCATCCCATCTGCACCATGCTCAGTATAAAAGCTGAGGGATCATAAGGGGTCAGCCTCTTTCTTCAATGGCCGGCATTTGAGGAGGACTCTGTTCGTCTGCCTTTGATTCCGATCCATCTGTTCTTGAATCCAGTTCCTGCCCATGACTGAGTCCAGTCTGGGAGTTTTCCAGTTTCTGCTGGTGACATGATCTTCAACCTGGAAGCTTGATATGGTTTTGTATATAATGTATATATATCATTATTTTCTTATTAATATTATAATATTTTCTTATTATTATTTTATTATTAATATTTCATTAAAGTACTTTTGTTTCTTTTTCAATCTATAAGTCTCTCTCTCTCTCATTCTTCTCTCCCTTGTGAGAGAAGTTAAAGAAAGCATCTGTTTTTCATTCAGTGCCCAGTCCAGCCTGAATCATGACAGGCTTTCAAATTTCTCTAGTTAGTTGCTCTTCTCTTTTAGGCCTTAGATGATAATGGTTACACTCATTCTAAGACTTCTCATATGAAAATTTGCTTATATAAGTGTTCCACAGGTATCTTGAAAAGCAGAAAAAGAATGAACCAGCTTATAGTCCTTAAAAACTGAGCTGCTTTGTGGAAAGGAAATTACAATGTAGAATGTCAACATAATTTTAACAGATCAGTGGCTAATCAAATTTTTGTAATACTCTGAAGCAGAATGTAAGTGTAAAATCAGAATAGTTTCTAGATTGAAAAAAAAAAACAACCACCAAATCATAAGATCCTGTAATTTAGAAATAATCAATTGCAAAAGGAATTAATTTATTTTGATGTAGCAAGTAATGTACTTCGGAAAAACATGTGACCTGCTTGAATGGAGGCAATTCTAAACTGGAGCTTTGGAAAGGGAATTTTCTTGTTACTTGCTTAGGCAAGTATGTAAACAAGCACCTAAAATTTTCCTTCCAGGAAAAGAGACTGAGTAAATAATAAGAGCAGAGCTTGAAAGAGAGGTTAGTATGGGGACACCTGAATTAGAGATTCATTAGCGTTTTCAGGAACCCAAATTCACAAGTACATCCCACATCACAGTGAAGAACTGGAAAATTTCATAGAAATTTCATAGAAAATAATAGTATCCTAATTTTCTGGCTTCCATAGGAAGGTCATAGAAGTAAAGGAAGGTCCATAGGTAAAAGTGTGTCTCTCAGTCTAGATGGAACTTATGCTGGGGGACAAAATATTAAAGTCTGACAAGTATAGCTTATAAACATTTTGCCTTCTGCCAGCCCAAACCATTAAGCGTGCCAAAGATGCTCTATTGAAAATTTTGGTTTTCCTTTTGCCACACAAATGCTGCCAGCCAGTCCACTTTATTTTTTCTTCCTTTTTATCTACTCATTCTGCTGTGTGCAAATCAAATCTTAGGGAACATGGGCACCTATGTTCATTACAGAGTTTGTCTAGCTGCTTTGCCAAATTACTGGAAGAGGCAGATGCACTTATGAACAAGCCTATAATATTTCAGTAGAAAAGCTTCTTAGAAAACTTTGTAGTCACATGCATTGTGTTCACTTTTAGTAAGAATTAAAGTGTATGACATGGCTACTTGTAGAAAGTTTGAAAGATGTCCTTTTTCATCAAAAATACTTTTAAATTAACAAAATCAAGGGAAGAGTTTAAATGCAAATTTTACTCTCTTTATACTAAAATATTACATTAAAAATCTCTGATTTCATCCTATGTTTGGTTTGGTTTGTGTGTGGGTGGTTTTTTTTTTGGTTTTGTTTTGTTTTTAAATTAGTGAACAGTATGGGCAATATTAATGACAACCTGGTCACATATGCACAATGGCCCATTTGTGCATGATACCAAGACCAGAAAGTATTAACTGAAGAGAGAACAGAGGTAAGATGAGTATTATTGTTAGTGGTAGGCATGTTAGTGTACTGTGCTCTGGAGATAGTATATATGTGGAGATGATTTGTGATCTGAGCAGAATTGTGCATGACTTTGAAATGGCTGACATATCACAAATATTCTGTGTGTAATTGTTGGGGAGCCTTGTTTCAGTGCAATAAATGGGAAAACAAGCTATTAAATAAAATTTCCAGTGGCAAAAAACCTATAACAATTTTTTAAATTAAAAGTTCGTTTTTTACAATCTATAGAAGCCTTCCAAAATACCTCCTCCTGTCAAAAAAAAGCGGTCAATGTAATAAAACAGAGATAAGCTGAATATAATGACCCTATTTGTGCTGTGGGGGAAGAGGGTACAAATGCACGAGCAAATACAGTCATTATGCTTAGCACTTTCTCATTCTATCACAATAAAAGGTAAGGAAATATAGAACAATTGCCTTCTAAGGCAAATGGATGGACCTCTATCTTTTGAAGTACTTGAAAACAGAATTGGGTAAAACACTTGCAGATTTATTTAAAAAAATACTATGGCACTCTGGTTGACTATAAAATCTAGTAAGATTTCTTTATTTTCTTTGCTATTATGCTGTCATCAGTGCCATGTTGTACTCTAAACAAGCTAATGATTTCAACATACACAAACTTAAAGAGATTTTTGAGACAAACATGATGGCTATATTATATATGAATATATTATGTTATTTATAAAATAACCCCTTACTTTATGATCTGCTATTGCACTCTAGTTTACTTTAAGAGTTCAGTTAGAATAGAATAAAACTAGAATAGAATATAAGTTGCTCTAAATAGTTTCATTAAACACATTTTCTTTTAGTACTAAATTCTTCCCAAGTGATAAAAGAGGTTGCAGAATATCATTAAAATAAGATTCAGACAAATTAATTTTTTCTTGTCTTTATTCAGAAAACTCCTGTTATTCACAGGTAAATTCTGTGTACAGGTTTTGATGTTCATTCCAAGTCCCTTTAAGATTCCAGAATGCCCAAGATCCTCAAGCTTTTTCTGTAGTCACAGGACCACATTCAATTCCACAGCCCGCTGAGCATTTACAGAACTGATATTTTGGCATTATTTTCCTTTTAAATGTTGGCAGTGTCAAATATGTTCTCCTGGCCATCTGCAGATGGTGTTCATTCTGTGAATTGGGAATATATTTTACAAATTTACTCTCAAGAAATGCATTAAGTAAGGGGTTTCATAGCTTAATTATTTACGATAAAATTTGTCTTTTTTAGGACGCATATTTTAAAATGAAATCAGCATAGAAACTGGAGCAGTTTTTGATGCAGGAATATAGATTTTTTTTTCCCAATAGATTTAAATGAAAATACCAATTCATATAATTTAATAGACTGCTCTTTACAGTCTGAATTTTTATTACTACTTATCTTTTCCCTGTTTTACATTAGGCAAATGATAATGCTCTGGTTTACTATTTCGAGAATATTATTGCACCTCCTTTGTTCTTCCTGAAACTTTCTTATAATGTATTACTAGTATTCTTCCTATGAGACTTAATCACCTATAAGAAAACTGCTGATTTTAGAGATTTAACTACAGGGAAAAAGGCATGATACATTTCTTCTTTATTTCTGATTCAGCTATAAAATTTAAGTAAAAGGGTCAGTGAAAAAAAATTACAAATGTTCGTCAGTGTAGATCACAAAACTGAGAGTAAATTTGCATTTCATATACTTGAAAGAAATGTTAAAATATTTTTAAAAATCAGGTTACCTCCACATAACGCTACCTTTGTGTCACTCAATGGAACAGATTTCTAAATCTCATTCCCTTTATGTAGGGTTATTTCTATTTTCAGGTAAAGGTCTAGTTACACTAAAATGCATCAGCAGCAAAAAAAATGAGTAGGACCTACTCTCCTATTCTTCAAAAGTGTTCTGTACTCCCTGATATGCACTGTTTTTTTTTTTCGCCTAGCCAAAGCCTAGGCACTGGCTTTTTATGCTAGAAGAATAGGGACTTTTTTTTTAGTAGTTCTAGCCACCTTTGTAATCTAATTGCACATTAAGAGAAATATAATTCTAGCGGTTTATGCTAGCTATGCCTCAACCAAGCAAAGAAACATATTCCACTGAAGTTAGGTGGCTAGGAACTAGGTGTAGGAAGGGTTTGCATATCCTAAAACACTTGACTTGGGTAGCATTCTCAGACTGTGTCCTTTACATACAAGTCCAATCAAGGAATTATGGTTCATAAAAAATTGCGTGAGAACTACTTTCTTTCAAAAGTCACAAAAAGGGGAGTGCCAGCTTTTGTATCTTTCATACATGTAGTTAGAATATTCCATACAAATGGCAATATATGCAGAAACTAAAAATTACTATAGAAAGTGACTACGACATTCAAATCCTTGATCTTCCTTCTTTCGTTCATTGAAGACTCAAGAAAGTCCATTTAGAATGCATTGGCTTTTGGGCTGTTTTCTGTGTTTGGTTTTGGTGTCCCCCCGCCCCCATCCCTCCAATATTTGTAACAAAAATGTGAAACTATTTTTCTGGGAATAGAAAAATAGAGAAAATGTCTCCAGGAAGAACAGTTGTGTTGGCATGGCAACAGATAGGGAGGGATTTCAGAAAAACTCTATGCAACATGCTCCCACTGAATTTCCCCTTAATGTTAATAACATATTGGATTGAAATCTTTTGGAATGATCACAAAACAGGCCAATAAAATGACAACAAAAAGACATATTTTAAAATAGAATAAATAGGTATATGTTTCCATTTTATTGTTCCTGTTAATACTTATTTACATGTAGGATGACTTTATTAATGCACGTATGTAATTATTCCCAAAATTTTGCTCAATTTTTCATAACTCTAGGCTGATGGTGTATTATAAAAATGTCTACCAAATAATTGTACATACTGTGCAATTCTCTGCTTTAGAATTGCTAATTAGGAATAGAAGCGGGGTAGTAATGAAAGATTTTTCTGCCTCTCTGAAATACTCAGTGAGGCAATGAAAAATATTTCTGCATAAAATTCTAAAACAGCTTCTGGCGTGAATTTATATTGAAGTTTGATGCTGGAAGAGAAAAAGAAAAGAATAAACTTTGTTGACTTAATTTCCGTGGATAATTCAGTGGTACTGACACCAGCAGCTCACCAAACAAGATATTGTCCCAGCAAATCTCTATAAATAATTTATAAAGCTGTACTTAGCAGTATGGCTTTTTAAAAATGGTCCTTCCAAAAAAGTTGAATTGCACCATTAAACAAAATCATTGAGAGTGGCCAGAGTGCTCTTTAAGCAGAGAGTTTTCAGGGAGTGCAGAATAAAGTAGTTAATCTGCAAAACTCTCTTAAATCATTGCATTAGAAAGGTCATGAGCACATAACTATGATTTAAACATGCTTTTCTAACACCTAAAAGAATTACTATTCCACAATAGCCTATGCATTACATCCAGGCAAGGAAATTATTTTCTGGATAGACTGACATCAAATAAAGCCATTAGAGAGAGGTCCAATCTGGTTTTACGACCAAAAAAAAAAAAAAGCAGCAGCAACAACAACCTTTCTTTTAAAATAAGAAATTCTATAGTACAAGATTTGATTGTGTTTAACAATATACAGTTCTCACAGTAGCTAATAAAACACAAGCTGTTCTTCATGTAAAAAAAAAAAATAAATTAAAAATCCAGCAGTAGTTTGCAGGGAGGTACAGTGAGTTTAAAAGGCAAATTAGCACCCAGAGGTCCGTCCAAGAGTAGCTGCCCTCAAAGCTGCTGTAGACAGAATACATTAGAAGTGCACTTGGAAAAGGCTGATAGTATTTTAATTAATGGAGAACACTTGTGGGCCATTTATTGTTGCTAAGAATTAGGCAAGCTAATTGATCCAGCACAGGTGCATGCCTAAGATGGAGGATTCACATTTAATTTACTCTAGGAGCTTTGCAGATACAGTGAAAATTTAGTCCACAGAAGTCTCTAAAAGGAAATGGGTAATGATATTTAAGACAATCTCACTAGCTGAAAGAGGAAAAGGACCAGTTTGACTAGGAAGAAGCGATATAGCAAGATTACTTGTACAATACCATGCAAGTGAGAGACAAATTTATTCATTATTTATATCTAATTTTATTTATTTATTGTAATCATTCACGTTTAACCTAGTTTAGGAACACTGAACTATTGAAAATTGTACAGGGGAAACTTGAGGATTAAACTGAATACCTTCACATTATAAAGAAAACCTGGATAGCAATTTTAAAATATAGTTCCAATTTAATCTAAATGGCATTTTAGAATAAAGTTTTAGGAAATTAAAAACCAAACAAAATCCTCAGTTTTTTTTTTCTTTGTTAACTTTGAGATTTTTATTTTGTTCTGAGTTTGAGGATTTTACCTTTTAAAATTAGATACTGAAGAGTTTCAAAAGTTTCGATTTGATTTGAGATTTCTAAATAAATCTCCTTATCTTTAAAATTACCAGTTCTGTACCTTTTGATTTTATAATTTGGCATTTCCATTGCCTTACTTAAGAAACATCAGTAGTTCTTTTCTTCAATAGTTATTTATAATTGCAGTCTGTGCTTATGAAGACTCATACACAGGACCAGGGTTCAGTGCTTTTACATGATATCTAAAGAAACTAATTAACAGCGTGTTGCAAAGCTCAACTTTTATGTATTTTGTCAACTGCTAGTTTTCCAAATAAAATCTGTAGGCTCATAAGTGGTAAAACAGGAACTTTAAGTCCATGCAAAAATTCACTCTATTCAACAGTCGGTGCTTAAACCAGGCAACACGTAACACCCAGGAGAGGGGTACAGATTAAGCCCTGACACTCTTGAGGGCTTGGGCTCAGATTCCCAGAGTTAGTTAAGCCTGTAACTTCAATTAGGATCAATGCAAGAGAGGGACCTAAATCCCTCAAGGCTTTAAAGTATCAAATCTTCTGAAAGATGTCTTTCATGTAAGACCATCAATACCAGTACCCAAGTCCGGCATTGAAAACCATTCAGCTGCTACCTACATGTTTACATGAAAAACTAACTGACTGCGTGCTTACGTGCAAAGACCCCAGGACTTCACGTTCATATACAAAAAGGAATTACAGAATCAGGGTAATAGAAGAGACAAAGAACAAAAGAATGAAACACGGCTGTTAAACACACTGATGTCTAATACTTGAAGCAGTAAGGGACAGCCTGTTGTATATAGTCTGAAGGCCTTTTTTGTCTCTTGGGGAATAATCTTATAAGCTATGTTTAAAAAGCCTTGGAAGGAGGTTTCAAGTTTTAGGATTGACCAGTTCTTACTGAATGTCACCCAGGTACAATAAAGGGATCAGAAAAAAGACAATTTCTTACAGCACAGTAGAACAAATGTAGCAATAAAGGCATGTAGCACTCTCAAACATAATCTGTAGTACAGCTCTAAGGAGACCACCTTAAGCGGTGGGATGTTTAGTTTAAACACAGACAGGGTGAGAAGGGTGATTACTTTTCTCTTACTTCCTAAGTTTTCCTAAAAAGCCCACTTGCTGCCCCTAGCTGTCATGTTTTCAAAGAAAATATACTAATTTGCTATTAATTTCCCAGGAAGTTTACTAGTTACTATCTTTTGAGAGAGTTTTGGGCAACATGTACCATTTTACACTGCTGTTGGAGGGTCCTGAAAGTAGCTTTAAGATTGCCCCAGTCTTTTCTCCAACTTTTCTCTATTGTCTAGGTCCAGGCAGCTCTATGCTGAGAGTGCCTTTAAGTAGCTGCCTGCTTAGCAGTCTAGATTTTTTTTGATCCTGTTCTGTGACACCAGTTTCTTAATTGAAAAAGAATGTAAGACAATTAGCTAAGATCATATTTAATTAGTGCTATTTTTTTGTTATGCATCCACCATTGCTGTAGTAAACTCAGCTTTTCTAAATTTCTGCAACTGATTGTGTTCTTTGTCCGTGTCATAACTCTGCACTGGGGTATACTGGGATAAAACACAATATATCCTACTCATTGTTTCTTCTCATACATACCTTACTTTCTTCAGAAATTTGAGAAGATAAAATGGAAGAAAATCAGTAAAAGGTTTCTTGTGTATGCTGGTTGATCTAGGCACAAACAGAAAAATTTAGACGCATATCAAAGGTTTACATCCTTTATTGGAAGTGCTGTTAAACATATTATTAGGGATGTTTCTAAACACAGGTATAAACTGTTGTCTCAGTATGATGCTTATTTAATGTCTGAGGCCTTTTTATTTGCTTTACCAAATAATCAGAGCAATTTGCATATTACTGAATTTTACTCTATCAGTATGTCTTTAAGATCAAGATTTTTTTATTATTTCTGGTTGGTAAACTTTTCTTCACTGCTTCATCCTGTTGATTTTCTCTAGTACAATCTCTACATGAAACCATCTGCTGCTGGGAGAAGTAAGCTATTGATGAAAATTTCAAGCAAATCCTTATGCCATTTGCAATGCCCCATAGTCCATGCATACCAAACAGAAGGAATTCTCTGAAGTAGTTCTCATTGCAGTTTCCTTTAAAATAAGAGATACATTGTGGGTCAAATCTTAATGTGGAAGGTAAGTCTCCAAGGGCTATCAAGACATATAAGCCAAAAATTTTTAGTAGCACTTTCTCTTTATTAAGTTGCTCTATTCTTGACATATGTGAGAGTGCCTTTCTAACTGTTAATGATCATTCAGAATCATATAGGGCATTAGCTCTCATTTTGTTATGATTGAGAACTCCTTTCTGTTTAAAGGTCAACCATTCTGAGTGCTATGAAATTTGCATGTTTACTCAGCTTCTTCTAAAACTTTCATCACTTGATTTAGCTGCAGTAAAAAGTTGACAATCCAGATTTGGAGTCACTGAAGTAAAAGTCCTTATGATATAGTGCTCTGAATAAATTGCTTTCAGCCTTTGGATTCTACCAGTGATCTTCTAATGCACACAAAGGGCTCAAAGAAGATTGTATGGCAGCTGAACTCAGTTACTTAGAGTTCAGCTCTCATAAACATGCTGCTTACCCTCCCTCAAGCAAAAGCAGTATTGCAGTCATTTTTATAATAATAGTTAGACAATCCAGATTGGTATGTACCAAACAATCATGCCCAAGATTGATGGCTCTGTATTTGAGAAGACATCCTTCAGAGAATTTCTGGCAATTCAGTGTTTCCTGTGTTTTAGGCAGTGTAATGGATGCTTTTTTGCTGCCATAAATCCTGAACTCAAGTAGTGATCTTGACAGGCTCTGACCAGGGCATCTACTGTGGCCATGGGATTAATCTAACCAATGCTTAAACTTTTCAGTCTTGGCATAGGGTAATGCTTGTGAAGGGTATCAAATGTTTTGAACTAGATGCTTAGTCACTGCCTGGATGTCAGGCAAGACAGGGGTCTTTACAATGGCATCTTTAGCTGGCTCAGGTGAGACTCCCAAAACTGCTCTTCTGCTGAATTATGATACCTATCTGGTCCCTTGTCCTGAGACTCGTCCAACACTTGCATGGTCCATTACTATAGATATTTAAATTACATACAAAATATCTTCTGACTATCTTAACTCCCTACAAGACTGTCTGACAGAATCCTATCTGCGTCTTCAGGGACAGTTTCTACTAGTCTTTACTAACAAGATCCCCCACAAGAGACCAGGGAGAAAATCTGGAGCAACAGGACAAGGAGTGATGGTTTTACAAAGAGGGCAGATTTAGACTAGATATAAGGAAATTTTATTTTTACTTTGAGGGCCATGAAACACTGGAACAGATTGCCCAGAGAAGTGGTAGATGCCCTATTCCTGGAAACATTCAAGGTCAGGTTGGATGGGGCTCTGAGCAACCTGATCTACTTGAAAATGTCCCTGCTCGTTGCAGGGGGGTTGGATTAGATGACCTTTAAATGTCCTTTCCAACCCAAACCATTCCATGACTCTATGATTCTAAGCTGTATACTTGGTGGAGAAGGATCATCAGGACAGGGCATACTTAAGGAAACTGGATATATAAGTCCATGGGCCCCGACTGGATGTATCCACTAGTGCTGAAGGAACTGGATGATGTCATTGCAAAGCCACTCTTGGTACAGTCATGGTGAGTGGATTAAGTACCTGAGGAAGGCTAATGTCTTCTGTGTTCAGAAAAGGTAAAAAGGGGGACCCAAGGATCCACAGTCCATTCAGCCTCACCTTGAACCCTGGGAAGCTGATGGAACAACTGATCCTGGAAACCCTTTTCAGGCACATGGATGACAAGGTGGTGATCAGAAGTAGTCAACATGGCTTTATTAGGGGTAAATCATGCTTTATCAAGTTGATAAACTTCTACGGTGAAGGTACTGGCCAGGTAGGTGAGGAGAGAGCTGTGGATATTGTCATCTTGGACTTCAGGAAGGCCTTTGTCGCTGTCTGCCGTTAGATCCCCATGGACAAGCAGTCGATGTGTGAGCTGGATGAGCACACAGTGAGCTGGTGTTGCATCCCAAGGTCAGGGCAACTCAGGTTCGCAGATTTATGATGTCAGAATAAAGGTGAAATGACACCAGCGGAGTCCCAACAACAATTAACATTTATTAACCAAGCTAACCTTGCTGAAGTATAAGTAAACTTACAAATGTGAACCTTGCATCAAGTCATTAAGCCACCATTTGGAAAAATTAAATAGTTAGAGAGAGAGAAAGAACAGAGAAAAAGAAAAGAGAGAGAGAGAAATGGTGGGAGAGAGGGAGAGAAATAAAGTTATCACCAGTCCCAGGTCCAGCTTTTGTCCAGCTAACAAAATGGGGATCCAGGTCCTGGGGTGCCATGGGGCAGCCTGTCCCCTGGGTTTATATAGACGGACGGTCTCCTCCCCTGGTCCACCTTCTTGATCTTCATGTTAATTAAGTGTCATGCACAGTTCTTCTTTCTGGAAAGTTCTGGAAACTGGCTAGGGCTGGGGGGGTGGCCATGCTGGAGTTCCGGGTGATAGTTACCCAGAGAGGACTTGTGTCCCTGCAAGGTAAGAAAACCGGCCCAGAAAAGGGTTACCTCACCGAGGCATCCAGTCCTCCTGGGCTGCTGCCAGCGCCAGGGCTGCTGCACCCTTGGCCATAGGGCCATGCTGCCTGTGGGTGGGCGGCCAGACCAGGCTGCTCCTCTCCAACCATAACCTGTTTGCCCTTGTTCTGTCAACGATCTTCAGCGAGCATTTGAGGCAGTTTCTTGTAGTCTGTGTCTCTACAGATGGATTGAAAACTGTCTGAACGGCTGGGCCCACAGGGTAGTGATCATCTATGGTGACATCTAGTTCAAGGTCAATAACTAGTGGTGTACCACAGGGACCAATTCTGGATCCAATCCTGTTCAGCATCTGCCTTAGTGATTTGGATGATGGGGCAGAGTGTACCCTCAGAAAGTTTGCTGACGACACCAAACTGGGAGGGGTGGATGAAATGCCAACGAGGTTGTGCTGTCATCTAGAGGGACCTTGACAGGCTGGAGAAATGGGATGACAGAAGGAGAAATGAATGCAAAGTCCTGTACCTGGGGAAGAATAACACCGTGCACCATTATATGCTGCGGGCCCATTATATGCTGGGCAGCTTGGTAGAAAAGAACCTGTGTGTTCTGGTGGAAACCCAGTTAAGCATGAGCCAGAAACGTGCACTTGTGGAAAAGAAAGCTAATGGTATCCTGGGCTGCATTAGGCAAAGTATTGCCAGCGGGATACAGGAGGTGATTCTCCCCCTCTATTCTGCCTTGGTGAGGCTACACCTGGAGTACTGCGTCCAGTTCTGGGCTCCCCAGTACAAGAGAGACATGCACATATTGGAGAGAGTTCAATGAAATGCCACAAAGGCCACAAAGATAAATAAGGGGCTGGAGAATGTGTACTATGAGGAAAAGCTGAGAGAGCTGGGACTGTTCAGCCTAGAGAAGGAAAGGCTCATGGGGGATCTTCTCAAAATATATATTTTGAGATATATATATATCCCAAGATATAAATATCTGCAGGGAGGGTGCAAAGAGGACAAGAGGACAGAGCCAGGCTCTTTTCAGTGGTGTTGGGTGTCAGGATCAGAGGCAACGGGCACAAACTGAAACACAGCAGGTTGCCTCTGAACATCAAGAAACACTTTTTTCACTGTGAGGGTGACTGAGCACTGTCAGAGGTTGCCCAGAGAGGCTGTAGCGTCTCCTTCATTGGAGACAGTCTGAATGCTGAAGTTGTCTGGATGTAGTCCTGGGTAGCCTGCTTTAGGTTCTGATCAATGAGTGATTTTGGTCTTAAAAATTGTCTAGCAACCAAAATTAGTTGCTATATAGAGTATCTCAGTTAATACAGAGTATCGTCCCCTTTGGACAAAGCAACATGTTTCTAATGTGTTATTAAAACCAAAACTTAGCTTGTGGTGAAAATGATGAAATCTTAGAGATTTGTAGTTAAAGCTTTGATTTAACAATCCATATGTGTACTTCCAACCTATAGCACACGGGTCTGTCACTTCTCCAAGGGAAAGAGAACAGGGAGATTTAGGTATTCAGTACTAATTTCTGGAAAAACTGTTTATGTTCTCTGATAGAGGTCAGAATAAGGTGATTTAATAGTGACTTTTTTTAAGGTCTCTATATTTATGACTCAAGGCTTTCTGATTTTCTGTAGTGTGCTATGTTGATCTGTGTATACACAAAAACTGTCACATAAAAGAGATCTTGTCACTTAACTCTTAATGAAGGGCTGAGCTTTGATTTATTTGATGCAGTGGTAAATCATAAATAATACTAATGAATTTTGGCATTGAAATGAGATTGGATTCAAGCTATTTTCTTCATAACAGTAGTAATATCAATGTACTTAATATGTACAGGTATATATTCATCAGAAAACTGAATATTTATCAGATGGCAGAGGTTCTAAATGTTACCAGGTAAGGTCACTTCTGGAGCACAACTAAACTCGAGTATTTCATACCAGTGCAAATCTAGAAAATGCAAAAAAAAATAAATAATTTTTTAAAGAAAAGATTCCACATAAAATTACCTCTTTTACATATTTCCAACTTCCTCACAGCTGATGAAAGCACTCAGAAATACAGAGGACTGCAATTCTACTATTTTCCAAGATGATGTAAGTTACCTCTCCAAACATGCTAAGTCAGCGTGAGGAATGTCACACCTTACACCGAGGTTTAGAATGTGTTACAGATACATTTAGAGTTACTTCCAGTAGTGCCTGAATTATTATAATCTGGAAAAAATATAATTCCAGTGCTACCATTGCTTCCACATTGTTTAAGATATTTTATACATATTCAGAGAAGTAATTTTTGTAGTCCTGGTCAAGAATGGTAGGCCATGTAAGATTATGTGATGAATCACTATCAAAATGTGTTACACTACATATTAATATAGGTGACAGCTATCTATAGCAAACAAGAAGCATGGGAAAAAATGGTGAAATTCTCAAATGGCCTTGTTGCTAGTAGACATCTAGATTTCAAGGTACTACCACAAATGTCTGAGGTGTAAAATAAGTGCTAGTGTCTTGGTAATGTATGTTCAAAGAAAGCTACAAGGTTACATCTTCTAAGATTTTGCTGCAAAATTCACAGTAACCCCTATCATGTACTGCAAAGTGCTTTCCATGCAGGCAAATCTTCTGCCATTTCTCTTGGAGCTAAGATTTCAAGTGAGCTTCACCAAGAGATATGTTTGTCCCATTGTCTGTCTTATTTTTTTCTTGTACTATTATAAATTCATTAGGATATATTAGTGTGTATTTTACAACACCAACAATGAGGCTAGCACATAATACTTTAAATATGATCCCTACCCAGGAGATCCTTATTCGTAAATAACAATTAGATATAGAAGAGGACAAATGATGACAGGGAAGGATTAGGATTAAAGAACAACATTTAAATGAAACTAAAATTTAGTAAAACTACATGTACAACCTCTTATTGATAACTTTTACATTGAAGTTTTAATGAGGTTTATATTAATATATTTAAAAAATATATTCATATTAAATATTTTTATGAAGCAAAATTTGGCTACCTTGCATGGGATTCATCTCACTTATCTTTAAACATAATAACTGAGCTACTTACAGCAGTTCCAGCACAGTCACTTCCTGAAAGTGATTAATCTGACCTATCGTGGATATCTAATTAAGCATGAGGAGAATCATCCTCTGGGGATGTCTACATCTTTCTCCAAGGGGAGTCTTGGCTATTTAGCTCACATACAAACATTTATCTTTGAGGTACTTAGGAAAGGGATAATAAATTCCAGAAGACTGCGTTCTGCATATATGATATGTGAATAGGAACTTGTAAGCCAAATTTTTTTTTTCCAACAGTATCTCAACAGCTACTGACCATTTCTTTACTACCTCTCCCTTCATAACTATTTTATTTCTCTTTGTCTCCTTATTTTAAGTAAGTTTTCATGACAATCCTGAAATGTTTCATCACTTGGTATTTATATCAATACATTATTTCCAGAGGTGTATTCTGTTTAGGTGTTTTTCACTTAGCATGTAAAAGTAATCCCACCGGCTTTTCAGTTGTTTTTGTGTGTGGTTTTCCTCATCTTTATTTCAACTCCCGTGGTATTTCAGTAGCCAAAAATCAGCAATGGACCTGCTATTCTTCTAGTGGTTTCAGCAGTGCTCATATAGATTATGACATGCTTTTCTTGCATGTACGGCCTAAGCTTGGGCAGTCTTTTTGTGCCTTCCTATTATATTGCAAGCTCAATATCTAATTTACTGTCTACTATCCATCATCTCTAGATCTTTTTCAGGATTACAGCTTTCCAGGGCTCTACCTCCCTTGAATTGAATTGAGAATATTTTCTCCAAGATATATCATTTTACATCTTCCATTCTATTTCATTATTTCTCAGGTGTTTCTAACTTCCCTATGTTTTATCTGTATTATCTTGTTTCTTTCACTCTTGCAATCCCTGATGTATGAACATACACATTTGAAATCAGCAGGTAAATTCTAAGCAGAAACATTAAAAATGTCTTTGATTAGATCTTGCTGCTGTTGTGAATGTAATGCACCATATTGCAATCTCATGGTACAATGACATCCATTCCCATGGACTAAGATGTTGGGGTTTTTATTTACATAGGTTCAGGTGTATAACTTCCATTTTCTTTAGAGAAGATATTGTATGAATAATTTAAAGATGTGATTTAGATGCCAGAACACCTACATTCTAGGACCTTAACTCCAACGAATGTGAGTGTGGCCCAAATTACTTCTAGAATAAGTATCACTGGGAAAAGAATACCTGAAGGTCTCCAAAGCATTACAGGTCAAATTCTGAAAAGAATTTGCTTTTTTGTCATTAATCTTCTTGAAGTCAGCAGTCAACAACATAACTCTGATCCTACAAGGGTCTTTGACAAGAATTGAAATTCTGTTTTTGTGCAAAAAAATTAATGATGTAGCAACTCTTTATCAGAACTGTGGTACAAAATTGAATGATTTCAAAGATTATGAAATGTTAGGAGACTGCTCATACACTGCTTCCTAATACTAATGCACTTTATGACAGAGGGACAAAACCTTTTCCTTAGTATAACATTTGAATCAAAATTCTTATTTTTATTATATCATCACCTAAGCTCTCTGCAGTTGGACATGGCCCTCTCCCTTCTAAATCAATGCCAGGCTGCATCTTTCAACTCATTACCAGTTCTGCAGCTGTCTCGCATTAATTTTTGTTTTACACTTATCTGCAGTTCTCTGGATGCCCACCAGAATTGCTCCTAAAACCTGATGTCATGTTTGACCCCTTCCTTTCTTGTGCATCAAGACAGTTCTGAATGAGAGGTTTCAGGCAGTGAAGTCAATAGTTTGGCTATTTTGTATCTGAATTCCTTTAGAACATTTGAGTGAGTACAATCTATTTCTAGTCATGATCATGGTGCATTTGGAGGATTTCTTTTCTGTATCATCTTCTAGTCACACTTTGATAATAAGAAGGTGGGAGAATCAGCACATGATTTACTTGCAGCAGTTCTCATAGTTGTAAATTTGTACATTACCAATTGGCAGCAAAATGACTTAAAATGCTTGTCGAAGCCAATCACTAGCACATAGTACATTGGGTAATATACTTAGGTATACTAAGCTATATGCTATTGCTTATTATAAAGCAGCATGTTAGCTGAGAAAGGAGTGGGAAAAGTGAGTTTGCAAAGCTGTAATTTAAGGGCAGTCAATTTCAGCAGTACTTTTTAATCGTTGATTTTTTGATTCTGCCATAGATAGTACTACCCATATGCTATTTGTCTGATTAAACTACAGAAGTTGGGGGATTATTTTGCTTTTCCATGTTACCTTTAAGAAAAATTACTTGTTACTGTTGCATATGATTGACAAAATTAGTCTCTTGTTTAACTGTACTACATACAAAGTAGCTGGGTTGGTTTTATGACGAATTATATCAAAGCACATATTGGATTTTCACAATTAAAAAAAAAAACTACGAAGAACAAGAAAGAAAAAAATGTCCTTCACAAGTACAGAATTTATTCATTTGCCAGGGTGAAAATTTTTTTAGTAGTGCTTGTTGCTACAGGACAAGGGCTAATTGTTTGAAACTAAAAGAGGGTAGATTTAGACTAGATATAAGGAAGAATTTTTTTACAATGAGGGTGGTGAAACACTGGAACAGATTACCTAAAGAAGCTGTAGATGCCCCATCCCTGGAAACATTCAAGGTCAGGTAGGACAGGGGTCTGACCAAGCTGGTCTAGTTGAAGATGTCCCTGCTCATTGCAGGGGGGTTGGACTAGATGACCTTTAAATGTCCCTTCCAACACAAACTATTCTCTGATCCTATGATTCTATGATATATCCTGGAGAGCACAGAGCTCAAATAATTTATCTTGTTCAAAAAGTGACAGCATCACATCAAGGTAAAAGTGATTACTTTGATAACCAAACCCCCAAATATTTAAGGTCTGCTGTATTGAGTATGGGGAGGCGTGCCGAGTTCTGCTTTTTTATGTTTGCAAAGTACTGTGTAGAGATAATCTCCAGAGAAAGGATAAAAATCTACATCTCCAAGATGGCTGAAAATAGCTGTGTATATTCTATATCTTGTTAATAATAAAAACCTGAGAAGAAATACACTATCACTCTGGAAGACTGTGAAAAAGCATGGATGTAACCTTTGAAATCACACAAGGAGACAAGGAGACAGAAAAAGAGGTCTCTTTAGCTTAATAATTTTTGAATGCATAGCATAGAGCTAGGATTTGCATTCACAGTATTTTAAATTTTGGATGTTTCTCATCAATCTCCTCATGTTGATGAGACCAAAAAAATGCTGCTAAAGAGCCATAACTTTAAACAAGCAAGATGTTCTTCATTCCATTTAATTATTTTCAGTTGATATGGGCTCTGTCCAGCCCAAGTGACTATGATAGATCTCCTACCTTATATTCACTTTTTTAAAAGGATTAGCAAGTGTTGGTGCATTTATGTGAATTTTCTTTTAAGACAAACAAACTTCAGAGTTTGAATGTATGATTGTTTCATTTTAATTGTTTTAATTTTTCCATTTGTCCTTGTAATCTTAGTGGTTTACTTTCTCTGAGAAAAGTTAAGCTCTTGGTTTTTGAAGTATATAATTTATGAGCTCTCAATTCCTCTGCTGTCTTTAATGTCATAAGAGGAAATGTTCTCATTATATTTCATAAACTGTTTCACCTGTTTGCAAAACCTAATATTTCCTTTTGATTCTGTGTTGTCTAGCTTAGCATTGGGATCTGCTACTGCCACTTCAACTTCAGTGGAAGATAGCTCCTTCTGCCCTTGCAGATGGCCTGGCATATGTTTGGATTTTGCTACTCTGACCATCAATGGCAGTACCCCAACAAGTTAAATTTGGTGTGGACTTATCATAAAAAAGCAGAATGAGTCATGAATTTCATCAGCACTCTGGTATTAAAATACTGAACATGCATCCCTTAGTAACAGTATAAATATCAAACAGAAGGAGTGGCAATGTGTAATCCTATGGGATATGCACTGAGAAATCTCCCTTGGAGGTTTCACATGTATTCAGGGAAAGGATTACCCATGTCATGGTTAATAGAGAGCACTGCTCCAGCGCACGTCTGTATCAGCAAGTAGGAGGCAACAGCTACTGCTAAACTACTCAAATTCCACATATGCATGGATGAAGAAACCAGTTAGCATTCATAACGCCAAGTGACAGAAGCTTCCTCTGCAAGATGTTTTATATGCTTATGTGGTCAAAGCACGTGGAGAGAGCCACCCATGGTGGATATCTCATCAGCCAAGCAGAAATGTTTTGGAGGTTTAAAAAAGATAATCTGAAAAAGCAAAAAGAGAGAAAAGAAAGAAATAGAAGTAAAGAATAATGAGCCAAGTACCCTTGTGTGTTGGAGAGATAAAACAATGGCATTGAAATCAGAGAATCAATTCTGCTATTTTAAAGCACATTGATTCAGCCAGGGAAGTAATGGCAAAGATCCAAGCAGACAAGAAAAGCCACCGAGGTGCAGTTGTTCTCTTCTGGCTGGAGCCTGGAGGGAAATAATATTTTTGCTGGGGGGATTCTGAGGCTTTGGCAATACAGCAACATCAATAAAGACTGAGTGCTCTAAAGTAAGAAATTAAGCCCGTAACCTTGCAGTTAATTCAGAGCATTTTTATCATTTATTAGCCTATAATTAGCTGGTGCAGTAGTGATGTTTTAAAACTATGCAGCCCTAACTCTTAAACCATGGACCGATCCTTTTTCAACACATTTTCCTTACAGAACAGCCATTGGAGAGGGTTTCTGTGATACATTAAATTTAAGCCATTTGTTTTTACTGATTGCTTAAATATTTACAGCATGATCTGCCAGCTTCTTCCCTTCAGATACAGTCATGGAGTTTTCAATGCTTTGTATGCTATTTGAATATACAACAACAAGGAAGTGGGTGCATGTGTTAACAGCTGTTAGAGGCATATGGCATTTTCGAAGCTGGTGCAAATATTTACACACATGTGGATATACGTATGCATCTCTATTTCTTCACTTGTCAGCAGTCATTGTTATAGTCTACAGTTTTTGTTGTGCAGAGTTTACAGAAAAAAAACAAATAGATTTGCAGTCTACAGCAAACTCAAGTGAACAGCAGGAAATTAAAGCATTCTCTTGTCTTTTCTGCTTAAAAGTATTTGCCTTTCTAAATAGAACCAAGAACTCTACTATTTTGATAGCTTAGAAATGCATGTAAGACTGCAGGTTAGAAAGATCCAAGATATCAGAAAAATCTTAGTGCAAAACTCATCTGCAAGCTGAAATAGTGCTAATGAATACGTAGAACAAACAGATTATATTAGTAAAACCATTTAACTGGATTGCTATTATTAATAGTGGCAATCATATTTACATTAAAATTTTTACTAATGTCTATTTCAATCACTTTTCAGATTGATACCATTCAAAAAGGAATGGGATTCCTTCATATTTCTTTTGATAGTGAATCAAGCATGAAGTTTAATAAGCCTCGCTAGTTTTCTGTCAATTCAAGGGACTATTGATTTTACCCAATGCAGATATTTGGCTCAAATTTGAAATTGGCTCATTTGCAAAACTGAAAATCATGCCATTCACTTAAAATTGATTGCTAAGCTTTACTCTAAACAAAACAAAATTTGGCCTAAATCAACAACCACTTCATGAGCCAAGACAGACTGATCTTCAGATTATGTTCAGTAAAGTTTCTTTAGAAATTATATCCATTGTTCATTTCTCTAAGAAAAAAAAAACAAACAGGTATTAATAAGCAAGGTATTTTCAATGGTCAGAAAGATATGATCATATAAATTCAGGCAGTTTCTTTGGCCTCTGACATCACCCATGACACCAGCTGTGGTATGATTAGATGTGATTATCATTTGCTGCATGTATTCATATATCCCAGTGCAGAGCTGATGCTACTGTTATGACAGTACTTCAGTCCCAGCTAGGACTATTTTCAGTCCTAGTTGGGATTGTCAATATAAGGCCTAAAGGTGAAACCATGCAAAAAAAAAGGGGAATCTTAATCATAAATGCAAGAGTTATGTTCATCTTTTTAACACAGAATAGAATAGAAATTATATTCTAGTATTAACCTTTCTGTTAACTGCACTAAAGAAAGCAAAGTCCTGGAGACATAAACTCCAAGAGGAGACCTATTTCCAAATAGTGCTTTAAGATGCTGCTTCATCAAGCAAAAGATTTTACATTAGTGCTTTCTTTGAGAAAAAGATTCTTTATTTATAGGAAAAATGCATTAAGTCCTTTTGTAAAATGATTTGACTGTAAAATGACAAATGCATGCACGTAAATTGGTATTTTCAAAGTAAGGTTGCAGTGAAAGCTTTCCTGAGTGCTCATTCTAAATTATTTCTATTGAGTTTAAATGGAAAATAAATATCTGGGCTTACGTCTACTGTTTTACTGTTACTTTTAATTTTTTGTTGACAATTTGTGGCCATTGACAATATTCCGTACCTCATTGGAAGAGAAAATGAGGCCAATTTTGCCTTCTTTTAGTTGTTTAAATTTTTACTGAATTTAAGAAATCAGTCCAAATGTCATCATGTGCTTTTTTTTCATTATTTTTTAGGCTTTCTGTTATGGAAGATTTTTCCGACTTTCATTTATGTTACTCTACATTCATATGGAAAGTCTTGTACTCCTGAGATGCATTCTAACTACTTTCTCCACAAAAGGAGTCAATGCTCTCTTTTGCAGTGTACATTGTCTAAGATATTGTTTTCTCATTCAACCACAGATATTCTGAATAGTGTTTAAATTCAACGGATCTTTTTAGATTCTCTACGCTAATATACTTATGGGCTATGCGGCTGAAGGCAGGAAATGGCAGTCCTGAATTTCATTTGTGGCTAAATAACTCTTGTGGGCTTTTTTAAAATTGCAGTGATTTATTTGTTCTCAAATACAACCTCTTCTACAAAACTATTCTCACAACAGCCTAGATACGGTAGATCTACATTCAGAAATACCAAAGTACTTGGATTACATTTTTTTTTTTTAAGTATTTTTCTCTTCTATTATCATAAATACTAGGAAGAAAACTCTTTCTTTCTTTTTTGCTTTTTGATTCCATAACATAAGTGTGCATTTGATGTTCTATTCCCATATGTTTTCACTTTGTGGTATTTTTATCTTTTGAAGCTTGAGAAAGATGGTGTTCTCGAGACAATAACAGTCTTTGCTTCTTTAACATCTGTTGCTATACTGCATCTCTTCTAGGCAGAGAAGTCTGGGTTTCTTAAATACAAGTAGAGAAAGCCCTTTAAACAGGACTGGTTTCATACAGAGCTTCTCTTTGCAAGGTTTATTGACAGTGTAAAGGACAGGAAGACTTGCTTTTTGCTCCAGATAACAAAACTAGTTCAGATGGACATGTTATCAGTTACAAGAGCCCTTCACATATGGAGTTTAGTTCTTATTTTCATCTGTGAACAAATGTTATGATGTCTCCCATTCTTATGTTGTAAAAAACAATTACAGAATGTACATATAGAATGTGAAATTTTACAAATCATCTTACTATAAAGGCTTTCATTTTTACTGTAAAAGAACAAAAAATACAGACATCTGGAGACATATTATCACCTACTGAATATAGTCAATGGTGATGCTTATTTCAGTAAGAGCAGAACTAGGCCTGTAGTATTCAGTACCAAAATATTTATATGATGACCACCTTTATGAAACTCTTTGCTTCTTGTCAGAAATCTGCAGTTACCTTTTTATGATTTATTCTTGAACTTTTTACAGCCAGATCATAATTTCATAAACCCATGCATAATATAATATTCTATTTACAAAATAGAGTTTCAAGTCCAGGTAGATGATGTCAGTTCCTCTTCCCTTATCCACCAATGCAGTAACCCCATCACAGAAGGCCACCAAATTTGTCAGTGAAGCTATGTTAGCACATTGAATGCATGTCATGTCATGTTAGCACGCCAATGCCAAATGGCACATTGAATGCATTCTAACTGAGAAAAACTTTTGAAGGAATATTATTTTTTTGTGTAGTCTATCAGTCCCCAGAGTGCTGTTAAGATATTTGGTCCAAGATAAATAATCTCTATTACATTTTCCAGCCTGCTTAAATTTCAAAGTACAAAATCCCCATGCTCCCTTGATTACCTTCAGAAAATCAAGAACTCTTGGTCAAAATGGCTGTGTGCTTCAAATAAGAGAATTGAAGTGTCTGGAATCTGCTGTCTGGAGCAGGCACGTTAACAGGCTAAATAGTCACCCCAATGATAGTCCCTTGCTTCTCCAAATGTTCTTCCACACACGTAAGTGAACCTTTTCCTTTTGCTAATTGCTTATACCTGTTCTCTATGTTTGGCAACACCCGAGCTGTGCTGATGAAAAGGCAGGGACACAAAAGGAGCTGCCCATGCATACGGCTGCCGAGTTGGTTTATACTGAAATATTAGTAATTTTAGTTGTTAGGAGGCTGCTGTGAAACAGCAAGAGGCTGCTCCTCCTATTTCTTGGGAGCTGTAGATTGCAGAAAGAGAAATACTGACTAAAATGCACATTTATTATTGTGAAAAGGCATAGAACACTTTTAAAAACTGTGTTTTAAGAAAGAAGATTTTTAGTCAAGCAAATAGCTCAATGTGCAACAAGCTAGCTTTTTTTATGGAGACTCACACAATGGAGCTTCTATTTTCTATCTTTCCTTGCTTCAAGTTTCACCTGAAGGAAAAAAAAAAAAAGGTTTAAAATTATTCCATCAATTATACAATACTATAAAATACATGACATTTTATTTTCCCAGAATTACAAAAAGTTTGGACTTCTGCAGAAAAGATGGGTGAGAAAAACATAGTTAACATTTTGAAACCATTTGAGAGTAGTGAAGAATATATTTCTTCTCTCTTCGGGTGTCACTAAGCAACACCTTCAAAATAAATAGAATAGTTGTTATCTGAATTGCTAACAATAAAGCAGACTTGTTCAGGATATGCTATGATTCTTTTCAGGCATTACCACACTCACTTGCATTGTGTTGCTTAAATTAGTTTGTTAGGTTTGCACCTCTACCTGTGTATTTACATACTTACATTTATATATGCTATTATAAATAATAGATTTCTTTTTATTTTAATGGAATTTTAAAAAGGAAAGATTTTTTTTCTTACTTCACTATTTCTGTAGGTATAAACTTGCAAATGAACCAGTGGAAAACTCCCTTCTCTCTCCCTGTGTCCGTTCTGTCAGATTTTCAGATGTCTTTCATGCCTGCTTTGGAAAGAAAATCTGCAAATAAGCGAGATACAAATTCATGGACATTTTCCAAAACTTTACTTCTTTTAATGAAGACAGCAAATGAGAGAAACTTGTTAGATGTTTTAAACCGGTAGAGCCTTGAATATTGAAAGAACTCTGTCCAAAGTAAGAAAAAATGCCTTCATATGAATTGTACGCAAACCAGCTTGCAAGTGTTCTGCCTTCTCCAGCCATACTGCTCTTGTAACAGCTATGGTCTCATCAGAAAGCTCATTAAATAGTCCTTGTTGCTGAATTATGTGATAGCTGAGAAGGACTGGAGAAAGGTCTTCTATTTTTCTAAACTGTATTTCTCTAATAACTACCCACTCTGTAAGACTTTTACAAGCCCTAAGGGAAGCTAATTACCTACTTCCCCCCACCCCCAAACCTATAATAGTTACTATTCTTTTGTGCCTCATCGTGAATCTAAAGAGATATCCTGAAAGACCCTACACAGTTTCTGTTTAGCCTTGGAAATATGCAGCAGCTGGAGTTTCCTCTATGACGTTTCACTGGAAATTCATGCTACATTTCTGTGCGTGGCTGGGTGCGTACCTTTTTGACAATGTTGATCAGTTCAGCACCAGTACAGTTTTTTTTTTTAACATGCAGCTCTCTTACTTGCAAGACCCCGTCCTGTAGTCACGGTAATTACATGCTTCTCAGATTAATCTCTGCACAAAATGTAGCTGGCAGGTGTGGCACCCTTTATCCACAGCTCAGGAGCTCACTAACTCCATCTTAGTTCTCTGCGTAACTGGAGAGCAGGATGAAGATTGGTATTTTACATGGGATAACTCAATATGCACTTTGCTAGAACAAATGAGCCATAGGTTTCAGAGAGGAAGAAGAGTGATATGGTGGATCTGATCCCTGATTCACTGAAAAGTAGGAATAAAACAGTAAAATGTCACTATCCTACAAAGATGTGAACAAATAATGAATGAGTTTAAGTATCATATATAACATTTTTATATATACATATATATATTTCTTACAGAAAATAATCTGTCAGCTGAATGAAGAGAAAAATACAAAAACCGGTACAAAACAACCTGTAACAGTTTTACGTTGTGACTATCTAGAAAAACAAAGAACTAGGATGCTCAGCACAAAGAACTTAGGGCTCAACACAAATTCTGATACTATGTTTAAAGCACTCATCATTACAATCAAAAGAACAGGTGAAAAATGTAAAACTATGGAGTACTTTGCTTATGATTAAATGATTCTGAAATGTCACTGAAGTAATAGCTTCACCATTTTTCTTCTGTGCTGAAGCAATTTCTCTTTTTATTGTCATGTGATTTTTTTTTTTTTTTTCATTTGCTTAAGTCTTTAAGAAAGACATGTTTGATTAGGGAGGAAGTAGAAAAGTAAAATGCTCTGCTGCAGACTTCCCATGTAGCCTTGGCTTACTATTGGATTTGTACCTCATTTTCCTACTCATACAATAGGGTAAAGAAGGGAAATGGACATATTTTTACCTGAAGACGTAGGGTGAGAATTGGTCTGTTAAATGTGTGATGATATCTTGATAAGAGAAACAATTATACATTATTATGAAAACCCTGAAAAAGATTGTATTTAGACATAAGAGTATTAAAACGCTTCTCTTGTAGCTGCAAATATTCATGGCCCAGATATTGAAAATTATTGGCCAACACAGTGTTATCACAATTAAATCTAATTAAACACAATTAAAAGGAAAAAAAAAGGCAACAAACAATCCTCAATTATTTGATGGTGGATGATTTCAGTAATTTGGCAGGAAAACGTGAATGACAAAATGCTTTTCCTTACACAGAGATATGGATACTGGAACTTCTAATATTCAAAATCATAAAGATCATATTAGATCTTTACAAATCTGAAAGTAAAGAGAAAATACTCTAAAATAATTCTCTTCAGCTTTTTCTTGAAATACTCTTTGAGCAGTATGCCTGTGAGATTATGAATAACAGTTATTTAAAGTATCTTCTAACAATCCAAATTTATGTTCATATCGGAAGTATTTATTTTGTTTAAAGTAGAGAAATCTCCACATACATAGGGCTTTGTTTCCACTGTCTTTCACACTGAACATGTGTGCCACCAGATCTACCAAAAATACTTAGCTGATCTTCATCTGACATCAGAACATAACCACCTTTTTTTTCAACCAGCACAGCATACTATCCTTTGCAGATATGATGTCTATGTACTGCTATTTTTACTGTGGGAAGACAAAAAAACATAGAATCATAGAATCTTCGGGGTTGGAAGGACCTTTGAGATCATCGAGTCCAACCATACACACACAAAACAACACCAAACCCCTACAATCTCTGCCACTAGAGCATGCCCTGAAGTGCCACATCTAGACATTTCGTAAATACCTCTAGGGGTGGTGACTCAACCACCTCCCTGGGCAGGCTGTTCCAGTGCCTGACCACTCTTTCAGGAAAGTAATTCTTCCTAATATCTAATCTAAACCTCCCCTGACACAACTTCAGACCATTTCCTCCGGTCCTGTCATTATTCACTTGGGAGAAGAGGCCAACACCCACCTCTCTCCAACTTCCTTTCAGGTAGTTGTAGAGGGCAATGAGGTCTCCCCTCAGCCTCCTCTTCTCCAAGCTAAACATGCCCATCTCCCTCAGCCTCTCCTCATATGACCTGGTCTCCAGACCCCTCACCAGCCTGGTAGCTCTCCTCTGGACACGCGCCAGCACTTCAATGTCCCTCTTGTACAGAAGGGCCCAGAACTGAACACAGTACTCGAGGTGGGGCCTCACCAGTGCCGAGTACAGAGGCATGATCACTTCCCTGCTCCTGCTGTCCACGCTATTCCTGATACAAGCCAGAATGCTGTTGGCCTTCTTGGCCACCTGGGCACACTGCTGGCTCATGTGAAGCTGGCCATCCACCAGCACCCCCAGGTCCTTTTCTGCTGGGCAGCTTTCCAGCCACTCTTCCCCAAGCCTGTAGCGTTGCTTGGGGTTGTTGTGACCGAAATGCAGGACCCAGCACTTGGCCTTATTAAACCTCATACAGTTGGCCTTGGCCCATCGATCCAGCCTGTCCAGGTCCCTCTGTAGAGCCTTTCTACCCTCAAGCAGATCAACACTGCACATGACACTGGGTCTAGCCTGGTCTAAACACACATTGTCCAAAAGTAATCAACATTTTTTTTTTTTAACAGAGATATAAAACTTCTCAGTGAGTAAATCTATAATTTCTATTATGTGGTCAAATAATTACAGTCTGCTGTATCTGTTATAATGCAAGTTTGAATCATGAAGTCCATAGGATCCAGTGAGGCAACTTCTGTAAATACTGTCTCTGGTTAATATCTTTGTACAACAAGGCATCATTTTAGCTTATTTAGAAAATATTCACATTTACAGGGCACTGAAGTCGTCTAACTTTGCTGGCCTTGAGTGGCTTCACATGAGATCCCCACCCACAGCATGCCCATGGGCCCAGGAGCACATTCACATCCTGTACTAAGCTACATCGTAGGCATACCTGCCTTCTCATTCCTTTTTGTCCCGACTAGCCTCCCTGGGCTCACCTAGACCTGGCCGTGTTGGCTCCCCTTGCCATGTTGGTGGTTCAGGTGAACCCTGTTACCAGCCCCTGACTTTGCCTCCTGTGCTCAGACCCTGCAGGGCTTTGCCCTGTTGGTAGGGCACTGCCCATGCTGGTGTCACCCTTGGCTCCTATCTCACCTTCCTTTAGCAAGCAGTCAGCCCTCACTGCTCCTTGATACAAATACATTTTTTAGTTCAATGATTATTGTTAAGGAATAATTCAGTCTGCCTAAAAACGTTTTTTTCTGGGTTTAGGTGACAGTTTTGTAAGGGAGGAAGGTATTTTACAACACTGGTTGTTTGTTTTGTTTTGTTTTGTTTTGTTTTTCAGATCTTGTGAAGATCATCAGGGTGTTGGATCTGGTACAGAGGCAATGGCACTATGATCTTTCTCATTTTAAAAAAAATGTCAAGTTAAAGCTTGCTCAATCTTGTTCTATATCAGCAAGAGGTTTTGGTTTGCTCGTTTTGGTTTCTCTGTACAAAATCATTCCCTAATTTCCACTGCCATGAGCAGAGAAGAGCAAGTTTTCACTCTCTTGAACAGAAAAATGACAAAATGAGTCTTTGAACCAGAATACTTTCTAGTGACAGAAAGAGTTTAAAACATTCTCCTAGAACATAACACACTTCTAATCTAAACAGGGAAAAATAACCTTTACAGAGAATATACAATATTGGAAAATATAAAGATACACAAATATACACATACATACATGTTTCACCTTATAATAGCAATTAATTTAAAGGTATTAAATACTTTTTAACCATAAAAAATGTCAATTGTCTTGTATGTAAAGATGATCTTCATTATAGATATTGATAGCTAGTGCAAATGTCTCACATGCTTCTAGCTCATTATAATATTTCTTATTTAAGGGCATGGGAAAGTAAGAAGCTAAATCAAATAGGCTTAATAATTTGCATCATGCTAGTACACTTTCTGGAGTATGCTGTTAAATATTAATGAATTTCATTCTCCTGAGATAAAGTTTAGATCCGTGTAATTTTTATGTGTCCATATATATGCTTATACACTCATAAATACCCATGTGTACCATATTAAAAACCCCAAACCTACAAAAAACCAAATCAACAGTCTAATTGCTTCCATCCTCCCATTCATTTCCTGCTTTAGTATATTGGGTCCTGATCTCACTATCTAAAAGATTTGATTATAATTCTGTCACACAGCTTTAGCTCCACTTACCTAACTGGCGTTAGAAGGAAATTGGCAAATTCATGTCTTCCCATATTCTAGTGTATTTCTGTATTGAACAATAAAAAAATATTACTTAAATTCACATTATTATTGCTCTGATAATGTGGCAATAATATTTGGACATAGATGCGCTGAGCTTCTTTGCAATTCATTGTCAAAATCAAATGCCGAACAACAAAACTCTCTGAAGGAAAAGTTGAAATCACAGGTTTGCAACCAGAAGTTATGACAGGTTTAGCTTAGTCGGGTCCAACATTCTGCTAAATACTTTGCTTTAGTACCATCTTTTAGAATTTTTATATCTGATCCAGGACATTTGAGGGGAACAGAACCAGAGGCCTGTAAACAATCTCATAAATATTTGAATCCGATCCTTTGTTATTGAAAGCAACCAAATTATACATTCTCTTCTAAAGATTTTCTTGTTTGATTCTAAATGACTTTGAATGACAGAGACCATGGACACAATGAAAGGTAAAAGGATAGAATCTAAAATATGAAATGTGGCAAAACATTTTTTACAAGTACTAGGTAAATCAAAGAATAGTTTTACGAATATACTAAAATGAACTACATGGAAGCAGTAGACTTTGAAGTGAGGTTTGATTTTTCTTTGATAAATCAAATGTTATGTATTATTTTCCTTTTCTACGTTCACCTTGTACTAACTTTTCTCAGTGCCGAAAATGATAGCAGAAACATTCAATAGTGTTAACTATTTTAAAATTGTTTTCACAATTATCTGTTTTTAGGTAGCATGATACACTTTAACCCAGAAGTCATATAAAATGCATATACATGATTTTTTTCTTTGGCTCAGTTCTAGACCAAACTCTTTAGCTCAATAAAACTGAAAAGCAGCTCTGCTAACTTTTACTTCATCAAAAGCGTAAGATAGATAAGAGAGGGTTATTTATCAGAGGACAATATTTTATCAGAAATATATATGTATTTTCAGTCACATGGGTAAAGCATTATAGAATATATAGAAAGTGTGTATGGATGATGCTAGAGGGAGTGTAATCATGGTAAGTAATGCATGAAAAAGATTAAAAACAAAAGAGAATAAAAAGCAATGGTGTAGTTGAGAGGCTGTAGAAGTAATAAACTTCTCACTTCAACATCTAGAATTGTCTACAGAACGAGATCAAACTGGTTTAGTCAATCACAGGATATAAATATTAGGCTAAGGTTAATTCTAATCTGCTTAAAAGCAGGCAACAAATTAACTAAATCTACTTAACTTATTTGTGGTAATGCAGCTTTATTTTAGAGATAACAAAAGAAGTGCTGTTCCCTGGAGTGGTGTTCTGGCATTCTTCTGAACTTGTGTTCATGCTGAGATTCTTCTTTGCAAGTATAAAAATGCTATCATTTCTTCACAGCGTATGACGTTAGGATGAATTTTAGTTCTAATACTGGCCACCTGTTTAACATTTAGTTAACTATTTAATGAAATCTTAACATATTACATCTCAGAAATTCATTACAAAACTTATTTCTTCTGTTCAGTTTTAATTTTTTTTTGGCTTTTTCCATTTGATATTGAGTATCTGCTGTATTTTCTGATTGATATTTTCAGTCAAGTTCTTTAAAAGTAATTTGGACACTTGTTTTTTAACTTTCTTCTTTTTTCCCCAGCAACTCATTCATTGAACTCTTTGTGTTCCCAGACAATTTTGGGGAGCAATGGTTTCCTTCCTTCCCACACACATAAGGAAGAAAGAAAAAAATGTAGGACTTCAAAGACAAAATGGGAATGACTACTCTTATGCAGTTTTGTTTACTGATGCACAAAGATAGCACAAGTGCCACTGGTAAATTTATATGCATGTTTCTTTTTAATTACCTTGGAAATATTCAAAGACATAAATAAAAGTGTCAGCTTTGTTTTTTCTATATATTCTAAACTATCTCAGATATGAAAGCTAGTGTGATGAGGGTGAACAATTAATGTAGCAGTCCTCTGTTTCTTGTTTTTCACAGAATCATAGAATCTTTATGGTTGGAAAGGACTCTTAAGATCATTGAGTCCAACCAAAAAACCTACAATCTCTGCCACTAGAGCATGCCCTGAAGTGCCACATCTAGACGTCTCTTAAACACCTCTAGGGGTGGTGACTCAACCACCTCCCTGGGCAGGCTGTTCCAGTGCCTGACCACTCTTTCAGGAAAGTAATTCTTCCTAATATCTAATCTAAACCTCCCCTGCCGCAACTTCAGACCATTTCCTCTGGTCCTGTCATTATTCACCTGGGAGAAGAGGCCAACACCCACCTCTCTCCAACCTCCTTTCAGGTAGTTGTAGAGGGCAATGAGGTCTCCCCTCAGCCTCCTGTTCTCCCAACTAAACATGGTCTCCAGACCCCTCACCAGCCTGGTAGCTCTCCTCTGGACACACGCTAGCACTTCAGTGTCCCTCTTGTACAGAGGGGCTCAGAACTGAACACAGCACTCGAGGTGAGGCCTCACCAGTGCTGAGTACAGAGGCATGATCGCTTCCTTACTCCTGCTGGCCACGCTATTCCTGATACAAGCCAGAATGCTGTTGGCCTTCTTGGCCACCTGGGCACACTGCTGGCTCATGTGAAGCTGGCCATCCACCAGCACCCCCAGGTCCTTTTCTGCCGGGCGGCTTTCCAGCCACTCTTCCCCAAGCCTGTAGCGTTGCTTGGGGTTGTTGTGACCAAAATGCAGGACCTGGCACTTGGCCTTATTAAACCTCATACAGTTGGCCTTGGCCCATTGATCCAGCCTGTCCAGGTCCCTCTGTAGAGCCTTCCTGCCCTCAAGCAGTTGATTCATTCAGCACTTGATGAATGAAACTGAAGAGTTTGGACTGAAAATTTTGTCAGATTTTTCTCTTGGGCTGTTAAAAAAAAAAAAGGGAAACTCTCAGAATAGTAGCATGGCTACTGTAATTTTATATATACTTTGTGAGTTTGTAGTGTTTTGAAGAGGAGAAAGAGGAAACAACCTGCCTAACTACCTTCTTGATGAAATATTAATGAGTGATATTAGACATAAGTGAAATAGTAAAATTTTATCCCATCTTCCACTTATCACCATAATCATACCACTGCATAAAGACATAGAGGCCTGAAATATGTTCCAAATAATGTCTTAATGCAGCCATGCAGCCCTATCAGATTCATTGTCACTCAGTTTTATTACATAAAATAGAAAATGCAAGAGAATAATAAGAATGCTCTTTTTAAATCTAGTCTCACATCAAGAATTCTTGTATTTTGAGGGGTAAGGGAAGCAAGTGAGACGATTCCCTGCGACATGCACCAGTACTAACATACTTGTTTTGCAAAATGAGCTTCACCCTGCAAAGCAATTCCTTATTTCTTGCTCTTTTCAGTCCTGGCAATTGACCTAAAACAGTGTACAATGTTTACATTTCAGTGGTATCTACTGGAGGTCATACCGTTCAGCTTCTACCTGCAGACTATGAATACCCACCATAGTATGACCATTTCCTTGATTTTCACCATAACTCATATTAGAAACACAAGTACTATGAAACCCAGTAGAAGTCTTAGAGCTAAGGTTTAATATAGTGGCTGGAAAATACAGAAGCAAAAAATAGTTATGTATGCTAAAGGCAACTATATTGTTGCCTCTTTCTGTTCTATGGCATTGTCCACAGTAGAATTTTAGAGGAAATTATGGGCTTAGAATCAGGGTCCAGACACTCTTCTCACCTAATACCTTTTTCTCCCTTTTTCTTGCCGTAGCATCTCCATGAATGAAAAAAAATTGTCAGTTTTCCTACAGCCATTTCAATTTCATACTTCAGTTTGATCTTTCTCTTCTGTATTTTTCTGGTGCCCTTCAACTATATTGCCATAATTTGACACATCAACAATTATCAGTGTGAAAATCTAGTATGGATTTTCCATGGAATACCATGCTACAGGAAAGATAAAAAGATATTGTAATAGAAAATACGCCCACATTGTTCATGTCAAAGGTAGGATTTGAAATGCAATTTATTCATTAACATTTGAACTAAAGTGACAATTTAGCTAACTATGAAGACATTTGATAAAAAAAATCTTTCTTTTCGGTTCAGAAAGAGATAGTTCAAGTGTCTCTTGTAGAATAAAGAAAAAATTAATAACTGAATATTATCCAAACCACTTTAAAAGTAAAATATTTAAATATTTTTGTTTTTCTTCTTTCCCAGTCTACTTGAAAAACTGAGAATCTCAAAGCAGTAAAATCACAGTGAGACAAAGATTAAACAGCCAAGTAAGCACATTTTAAACAAAATCTTTTTATTTTTTAATGTAGATTAAAGAAAAAAAACCTGAATTGTTAACAGTTTGGTATTACCTGAAACATCTTTTAACTCTTTGTCAAGGGCTTATAAGAGAACACGAGTAAAGTTGTTTTTATTTGCATACAGTAGAATATACACTTATCTCTTCCAGCACAGATTTATAGCAAAAAAGCCCTCAGGACTGGACTGTATTAAATTTATCTTATTGAGTTGTTTTATTTTTTCTTTTCTCACCCAAGAGTGTAATAAAGATTATAATAAGATGGATAACAGATAAAACAAGGATGATAACAACAAAGATAATAAGATAGAAGTGTTACAACTTGACTCTACAAACTCATTACAAACAGAAACAAAGTAATTGGATCACAATAGTATGCTGTTGGACTGTTCTTCATTCTGGAATATATTTCTAGACCTACACTTACAGACTTCAATTTCAAAAATCTTAAATTTAAGTTCAGCTATGTTTTCTGATGAATATTAAAACCCCCCAACCACTTATTTAATAT